>NC_081824.1:212757410-213362410 GCF_030867095.1 Alligator mississippiensis | reverse complement strand
AAAAACCTCTTAAATGTAATACAACTGATACATGATAGGCAATAACAGACAAAAACAAACAGCAGCGTATAGATTTTGGGCCAGATCCTCAACTGGTATAAGTCAGTACACCCTCAATGAGGTTAACGGAGCCGTACCAATGTATTTCAATTGAGTATTTGATTCATTTGTATCTAAAACTGACATCATATAAATGTTTATTTTGCCACAAAGGTTAAACTGTCATTACAAGTCTTGTCAATAGAAAACTGTCAATACATATTAATTCTACTTGCGAATGGGTTTAAATTACACAGGAAAGAGAATAAGTTACTGTCGCTCAATGTGTGGGAGTTCTGTGTTGATATTTGTTACAGTTAAATACTATAACTTCAAAATAAGAAAAAAAAATCTACATTCTGAAATATATGATCAAAAGATTTAGGGCCTACTTCAAGGTAGTCACTAAACACTTTTATTTTTTCAAGCATTTAGTAGAAGAGAATAACTTTTTGTTCTTGCTATGACTGAAACTGGATCAGACCATACAGAGTGAGTGTTTCATTATAAAGAGGTAAGTATTAGCTCGTCTTTGTTTTTTTGTGCAAGTGTTTGGTCAGGAGGTCTAAGCTTCATGTAAGGAAAAGTATATGGCAAAAATTAGCTATAAAACTTGCTGTACACATGAAATTTAAATACTATGCAGCATAGCCTTATCAGCTTTAACCATATTCACCCACTTGTATATACAGAAGCCCTATATATGAACAACAGGAAATAAATGACCAATGCTCAGGGATTACTAAAATAATGTTCAATCTATTTACCAATTAGATGGTAACTGCTTCTTTGTAATCGCAAAAAGATCTCCTGATTATATCTGAATGCGGTCACAATTATCAGCCTGACAAACTAGTGTTTTTTTCAATCAATATTTTCCAATTAATATTAAAAGACCAAGGTTGCCACCTATAAAGTCCCACCCTTCAATAAAAATATTTGCCAGAAATTTAACTGATAAAAGATTAACTTTACTGTCTTAGTTTTCTCACAAAAATAATTTAGAAGCAAAAAGGTAGCATTTCCTTGAAACAATGAAAAGTTACTAATACCTCCTTAATCCCAGGCACTTACTATCTATCACGTAATACTCAAGAAATTCCTCTGATGACCTAAACATTTTTCCTAATGAACTAAAAATAGTGATTAATTTTGGGTTTGCTTTAATAAAAAACAACTGATTAAACATCACTGGTAATAATGTCCAAGAATCAGCTGAAAAACTTAAATGGAGGAAAGAATGCTTAAAATGACAAATTTTGTTTAAATTAACTTTAAATTAAATGTGTGTGCTATTTGTATTGCCAACCATTCATAATGCCTGTGGCATACTTTTTAGTTATGTACTGTAGCAGGATAGTTAGTGGCTTATTTGTGCAGGGGTGGGAGAGCATTGCGCCTGCAACAGATACATGAAACCATCTAATCAAGATTTCCTGAGCACATGAAATAAATTTGTATTTATTTAACTGCTGCTGGATCACCCTATATGGTGGAAATGCATGCAGTCAAAATTAAAATAAATCTATGCAAGTTCACTGCATTCCTTTAAGTTACAAATATCTAACCCCACTTTGTAATTTTATGAAGGATTTTCTGAAATGATTTTCATTTCCATTGGTTCTCTGTGAAAGCTAAAAACGTATCATTTTGCATTCAAATATTTATGAAAATGAAAAGTAATGGGCAAAACAGATTGATACCTAGAGTAGAAAGAGTTTATTAAATATGAATTAGATACAGTTGCAACAAGTCCTTTGAGCAAGAGAGTAATAAAAAGCAGTTTTCTTAGGAGAAAGAAAAACTCTTTGCAGAAACTCTCTTCCTATCCAATGTAAACAATATTGGCATGTTTGGAGATAACAGCTTGTTTGTGAGCTACTTTATTCTTGCAAATCAATCTCAACTCCTTCAGATCTTTTAGAAAACATAATTAAGAGGCTTGAGTATCTGAGGGCCTCACAATCTTTAATGTATGCATCTTTGCAACATCCTTGAGAGATAGGGATGTACAGCTATCCCCATTTTACAGGTAGGAAACTGAGTAAAGGAGTGGCTAAAGGCTTGTCTACACTTGTTCTGTGCTGTGCCTGGGAGCACTACCGTGAAGTACATCCTGCCTATTAGCTCTCACTTTGCACGCACCAAATTCTGAAAATAAGGTACTGAATATCGTGGAGGTGATGTAGACAAGCCCAAAGTATGTCTGTGACAGAACAGAAGCTTTAACTCAGATCTCAAATCCTAGGCTAGACCCTAACTACAAGACAAAATTTGACTGAATCCACACTTGTGTCCCAGTCCTGCAAGAGGATCCACAGAGGTTGAGCTCATAGTTTACGAGTCTGCACAACTCAAACTCTATTGAGGACCACTAGCAAGTTCCATTTGCCAGTGAAAGGCTGCCATTATTGGAAAGGGAGTGGAATACCCCAGTGGCTGCAGCCTCACACCTCCCCCACATCCATGGCAGGGAGTTGTGAGACAAGAAATTATCCAGTGTTTTGATTTATTTGCATCATTCAGTATGTGGCCCCACCCATTAGTTATTATATGCTATTGAAATCCTGCACCATTTACAAAATTATTAATTACTTCAAAGGCTTTGCAACAGTCCTCATAATTACAGTATCTAAGCATTTTGTAAATGTTAATGAATCATTTTTGTCACACCTGTGTGTCACCCTCCATTTTTGTATGGGGAACAGAGAGATTAAAGTGCACACTTGTTTTGGATGCCTAGTTGGAGATACCTATTACTGAATTTTTCAGGGTATTTATACAGCACTTGATATGCTCAAAGCACAGCTCCCACTGGCTGAAGCTTCAGGCATGAGCGCTTAGCACATGTGCAAGTCAGACCCCAATCTCATGTTGGGTAACCAGAAAATAAGGAGTTCACAGTTACTGACAACCTTTAAAAACCTTGATTTGATTAATTTAACCTGAATCATGCAGATATTTGGTGGTTGGGGGAGAAACAATTTTCTTCTCTACAATGGCCTTCACAGGCCTTAACTATGGCACCATTCCTTCTCTCCCTGGAGTACGCTTTCAGTTTCTGTAACAAAGGAGGCAGAAACAGCATCCTTGGTCACTACAAAACCTCTCAGGGTACCATATATACTCTGTACTGAATGAGGAGGGGTCTTGTGGGAAAAAAAATTATGTGATTATGTAATTAAAGACTGCAGCATAACATATACACACAAGAGAGAGAATGAAGATTGACTGTACATTTCCCAATTTCTGAGTGCTTAACTTTGCAACCATGATATGCCATTCACAGTTAGTGTGTAATCTCCTAACTTTTCTCTTCTTTCTGTCTGCCTGTTTGCTTTTCTTTCTCTTCCTTTAAAAAAACCCCTTAATTGCAAAATCAGGAATTCTATCACTTGTAATCATGCCAACCCTTTCAGTGGTGTTGGAACCTTGAGGTCTGCAATACAAATCTTTTTTAGCCACTTGCGCTAACAGAGTAACGTTTTGCAGTAGAAGATTGCTATTCGCTCTGTGGACCAGGCAGTAAAAGGGGAGAAGGTAAACACTTTGCCAATGGGTCTCACATATATTTGCTCACAGTAGAGAAGTGTTGAGATTCCTAAAGCTTGGGTTCCTTCTCCCAAGCCACATTCCTATCTGCCTACCCTGGAGCTTTTTCCAGTTTTGTCCTTCTCATTACCTCTTCTCACTTGCAGCCACCCCCCAGGTTCCTTGTGTTCAAGACAACTTGTCCAACTCCCAACTGCCAACAACCATCCAATATAATCTAGCTGAACCATTTCTGGGGGGGAGAGGGAGAGAGGTGTAATCGTTCCAAATAGGACTGAAATATTAAACCTGAGAAAAAGAAAGTTGAAGAAAAATAAAAAATCTCTCTTGGTTAAAACTTAGGTAATGAAAATGCTTAAAGACTCAGCACACAGACAACTTGTACAGCCCAAAACAAAATAAACGAATATATAGCCTAAAATGGAGCAAGAAGCACAAATTACTCAAATTGTAAATCTGAATGGCAAGGTAGAAGACATGTCTGAAATTAAGAGGGCAAGCAAATGGAAATTTAGATGTAGTAGGGCCAACAGGAAGGTAGACTCTGGCAGGTAAAGTTTAAGACAAATCTGCAGCTGCAGAAGCATTCTTCACCCTGCAAGCTTCTCCTGCCTAAGGGCATGGCACTGCTGTTCAAAAAGGCCTATAAGAGGATCAAGAGGGAATTTAAAGGGCAAACAGCTAGAGACAGAAAAACAAATAGAGAAATTGTGTAAATGTATCAGAAGCGGGACACCTGTGAGAGAATCAGTAGGTCTGTTACACTGCAACAGAGCTAGGAGAGTAATTAAGGAAGATAAGGACACCTTGGAAAAGCTAAATGGTTTCTTTGATTCAGGCTTCATCACAAAGTTCTGGGGAAGATAGGTACCCTGGACGAATTCTTTTCAGATAGCAGGATGAGGTATTTATAAAGATGACAGGAGTGGGAAGGCAGAGAAATGCCATTGCCTATTACATTGAATGGGGATAACGGGTCTGATCAGAGGAATATTCCTTGCCTTGCTTGACATACGCATATATGGCAGGCTGGGGAATGAGTGACTTTCACAGGCGCTGAATGAGCAGACACAACTTTGAAAGCAGTGAATGTATCCACACTACATAAAGGGGAAGGAGTGAGGGGAAAAAGAGATGGACTGATAGAGTAAGAGTAGACAAAATCAGGCTGAAAGTGCTTCCGAAGAAGCTTGCTACTTTGGCTCCACACTGGAAACAGAAAGGAATGGTAGAGTTAAGAGGGTCTCACTTCATGCACAGTGCAGACGTAGCTAGTTTACTTCTTTTTAAAAAGGAATGCAACCAAAACAAGTGAGAACAACAAGGCAGGGACAGTACAAGCAATATTTTTCATGATGATTGAGTGAATGTGGAAATTCTAGTCCTTTTGTTGAGCTCAAATGTTACAAAGTCATACTTCACTGCAGATTTCATTCATGTTTTCAGATAAAATAATGCCACTCGGGATACTTGGAAAGAAGCCGGGAAGAATTAGAGGAGTGAAGTATATAGGACATAATTTTCAAAACTAGCTAATGATTTTCAAGGTTCAAGTTGATACATGTTGAAGGAACTTGATTTTCAGAAAATACCAAGCATGTACCCTTTTTGCTTTCTCAGTCTATGCACCCAAGAAAGGTTGCTAGTCACAAAACACAGAAAGATTCTCATTGATCTTAGCATGAATTGTATTACAAACTGGATTTTATTTCATCTGATTGGAATATAGACACATACCACTCTGGGTAATGTGAAAGTGAAGATGGATACTTGGCTGAAAGCTTTCCTGTACTGCTGATCTTAATGAACCATACATACCAATATAAATAAATAAATAAATAAATAAATAAATAAAAAGCACATTTCTAAGCTAAAAAATAATCTGCACTATCCAAAGTATTTTTTTCTTCATAAAGTAATTAAAAGTTATGACATATACATTATAGCCTGGCTTAAACTCTTGTAGCTCTACTAAAATAAAACGAGTTGAACATCTATACCAAGTATCAAATGTATTAAAAGACTACAAGATGCTCTTCACTAAAAGAAATCAGCTGCAGATCATACAAATATATTACTATGCTTTACTAGTCTGTCTCTTGTACACAATCCACATTAATAGGTGCTCAGTTTACAAAGTAAAGCACTGAAAAGTTAGGAACTGCTAGATTTAGGATTGCCACTGGACCTTAATTCAGCCCCTTTATGTGCATGTTTTATGACACAGTCTTTAATTCCATACCCTGATACAGAATGCCTGTATCCCATTCAGTGCCAAAGACGACAATGAATTAACAACTATTCAATATTTTATTTTACCCTCATCATTTAGTGCATGGCCCTGGGACTTATGAAATATGTACTATTCGAATGATGCTCTGGAATTATTCATTTATCTATGAGCTTTTTCATTAGTGTCTATAGGCTTCAGAAACAGCAATGAATTCATACTCACTACACCCCTGAAAAAGTTACTTTATATTATCATCTCCATTTTATAGTTAGGGAATTGAGCTCAAAAGTGAACACTAATGCTGGGTGTCCAATCAGAAATCCCTATCATCTGATTTTTCAGAGACTTGGCATTTGTCATTTCTTTATTTGTTCCCAGCACAGCTCTCACTGGCTTCAGTTGCAGGTTTGTGGGTTCAGAGCTTCTGAAGCCCTCTCTCACCCCCTGGTCTCTGTCCTTCATTTCCACATCCCTGTCACCAGCACTCACTTTTTTCTTGTTCTACATCCCAGTCTTCACCACCTTGCCATCTACTCATACCTCACCCCTCTGCATTCCAGTAAGGTGGCTGCCTCCTGAACACCAACAGCTGATCTGAGAAACAGTCTTCTTTCTCTCAGACCCTGTCACCTACATATTATTGGACCCTGACTGCTAAGAGAAGCAACTGCAGAAAAAATTTGGATTAGTTCTGGGCTAGAGCACACACAGTACAAATTTCCAGAGAATTTACCTGCCAAACCCTAACAAATCTGTAATGGGCATGTAGGAACTGGCTTATAACATGGCCAGGTTTTGGTAGATAATTTGCCAGATTTCAAGGGGTTGGCACATCACTGACACCCACATACATAACTTGCCAGATTTCAAGGGTTGGCACATCACTGACACCCACATGATCCCCCACTCTCCCTGCTCCCAAATCCAAGTCCCTCTTCCTAAAGAGCTTCTCAGTGAAACAGTTATAAATACATTCTTTACATGGGTAAAACATGGTTCATCTCTGAGAAAGAGATGAACTATTTTCTTTTTCTGAAATTTACCAAAACATTTAGCTGGAACAAGACAGCTGGCATGCAAAATCTCAGCCTGAACAACTAAGCTTTGGCAAAGTTCTAAAACCTGGGTAATATAATAAACAGCGTTGGTTAACCTTAATTTCAGTTGTCATTAATTGAGGTGCTTCTAACATTCCTCTTGTAATGTAGCTTGATCTATTGAAAAAAATGTTTAAAAAAGCCGCAGAAGTGTAATATACCCCTATCTTCCCTCACCCCCAAATATTCAACACACATTCACACAATGGAAATAAGGATCAAGCATTAGAGATATTTTATGAAGAAAATAAGTATAAAAATCATATTAATGTTTCTTTTTGGAGGAGGGGAGGCAGTGTATTTTTTATCTAAGGAAAAACATTTGAAGTGACAGAGCCACAATGATTCAGAGAATAAAACAAACTAATCAAATACTGTTTCCTTTTAAACTGATGCAATCCCATTTGTGTCAAAAGGCAGTGTGTGCCATGGAGGACCAGGTTCTAAATGGTATAACTCAGTGAAAGGCCAACTCTTTATCCATATCATCAATTTCAGTGAAGTCCACAGTTGTCATTCACAATGCACAAAACTTGGAATCACAAAATTACTGCACATATTTTACCTGGCGAAGGTGTGAATAAGAATATATTAGCTTTCCTCACCAGAGAGCATACACCCCTCCACATCATGATGGGGGCTGCTGGTGGGGCAATGGGAAACTTCTGCTGGACCTGGTTTGCACAGCGATACTTAACAGCACCACCAGCATATTCCATTCTCATGACAAAAATGGACATCATGAAAAATAAAAAGCTCCACTATAACTTAACAGGTGGCTTTGCTTCTTCTTCCATGAGTGTCTTACAAACAAGGATGTCAATCAAATAAAGTGCTCAAAGCTCTCCACTTCCATGAAGTTTATGCTTTTGCATTGACTTACATAGGGGTAAAATGACGTTCTAAATAGGAGCTGATGGCCTACAGCACCTTTAAGAATTGGGGCATTTTTTTTTGGTAAAAGTATTCTCTGTAAGCACATCCTATGATGACACTGAATTTTCCCCAACCTTACTTTGGGCTCTCTAAACAAATAAATATAACAATATCTAGGATTAATTACAACTTTTTATGTGTAATTTTTAAATGCCATGATGGCCAACATTCCTTACATCACTCAGTTGCTTAGTACGGGTTGAGGCAATTGTATTGGTTAGCTGCTTATTCCCCGCCTTTAAAGCTGCATCTCTTCTTGCTTGCTCCAGCAGAACTCTTGCTCGTTCTTTAAGTTCTTCCTGTCTTGACAACATTCGTTGCTTAAAAATACAGAAGCAGAATTAATGGAAAGGAAATCCCAGACTAGTCAACATGTTTTACAGTAGTTAATACTCAGGAACTGCCTAAAAAGAAAGGTCAGGATTCAAAAGGATTATTACTTCAAAAGGTGACACCAAATTCTACAAAAGTAGAAAATAAAAACTATCAAAAAGCTAAATTACATCATAAAAGGCCTGCATGGGTTTTTTTCCTTTTAACCCAATTTCTCCCCCTGATTATTTTCACTCTTTTTTCATCAACATTTAACACCTTTAAACCAGAACTCTGGGAACTGCTGGTGCTAGTGTGATCAGTAGTGCACAACCTTTTCTACAAGTGAGCCAAACCTAAAAATCAGAAATGGGCCAAGGGCCAGGAGAAGGTCGGAGGGGGTGAAGTCACGCCCTTCTTGGCTGTGTAGTACTTGTGCAGTGAGTTGTCTGAGGTCTCTGACATGACAGCACAGACACTGGCTGAAGCCACTGCTTTTGCATCGCCAGGGGGCAAATGCTGTTGTCCCCCTCCTCTGGTTAATTCAGCAGCAGGGGAAAATAGGGGACAAGCAGCATCAACATTCATCCCCTGGGCTTCAAAGCCAGACCGACACGCTGATGAGTTCACACTGATGGTGGGCTGTTCACATGGTCTTCATGGGCCACAAGTTAAGAACCAATGGTCTACATGGACTAACCAGGTTAAAAGTATTATGGATTTACCTATATTAAATATGCAGGTAAATACGCAAACATAAAAATGGTTATAATTCCTATAAATGGACCCAGTGCAAGATGCAGACAACAATGGTAGGTACCTGTACTCTCAGTATTAGCAGTGACAAGGAAGCATCTTCACAGTCATGGAACTGATTACCTTTCAGAGTGGACATAATAGTATGAGGATTGCTACATAGGTACACTGGACTGACTGGAAAGGTCCCAATTATATGCACATGCTCATGACCCTGCCTTTCTGGGCTAGGGCCAGTTATATAACTCCTGATATGAAGACTTTGGGGAGATGGCATGTTTTGGAACTGGACCTTTTATGTTACCTGGAATGGGGGGCATCCGGTTTTGTAGGGTGCACTCCTTTAAAAGCCACAGCTGTGTAGAAAAGGAGGTGGGTTGGCTCTGGCTGGTACGGCTCAGGTTTTAAGTCTGATTAACTGGTACAAATGCTCAGAAAGATTAACTAGCCTAGAGATCCCTTTAAAGGCATCTCCGTCTTAGCCTATTACCCTCTTGCATCTGAAAATGTAAGTAATGAAAACATACAGCCCCTACCTGTTTCACTATTCCTAGGGGATCATATCATCCCTCCACCATCAAGAATATAGTGTGCAAGGGAAGAGACACAGGAAAACTTGATTTTGTTTCAGTACTCTGAGGGAGATGTTTGGGGCCCTGTAAAATATGCAGCAGGTATGCCACTGGGCCACTCCTCTTTTCTATATAATCATAAGGGGGGGAGGGTGTGCGTGCATGCGTGTGTGTGCGTGTGTGTGTGTGTGTGTGTGTGTGTGCCCCAAGAGATGAACCTCATCTCTCCTGTCTTTCAAAAAGATCTGTTCAGTGAGTTTGTAGAATCTGAGTATAAAAAAGTACAATACTATATACCGGGTCAACTTAAGAAACACCTCTGTCTGTGTGACAGGTCCTTCCACGGCCCCATCACAGTCATGAAATCTCAGTGCTCAATCCAACACCAACTAATTTATAATGAAATGGGGTTAGGTGGCAGTTTCTCATGAAAGCAGAAGAGGGTTTCTGAAAATACAACCCATAATGTGATCTGAGCCAATACACAGTACTAAGAGACTGACCACACTTTTTTTTTTTATCATAGCTAATGGAACTATGCCAAACAAAGCAAAACCTAAAAAAGGCTATTCATAGGAAGGAAATTATGGGCATGATTTGGCACTCCTATACAAAGGGCAGATAACACTTTAAAAATATCAGTGTGATGGACTTGATTCAGGAGGGTGAGGGGAAGGGCATGACATGAATGCTTTGTTCCTATGCAGTGCTTTACAATTTCAAAGCACTGGACAAGTATTGACTAATTAATCCTTGTGCTAAACCTGTGAGGTAGGTATGCATGTATAATTATCCTCATGTTATAGATGGGAAAACAGACACTGTGGCAAAGTGTCTTGCTCAAGGCCACACACAGAGCTAGCAGCAGAGCTGGGATTAGAATACTGGAGTTTCTAGCTACCAGTCATGTGCTCACTTCACAAGGCCTTGCTGCCTGTCAGATAAGATTCTGAAATATGCCAGGTGTATTCCAAGGAGTTTAGCAGTTTTACACATTTGTATAAGGATCAATGAATTAACTATATATATATTTTTTTCACTTAAGGCTTCAGCATGCAAAAGTCATAAAAAAGCCTAGGGGTTCACTGAAGCCAAAGTCTGGAAATTGGCTGAGAATATAATTTTATTCACTGGCACAGGAGTAGAACAATTCCCATCAAGAGTTGTTATGGATTGTTTTTCATACAACAGCTGTTTTTGACGTCACACAATAATTCTAAGTATTCACTTGCCAAAGGAGGTCTAGTCTGGCTGAACAATAAAATCATACTCCACCTAGAATGCCATTTACAGCATGTTAAGACATGCTATAAATTACTGTATTTACTTGAATCCAAGGTGAGGTTTTCTCCCACTATTTAACACAGGGGGAAGAAAAACCCCTCATCTTCGATTTTGGTATTGGCCCTGGACAGGCAGCTGCTGACGTTTGAGGCCTGGCCCTAGCTTTGATGCCAGAGTTGTTGCCTTCTCCAGGCTGGCATCAGGCTGGCTGGTCCAGCAGGGGAGCTGACACAGAGTGGGGAGCATGGGGAAGCCCACATAGTGGTGGCGGGGAACACTGTGGAGGAGACTTCATGGTGTGGGTAGGTGGAGTGGGTGCACAGCAGGAGAGCTGCTGTGGCTCCAGCCCCCAGCCTGAGGCTCTGGGCTTGGACAGGGGCCAGGGCTGGAGTTGGGGCCAGAGCTGCTTGGCTGGGCCAGGGCCAGAGCAACCATGTGCTCTGTGCCCTGGGCCTAAGCCAGAACTGCCACATAGGATAAGTACTAATGGGAAAGGGGGGGGGGGAGGAGCAAGTGGCTGGGGGAGCAGGGACTGGGGCAGGGAGGCAAATGGCAGGGGGCAGGCGCTTGGGAGGGCAAGTGGTAGGGGAGACAAACAGCAAGGGGACAGGTGCCAGCAGGGGGTAAGTAGACAGGAAGACAAGAGGCAGGCAGAGGGGGCAAGGGACTGTTGTCTGCTTTCCCCACCAAAGAGCTTTCTCTATTTAAGATGATTCTCCAATAATTAGGTTCTATAACTTTCTACAAATCTATAATTTTTCACATATAGACTCTAATTGGGGGGGGGAGGGGTATTCTTAAATTCAAAGTCATTTTGGATTTGTATAAACGTTATACAGGTAGGGCACAGAACCTTAACAGGTACCCCATTTTGTTTCATAGGTATATATGAATTCCAAAGTCTTACCTGTGCAGTTTTTGCAATTTGATCTGCATGATTTAAAGCTGTTCTGGCATTAGTATCAGAGTCAGCCTCTGCTTGCCTTAGAGAAGCACGTTTTTTCTTTGCAAGATCTGCATCCCTGTTATAAGAATATCCAAGTTTGGAAGTGGGAGATAAACTTGGCTTTTTGACAGGTGAGCCAGGACCTAATCTGTTCTCTGTGGATCCTGTATGGACCAACTTTTCTTGCTCTGAGAAACTAGTGGTACTGTCTGAACTCTGCTGTTTTTTCTTGTCGGTGTCTTCACAAACAACTGTTGGAGACGCATCTTCTTTTTGATTGCTGACAAGTGGTAAATCACTCAAGTCTAAAGTGTCAACTTTCAGCAGTTTCTTCCTTCCCAACAAAGGCTGTTGTGTTGTGTCTGCACTGCAGCTTTTCCCGGCCTCTTCAGATGCAGAAGTCCTTCCAGAACTCTGCTGGGATTTTTGTGGATCAGTGTCACTTCTAGTCCTCCTGGAAGGGGAAACTGTGCTTGGACTTAAATGGTCATCAGGTGTCTGATGCTCACTCTCTGATTCTCCAACACCACTGTCATTTACAAATACAGAGTCATCCTGAGAAACAAAATCTGCCAAACCACTGTCAGGTTGGTGCAAGTCAGGCTCTCGGTTCAGATCATTCAGCTCTGCATAGAACTTTTCCTGGTCAACAGAACTGTTGGGGTCCGTTTCATAGTTACCCACTTTATATGTACTCTTACTACTGTTCTCCTCTATCTGAACGACATTTAGTTCTTGGCCACAGAAATGTGCCCTTATTTGATAGAGATAGGTCATAACAGTCAGTTTGTCAGGAATTGCTAACAAAACCATGTCAGAAGGTTCCAGCAATCGAGATATTCCTAAACTGGCAAACCCATCATATGCCTTAAAAATAATAAAAAAAAAAAATTAAAATACAACGATTTCATAGCATATCAATAAAGCTCGAGAACTGCAACTGACAATTTTATTTAAAATGAACAAACAGTTAAAATATGAACTGTCGCAGGCAAGTCCCTTGACATGGTTCATCACTGCAGGATTTGGTGGAGTAAAGTTGTTATATGGTAGATGTGAGGTGTTTGTTACTTCATAAGCCAAGTTCTACTATGTTGTCAATACAACTCTATGCTACTGCATAATCTTCTGTTTTAAACTCATTAATTTTTCTTGGAAGATTTCATACTATCTGTACTATCTCCATGGGTACTTAGATCACGGTGAATATAAACATGAAGTATACTAATATGACATTGTTTTTTATGTTGTGGATGTATTGCCATGCTGTAGTAAAAACAACTGATTCTACTCAAAGTAAAACAAACATTTTCATGAACAAAAAAAATGTGTGAAAGTGGAATCTAAAATAAATTCTCCTGTTACTACTACCAAAGTCTACGTGCATCTTAAATGGGTCTCACTCAAGAAGCAGGAAACAAGCAAATAAAAAAGTGTAAGAGTTGGAACAAAAAAAACCTAAGGATGGGTTTTTAAGATAAGGAACAAAGATATAAAGAAACACTACACTAATCCATCTTCGGCTTTATCATTAGTGATCAAGCTTCTCCCTTCTACTGGCCATGTAATTGCAGTGATTTGTGCAGATGAAAACGTGCAGCCAGATAACCAAAAAGAACTACACCCCAGATTGTGTGATACACAGTACCAGACACTGTTCAAGCACAAGGAGACATTTTTAAATATTTATTCAATGCTAAATTTATAAAAAGGAGAGTGAATTTATTTCTCACTTCATTTGTCTTTGAAGTAGCTAAAAAGTTTGAAATCTCTAAGGTATGAGAGGCCCTTTGTATTATATCTGCTAGCCCTTTAAAAGGCTGCACTCTGTACATCAGGTTTTTCTAGTTTTGAAGAATTAAACCTGTTTCTCAATTTACAATTAATTATTACTATCCTGGATTAGCCCCAAAAGACAATATTGTGTTTCAAGGAAGCCTTTAAAAAGGGATCCTGTTGGTTATTTTAGATTCATTTGGGTTAAAGCATTAGAAGTCGCAAGTAATTTTGATTTTTTTTTTAAATAAGGACCATTTTTCTGAAGCATTCCAAAATTTTATTATAACTACATTTTTATGCCAGGTAGAACTTTTCAATTCTTCAGGGCAGTTTGGTAAAATGTGCTTCAAAGTAATGTTTGTATTTATAAATATAAGACTCTAATCTGAGACAGGAGTGCAGGAAAGCATGTGGAAGGGGCAGCAGAGCAGAAGGAACATGGACTAGGGGCAGGGGACTGGTGTGCACTTGGAGAGTTATAACAGCCATATCTTGGCCTCAGTGAACTGCTCTGGAAAGGAAAAGAGAAAGAACTTGTAAGGGAGCAGAACACAGGTGGGGCAGAGAGTGCAAAAATGAAGTAGGCTTTAGGAACATATTTGAGGGACAGTAAATAGGGACCGTGGAGTGGGAGTTTCGGTGGTTGGTGTAAGGAGTACGGCTGCAGGAAGTGATGAAAGGTTATATGGCAGTGGGAAACTGCCTAGGAAAAAAGTACAGCAAGCTGGCTGTATTCTCTTGTAAACCAACCTTATTAGCAGTTGCTGTTGCTCCTACTGAAAGATGTTGAGTGGGTCATGCTGATTCAGTGGTGCAGGTGACCTATTACTCCATCACTACAAGTGGTGGGAGTAGCGCTCTAAAGAGCACGAGGCATAGGGAATGGTTTGGGAAGTCTGGAGCTAAGGAGAAGCTTTGAGATGAACTTTATATTCTTATTGTCTATTTTTTATTTTAATATAAATACCCAACCCCCCCACCCCCCGGGGTCAACAAAATGTGCTTGGCCTGGGTTTTACAGCAGGTTAGAAAAGGTGCCCAGTCACGGTGGGTAACACTAAAACAGAAAATTAAACTATGAATGGTGGATTAAAAAAACCCCAACACAGAACATTTTAAATGTATACAGGATTACTTGTCAGAGTCTCCTAAATTCTGCTGTTTGTAGTGATAGCTGAGATGATTATAATTTGCTAGGGGGGTTACACTCCCTCCTTTTCTTATTCTGGACAATGTTATTTCTATTGTTTCTTTTCAGTAATTATTCACAAAGATTCAAGTCCCAATAGCTAACTTTAAATTATACAATCTCAATGGGTAAACACATGCACAGTCAAAATAACTGTGTTCTGCAAAGGCCAAAATCAAACATATTAGCACAGAACTTTATGTTACATAATTGTATACTAATGGGGATTGCAAGAATATGATAGTGCAGTACCATTAAAGGAAGATTTCTAGGGGATCTGGAAGATGCTTACATTTTACTACTAGAAAAGGAGAAAAAAATAGAGAACAAAAAAAGGTTGGTGGCTGCTTTTGCTACTTAGCGACTTTATGTACAAGTTCAACAACAAAAACAACAAAAATCATTATAAAAACATCATGGGTTATATCTGTTTGGACTTTATGTAAGTCATCATAGATAAAATTTTCAAGAAAAACTCAAGTGCCTTACAAACTTAAGCTTCATATTTAAAAGCGCTTAAGAGCTCCTGGAAGCCTAAATCCTTTTAAAAATCAATAGGATTTATGCTCATAAATTATTTAGGCACTTCTGAAAATTTTTGCTGTATGCTTTATGGGAAAAAACAAAAACTCAGATGTAGTAAATATGTAGGTTGGCCAGTAAGCATACTCAGGCTAATATGTAGACTTTTGATTATAAATAACACTTTGCATGTACTGTATATATTTTCATATGACAATATTTAATTAGTTATTTTATTTTCATTATTTGCTAGAAATTCCAGCAGAGCCTTGACTGCCAATAAATACACTGAAGTTTTAATTACTGCAAACTACAAAGTTATTTAAATTCTGCAATGTGTTGCTGTCCCATACAAGCAAGCAGACAGAGGTAACATTAAGGCAAAACTCATACAAGTACTTGTACCTTGTATACACATTTTATCGTGTATATATACAGTTGCTGCTGCTCCTATTGAGTAAAGCAAAGCATGTATGCAAGTACTTGTATGATTTTGGCCTCAAATGACAGACAGACAGACAGACAGTTTATATAGGCATGGATGTAGTCCTGTTGCAGTCAAATAGAAAAGTCATACACTCAAAGTTAAGTATGTGCTTAAATATTTGTAGAGTCAGATTCTAAAGATTTTAAGTGCCAGCCAGACACTAAATATTGAGAGAGAAAGAAATCTATAATGTGAAAATATGTGAATTCAGACTTCTGTCATAAAAGTGAATACATGGTGTTTTCCGTTTTTATTTGATTTTTTCTACATAATTATATGGCTTGCCATGTATTTCATGTTCTCAAAAAGATGATCGTGTTTTCTCTTTTATTCATAAAACATCTGAATACTTGGCAAATGGAATTCACTATGTGGCTGCAACCTAATTTTTTTTAAAGTATAAGAATTCTGTTATGGAAATTATACATTTGGGATGCCAGACACTGTTTGATATACATTCTCAGCTTTAACTATTTCCTAATGATAGGGGTTATTTTTAATTTACTGAGGTAGCCTGACAACTTGACTGACAGACATCAATTGCAATCTATCAACACAAGCACCACAGGCAGTATTCTAAACATTTCCCAATTATGTAACGCACTGACATATTGGTCAAGATCATATGTCACAGGTAAAATACCTTTTTTATTCAGCACTGCTTACTGATGAGGAAAATGATTAGTTTGTAGTTTGGTTTATAGAGAAACTCTGAGGATGTGCCTTTTTTCTAGCAATACATTTCAATGTGCAATTATACAAAGTAATTACACTGAAATAGTTCTCTCTCCAAAAAAATTTTGCAAACAAAGTCAAACACTTCTTAAAGACTTATTTCTAAAAGTTAACCTTTAATCTGTGGTCACAGTTACCTATTGCCTGCTTTCCTGTCAATTACACAAAGGGAAGACGGAAAAAAGGAGATGCTTCAGACAACAAAAACTGTCCTATTCATTCATAGATGTTATTTTAATTGGTTAGGAGGAATCATTGTCACATGTGTTACATATCTGCATGGAATATATACACAGCTATTGTTCCCAGTGCTGCATTCATTCCAATCAAGGGCACATGGGGTTATCAGGCAGAACTGTGTGAGACCAGGAAATAAATCTGCAGGAAGCAACTGAGATACTCAATGTAGCTGTCAGGCAAGGGGCTGCAAAGTGATGAAAGAAAAAACTGCACAATAACAACAATAATTACTTCTTTAATAATGGGAATTATACACTATTAGGGAGATGGGCTAAAGAGTTTTAATTATAGATCATTTCCATCACAGTTTTATACGTAAAGTGATGATATAATTGATTTTACATTTAACCGAGGAGTTTTAATTGCTTGTCTATTCACTCTGTCTTTTATAATCTTGCATGATTAGTCTTTACAATCAACGGATCTTGAAGTAAAATATACATGGTCATAAAAGCTGTGTGATGTCATAGATAATCCTCTTAGGTCACCACAAGACCCTAACATATTATTATGAAAAAGATGTCAAAGAATGCATGGCTAGTGTCCAAAATTACAGAGCAGAACACACCAAATTGGATATTCCTCATTACTAATTTCATTTTAATATCACTGTTGTGATTATTTGCTCGTTGACAAACACTTTAGTGTTCAAAATGCATGAAAAGATGATTGTCATTTGATCAAATTAATTTTTACAAAACATTTTTATTGAGTGTAAACATGTATGCACAGACTTACATGATACCTATAAAAATATGTTGCTCCTTTCTTAAACTGATTATTTTTAAAGGAGTTTAAAAAGGTAAAATCAGATTATCTAGAAGACAAGCTACTAACAAAGCAGTTTTCTGCTGATTTTCAGTCATACTTATTTATAAGTGAATCAAGTGGTAATTGAGTGCTTTTTAAATGCATTCCTCGAGGGTCAAGCTCAAAAATCTTATGAAAAATTAAAGTTTGTAACCAGTCTAAGACATTAGCAGCAAGCAGCAACAGAATGTCTTCTTGCGACTTGTAGACTGAGTTCATGCTTAAAACTCATCTCTGATCACTGAACTTGTTTAAGAACATTCCTTTATAACCATTACTTCAAAAGGGTATTATATTACCTAATTTAAAAGTCGATTTAAAACCCTAGGCCCAGTACTGTAACACACTACATTTCATTAATATTTTAGCTTTTTAAAAAGTCATGTTTTAGAACAAAAACGTTTTTTTCTAAATATTATCTATAATATAAAAATTCAGTGCACCTTGCCACTTAGTTTAATTGACTGTGAAGGATAAAAGTAGCAGTGAACTTTTATCTTTAAAAATACAGAAATTACAGTCAAAACAGCACTGATTAAGATCAACTCAAATGAGATCTCTTAAAGTAATGGCCAGACAAATCTTGAAGCAAGATAATTATAGAAAAATAATATTTTGTGTTTCTTTTTTTATTAACTGGTTTATTAGAAAAATAATAGAAATTATTATAAAAAGTCACCCCATCCCCTCTTTCTTTCTACACTTAATGTAGGCCATACAAATATTAAACTCTAATGCCAGCCTGGCACTTGTTGTGAATGTTAAAGACCATGACAAACTAGAGTCAATAATGCATCCGATTTGAACCACAGGAGGCTGAATACCTTCTGTGAGCTGCAGTTACGACCTTACAAAACAACCTCACTTTCCCAAAATTAATAAAAACCTGCAGTGAAGCCAAAATTGAAGCTATGTCTTTTTTTTCCTGGCAGTTCTTACCTTTTTGTTGTTCTCTTTAATATCTTGAGGATTCAGGGACTTGTAGTCACTGAGGGGGAAAATGGCACAGTGGGTATGTACAGTATTTGATAAAAGCAGCAGTTTTAAAACAAACTGAATCTAAAAATTTGACATACAATAATATCATACAGTAACTAGCAATTTCACAGCAATTCAATCAACAAAACTAATAGTGTGGAAAATTAAAGGAATAAATAAATAAATAAATAAATAAATAAACAAACAGCGATTACATGTTTCATTGCCTGAAGCTTTCCATCTATAAGAGAAGTTAAGGCATGGGCTAGAGGCTGGCCTTGACAACCAAATTTACCATGAGGTAATCCGTTGTCATCAATGTATAAAGAGCTACAGGCTTATTTGTCTCATCTCATTTCAACAGTAACACAATTTTCATCATAATTTTGAAGTCAATTCTTTGTATAAGATTAACAGGAGAAAAACAAATCATATGAAGGAGAGAACAAGAAAGGTCATAAAGTTTGGACATTTATAACATTTCTTTTCTCGGATAGGGTGGTACCATGTAAAATGAAAAGACGAAACAATATCATGTGTCAAGACCTGACAGTACACAGTTTTTCTTTTCTATCTTTTTAATTTTAGCACATACATATGATTTAAGTACAGGCATAAATATGACTTACATTAAATCTGGTCTAAAGTGGTGTAATATTGCACAAAAGGATAAACCATTTCTCCATGATGTAGTAAAATTGGTGATTTTCACTCCTCTATAATTTTTTGTAACTTCTTTGCACCATACAAGCAGTGACTGACTAGCATTTGGCTTTCTCCCCAAAACAGGACTTGGTATTGGGCTTAGCTGAAAAAAAGAGAGGAAAACATAAAAGAATGTAATGGAAGGTGAGAATTAACATTAATTGACCTAACTAAATGATCTGCATCCTTTGATGTTAGGTTAGGTCCTTCAAAGCTGTCAATTTACAATGACTGTAACTCGCAAAAGACACAAATCACAAGTTATTATCTTCAGTCTTAGCCCTTGGCACTTGTCTTTAAAAGATGTACATACATATACAGGATTCTACCTACACATGAGAACAGACCAGCAATGTACCCATGGAAAAACTATGTTCAAGTACTTATATACTTAAGGCATATTATTGCGTAGATTTTTCTACATGCCCTTAAAAAGCTTTTCCAAAAAGAAAAATATAAAAAAGCCCTTTCGGTTTTAATAAAGATAACATTTTGACTGGATCAAAAGCAAAACATAGGAGGGTCAAAGTTTAACATAAGTTGTGATCTACTACGCAGCACCAAGATCAAAGTCAGTGTGTGTGACATATCCTTAATACATTAATTTTGTTTACATCCAAGTGTAAACTTTATAACTGCACTTCCTACTCTGAATTGTTACGTTACATAAAATTTAATGATGTAAAGATATTTTAGAGCAATTTATGAGTATTTAATTTTATTTTTTTAAGATTTTTTTAAGATTTTCACTTGTTCTCCCATTTTCCTATTTCCTTAAAAAGGGGATTTAGAAAATAAATGAAACAAGACAAGTTGTGATTTAAGAAAGAATTAGTGACTGACTTCTAAAGCTGCATGTGAGCAGCACTTATTAGCGCAATTTATGGTTATAACGAAAGAAAACCAGGACTGAAGTAAATAATTTCATTACAGGCAGTTAAGCATTTATCAAACCATCCTAAAGATTTATATATTTATTAATTCTAGTTAATATTTTCAAGCAAAATACTTTTGCTTTATTAAAAAAAACCCTTCAGTTTAACACATGCTTGGATATAATGAAACAGACAAACATAGTTAACTGGCAAAAATACAAAACTCCAGGACATTACAGCAAGCATATTTATTTTTTAAAATGTTAGGTAATTTTGAAGAAAGGCTAATTACTTATATCAAGGCTATGCCCCCAAATTCAAGATAAAACTGGGGTTAATTATTTATTATATCACACCCACTTAAGTGTAACAAGTACATTTTTCTGTCCATACTACCTTTTTGGGAAAGACCAATGATGCCCCCACTTGACTAAAGCATGTCAGTGCTAAACAATTAGAACTGTCAACCTCACACAAACTATGATTTACTCGTTTATCGCTTGCAGAGAAGAAAACTTTCAAAACTTGTAAAACAGAAATAGCACGAAGGAAATGTCTTATTTGTTTTGAATGTCAGACTTACAAACAAAACCACCTCAGCATCAGATAAGTGCACTGCTAACTAATTTGTAAGAAACAAAACCAGTATTGCATTGTAATGTTTTAAATTCAGAAATGCAGGTATATACTGTTCAGAAAGTTTTGTTTTTTTTCCTTCTAGATAATAGTTTAAATCAGCATGGAAAATTGCAGTCCTTCCTTTAATAATATTACAACCATTCTCAAGGTAAATTGGATCGATGTCTCAACAAAGACTTACAAAATAAGGGGGAAAAAACCCAGAAGCAATATAAGAAATACTTCTTTAATCTTTCTGAATATTAAAGCCCTGGGCCAGACTCTGATCTTAGTTACATCATTATCTGGAATCTTCCATGGAGCTGCTCCATGTTCACACTGATGTAATCAAGATCATATTCTGGCTTCACATCTTGTACAAACATGGTATATGGATGGAGGAAAGTGAAAAAGCAACAGATTGCGAACTCCAAAATTTTCTATATTTTAATAAGAAAAATACATTTGAAATTTGCACAGTTATTGACTGAGGTAATAGTAGACAGAGGAAAATGACAAAAACAGCACTGTTACAATGGTGATAAATTATATTTAAGCATAATTAAGCTCAGAGGTATTAATGTCGAAACATGTAATATAGAATTGCATGCAAGATATTAGCAACTATTTATACTATTTATAAAAGAAATTAAATATAACTAATATTACTCGGGCACATTTCACAGCTCAGATGGGACTCATATGACTTTAGCAAGATTAGTGATAAATCATATTCAGTATTGTACAATTGTTCCGAAAACTCACCAGTTAAAAGTTGAATGTTCTAGTCAACATGTAAATTCTTTTAAATCAACTTTCAAATGACCTGAGGCAATTTGCCTTTTAAGTGCCTTAATTACAGATGTCCAACAAACTGAATATTTAACTCATGTGACAAGTATGCTCTATTAAAGGAATTAGAGACAGCTAAGCTTTTAAATCAATATTCCCGTGGCCATATGTAGTATTTTAGTATTTTCTCTACAAAATACTGCTACCAGTTTTTAAACTAAAATGAAAAAATCTTAGCAAAATGTCATTGAATTGGAATCACCATTTGCTAAATATGAGTTTAAATTTATGCTGCTGTTTCTAAAATTATTTTCTCCATTAATGCACAAGAAGCTGGCACTATTTGCCATGATTACAAAGACAATCTGACTTCTGTTTATTAAGGTATTTTTCACCATCTTTTTCTCTTATCCATATTTATTTTTCCTACTCATAAATGCTTTGGAAGATGAGGAAGTGAGTACTATGATACATGTGTCACTCTCTTATGCACCACTCTCATCAGGGATTTTATTATTTAGCCTGAGGTGAGGGCATTTAAATTGGAAAGTATGGAACAAAATATTAATAATGGCAAGATGGTAAGCATGCACTAGGACAGGGGTTCTCAACCTTTCCAGACTCAAGGCACCCCTCAATAGTCTCAAGGCAGCCTTTGGAAAATGCAGCTTAACAGTTCTAATATTGTGGTGCTAACAGTGCCCAATATCATCCTGGAAAGGATCTCACGTGCCCCTGGTTGAGAATCCCTGCATAGATCTTTTCAGAGGGTGGGGATAAAAGCTACTATCATGAAAAATATCTTCTTTCAACAATTGTAGGCTGTAATATTAGTAATAATCTTGCTAGAAATAATGAGGCATCATCTAGCATATATTTCTTCTCACCAAGATTAGTGGGAGTACAGCTGGTAGGGTAAATGAACACCTAATGAACTTCTTACTTAGTTATTTATTTCAATAGTTTCTTACTTCAACAAGTACTTAAATACTTAACTTGTCTTTTGAATTCAAAATCCCAGGTCACTGAACATTTTTGGAAATGCCAGTGGAAAGTCATATACATCCAAAATAGGTTGTCAGATCTGGTCATATACTTGCAGTTTGCTGAATCTATGGTAGCAAAATCTTCAACTGCTGTTTTTTTCTGATAGTTACTTGAGCCATATTTTAATATTAGGCTCTTTCTTAACTTCCAATATATAAGTATAAACATTTTGCTGCTTAGGTAGTTCTCAGAAATACTGTACTGCAAAATAGGAATCAAAGCAGGATGCCATAGGAAGAACTGGCCTTTCAAAGGGTTGAAGCTTGTTTGTACCTTGTCAGGTGTAGTCCATGTCCCCAAGTAAGAGGAATGGGTCTGGGGTTGTATGATGGGAGCATGTAACCCAGAATCAGGCCTGTTTGGGAGATATCAAGGGAAACCTGAATGAAGGCAGTGGGGGTAAGTTCAGGAAAAACAAAACTAGGATATGAACATGCCATGAAAGAGTGAGAACGACAGCTTGGAAAGGGGCAGTGAGGATTCCTAGTTCGAGTAACTCTTTAGAGCTCCTCAGCAGAAGACATAGCAGAGGAGATTACAGAGAACAGGAGTTGAAGTAAAAGACTGAAGTAAAAAAGGAGCCTGCTAGGAGAAAACCTGCAGGAGGAATAGGAAGAAGAATGTTCTAAATGGCTGCAGCAGGGTCAGCTTGTTCCACAAATGTTTCATGTGTAGATGAAATGGAAAGAAACATCTTGAATACATTCAAGCCAAACAGATTGTTTTTATGTAATCAGAAAAGGTCTGGGAAATATGAACAGGTCTACACTGGAAGATGTAAACATATTTGGTCTCCTGACCTGACAGTCCCCTCCTAAGCAAAGGGGTTCCTCAGACAGCATATGCTCCTGGATTTGAGGGGGTAGAGAGTAAACGTCCCTTTGGTGTACTCAACTTGGACTGCCATTCTTTCTCACATACCTTATAACCCAGAATATAAATACACACCTTGTTTTTGAAAGGCAGAATTAAGATTTTTTTTTCCAGAGTTATGGCTGCACAGAATAGGGATAGAGCCTAATCTTCAGCTGACTCACCCTCCCTTTCCTGTTTAGCTGGAGAGAAACCAGGAGCAGCTAGCAAACGCGGAATTGCCCTAAGAAATGTTAGCTCAATTAATGGAACACCAAGACCATTAAAAAGGCAAGACAATAATTAATACCAATGGAGTGAAGAACAACAAGCCATTAAGTCAGCTGGCTTCCTCAGCTGCCTGAATATTAATAGCATAGTTGCTGCACTGTGGAATAGGAATAAAAGCAGGATGCCATAGGATGAACTCACCTTTCAAAGGGTTGAAGCTTGTTTGCATCTTGCCAGGCCTAGCCCATGTTCCTATGTAAGTATCCTGGGCAGAAAATCAGCTTCAATGCTTAATACAAACTCCCCAATTTTAGGGGAAAAGGTGCAAGAGGCATATGAGAAAATATAGTATATTGGACGCATAGACTTTTTGTTTTAAGACACCATTGCAACCTAGGCATCTATCAGATGGTACTTCTGGCTAACAGCAGAGGCTGAACCAGTCTGTGGCAATGCCAGAATTAAAAAAAATGCAAAGATACTTTTGCATGCTTCCATTCCAGCCCTGCAAGCTGTACTTTCTGAAAGCCACAGCTCAGAATGTGGGTTTCTAGGATATAGTCTCAATGCAGGCTATTTTTATATTTCAGTGGTAGGTCACCAACATATTACTGTGGTTTCAGAGTTAACAAACAAAACACAAAGGGGACTTTCTTTTGTAATTCTTACTATAAATTATCTGAGGCTCATCTACATGTTACAGGTACTGCACAATTAACTTATTAATTTCACAATTATCTTAAAACCAGCTACATAGGCAAAGTAGCTATTATATGATAAAAAGCTCCAACCAGCTATAAAGCTAGACCTTGAAAATGTGTACCCCTTTTTTAGTTGGTTGCAATTAAGCTTTAATTGGCAAGCGTAGCAGGGTCTCTTCAGCTGCAGGTATGAACTCAGCTGCAGGAGTGCACTATGCCCACCGTTAAACCCCTGGGGCTTGAGGCAACAGTGATCCCTAGGGTTTGGGGGGGGTGCAATAGTGGATTAAGTTTTATTGGGGCCCTGGGCCAACAAAAAATTGGAGGCCCCCTACCAGGTGAGGGCAAGTTTCCTCTGCGCCCACCAGGGGGCTGCAGCTGAGCCTGCCTGGCCTCTTCAGCACATTTGGGGTGAGCCAGGGGGTGCAAGCACTGCAGAGGTGAAGGTGGCCCCAGGTGTCACATAGCTGGAGCTGTGGTTCCCCAGCACTGGGGCACAGGCTGGGGACAGCTGAGAGGGAGCACAAGCTCCACCCCCAGCTGCCAGCCAGCCCCCCTGCCCACCCCTCTGCTGGCCCAAGTGAGGGAGGGCTGACCTGTCCTGTTTTAGAGGTGCTGGTGCCAGTGGCTGCCCGCAGCAGATGGCCCTGGGAAGCTGCTGCCACCTGCAGGGATCCCCATGTCTGTCCCTAGCCCCTGGCCCTGTTGGTGGGGAAGAGGTGTGCGCTGCTCACCCTGGATGCCTGCCTGGCCACAGGTGACCACCTGCTGACCACATGCTGCCCTTGGTGCCCCAGGGGGCCCCTGACTGGCAGGGACCCCTGGGCCTGGGCCCCACAGGCTCATGCATTAATTCGCCTCTGGGTGTATTAAACCCTTTGGTTGGATGACAGAGACAGCCATGACCCCTAGGGTTTGGGGATACATGAAAGCCATGAGCCCTAGGGATCACAGCAGCCACACTCCTCAGGGGCCACAGATTTCACACACCCAAGTCTGGGAGATCATGGCATCTGGAGATTGCAGTGTGTGAGGCACTCCTAGCCTCCTGGCTGGGTGTCCCTCAACTGAGGGGCCTCCCAATTGCAGGAGCTTGCTTCTTGCTGGTGCGGGGGGGGGGGCGGAGGGGGCAGAATCAGGCCCCCCTGCATCCTCCCCCCACGCTCAGATCTGGCCATGCTGTTTGCTGGGGGAGGGAGGTGGGCATGTGTCCTGCTTTTGCATTTTGAAAAGGTGATCATCCTAAGTAGGCCACACCTGAAATTTGTTGTCAGTTACACTGGTGAAATTACTTTCATTTACAGATTTTCAGTTGTTTACTAAATGTTTGTGGGATTAGGAGACTGCAGAGTGCTTTTTCCACACAAACCTGGGAAAATAAAATGAAGGTGAAATCATTATAAGGCAGTGGTGGCCAGAAGTTTCAGCAAGCATGCCACAAGTTAAATCCAAATAAATCCAGTCTAAATTAATCCTAATACTCAATTACCACCATTGCCCAACTGTCACCGAATCCCATCGCCACCTGGATGTGGCAACACCTAATTTACTAGGACCTAGCTCCTGCAGGTCCAAATCCTCAAGCCAGCACCAACCCCTGACTCCTGTTCCCTACCGAGTGCAGCTGCCCTCACCCCAAGTGCTACCCTGATTCACTTCCCTTTCCTACCCTAACTCTCATCATTGGCACCCCCTTAAACTTGGCACTTAGGGCTTGCACACCAAATGGCCTGGCATATAGAGTATGCTAAGACACTGGGGTATAGAATAAACAGTTCTTCCTAGACAGCAGGAACAGCACAAGCTCTCCTTTAGGAAAGAAAAAGAAAGTGATCATGTGCAGCCTGCAGCCTGGAGTCTCTACTACACTGATTCAGTGTACGCTGAAACAAAAAATGGGGGTTTTGGGCTTCCAGTGGGCTGTCACATTTGTAAGTGTCTCAAGACCAGGGTTTCCCAAAGTTTTTATGCTGCAGTCTGGCAAACGACAGCCCAGCAGTCACAGCTGACCACGGCTAGAATTTCCAGCCAGAAGACAGATAAGGATACCCCCACTTCCCAGGTGGGGGGGTAGACCAAACCCTGCGCTGCCACGGGCCCTGCAGAAGAAGCCACAGCCTCTCTCCCTGGCTTTGGGGTGCCACGGTTTGCTGGTCCACAGCCACTTCCGGTCTGGCAGCCAACCATGCTGTGGACCAGCAGCTGACCTGCTGCAGCCCGGGGATTGAGAACCCCTGCTCTAGACAATATAACCCTTAAAGCAGAGGTGGACCATTATTTCAGCTGGAGAGCCACTTCATGAGTTTTGGTGAGCTGTCAAAGGCTGCACACACAAAATCTTTCAAAACATACCTTTTTAAGAAACTATAGATAAAAAAAATCATATACTAAAAATAAAACATCTAATATAATATACTTTAATTTTATTTCAAAAATAATTTTTGTCCTGATTTGTTTTTTTTGAGCAGTACATATACAGGTGACTGCATAAGAGCTCAAAATAAAATCTTACTTTTGTATACTGCATGTGTGGGGTGGGGGCACGGGGTGTGTGTAGGGGGTATATTGGGGGTATGCACATCTGGGTGCATCCGTGGGAGCTGCCTGGCTAGGGACAGACATTACACATAGACCAGTTTAAGTGATCAGAAACTAGTTTAAACCTGTAACAGAACAGATGTTCAGTTCACATAAACCAGTTTGACAATGGCTGAAACCAGTTTGAGATAAACCTGATTGAATGTAGTATCAGACTTAACTAATTTGGGTGAAAGTGGTTTATGCAATGTCTGTCCCAGACCCCTTCCTGGTTTAACTTAAATCAGAGTCCTCCAGCATCCCAGATGCTTTGCAGCCTTGGGCAGGGCTCTCTGCTCCAGAGCAGGGTTGGCCCTGTAAGGTTTGACCTAGAAACTACTATGCAAAGCCTAAGCAAAAGTGAATGTTATGTGTCGAATGCCCATCTGCAATGATAAGGAGCAGACAGTCTTAGATAGAGGAAGCTTGAAAACAAAAAACAGAATCAGAGTTACTGGAACAAAGAGCTCATTATAATACTAAAAATCACACCCCTAGGCGGGGAAGATATAGGCTAATGAAACATATATGTATGTTAATGAGATACATAGCTAAAACACAGGTATAGAGACATGCTCAGTAAAGAACTCCTTGCATCACTCCTTTATAACCAATTAGCAAACAAGGATGCTTATGAAGATTCAACCTCTTGTATATAAGGGGCTCAGTATTGAATATGTGTGTGCTTGTCTTGTGAAATTATTCCGCTTGCACCTTTTATTGCTAGCAATAAATCTTTTTTATACTTTCACCCCTGGTATCTTTATTGGCCTTTGCATACCGGGCACGAACCCAGACTTGAGTTGGGGCCTAACAGCCCCACACCTCTGTCTGGCTTCCTCCTGCCCCCCACCACTCCCCTGCTGAAGCAGGGTTCCACCCCTCCCCTCTCCAACAGCATGGATCATAGCCACCATGTTGTATGCTAACTAATGCTGAGAGGTGTCTGTGTAAGGCAGACAAGACAAAGGCAGACAAAATAGTATCTGTTTAGGGATTTTTGGTGCAAATCATCAGGTCAGCTGGTAACATCCCTCTGTTCCTTCCTTGGAAAATGTCGTTTAAGAAGAGCCTGAACTAATGAGAGAGGCTTTTGCTTTCTTGATAGGGTGCTAAATGGTTTGTTATCAACTCCCTGCTGGGTCCCTCTCTGGTCCGGAGCAGCGTTGGGGGGGGGGGGGGGGGGGAACGCCACACCTCCCTAATCAGAGCATCCTGCTGGTGCCTGGCCACACACCTCCCCCTCAGCTCAGCACTGGGAGGGAGGGCTGCTCTAGCACCCCCGGCTTCTAGCCTGAGCCATTGGAGGCATGTATCTGTATTTCTGGAGTCCAGAGGGAATGTCTGTATGGTTACAAACCAGTTCAGCCTAGCCAGGCTAGATTAACCTGCAAAGACTGAATCAATTTAGGCTCAGCTTTTTGAATGTTTGTCTCTAGCCACAAGTGCTAGGTCCTGGGAACCAGCCAGGGGTGGGGGGTGAAGGGGCAGGGGGCATATGAAGCAATGCTTGCCTGGGCAGTGCAGGTGCAGTCTGCAGCTGCCCCTGCAGTACTCTACACGAGCCCCAACAGTTCCTGCCTGGGGACAGCACCATGCTCCTGCCAGTCCTGGCCAGTGTGCACAGCTTCTCAACAAGGCTGCTTGCGGTGTGCTGCAGCTGCCCTAGTACTGCTCTGGGCTCTCCCCGCTGCCATCTGCTCCTCCTCCACCCGCCCCTGCTGCACTGCTTCAGGCAGGGGGGAGGAATCTGCAGCTGGGAAGCTTCTGCCCCAGAGTGTGGGGCTCCAGCTCCTGGCCATTTTTCATCCACTTGGTTGCTGGCAGATGACTGTTCATCAAGCCAGGGAGCCTAATGGTTGGAACGTGACCTGAAGCTTGAGCCCCATGCGCTGAGGCAGGAGCTGCCTGGGGCTGCTGCTTCCCCCCTGCCTGGAATGGTGCAGCAGGGGCAGGAGGAGGAGGAGCCACTGGAGGCACAGGGGAGCCAAGCAACATCTGGGCAGCTGCACTGGGAGCAGCCCCATCAGGACACTGTGCGATCTGGCCAGGGCTGGGGCCAGGGTCAGTGGGTGTGGACACGAGTGCAGTGCAGGCTGCCCCAGGCAGGAGCAGGCAGGGCTTGGGCCCATGTAGAGCACTGCAGGGGAAGCAGGCTGGATCCAATCAACTGGCAGACACCCCCTGTGCACCAGATCTAATCAGTTGGGGGGCTGGATCCAGCCCACCCCTGCCTTAAGGGCACAATGTGGATGATGCACAGTATTTATACCCATAGGACAACTGTTGAAGCTAATGTATGTCAACAAGGACAGCACATATCACAATTAAACAGACACACAATTTTAACAGTACACCTTTTACTCCTGAACCCCACAGCATTCTATTGTTTGGTATCTCTTCAGAATCACACCAAAATTTGTACTATAAGTTCTGAACTATAAATGGCTGCATAAAAATAGTCTGAGGAGACAGAGTCTGAGAAGTTTAAACGTAAACGCATCTGAAGATCAAGGTCTCTCTATCTATAACTGACTGGGATGGCAGCTCTTGTGCACGAAAGCCTATGCAACCTTAGTTTGGTCCCACTGTGCACAATAATTATTATATAATCTTTAATTCCACAATCACCTGCTAGATCTTCCACAAGACCTAATTCAGTGCTTGAAGACCAAAGATGATGTTCAATATTGTTTCTTTTTCTTCTTCCGTTAAATTTGTGCCTCCTGACTTTATTTACTGTGCACCATCCAAATGCTGCACTGAATACTATATTTTGATTTCCTCATGATCTTTTCTGTGGTGTTCACCACCATATCTGTCTGCTTTTCAAAATTACATTAATTCAGTTCACAATAGTTTCCCAAGAAAGAACTTCAATTGTCATTTTAGAGACAGGAAACATGAGACTAAATAAAGCAACTTGCTTAAAGCAATACAATGAACCAATGACACAGCCAGGATTAGAACTCAAGTCTCCCCTGACTACCAATCTACTGCATTCAGACCAGGTTGCAGGAGAAATCATAGCTCCAGACTTTTGGCACAATGGTTAGTGCTCAATATTAACAGCAAGTGCTAAAAATCAAATTCTAGATATGTCAAATTGAGACTCCCAAAATGAGAAACCCACAATTAATGGCCTTCAATTTTTGGTTTAAATTACTTGCTTAGTATCATACAGGAACTCAAGGGCAGAGCCAGGACTGGTCCCAGCTGTGTGTGCCATTCACCTGCTTCAAATCAAAAGACCAGCATCATTTTCTGCACACTTTCCAACTTCTACAGCAAATAAGGTAGGAGTGCTACTAACAACAGCCTCCTATGCAACCCAGCCTGATTCATTCCTGGAGTTGGTCCATCATGTGCCCTGAATGAGGAAACAGTTCTGTCCAAAAAACAGTATGCTGTCACATAAATAAAGACTGTATTATAACTTGTGTGAAAAATTTTAAAAAAGGTAATCTAAATTGGTATTTGTGGAAAAGACCTACCTCCGCCGGGCAAGGAGTGACCCGGCAGGACACTGTGCCCGGAACTGGAGCATGGCGAAAGTAAAACCACGGTGGGCGAAGATGCTGCAGTAAAAGGGAAAAAAAACCCGGCCAAGCCAGAAGGAGCTGCGACCTGCTCCCACGTCAGCATGGGCATGCCTTATGGCAGTGTGCTGGGGCCGACTGGCTGTCTAGATCCCTGAAGCCGGGATAAAATGCCTGGCGGGAGACCAGCCAGGAGGACCAGATGTGAGGTCCTCAATCAGCCCAGAAGGGCCAGATCTGGAACCTGGTCCCAGTGCAGAGACCTGGTGGCTGCCCCAGGAAGGGGCTTTCGCTACGACTCAGGGCCAGAGAGGGCCCAAGGACTTACTTGCAGAGCCCTCATGGATATCGGACATCCAACTGGACTCCAGCAGGACCAAATAGGGTGAGGATCAATGAACAACTGACCCCCAGCAAGTATAAAGCCCAAGTAGGGAGCAAGACACCAGGAGACAGGACGGCACAGGACCAGGAAGACACACAGATGAGGCAAAGTGGCGGTAGGGAACACTAGGGCCAAAACAACGTTCTGATCCTACTATCATAAATTTAAAAGGCCGAAGCACCAAGATGCATGGTATACCAATTCTGACAGTCCAGGTGATGACCTCTTTGGTTGGCATTAGGTGGGGCGTAGGGAAGGCAGAACCCCAAGCAGGAAGAACAACTGGGACAACCGAGGGAAGGCACCAGGAGGGATGGGACAGACCATCTTCCTCCCAAGTAAAATTATTTTTCCATCAAAGACATGGCAGACAAGACCCCCTGGGAGACCAACCAAAGTCCTCCTACTAACAGACCTGTTTCTACCCTAAAGCAATGGTGAAGCCAGAGAAGACCCCACGTACTTGATCCACAGGTGAACGGCATGGGAGGCCACAGTATTTCTTAACTTCAAAGTGTTAGATGCTGCAACCTAAATAATATTCATTTAACACAGTATTTTTGGGATGCAATTGTCGGAGTATTTTTAAGAGGTAAAGAAAAAAAAGAATTGTAACAACACAACCCATCCCATCCCATCCCATCCCTCTATGTGCTACTAGATGGAACTTCATGCATTCTACATTGCAGGATAGACCACTTAAACCACAGGACAAGTTTACTTTTTGAGCAAAAGGATGTAGGACATATCAACAAAAAGAACTTACTCAGACTAAGGTAGGGTGTGAACTTAAAGAGCATCAGAATAAAAGGAGTCAGTCAGATATAGGCTTTCCAAATCCTAAGCATATTAGTTGACAGCTAGGACATTATGTCAATAAACTAGTAAAAGAGAATACCTATGAGTCAGAAACAGTCACCTGCTCATTTGCAAATAACTCCACCTTATGAGCAGCATGGCCAAGGATAAAAAGATAGCAAGCCTTTTTCAAGAAACGGTGTTGCCATTGAACAGGTACATTCATATTAAACAGATACGTTCTATATCCCAGCCTGAGTAAACTATAGGTGCATAAGGCACTGTTTGATAAAAAGGGCTGGGAAATGTTTGTAATTAACACCAGTCACCAGAATGGAATCATATTCTTCCTAATGTCCTGTCCCCAAGAGATGAGGCCAGTTCTGCCTCCCTGCTCTCCCACCCCTGCTTGTTTGCCATAGCTGGGCAAACTGTGGGGTATTTTCCACTATGCTGTTACACTGTGTGCTGCTGTGGCAGCATCATCCTACCTAGAGTCTGAGCTCTGCATGTAATGTGGAAACAAGGCATCGGGGCATTGTATAGCCAGAGTTATTGGCCTTTTTCCAAGGTGAGACTGTTCAGGGTCTTTGGCATGCTGCCAGGATTAAGCAACGTAAACACAGATGGGAAATGGCAATTTCAAAAAGCTTTTAATGCTTTCAAATATGAACTGAACTAAAAAGAAAAACAACGACCTTCCAGGCCCCTAGGCTACCCCTGCCACATTTCAAAGGCCTGCTACAAACAATGGAGAGTGCAGAGCTCCTAAAAAAAGGTCATAGGAATCCTTCTGAAAAAAAAGGTGCTATGGTAACGTTGGAGTGATGTTGTAGCTATGATGGTCCAGGAATTATGTGAGAGGCAAGGATTGTTTTGGTTGGTATCTTTTATTGGACCAACTGCATAGCTGGGATAAAGTTGGACAAACTTTAGAATGCAAAACATTCTTCTCCAGATCTGAGGAGGAAAGCAAGTCTCTTCAGACCTGAAGAATGCTTTGCATTCGAAAGCTTGTCTAACTTTATCCCAGCTATGCAGTTGGTCCAATAAGAGATTTCAATCAAAAAACATCCTTGCCTCTAGAATGTATTGGGCATACTAAACAGAGTAGCCATTGCTAACTCTTTCTGGACTGCTTGTTGAACTCACTTAAATTTTTTAGTTTTTGTTATGTTCACCATAATTTCAAGGGTTTTTTTCATATCTTCATCAGTTCCAACAGACGTTTGGTTTTCATTCTTATGGGGACATTCAATCACACTACATCATTTATATTTGACTGTTCTGAAGCATTTTATATTGTACTTTGCTTTGCAAAACTCCTGTCTCATTAATTTTAATACAAAATCAGAAGTTTTACTTCCCTGGATTAATTATTTATATTTACATGTACTTCAATTTTTGGTGATGGGAAAGGTTTAGTTTTAAATGCACCAGATCCCAGTTCCAGTTGATGTACCACGAACAAGTGGAATGGAATATGGGCTGAGCTAATAAGAGCATTTGATATTAATAACCAGAAACCTATGCTCCCACTACCTATATCAGGGGTTCCCAAACCATGGTACACATACCCCTGGGGGTATGCAAGATGTCTCCAGGGGGTACGCGGGAGAAATTCTGTAATAGCGGATTTAATTTTCATTATAATAATATTGGCGTTTAAGGGGTTAAAATATAAAATGTATGCTGGTAGGGGTACATGGGCATCTGGTAAATCTGGAAGGGGGTACATAATAAGAAAAAGTTTGGGGACCTCTAATCTAGATGATACTTCTTAATGGAACGATGCCATAATATGGGACAGTGCAGTCATATGAATGGGAGTTTAACTGAAGTGGATAAGCTTTATCATTGCACACCAGCTATCTGCTCTCTTGCCTGAAACTAGTGTTTCATCAGCTCAACTTCTGTGCTAATGAACAAGGTCATGGACCAACTCAGATAAATAACCAAACGAGAGCTATCAGATTGCATAGGACTTTTATGAAGTGTTCAGTAACTCTACAATCTAAATGTAAAATGCATGTAGGGACACTAGGTAAATCTGTAATAAGTAGCCAACTGCCCATCAAGAATGATGGGTGGGGGGAGGGGGAGTGGGTAGGGATGAAGCCCCAGGCCTGCTCCCCCTTTCCTCCTGCTGTCTGGGGTCTGGGCCCACTCCTCCCCTCCCTGCTGCAGTGGTGGGGGGGAAGGGAGGAATGGCCTGGGCCTGATGTGGGGGAGGACCGGGCCGAGGGTGGGGAGAAGCCGGGTTGACTTGGCAGCGGCAGGGGGATGAGAGGAGCCAGCTCGGGGCCAACATGGGGGACAGGTGGTGTGGGAGGAGTGGGCCCAAGCCTAACGGGGGGAGGAGGCTCGCTCCTCTGCTCCCTCCACAGCTGCCATGTTGGGCTGGGCTGGGCTGGGCCCCCCCCTGCCCCCATGGTGGGCTGGCCCTCCCCTGCACTGGGCCCAGGCCTGCTTCCCTCCCCTCCGTGCTGGGCCCGTGCCCGTTCCCTCCACCTTGCATTACCTGCAGGGAGCAGGGCGGGGGAGGAGTGAGGCCACCTGTGCTGGCCTTGCCCCCCCACTCTCCCCTGTGTCCCCACCATCATGGCGGTGGGCTGTCTTCTGTCAGAACACTTCTTTGCACTCTGATTGGCTGTTTGTCAGCCAATCAAAGCCCGAATAAAGCATCACAGACAGACAGACAGATTTAGGCTTTTATAATATTAGAATGGCAGGCAGGCAGCGGCCAAGAACTCCTGAGATTAGCTGAGCTATATTCAGTGTATAACTAGAGACAGCATATTAAAGTTAGTTTTGAGCCTGGCCTTGTTCCCAAGGGAAGCTGGAGGTACGGTGGCTGCTCTGACTTAAATCTGCATGTTTGGATCAGTCAGAGACCACAAGCATTTTCTAGCATGTCATCTAGGTCATCAGTCAGCACAAATAGAGTGCACAGGAACTGCTAAGGAAAATCTATAGCACTTGAGGACAAACTTAGGCATCCTGGCTTCCTAGATGCTTGTATGTTGAAAGGTACCACAGAATCCATAACTCAGTGCTTCAAGTTCATTGTGTAGCAGACTCAGGGACAACATTTCTTAAGAAAAAGGGGGAACCTGAGATGGCACACTATTTTATTACTACTTGGGGGAGAAACCTCTCTAACTAGCTGCCTGTCCCACTATCTAGATCAGGGGTAGGTAATTATTTGGATTCGTGAGCCATATAGGGAGCTTTGGTGAGCTGTTGCAGGCCAGTTCAGTACCCCTCCCCCTTGTGTAACAGGTCACCAAAACTCTCCAAGTGGCCCCATCCCGTCTGCCTGGCCACACGCTCTGCCCATAAGGATCCTAGTCAGTCTCCACAGAGACCCTGGGATCACAGAGTAGTGACAGCACAGGGCTGGGGCCCAGGACAGACCTGCGACCTGCTCCCTGGCTGCCCCTGCCCGCAGAACCAACAACTGTCACAGGGGCATGCAGGCAGCAAATCATGGCTCTGTCAGAATAGGGCTGTAGGTGGGCAGATAGTGGTACCCAGGTGTGGGATGGGCAGGCAGGTGGGGTTGGGGCTGGGTGAGCAGGGTATGTGGCCAAGCGGACAGGATGGGGTTGCAGGTGAGTGTGGAGCTGAGTCCAGGATCTTGAGGTGATGACAGCACAGGGCCGGAGAAGAGCCATGATCCACAGATTACAGTTTTCCCCTGGCCCCAGCCACACACTGTTGCTGCCGCAAGATCCTGTCCCCCTGAACCACCAGTGCCAGAGCTGCCAGGATGCGAATCCAGCCACCAGGCCACCCCAGGCCTGCTTCACGCCCGGGGTGGTGGGACTGGCTGCACACACCATGACCTGGACTGCCTCCTGCACTTGGGCTGGGAGGGACCGAGAGACCCGCCATGGGCCAGACAAAATCCTTCGGTGGGCTAGATCCAATCTGTGCATTGTATTTTGCCCATCCTTGATCTACCCCCTTGGACAAACCACAGGTTTGCAGAATTCTAACTTCCCAGTTGACACAGGAAGCATGTAAGAAAGCAGGGAACTGAATCCAAAATTCAGGCCAAAACCTTCACAATTGAACTGTTTTTCCCCTATACCTCCTTTTTCAAGCAATTAATTCTTTTTCTGAAAAAAGGTCAAAACTGGTTTAGAACTGTGGTCATTTCATATATAACACCCTTCCCCCACAAATATAGTTGTGTTAATCAGATTTTCTCTTAAATATGTGCATAATTTTTTTTTATAACTATACTATAATACGTTATTGTTTATCTGTTCCATAATATGAGCAAGCGGACAACTTAATCATAATCAAATGAATAATTTAACTTACATTATTAATAATTTAATAATCCACAACTCAGCACCCTTTCTCAGTCTCACTGACTGATGATGGCTTATTTATTTATTACATTCATATGTTGTCCTTCCAAACAAAGGCTCAGGGCGGCTTAAAGTAAGAGAGAAAATAATTTATAGAAGTAGGCAGAATATTAAAAAAAGATATAACACAAAAACTCCCCTAATGATATCTCAGCCTAGCCTTGCTTGCTAAATACCTGGACAAATAGTAAGGTCTTACAGTGCTTCCTGAAGTAGTGATGAATTTTTAAACTTGGAAATGCATGTGTGCATTTTGTTCTATATCCGACTACTTGTTTCTGAGTGCTCCTTGGTACTTCAGTACATATCCTCACTACATAATTTACCCCAGCACCTCAGCGTGTTGGACACAAAACCCTGCACTGAGCTCCAAAACACAAGTACCTTCCTTGGACATGGCTTGATCGAGGCCCTGAATGCCTGTGATTCTCACCAGTTTAAATGGGAGTTCTCACTGCTTCTCAGGGGAAGGCAGTCAAAAAGAAAGGTTCCCTCCCCACCCAGCATAAGCCTTTGATTGATCACAACAAGTTTTAAAATCTTAGATGGAATAGGAGAATCTTTCAGTAATATGATCCTGAGCCTTTCACTCCTAGATCACAAGTCCCTCTTAAGCCCAGGTCATTAGACACCAGTATTTAGCATAAACTGAAAGCGGCTCGGTGAATTTGTTGATTTCAGTTCCATTCCCAACTGGTAAGTGTTCAAATAATTCATCGTGCTGAGACTTGCATCAGTTGGCTCTCTGGCATTCACTGCCAGATTGGAAACCAAATGATCTCATCTTAAATAAGAGCCAGAGCATGTCAGCACTGTATAATATTGCATTTGTAGACTTGTCAAGAGCTTTGGGAGAAACTTTAGGAGAAATTGATAAATTATGGGATTGACCATTTTCTTTTGCATTTGTTGATAGACTATTACAAAGATACATGGGCCCAAGTTAAATGAGGCTTGAAGGGTGAACTTGCACAAAAAATTCACAAACAAAAAGGGGTTAGACAAGGATGTATTTTGGCCCCTTTGTTATTTAATCTTTACATGAATGACTTTATTAGAAATATGCAGGATGTACATTTTCATCCCCCAAAACTATCAGCAACTCCGATTCCTATTTTAATGTATGCAGATGACGCTGTTATACTGTCAAGAACTCAGGCTGGATTACAGAGAGCAATTACAACTTTTGAGCAACTTTTTGGACAAAATAACTTAAAGAAAAATTATGATAAATCTAAGATAATGTACTGGGGAAGTAATTTGATGAAATATCCATGGAATATGGGGGGAACCAAATTTGAAGTTGTCAAAACCAATAGGTATTTGGGTGTGTTATTAACAGCTTCTCCATCATGGACACATCATATTCAGTCAGTTAAAACTAAGACAGCCCAATCGGCTGTGGCTATAAAAAAAAAAAAAAATGAAACCACAGCAGAACAATCAGTCCAAGCTCCTATATCAGTATATAAAGCCAAAATTACCTCTCTGATCTTATATGGCACTGAAGTATGGGGTTATGCCGCTAGTAATGACGTAGACATACATACCTCAGAACAAGTTTCTTAGGGCTTTTCTGGCTCTTCCTGCCTAAACTCCTACATCTTTTTTGAGATTAGAGAAGGAAATGGATTCTATTTTAACTAATTCTATTTAAATTTATTAGAATGGTGAGATTTTGGTTTAAAATCCTGCCCCTTTTACCATCTCATCTTAAATTATGCTACATAGAAGATATTAATAATCACCCTCCTCTCCAATCACCCTGGTTAGTTTTTCTTTCCCATAATTTTTGCACTTTCTGGGATGGGATACTATCTCAAAGATAATGAAAGATTTTTCTCCCCCATAAAAAAGTTCGGGTTTTCCAGAGGATACGAGATATTGCCAGGCAGAATGATTTTACAGTGGCTTGGGCTACTTGTATTGCCCCTTTATATACTCTTTGGAAATTAGATTGGGGGCGAGACAGGTATTTACAGTTGGATCTCAATAATAAATGGTGATCCTCTTTCACTAGACTCAGGACCAAACAGATGCCTACACCTGTTCTGGCTGGACATAGATTTTCCATTCCAAGGGCTAAAAGATGTTGCCCAGTCTGTCTAGGAGTTTTAGAAGATACTATCCACTATGTTTTAGAATTTTTTTTATATAATGACAAGGAGAACCTATTTATTACCGTTCTTGCAGAAAATGATACATTTTTCAAACAGAGAGAAATTAATCTGGCTTTTATAGCAAACAGATCCAAATTTAGTAAACTGTCTTGCAATTTTTGCTTATAAGGCTGAGGCAATTACAGTTAAATATCCTTTATTACTGATATGACTGATACATTTTAACATTAGATTTGATTTTATTGTCTCAATTGTGGATCTATGTACAACAATATTATAGATTCATGTCTTGATTTACTACTATATTTATATTAATAATGTTTTCATGTTGGTGGGCTCCATTTTTAGTATAATATTTGTAGTTCGGTTACTTTGTTAGAACTTATTTATATTATGGTCATATGTGTGTTACATCATCTTTGGAACATGGCATTTAGCCAAAATCCTTAGTAAAATGAATTGAACTGAGCCAGAGCACCCTAGTGGGGTGTTGTAGAAAATCTTGCAGTGCTACTACCAATCTAAGGTACTTCAAAGATGATCAGCCTTTATCAGCACAAAATTCATAACAGAAACACGAGTAAAATAACAAAACAAAACAAAACAAACTTCCCCATCCCCACACAAAAAATGCAGATTTTTAGAAAGTTCTGTTTAGCTACCCATTTTTAGGTACTCTCTTAATACTACTGACCCCGACACTGTCATCTTTAGTTTTGTTAGCAGTACCTTAATCTGTAAGTAACTCCATTAGTATGACTGGAGCTAGTCAACATGTGCAGGAATGGAAAATATGTCTCATAATTTGCACATGCTTACATATTTTGCTTTCATCATCTATTTTTAAATAAAAAGGTAAAATTAAGAACAATCTGAATCTTATGATTACTATTCACTTTTAAAACTTTTTAAAGTTGATTCAGCTAACCACAGTATGATTAAACAAGCAGTTCTAAACAAAGAAATATTATTTTTTCCAAGATAACAGTGCTTTTAGATTTAACGCCTTTTTCCAGGAGCTCCCATACCATCTAAATTTGTATATTGCTAGGACCTGTGTGCAATTAGAAAAAAAACCCTAAATGTTAAATGAAAATATCCTGTTTTGTTTTAAAAGCATTTGATTACCATAGGAGTACCAACAAGTATATCTTTTGGGGGGGTGGAAGCCCTTAAATTTCATGCTACAAATTAAATTCATAGTGGTTATGTTTTAGCACTCAACAAGTAAAAGCTTGTAACTGAAAGGCTGAAGCATAAAGGCATGGCAAGTATCACTTAAGAAATCAAAATCTTCTCTGTTTGGAAAATAGGAGTTCTCTCTTCAGGAAAAGTCACAGAAACACTGCTCATAATCATATGGTGCTTGTGATTAAATGCTGTATTCTGCTTGTTTATTTTGAAAGTCCTTATTTAAGCAGCTCTTGGTACAAACCTAATCAAATCATTGTACTCCACTCTGATATGATGGCTTGCTAATAACCACACAACAGTTGGAAACTGTCAAAATATTTTACAGCTCAATTGTAATTACCATCCAAGTCTAAGCATGCAGTAAGTGGGTGTTAGCCACCACTTATGGGATGTTATGGCAATACTCAGCAGTAACTTTTTGTATGTTGTTTCAGTTTACAGATGTAAAACTCAACTCCAAGGATTTACTTTACAAAATCTTGCAGTACACAAAAATATATTGCAGAGATATAACACAGTAATTATTTCAACATTTTCAAAGTTTGCTGCATTCCTAAATATAGATCTGGTTGGAAAGTTTTTTTTCCTCCAAACTAAATTCCTCAAAAGAAAAATATATTAGCAGAAAAATAGGGTGGCCCAGCGGGGGGGAGGACGACCCCTTTCACATACAATCAAATCCTAAAAACTTTTAAATCCCCCAAAAAACAGGATTTGGTAAAAAATTGTCTTTTAATAGACATTTTGAAGACTATTAGTAAAAAAATACTGTCTCCCTTCAATTATTAAAAAATGCAAATACTAAAAAAAAATTAAAAATGCCACTACTATATAGGGACACTAGTGATTTCCAAAAGGCTTTTACTACATGCAGTATATATGGTAACACAGAGCATTCTATACAGATTATATAACATGTTAGATTCTCTTATGCAGACAATCCCTTTTTGCACTTCTCTGTCAAAGATAGGTATTTCTTCTAATGCATGTATCACTTTGGTATCAAGGTGTTGGTTTTGTGGTTCATTGGATTCTTCAAAACTATTTACATCAACAAGTCATGTATTAAATACCTCTAACTCCATGCTGACAAGACAGACTACCTTACTGGCTTAATACTATGTTAATATTCCATGGATTAAGATCCTTAGAAGGCATTATGCTTAAGAACCTTAACTGACAAGATACAATTGGAAAGAGATATTACATTCTAACAGTATTATGTGTATTTAATTTATATCATTGGGTTTAGTGCACATTAACCGCAAGCAAAACCTTAAGCTAACTATGCAGATATTGTGGATGTCTCTGGAGGAAGATATGTCCAGCCCTTCTTGGCAAGAAGGCAATCTGTTTGGAACAGGGGTGAAGTGGGAAATATCACACAGCTCTAAGGGAACTATGTGGGCTAGGGGGAGGGGGGACGGGACTGACTCAAATCCACAAACAAAAGCAACAAATTCAGACTTAAGCCTTGCCTGTCATCCTTTAACAAGTCTCATCGTGCCTGGGTATTACAGAACATACCCAGTACTTATGGCTTACCAATTTCAGATGCTTGCCATACTTTTAACTGTATGTACACAACAGGATAAATGAAGGATAAAACAAACTGGGAAACTTAAGCTGAAATTTCCCCATTTTTGAAAGTGAACATTAGACCCTTAATGCTGGTCTGTAGTAAATTTGTAGCAGCATATCTAACTGCCACAAGAGATGAAATGACTAGGAGGACCTCTGAGGTGGGGAAAAGGGAGGAAGACAACAGTTTTTTTTAAGAGAAGTTTCTGATAATATAAAAAATATGTTTGAGTTGTCGCTCCTTCTTGTAGGTAGGAAAACCATTGCTGACTCATTCCAACTACAGTGGCTTATACAATAAAACACTACTTCTAACCTTTCACTGGGCACAGCTTCTGAATGAAACTCTGATAATGATGTATATTTAACAATGTACTGTGAAAGCCTGACAAAGGACATTGCTGAGAAATTGGTAAGAGGCATCAACCTCTGTAGAATAGAGGCACTAATGCAGGATTTACTTCCACCTGCAATAAAATTTAAGACAATGAAATAGAAAGTCTAGTGGGGAGAACGATGGGTTTACAAATTTACAGCGTGACTGTTGGTTTTAGTCAGTGGCCTATTTTCCCAGTGAGACCTGTACACTAGTTGCTTTCCAGTCCATGAAAATATTGAAAAGAACTTTTGCAACACTTACCTAGTCTGGCAGCACACACTGCTATTATTTTTAAAGCTCTACTGCATTTTAAGGTTTAAAACCTTCAATGCCTGAAGGCCTGTAAATGCCTTAACCAGAGAAAAGGGGAGGGGACAATAAAGGAACACTTAGAAGGGTAATGTCCCAAATAAATCATAGATTGGAACAAAACCTGCTCTCCCTTTTCTCATTATAACAAATAGACAAAATGACAATTGAATAGGACAACATAAAAGGACTTGGAAAAAAAATCCCTCTCTTTCTCTGCTCAAATACTGAGACAAATTCTGGTTCATTTTAAAATGGACTCTGAACACGTAAATCAACAGTATTTGTATCCTGTGCGGCTGTAGACCTATGCAAAGCTCATTTGAGAGAAACCGTTCTTGCTAGAAGTAGAAGCAACCCGTGCAGGAGTCCAAGGATGTGAGGTTGGTAAAGAATGACCAGACGATACATGCCCACAAATTACACACATTGTCTCCTATCCTTTGGCAGCTTCTCCTCAACACTCTTCCCACTGATCTGGACAAGAACAGTCCATTAAGTGGCCTTTTTATAGGGTTTGAGTATGAGCCAAAAAAGAAGTAGAAAACTCCCATCTCATACATTCCTTCTGTCCACTGATTTTCTAGTGTATGCAGAAGTGCACTTGGCAGTCACAACCTGGTCCAATGTGACTAATGGATTTATTTATCAGGTGCCTGTTGACAGTTTCAGGTACCTCCCCAAATCTCAATTCAGAGATGACATAATTTAAAAATGGTTGGAAATATGTCAAATCAAGCTATCTAATATTCAGAGCATACCCCAACACAAGCCACCTCCATGTAATCCTCAAATACTTATGAGGAAATATTAGACGTATGCCTTAAAACTGAACAATTATTTGTTTACTAGATGCGGCACAGCAGTCAATTTCTGTGTCATGGAATGCTTCTGCCAGCCGCTCCCTCTTGTTCATATCTAGTATGATTTAGTTATGTATTTGAAAATACTGTTAAAAGTGTAAATAACTCTGAACAAGAACAAAAGACCAATATTTCATTAAGGACATCTTGCTAAAGTAAAATCATGAAAAAAAATTGCTAAAAGTCTGACATCCTTGCTGAAAAACACAATAAATATTGTTAAACTGCAGTTAAAATGAAACAGATGATGTCTTCCTCTGGACACAAATATTTTCTTGAGTGTTTTTAAACAATAATAATGGTATTTGATTAGCATTTTAATTATGTTGAAGGAGTTATAGATTCAGTTAAAAAGATTTGGATACTAAAACAATTGTTGGTTTGCTTAAGTTCTATAGAACAGCAAGTTGGTTGGGTTTTGGGCCACATAACTGCATCTCAAAACAACTCAGATTAAATTTCCAAATATTTTTGCTGTAACTGAGGACTCTGATAGACTGTAAGCATTATTTGGCCATTTTAAAAGACACCAATACCTCATCCTTGAGATTAGTGGATAAAAATAACATTTGTATTTCTCTTCTCAGAGTTCTAAAAATAACTTTGACTAATTATATACATATTGATAGTTTTTCTTAATATTGTTGAGTAATTATGCAAAATTTAGTTAACTTCAGGACAGAAGTACTTTAAATCATCATGAACTGCTGACACACCTGTAATGCATTACTTAACTATCTAAATTATTATTTTTATGAAGTTCACACCTTTCACTAATTCCCTTCAATTAATCAAGGTCTTTGGGAATAATAGCAGCAGTAAAAAAGTAACCTAGTTTTAATAAAACAAAAAATATCTGTATAATGCTTTAGAAGCAAAAACTAAAAGAGGGAAATTTATAAATGGGACATTATATTTAAAATACAGCTCGGGGGAAATTGTTTACGGTATTGTTAAAGACACGTTGGGACAAAGATGGGTGAGAGTGCTTCAAGAAAGCATATCCAAGCACAGGGCCAAGAATACTACAGTTCACAGACTGGAGGGAGTTAGTTGGACTGGTGGGAGAAAGAAGTTTGTGGTTACTATTGATGATCTTTCCTCACCAGATAGTTCAGCTTCTTGTAAATTTGGAAAGGTGGCTAGCTGAGAAAATGGAGGTACAATACAGCAGCCCTCCAACATCTGGAGGGATTAAAGAATGAAAGAAGACCTCTACTGGACAACTTACTGCCAGACTGCTGCCTGATGAGGCAAGTAGTAAAGCTCCCAGGTACACTGGCACCCTTGCATCCTGCCTTTCTGTCTGTGTATCCAGGACAAAGTCTGAGAGATGAGCAGAGAGAGACAGATGCTGAACACAGACAATCAACTCCATTAGTGGCTTAGCGGCTTACATATGAGCCCTATATACTATTTATGAATTCAATAGTTGAAAACCTCTACAAACGTATATATTCTACTTAATCTTCTTACTTATGCTTCCTTTTAAAGCGATAGCATATGATTATAGGACACTGTAATATTTCCAAGATTCAGGTTGAGAGAGCTAATTTAAAAAAAACAAACCATTCATTTATACTACAAAATTGAAAATAAGCTGAAATATTGGTTTTATGATCTAAAGGGTCTGCTAGATTTCAGGCCCGGAGACAGAATACAATAAATACAACCTATAATATATTCCACACCATGTTACATGAAGAATGTGCCATGTTGTAGTAAATTTTAAAGAAAAAATAAAAAAACTGGAACTTGGGTCATTCCCAAGTTCCTGAAATTGTCAGTCAGCTGCTGGTTTTCCTAGAGATTGTTTCATTTTTCCTGGATATTCCTCACATTTCAGGAGTGACTATTTCAGTTTCTGGTTCTGGGCCACCTCTTGGTGAACTCTTTTTCACTTAGCAGAAAAATACTGACTTTTTAAAAAGGTTACTGCAGAGTCCCTTCAACTAGCTGCATAAAATTACTATACTGCTTTCAAATGTATTATAAAATGATGTCTGATTAAAGCACCAGGAAACTGTTCAAAATTATGCTTACCTGTTCAGGTAACTTGAGACTAAAGACATATTGATCACTATGAGCCTGATTCAGAGCCCACGGACAAACCCGGAGTGATGCCAGCTCTCTGTTGGCTTCCAGGAGCTCTGGATCAGGTCACATTTGAACATGTATAGAAGTACAGGCATTTTCATGTCCATCAGTATTTCAAGGTACAGTTTATTATTTCTTAGACCAGGGGTTCATAAACTACAGCCCCTGGGCCAGATTGCAAAGAGACTGGATCCGACCCAGGAAGCTCTCTGTTCAGGATCAGACTGACTGCCATATTTGGGATCAGGAAGGAACTTTACCCCATGGTCAGACTGGTATGTAAGGGTTTTTGCCTTCCCCTACAGCGGAGGTGTGGCCCTCTGCCTGGGATCTCTTGAGCTTATTATATTAACAAAACTTTACAAAAGCAGGACATTAGCTGCCATAGTTTCCCCTGCTTTACTGCTGGCAGGTTAGGGTGTTATGCCATGTATTGTTTTGGGGTTGATAGCAGTTTTACCAAGAGGTTAGACAATGGCTTTGCTAAGATAGAGCCCAGTGAAACACAGCGAGAGCACACACAGCTTAGTCTAACGTAAAATGGAATGTAATAAACCAAGATGATAAGCAAAAACCTTGCATAAATTTTACGTAATCCTGAGGGCAGAGTGTCTCCTTACAGCCAGGTATGCAGAAAGTCCTTCTTGGTAAATCAGCAGATGGTCTTAGGTGATGGAATGGAGATCCCACAGGCCTCATCTCTACTTGGGTTTTTACAGGTGCACTTGCACCCCCTTCTCCCCCTTGGGTGCCTTGACATCAGTATGCTTGTCACTATAGCACCTTTGGCAGGACTCTCATGCACTCAGTGTCTTTTGTCTCTTCTTAGGTATTCCAATCTTCCACCTTTTACAGGTTCTCCTTTATAATGTAAATGTAGTTCTCTGCTTTCTTTGGTCACACCAGCCCAAGCAGTCTGGGACCCTCTCCTGTTCCCTTAGCTCTGTCTCCAGCACATACACATGATGACTGTGCCAGGTCTTTGCCAACACCTCCCCATCTCAGTCTGGTCCTGCAGGGCTTGGCCAGGTGCTCACAAGTGGCAGGGGACCAGTCCCCCCCAGACCCGGCTCCTCAGCCTCTTCCCCCTCCCCCATGGCCTGGGGAAACTGAAGGGAATTATGCCCCCATCTCCCTCCCCTCATCAACTGCTTGCCTCAGTCTCTGGCAGAGGTGGGAGGGGTGGAGTCTGCTGGCCTCCTGCTGGCCCCCTGGCCAAGCACACCCTAGACGGGGTCCCATGCCAGTGAGAGAGGGGGTTTAAACACCCTCCCTCCCCTCTGCCTGAGCCTGCCTACCCCCTGCCCACTCTGCCCTAGCAGGGAAGTCTGGTAGGGGCTTCTCCCCCTCCCCGGCAGACCCAACTTCAGTCCCCAGCTAGGTTTTTCCACCCCCTTGTCAGCCAGCCCTCACTACTCCAGCTAGGGACCGGAGGGACAGGGCCAACCCTGGCCTCTGGAGCAGACAGCACAGCCAAACCCGGGGCTGCAAAGCATGTTGGGATGCTGGGGGACTGTGATTTAATTTGAACCTAGAGAGGTCTGGGACAGAAGTTTCATAAACCGGTTTGACCCAAACCAGTTAAGTCTGATACTACATTCAACCAGGTTTATCTTAAACCAGTTTCAGCCATTTTGAAATTGATTTATGTGCACTGAACTTCTGTTCTGTTGCAGGTTTACACCAGTTTCTGATCACTTAAACCGGTTTGTGTGTAACTTTCGTCCCTAGCCCTTATGAAGACAAGAGTTTGGGAACCAGGTGGGTGTTGTATACTGCTGAGCTTCTCTGGTTGATTGCTGGGGCTTTTATTTCAAATGGCACTGCTTCTCCAATCAGCTGTGTATGACAGCTGATGAGCTCTGGCTGAATGGAGAAGCAAAAACCAAAGAGTGCAGCTGCATAGTTTGACTGTTACTGCAGAACCTGCTACAAATAAAACAGGTTGTGAACCACCTGGAGAAGGATGATCTGGGTTTTACTCCACTTCCTCAAGCTAAAAGAATTTACTCTTTCATTCTAGTGGCAGGGTCATCTGCTTTTGATGCTAAAGGTGTGTGCATGAAGTACGGCTTGTTGCACATGGTGATTTAAAAAAAAGAAAGATTCTCTGACTCCATATATGTTACAGTAGCTCAAGTTAATAACGTAATGCAGGATGTCAAGACAAACCCCTATCTTTTTGAGTGGTCTTTTCTATGATGCTAGTGCCATTGGGTACCTGATCTTTTTGATAGCTGTTAAAACAGTTTCCAGTCTGTGTGGCTCAGAAAGAGTTTAATGAGGAGAAAAAAAGCAGCACTAACTTTTCTTTGGAGTGCACACCTTGTCCTACTCCACAGAACTCTGCTCTAGCAGAATACATGGGCAAGCAGAACAGACCGTACTGGCAGATGTTCTAGCATGTATGTCATAATGATCTAAGCCGTCTCTGCATGCTTTGTTAACCTGCTGTAGGGTCTGCCCTCTCTGTGTTGAAATACTTGGTATAGCACACATTTTGCTGTACGGGCTCGCACTGTTTCCTTACATAATATATCTCATGTCTATATTTCATATGTATCCAAACCCTGATGGTAGCCACTTCAGAAGATAAATATTCTGGATGTTCTTTGTGTGGAACATTCCACAGCAAATTAATCTGCTCTGCTGTGGAGACAGTCTGCAATAGTGGTTATCAAACTATGGTCTGCAGAATAGCTGCTCTTAGTCTTTGGAGTTGCTGACTTGTCATACATACTTTCTGCAGAGAAGTTATGCAATAATGAATCCAAAGGGAACAGGGTTGGGCAATGCCAAGTGTGTGTGTGTGTGGTGGGGGGGGAATGATACAGGCCATGAGACTTCCATAATTGCTGGACTGCACTAAAAAAACCAGTTTTTGGAAACCCTGATCTACTGTACCAATGTGATATGCTCATAGGATTTTTTTTGTTTAAGTTAGAACAAACATGAAGTTTTTAACTTATTTTTGTATGTCAGATTGTACAAGGGGCCTCATATTATTTAGCAGGAAGTTTGTATTAAGTCTGTTTTTTAAAACTAAAAATCTACTTAGCTATTGTTTAACACACTTTTTTTTTCTCATTTCCTGAATATTTTCAAACACTCTAGGTTTTCTTTTTAAATAAAAGCTGTCACTTATTTCAAGGATAGTATCTTTATCTCATTTATTGCTAAGTGACTTCTTGCTTTGTTTTTGTAAGCACTTTACAAATAATATATTCATTAATAAATTTCTAGAAGGTAAGCATATTTACAAATAAAATTTGTCACATAACTTATGTATAACAAAGAGGTCAATCTGATTTCCTGTATACAGTTTTATTAGTTTAGATCCTTATCTGATACTCACTGTAAGCAAGGGAAGAACTACCTTTGACTTCAGGAGGCATTGGATCGTGCTCTTAACTTCCAAAGTGGGTTTTTAAAACATTAATTCAATTATAGTATATTAACATTAATTTTTAGACCTTTATAATATGTTCACTTTGACTGTCCTATGAAGACTGAAAATAGCATCTCTAAAAATCCTTCTTCTCCCTAGCAGAAGTGTGTAAGCATGTATGCTTTTCAAAGTTGAATTACACACAAAATCTTTGCATTATTCATTACTACAGAGTATGATGGATGATCATTTAAGGAATGAATACAGCCATCTTTTCAACAGCAGTGCTGTTCTTCTCATTGAAAATAAGTATATAGTTCTTATAGAATTAACATTTTTTTTTTAAAAGCAAGCAACTGAATCATTTTGTGAACCATGAAAGTAATTTACTAGACATGTTAATAAAAAACACTATCAAGTTTCCTTTTTGTGTGGATTAAAACAAACTGAAATCATTAAACAGGTGTATGCATAAAAACTGGTTACAAATCTGAGATAAGCAATAGGAACAAATTAGTAAAATCTTGCTTTATATAAAGCAGAGGTTTGTTACTCGATTCTATCCACCACAGCTTTTACAGCGTATATCCACTATGTTAGCTGTACTAGCTTTGGGATCCCTCTACCTGTTTTTTTTTTAATAGTAGAAATAAAATTGTATTTTTAAAATGTTACATAAACAGTATTTGGAGAAATCTTTTTTTTTTAATCTGAAGAAACATCACTATTTCTATAGCCTGTTCTTCCCCACACATTCCACTCATAAAGGTTTAAACCACTACTTAAGAAAAACTGTAGATTTACTACCTAGTAAACACGAGAGACCTAAGTAATTGCTTTTCAAGACACAGTTTACGTATCTAGCTCCTGAAAAGGTGGAACAACAGCAAACGGATGTAGCATTTCAATAAAATCCACTTGAATAAATTTTATTTTCCTTTCTCTCATACACTTAATTTTTGAGAAACTGTTGTTTTTTTGCCTTTTTTGTCACCATAGACACTCCCTTTAGGCAACTGTGCATCAACAATCCTCCCACGTTCAAAGTCGGCTACATCTGTTGCTCTTTCCCATTGTTGAAAATTCCTGCCTTAATCCTATTTGACTTTATTCATGCAAAGGTCATCCTGAATTCAACAAATGGAGGAGCGATAGCAAGCACACTGTTGAACATGGCTAAAAAATGCTGTTGTAGAACATGCAGCTAGTGTGCCGGCACTATCTCAGAAGTACTCGGTTTATTATGCAGGTTTCTAGCCTTCAAAGCTGTGTTGCTATATGAATTAGTAACATACTTCCTCTAGCATCTCAGTAATGGAACAATTTCTTCCTACATGCCTTGATTCTTGGTATTTAAAAAAAAGAAAGAAAGAAAAAGGTTTGGACTTAGCTCATACCTGCTGGTCAGAGTGCACACAGCACATTCAAACACATAATATTTAACTATTTTACTTCCACTGGAGTTCAGTTTCTGTCAGGTATGGTTTTCTCCTTCTGATCTCCCAACTTACAGACCTCACAAATCCACCTTATACAATTAACTAGCCCTAGCTTTTTGAAACTAGCTCGAAACAAGTTTAGCAAATTTCTGACTGACTTAAGTCTCTAATACAGCAAACTGGCACAGTTGTTACAGAGAACTTACTTTTAAAGGCCATCATCACTAGTCATTAATTTTGCCCAGGAGAATTGTCTAATATGTAGGGTTTTTTGTTGGGGTTTTTTGGGGGTTTTTTTTTTTTACACTCAGTTTTTTTCCCTTCCTAAAATAAATATACCCTTTCTCCTAATTGTGATTTACTATCCAATATAAATATCTGACCAAACCAAGAAAACATTAACGAGAACACTAAATTAGTAACAAAAAACAAGTTAACTATCAGACTGATTTATGAAGTGAGGATAATTATTTTTTTAATACATCCATAATTCATCATGACAGAAGCGAAAGAATATTTATTCATGCATGTTTATTCCCAAGTAAAAATGTGCCTGCCAACCAAGAAGAACCAAGCCCAACCTTCAGGCAACCGAAGAAAACAGACTATTGTTAATTTAGTGCCTTAATCAACAGAGAAACATTTTTAATGAAATGCTTTGCTGTTGGTCCAGAAGAGATTGAATATAACACAGAAGTCTAACAAGCTAAAAGATCTCTATAGTAAAATCTAATGCAATATCCAAAAGTTAAATGTTACAAGAAGATTAACTAATTGACATTCATTTAACTTGTCATTAGCTGTAAAAGAATAGTGTAAACACTAACATTTTATAAGTCAGGAATCAGTAGGTTCTATACTGTGTTTACACATACCTTGTCAGAGAGCAATGATACAAAATAATGCTAGAGAACAGGGTTTTTTTTACAGTGAAAAAGACTCTTAATTCTTTTTATTTTTTTCAAAACCAAGCTTAAACAGTAATAACTTGTGAACTCATGCATGTGAATCAAAGCCTCCTACACACTTTGAAAAGGTTAAAATAAATGGCAGAAACCCATATATCCTTAGATACATACAAAAGGAGCCACCTACTGGCCTATAATACAATCGTGTGTACTTTTTTCTCTTCTTTTGAATGACTGGCCCTGTTAAAACATTAGAGAGAGTTCCAGATAAAACAAAGGCAATCAAATACAATGGCTACTCCAGGTAGAAAGATTTCTAATTATCTATGAAGGTTATCCCAAATTTCTATTTGATGCTAACTGAATACTGGTGGTTTTTCAATGTTCTGAAAGGTCCTTCTTTCTCAAGTGATCAATACTGTTTCTTTCTAAGCCCATTTTTACTCAATAAGTTATCTTAAAAACAAAATCCAAAAAGGCAAACTAACTTAAGCCAGTAGAATGAAAATGCTAGGGTTTAAAAAAGCTGAGCACCAAGACATTCTAGGAGCTCCCCTATGCCTCTCCCTTGCAGTTACATATTTATAAGTTTACTTTGAAGTTGCCTGAAGTTAATGTATACATCCATAAAAGGATATACAAGTCTTAGACTGTAAAAAGGTATTTGTTGACAGGATGTACTAGTGGATAAAGTGGAAAAATGTGCAGAACTTTAAAAAGTCAAATAAATCACACCACATATTTAAGGAAGAAAAACCCTCCAAACAACATTAAATTTACATAACATTAAATGTAAATTGTTTAAAAAAATATTAAGCATTTATTTTTCATTACACTTTGTCTAGGTATATTTGTGATGATATTTTAAGTATGTATACTAAATAGTTACATTCCCTTCCCTTTTGTTGTATATATTACTGCATGCCTGCTTGTTTTCCTGGCTGCTATTCTCCTGGTCAGAAGTTACTGTTTTCTGTAGTGCACTGTATTATTTGTCAAGTGATCAGAGAAAAAATTAAATGAAAAATATTATGGAAATATATTGTCAGTACACTTCCAGAGGGTCTATTTTCCACAAAGACGGAAATGAATTTTGACCAAGGAGACACATTTAATGATATCATACCCAGTAAATATGAATATCATATCAAACAGTTTTAGATACCATGACACAACTGACACTATTAAAAATTTTGTGCAAGCAATTTTTCTTTGTATATAATACAATGCTAAATAATCCAAGTGCTAATTAGTGGTTTTGTAATGGTTTCCATTCATATCAAAAGGAGTTGAATTAGGCCATACTGCTGTGATATCCTGTACACTGACCAAAAAAATTCCATTTGTTATATAATGTTTATTATTTCTGAAATTATTCAATTTCAATTAGTTCAGTTTATGATTTAAAAGACAATTTTTCTAAGACAGAGACCTGCATACTTTACTTGGCATCAGATACGCAAGTCTATGTACCACCACCAGAAAAAAGGCTCTGTAGCTGAAGCATAGGGACACAATACTTGAGGAAACAGCACTTGTTCACCTGAACAGACATACTGAACTCAAAAGAACCGATAAAATGAGAAAGGATCTTGCTTGTAAAAAGGAACTGAAGGGCTTGGGCCCTCAATTTGTTTATAATGTATGAGCCAGAAATTAATCTTATCCTTTCATGCTGCATTAGCTTCTTAGGAATAGCTAGAATATACACTTATTGTTGCAGTAACATGCAGGTATAGAAAACAAGAGTGTATAGGTGAGAAACTTTAATACCTTTGAGTATAAGCAGAAAAAATATTTTACAAATTAAGTTAGCAAAAATTAGGAAATTCCAGAATTAAGGTTGCCTGTGAAAACCTGTGCTACTATTCAACTGCTTTTTTTCCATCACCCTTCTGCCTCTTTTGCAGCATAGGACGGATAGTTCTCACTAGATAGGTAGGTATTCAATATCTGTTTTTATCCATACACTTTTACGTGAGTCTCCATGCCCCATTATGCAAATATACACGCTATTCAAACCCTGAACCAAATACTGAATTATTAATTTCCTTTGTGGGAAATTAGGGAAATTTCAACAGTGCTCATCATTATAGTGCCCGAGTGCTGCATTACAGTACTGCGCTTCTGGGAAGTAGGGAGGTATTCCATCATTAAAAAGACAAAAAACTGAGGCACAGAAACAAATAGGCCAAAATTGTTAAAAGTACCCCCCTCCATCAATTTTTCCTGCCTGACCTGAGATATTTAAGATCTGATTTTTTTCAGAGTATTGTTTTTGGCAATTTGCAAGCCACATAGCTTCTATGGGCCTCAACTACAGCTGTAAGTGGTCAGCCTTTCTGTAACTTTAGTCACAATTATCTCTTTCAGAAAATAAACAAATTAATGTCCACCTATATAAAGTAAACAGAAGCCCAGTATGGCAACTATATGGTAAAAGAAAAGGATAATTCCAGGACAGTTCTGAATCTGTTTACAGCCTTTACCCCACATTTTCTACATGCAAACAAGCCAGAGACGGTCTCTATAGTGAAGAGGTTAGAGCAGCAGTTTTCAAACTGTGGTGCACCCACCAGGGGAAGCATGAAATAATATGGGGGGGGGAGGGAGGGAGGGAGGGAGGTGCCATGTGCAAGGCATATTTTACTTTTAAAAATTATTGCTATATAACAAAAACGTGATATTTGACAACATCACAATTTGAAACAGTATGTGAAACTTTTGCAACTGATTTCACAGGTGTTACAATGTATTTAATTAAGCCAGCAATCATTTCCATAACAACAACCCACCTTCCGGTTTAGTACGCCTATTATTCCTACTCTTACAACACAAAAAAATTACAAGCGTCTGTGCAATGCAGCTTATTCTGCTGGCAAGTTTGATATTTTTCATACTATTACAAGGTAAAAATGGATCGGTACTTATTGCCAAAAGATACTGTTCCAAAATGAATGGCAGAAATTGCAACGGGTGAAGTTGTAGGTACAGTATCTGTGAATATCAGTTTCAATCTGTGAATCTGAAACTTACAGGTGTAGGCAATTTAATTAGGTAATTTAAGTTGTGTTAGTCTCTGTTAAGTTTATGAAAGCATATTTTACATGTCTGTTTTTGTTTAGGTTGGGGTGAGGGGAGGTGTGAACAAAAGTGTAACTCAAAGGGGGACTCAGCTGAAAAATTTTGAAAACTACTGGGTTAGAGCATTTACTCCATGCACATGGGCTGCACCAATATGAACCATGGGTCTCTTGGGCTGCATGCTGCATAGGCACCCTCCCACTGCACTGTGCGCATGGGGTGCCCCAGCCTCACCTGGGGGTTCCTGCTTCCTAGCACTGCAGGCTGTACTTTGGTGTGTCATTGCCATGGGTAGCAACAGGAAATGAAATCTGGAGGGGCAGGTGGTGGGGTGGGGAGCTGGAGACCCCACCTGCTGTGATGGGAGAAGCAGCAGGGTGGGAGCCTGGTGCCTGCAGCTCACAATTAATGCCTCATGTGCTGCATGGGGCGTGCAACTCAGTGTTGTTACAATGGTTTAAACATATTGACTATCCACTTCCTGGGAGTTCGGAGGAGAAAAGTTCTCTATACCTTCTAAGATCACATATTGTGTAGAAATCATTTCAGTAACAGGGAGACCATAATAATGGGTTAAAGACATTGTTTATCTATTACAACCAGTAATTTTAAATAGAAAATGAATGATTCTATCTTCTTGTAAGGTCTGAGGGCCTTTTGTTATATAAATGAAATACTATTGAGGTTAGCAAGAAATATAAGTAACATAGGGATATCTGTAACACAAAATCCTAACACACACTGCAACAACTTATTAATTGGGCATTCTCTCCACTTTGATTCTGTGGTGTCAACATGCAGGAAAAGAATGTATGATTAAAGGGCATCTTTGCCATCTAAGACTGAAAGCCAATGAATAGCCAAGTATATTACATAACTGAGTATACCTGAGTATATTACATAGCTTTTTTACAAAGAAAATGCCAGTATGATACATGCTTAGTTCTACAGGCACTAATTAAACCACTATGATTCAATATTTATCTTTATATTGCAGCTTCTGCACCTGATTATTTTAAACAGTGTTACATTCCCCAGAGGAATCTGCATAATTACTCATAAACTGGTTAATTGTTGTCCTACTGATTGTTAGGTAGCCATCTTATTTTGAAGTCAGGCAGAAAGCAGGGTAGATATGCACCTCACACACTGACTAAATAAGTGGATTTGAGTTCTCTTCATCACGTGCTATCAAGTTAGTCTATTTAATTAGTCTATATGGTACATATCTACCCTGTCTTCTGTCCTACTAGTTATGACCACAGCACCACTAACCGTCTGAACAGTCATATACCTGGTAATATAAATACTGCATAATTTCTAATGCCCAGCTACTTCACCAAATGAACTGTACTAGAAGCATTACGCTTTGCCTGCATGCCCAGATATATCAGGTTTGCCCATCAGGTCTTATTAGTCCAACTCTTTTGCACACTGTGCCAGGCAAGTAGTTTTCTGAAGACCATGCAAATTATAGCACATTAAGACTAAAATCTACGTTTGAGTTTGCATTTCTATTAGAAATCCTTGCAGCACTGAAGAGCCACTGTTCAATTCTTTTTCAAGCCTTAGGAAATATTTTTTCCTATAAGCCCAAACATTAGTCAACATTAGTAATATTAACACTTAGCTAATCAGGTTGATAGACACACAGGAGGATCCAGGAGGGTGCAGTCTCACCTCACTTTGATTCTGGCTAACCCCAAAGTTTTAAACAACTGCCTCTCAGAAGCAGCAGCATTTCTAATCAGGCAGCAGTGAGAGAGTCACTTGATTTCATGGCTCATCATAATCTACCCAATTCCTTCTAAAATCTTCATTCCAAAGGTATTAATGACCCTTTCTTGTTTTTAATGGTCTTGCTGTTCCACTAATCAAACTATCCTTTCTTTTGCTGTCTGCTAGTGGCTCCTGCTAAGGTAGCTGCTATTTCACAGCCTCGCAGACTGTTTTTACCTCTAGCTAAAAACATGAACTCGCGTGTGAAAACGTTAACTCAGGCATGGAAACATTAACTCAGAAGTAGAAACAACTTTCATAAGATGCACTGCAAGATGCTCAAGGAAGCTAAATTCTGTTTTATGAATCTGAGAGATGAAGATTTAATTCTAATGGCTATAGGACTAATGAAACATCTTTTGCTTATTTTTGCCTAATTTCTTGTGTTTTGTTGTACATATGTATAGCAAATTACTGCACATTCCAGTGCCCCAGTCTTCAAAGAAATCCAACCCCTTTTTTCTCCAGGGAAACTAAATAGGCAGAAGGCACCATGTTAATTTCCGACCTCTGTGAAATCAAGAGCACCAGATAACCACTACTTTCCACTGATGGAAAACATCATAGAAACCCGTGAAGTAGGGCTGGAAGGGGCCTCCAGAGGTCATCTAGTCCAACCCCCGCCTGAGGTACGAACAGCCCTATCCAAACCATCCTACACTATCCAAACCATCCTACACTATCCATAATCTAAACTCTACATAAGACTATCATCAACCCTAACAAAACACAGACCTAATGCCCTAACCTGCCACAGATAAAGCAGGGGAACCATGGCAGCCAATATCTTGCTTCTATGAAATGTTATCAATACATGGTGAAGAGATCCTGGGTAGAGGGTCATGTCCCCTGCTGCAAAGGAAGGCAAGAACCCACACAATCCAATGTTACCATGGGATAAAATTCCTTCCTGATTCCAAATATGGCAATCGGTCAGACCCTAAGCGGAGAGGCAAGACCCTCCAGCCAGGAGCCTCCGGCTTTGGTCCCAGCAGAAGCAATGGCACACCCCAGTCAAAATCCCCAGCCTTGGCTGCAGCCAATACCCAATGCCTCTGGGAAGGCTTAAAAACAACCTGACACATGTAGCTGAAGGGGCAGGGGGCAACCATCACCCATTCTGCCACGAACTGGAATCAAAATTGCAATTGGGTGAAGTGCAGAAAAAACACTGCACAACGCACCCATGCCATTGGCTCAAAGTTTAAGGTGCCTCTGCAATGCAAATTACATAAGTACTTCAAAGTCCATATAGGCCCTAAGTTGACAGGAAAACAAAACAAACCTTGACAGGATAAAACAAATCATCCAATACAATGATGAGAAACATACAATGTGTAACCAATAACTGCAAAAGAAAAAAAAAGGAAAGGAGGGAAGGATTATTGTAGCAGTAGCAATTGATCTAAAAAAGACTAGAGGCTACTGTTAATGTTCTGATAAAGTAAGGTCACATTAGCCAACCAGCCACAGTACTTTGAAATAGAAATTAACCACTGAAAGTTCCTTCTGTTGTCCACTAGTTAGACCTTGTACCTTACTCCACAATGTGACAATCTGGAAGGACTAATTGTTGGTTGTTCTTTATTGTTCATACTCAGCAGCAAAACCACAGATCAATTATGAAATGAGTAATAAACCCAAATCCATTAAAAGCCTTCTCCTAAAGCAGAATGTAGGATAAGCTGGATAACAATTATGTATAACAAATATATTCTTCAGATGGCTTAATCATACAAAACTCCACAAGTAGATGGGCTAATTCTTCTCATGATGCCAGTATTTGTTACAAGTTTCCTGAGTGTTAACTGAAGAGTAGAGCAAATGCGTTCCTACTTGCCAATACATCTTATTGATTTGATTCCAAAATTCCCTTTTGTTTTCTGTAAGCCAACCAAGTAGAAGACAGCAAAAGAGATCTTTGAAGATTTTGAACCTGCCTTTTGCTATTTGAAAAGAACAACTGACTCAGCCTTTCTGAAAGGTTAAGTTTGGGACAGCCCTGTTTGTGCATGCAATAATTACTTTCTCAATGAAGGCAATTGCTAATGAGGAGTATTTTGACTGAATCATTGTAATGCACTCTCTGTACCTATCTTAGAAGCAGGAGGTCCAATACAAGTATTCTGAGATGTAGGACATTTACTTGAGCTACTCCTCCATGAGAAGCCACCTTTTTGGAATGCAAATGCTGGAAACTGATTTTGTTCATTGTTTTTTTGTTGAGGTTATAGAAGTCATTGGCTTTTCAAGAACCAAAAACATCTGTTTCAGATTCCATTACAACCAGTTGCTTGATTTATCTAGAGTGAATGAACTGAAACCAACTGTTGATATGACGCCTTCCTGGTTAACCTGAGTTTGTAATAGTAATCCAGGAGACCTGGGCCCAATTTGAGTTGCCTGGCTTATTTCCCTCTAAAGGAATATTTATCATCTCTGGGTTGTATGTAAAGGCAGGGTGTCTTGGGAAAATAGCTGGGGTTTTTTTGTCCCTGCACCAAGCTGATGAGAGTGAATGTCTTATTTTGTCCTCCACCACCTGAAACTGTTCCTTCATGTTGATGAGTCAGCTGTCTAGGTACGCAGTAAAAGAGAGAGTCTCATGCACAAGAACTTTAAAATACCTTGGGGCTACTTTTAGACCCAGAAGAGTATCAAATGACAACTCCTGGGGGCCCCAAAATAGATCCTGAAAAATGTCTAAGGTAGGGGTGGGCAATTATTTTGTCCAGATAGTCACTTGGGGAGTTTTGGTGAGCTGTTGCAGGCCATGTCAGCACCCCATCCCCCCAGACAGCAACAGCTCACCAAAACTCCCTTAGTGGCTCTGCCCTGGGGCCCTGGGGCTCAGCCCCATGCTGTCACTATCTGGCAATCCCAGTCCTGTCCCAGGGTCTCCATAGAGAACAGTTGGTGATCCATGTGGACAGGATGCTTTTGGATGGGTGGATGGGATGGGGCTCCATGATTCTGGCCCCAGCCCCACCCACCCATTCTACTCCCAGATGCTGCTCCCTGCCTACCTGTGTACCCAACTCACACCCCTGGCTGAGCACACCCTGCATGCATAGGTCCTGAGCCAGTATCCATGGAGACCCTCCCCAACTGCTCTGTCCAGCATCCCCAGTGGCAGGTGCAGGGCAGATGGAGTGGGGTGCCTGGGCAGCAGGGCTGGGTCCTGTGGCAGCGGCAGCTAGAAGGAGCCACTGCCACTGGGCTGCCAGGAAGTGGTCTGGCTGCCACACCGCCCCAGCTCTGATAAATGACCAGGTGCACCAGGACCAGCTGCATGTGCCACAGGCCAGGCTGCGCCCCCATGCCTGGGCCGCGCAGGGTCAAGGGACCCACCATGGGCCATATGAAGTCCCTTGGTGGGCCAGATCCAACCTGCAGGCTATATTTTGCCCACCCCTGGTCTAAGGTGACTGGATAATAGTGATATGTAGGTAACTGTCTAAGAAAAGTAACACCCAGAATCAAGGGTACTGAAGTATTTTCAGCTGGGAGCAATGCTGCATTTTGTATTGTTTTGCCATTTTATATCTAAAATAACCTTTTTTGCTACTTAGTCAATTAAAGGTGATGGAGATTATGAAGTCAATGCCAGTGAGAAAGATGGTAGGGATTCCTTGGACTACTGCTTTTATCTCAAAAATAAAGGGGAGAGGATCTTTTCTCAGTACAGGATAGCACCTGGCTCCCTTTCCATTAAAATCACCCAAAAGTCTCACATTTTATTGCTATCTAGGTATTTATATTCTGCCCATCACTGCAGTATCTGAGTACCTTGCACAACAGGTTTCCTCCTGCCTACTAAAGGTTTCCTGGAATATGTTGTTTTCTTCACCAGGAATGAATTCCTTCATTCTAATACTGCTGCCTGTTTCTAGGTTAAGTAGGCCTTCAGGCTGAAATCTTTCAGAATATTCCTAGTACCTTGGTGAATACCTTTAATCCAATCAATTGTCTAAAGGATAGGACTTGATCCTAATACTATTTGTGACTTTCAGTGACCTCTGGTTCCTTCTGTGAGATTGGTTTATTTGGGTCTACAGCAGTGAATTCACATCTCTTGAGAGTCCCATCAAAATTAATGAGTCTGTTCTGATGCAGTCTATTTCCTTCAGAGGAAACACTGACTCCCTTAAGGAGGTTTTCACATCCTCTGGATAGGGAAGGATAGCAGGACTGGTGTTTGGGGGGCATATTACTGTCTATGTTTCCTTTCATAAGCTGGTGTACAGACCCAGAGGGACAGAACAGTTTCACTCGAGTGCTCTCAAGTGTGACAGATATCATTAGATTGCCAAGTAAGTAGCTCAGATCTCTCAAAGCCAAGTCTTCCAACTGTAGCAAGATCTGATTCCTGCAGCCTTAAGGTCCACTTCAAGTAATGTCTACAACATCCAAGGTATCCTGAAGGCCTGTCTTAGCAATTATGGCTGCTTACAGATGTGTAAATAAAAAAAGGGGCTTTACTTTCAACTCTGTGTGCCCCCATGCCAAGCCCAGCACATGCCCAGAAGAGGCTTCACATTACTTTGACTCAGCTTGCCCAACATCTGTATATATCAGGTGCTTCAGCAGGGCTTTCGGGCACTTTTATGTAATAGGTGATTGAGTCAGCTATTACATAAAAGTGCCAAAGAGCCCTGCTGAAGCACCCGACCCATACAGACATGGCAGAGCTTGGTCAAAGTAATTCACTGCTTCTTCTGGTAAAGCAGGTTTTTTTTAGTAAAGAAGGGATTGTTTGGGGGTTTTTCTGGGGGGGGAGGAAGGGGGGGGAAGGTTCCCACATCCGTCAGCAACCTGTTTGACCCATACTAATCATAGAGAAAAATTCTTTACTTGCATCTGTGATTGGTCTGAACTTTTCATAATTAAGAATGTTGTATTTGACTATTAAAGCCGGGATAGTTCAGAACTTGAAATTGTAAGTTAGTGTAGCCAATTAAATGCAGTCTTATTAGATCATTATCATTCAAGGTGTCACTTCCTGAAACAGTATTGATGACACACAAAAGAACATGGCCCTCTTAAAAGAACTTGGTATCTCAGTAGTGAAGGCAATTGTAACCAGGCTCTGCCATATTACTGAAGACAGGTCCATGATGACTTCATGTAACACAGTTATATTTTCCAAAAAGGAAACTTGCCTTATGAATTAATTCCTAGACTTCTTCTAGAGTAATCTGTAATGAGTTACAGACTCTTTTAAAGAGCCTTGAAAACCTTTGAAATCAGCCAACAATGGCCCCAGTGAATTACTTAGATGGTACATCCTGCACCAGAATGATAACTAAGTATCTTTTGCAAATGCTATAGAGATGAAAGACTTGTAAACAAACTTTCTTCTGTGATGTGTCGCCTTCAAGCAGGATCAGCAGTTTGAGTATCCTCTGATAGCAGGAATGGTACACAGCCTGAAGGGGAGTACTTGAACCTGGAGGCCTGGCAGGTTATCCTGATGCCAGATAACCATCTTAGTAAAACAAGGAAACTAATAATGTCAAGGGGCAACTGAAGACATTGTATGAATTAACAGCATAAACTATACTTTCTTTAGCATGGACAGTTACCAGTACAGAAAATAAACTCTAGCTCAATGCAGAGAAACCGAGTGGTGGCTGGTACGAGCCATCCCATCTTATGTCTCTTTTATGGGTCTAGTTTATGTAGGTTACAAAAAGTATTGATGCCAAATAAAAACCTGATTACTCAAGAAATACTAGGGAAAGATTATTTACCACATGTACTCAATTCCAAGACAATGTTTTCCCCCATCCAATATGGGGGAAATACAGCCTTGTCTTAGAATAGAACATCAAATAAAAATGCAGTACCTGTATTTAGAAGAGGTGGCAAGAATTCATTCAGCAAGTCATGGAGCAGCAAGGGACTCAGTGTGAAGGAAGGGAGCAGTGCAGGAGGCATGGAGTGGTACAAGACCCAGCACAGAGATATGGAGTATGGAGGGGCCCAGTACGGGGAAAGGGAACCGCAAGGGCCCTGGTGCAGAGGCAGGGAGTGGCACAGAAGTACATGGCAGCACAGAATCCAGGGCAGCGAGGAAGTTGGCACAGAGGCACACAGCAGCACAGTGTGTGGCAATGGGGGGTAGAGGGAATGGTAGAGGGGACAGGCACCAGGGGAGGGCAGACACTGGGGGGCAGGCAAGTGAGGGGAGGGCAAGATGTGGGGGGTCAGAAACTGGACAAGGCAAGTGGCAGGGGAGGCAGGGGTCAGCACTGGTGGCAGGGGGACAGGTGGCAGGGTGGGCCAGGGTCAAGCTGCCTACTCTCTTCAGCTGCTTGCCTTCTCACCACCTAGCCCCCTGCTGCTGCCTTCCCCACTACAGCAGTAGTGGGGATGAATTTAAGATGATCCTCCAATAATTCCATTCTATACATGAAAAGTTATAATAAAATTATAATTTTCCTTATATGGAATCTAATTATGAGGGGTTGTCTTAAATTCAGAGTCATCTTAGATTCAGGGGGGAAAACCCCCTAAAGATATATCTCAATTTTCAGTGTGGTGCAGAAGCTACCCAAATGTGTGAGAAAATTAGCTATGTTAGACATAAAAGCAGGTCTGCAGATGAACTATAAACCCATCTATCCCTTGCAATACTACACGTAAGGTGCTGGCAGACATTGATTTAATGGTATAACGGGAGCTGATCCCGGCTCCCAACAATCACTCATCCTGCCATGACACATATGCATGGCAGTATGCATGATTTTTTAAATCAGGAATAAAATTTATCAGATTCAATTGCATGGCAGCCAACCCAGGAACCTAGCATTGGGGACCAGTCCGTGATGCTGTGCTTCCTGCACCACCCTTTCAATTTACTGGCATGCATGGAGCCTGGGATTGTGATTTAACGTGGGACATGTTTATGGCTAATTTGCCATTTTATGGCATGATATATTGGTTGTAAGTGTGGTAAGTTAATTGCATAATAAACATAATGCCTTCCAGGGGCCTTAGTTGTTTTTGGCTTAAGCCAATATTCACTTGATAGATGTCCAAATTTCTTGACATACTGAAAGCCAAGTTGTTTTACCAGTTCCTTTCATTAGCACAGATATTTCTGTTACATGCTTAAAAAACATGTGCAAAAAAACAGGCGTGGTAGGCCACATAGGCCTTCAGGATAGAAACGCCCTCTCTCTTGTTTGGGCAATGGTGAAATCCTGGGTATGAGAGGTTGTTTTAGCTGCCAGCATAATTGATTAAACATGAAAGTGTTTCTGCTAACTCAGATGCCCACACAAAAAGTTAATCACTGTTGGAAATTGGACTTAGTCACTTTGGTACCAGACCACACCCTAGAGTTCTGGCTTTTGGATGCAAGTATTCCTTAGGAAATCTAAATGATACGTGCCTCCTATTCAACACTATATTTAAATGCCTAGGATTCACAGATATCAGATTCACCCAAGGAACCTTGTCTGCCTATGTCCTTAGACCAACACAGCTACAACCTACACCCTTGTAGGATTCACAGTAGCTTCCAAAAACTCAGTGTCATTTTGGTGGGTTTCTGTTCCAAATATTGGAAGTCAGATCCTGAATACGTACCTCACAGGTATAAAAGAATTTTTTTAGGACCAATTTCTACCCCATAAGCTTAGGACTTACTGGAGAGTCATTTGCAGTTTTGTGTATACAAAGAATCTGATCAACTTCATTAACACACGGGAGAAAACAAGCTCCGAATGCTCTTTCAAAGATTTGCTACAGTATCAACTGATTTTGCTCCTTTAAAACTTTCAGGAAGATCTAAAGTTCTAATATTAATGTGCTCTCTACACTGTCTCAAGATTCTCTCTCCATTTCTGCAACTGTTTCCTATAACCAAAGCCAAATTAACTTTGGTTATACTTTCTGCTTTATAAGCTACACTGCTCATCTTTTCCTTTAACACTTAACCACATGTTTCCTTACATAGTTTCAGATTGAAGTCTTCCATGATTTTTTCTTCTTTCTATTAAAACAGCATATGTTAAAATCTGTAGCTTCTTTGTGGTCTTACTGTTCTGCTTCAGTATCATAAAATCTGGCAAAATAAATTCTGAAGGTACTTGATTTTTCAACTTACGTTACAAGGAAGAATGAATGGACATAGATCCAGGGTGACTTGGGTTAAGATCATATTCCTCTTCATACTAACACATGGTTATCAAACATATGGTCCAAGGGGCAGATCTGGCCTGCAGAGATGCTGCATCTGGTCTGCCAGATTACAGGTGGGCCACGGAATTTAGGGGCATGGCTAGTGGGAAATGGGGTGTGCTGCAGAATCTAGGACCCTTCCACCCCTCTGCCTCTGGCCTCACCTCCACTGCAGCAAGCAGCCGCTTGGCCTGCTACTTCTGCTGCTGCCCCCACGAATCTGGCCTGCAGTAAGCCCCACAGTCTAGATGTGGCCTAGGGCATGGGTTGAGTTTGATACCCCTGTACTAACAGGACATGTGGTGAGGTCAGCAAAATTTCAACGCATCCAAGGTTCTCTCTCTTGCGTTTCCTCTTAGAAAGTCATTAAAGTATAGGGCTTGAAAAGATCTTAGGAAGTCATCTAGTCCATCCCTGATGCATTCCTAAGCTGTTCCTAAAAACCTCCAGTGATTTCACCATCTTTTTTGGTAACCTGTTACAAGAATTAACTATCCTCGCAGTCAGAAAGTCAGAAAGGTAAGGATGCAAATTCTCTTCCTTCTAAGGCTGCTTACCAATTTAGTGCATGGTGTTATTTTGCATGTTGTAGCTCTCTCTTTCCTGCTAACATCAGTACTGACACTTTGTAGTCCAAAACAAGTCAACTCAAATTAACTGTCAAGTCAGTGATACTCTGCTTTCTCTACGGCATCATAACTACAAATTTCATTTCATTTTTTGGTGATTCCACAGTGCTGCAAAGGTCCATTAAGAACTTTTCAATTTTCAAATGATCTGGGAATGATTGACTTGGGAATATTGTTTTGGTCTTTCCTTCCTTTCTTCCTCCTTACCTAGGCTGACATCACAGTACTTACATTTCTAAATCTGCAAGTGAATAACTAGCTCACTCTACTGTCAAACTGATTTATGTATGTAGCACTCTTCTGCCAGGACAATATTCCTCAATTGGTAGGGCATGACCTAGAGCAGTGATTCACAGCCAGGTCTCTGGGTGCCATCAAGTGTGAGGAAATAAGCAGGTAAGTGCAGGCTCAGGCTTGTCTGCCTGGAGGATCTCTCACTCCCACTGCCCAGCCCCTATTGTAAGGAGGTAAGCAGAGTAAGATGCACATTATTTTTTTGAAAGTGGGTGCCACTCAATTCACAAATCTTATGGAGGCATGCTTTGACTCCAGTAAGGGATGCCTCAAGGTTCTCAACAGGTTGAGATCACTGACCTAGAAGGTTGACTGAAAAGAATGAGTATTGTCAACTGAAAGTAAAGCACAATATTGTGTTCCTGTGACCTAGTAAAAACCTGGGCAAAGGAAGGAAGAGCTCACAGCCTGTCCTTGCCTCTTGTTGCCGTATCTCTACTCTTTCCCTTTCCTTCCAAAACCCAACCCCCAAAACATCCTGTTCTTCTCCTTTCCTCTCTTCAGGTTTAGGGTAGAGTAAGCAGCACTTTTAATAGTCCAAGGGAAGGGAAGTTAGGGAGAAGAACCTCCAACTGCACTTGCCTATCTAATCCAGCAATCTCAGGCCAACACATCTGTCATCCTGCACCACACGTCTTAGCCACAAAACAGAAAGCCATTATTCTGTGACCCAGATCTCACAGGTCTGTGTGGAGAGACACTTGGGTGGGATGGTTTAGTCAGGGATGATCCTGCCTTGAGCAGAGGACTGGGCTAGATGATGTTGTGAGGTCCATTTTCAGTCCTACTTTCCTGTGATCCTATAAGGTTAATTGCAAACATGGTTTACCCCCCCACCCTTTGTACATGTAGTATGAAGGCTTTTAATTCCACAAGAGAAGGCTGAGGTGGGATCTAGTGGCCTGTTACAAACTAGTCAGAGGGGACCAGCAGGCATGGGGGAGTCCCTGTTCCCCCGAGCACTACCAGGAGTGACTAGAAATAACGGTCACAAGCTGGCAGAGGGTAGATTCAGACTAGACATCAGGAGGAGCTACTTCACTGTCAGGGCAGCTAGGACCTGGAACCAACTTCCAAGCGAAGTGGTGCTGGCTCCTACCCTGGGGGTCTTTAAGAGGAGGTTAGACGAACACCTTCCTGGGGTCGTTTGACCCCAGTACTTTTTCCTGCCATGGCAGACTTGATGATCTGCTCAGGTCCCTTCCAACCCTACCAACTATGAAACTATGAAATTACATGCAATCAGAAACTTTTTTTTCTAGGGGACTCCTTTTAACTTTTAAAACTGAAAACTTTAAAATAGAGCACGTCATTTTCTAGTTTTTTTAAAAATTAAACTGGAATAGAAAAATCGGATTGTGAATCATCCTGATGATCTACACTGGCCATCACTAAGTTTGGAACTGCCCTCTGTCATATGGGCCAAGAGAGTAACTACTAGCAGTATTAAGCTGTTAGCCTTTAGAAAGAACAGAGGAATATGACACATTTTTGCTAGAAGGCTTCACAGGTTTTTTCTGTCAGCAGACAAATGTTGAGACCTACAAAACTTGGGGTTTGTTCCAGGAGTTACAGACACTTCTACCTGGACCTCTTCTGGCCTTGTTTCCTTTAGCCTAGTCATATTTCAGTCCCATCTCCCTCTCCCTGATCCCAGTTCCATCTTCCATTCCCACTCTCTCTCTCTGCATTATACTCCTCTCTCATCTTGATACTTTGGCCCGAGACTCCTCAGTGCTTTTGCTTTTCATTCTGGTTTCTTCCTGAGGTTTACTTGCTTTAGTCTTCTTGCCTAGCAAATACTATCCTCAACCCTTGGGTTCCTCATCCAAGCTCAGTGTTCCCCTTGCTCCCATTACCTCAAAAGGCTCCCTGTCCCAAACTATTTGCCCATCCAGTCTTGTTTTCATATACCATAGATATTTTTCCAATTTACTTTTTTCTCAACTTTCTACTGGGTCCCAAGCTTAGTATTCCTGCCCAGCCTGTCCTACTTCCCCCCACACCCAACTCCCAGTATATCCCATTAGGCAGCTTGTCTCAGCCTATTATCTCTGCCACCATGTCTATCCATATTCACACAGATATCCATCTAGAACAGGGTTATAAAACTCATATGGCCCTGCAGGCCAGATGAATGGTATAGGCCTGGGCCCATAGACAGCCCCCTTCCTCCCCTCCATGTGAGATCCAGTGCATAGTACCTGGTCCTGGAGTGGACACTGCATGCAGCACAGTACTGGAACAGTTGGAGTGGATGCCACCCAGGTCCCAGACCAGTTGAAGCAATCCCTGCATATGACTCATCCAGGCATGTGTCAGGCTGTGGCCTGAAACTTGGAGCCTCAGCCTGACTAGCATGACCACTCATCCTGGCCTGCCATCCTACAGCTGATCATCCAGACTGGGCAAGGCTGGCCTGAAACCTCCATCAAGGCCTCGTCCTCCACCCACTCCCTGTCTCCAGAGTTGGAGGTCAGCAGACCCTCCACTTCCCCTACATAAACTCCTGGACAAGAACAGGCCTATTTGTCGCTTAAGGGACCATGGGCCAATGCCCACTAAAAGCTATAAGCTTCCCTTAGAAGGGACGTCACTGGGTAAGCAACAACTGATTCCTTGGGACAAATCAAAATATAACAGGGACAGGAGTGAGGTCATAGGGTTAAAACAAGTGCACCGAGGGGGGACACCAAGCAGAGCACACTGGACAGTGCCCACTGGCCCTCAAAAAAGTCCAAGGCAGGAACAGGAAGTATCTAGGCAACAGGGTTTAACCTAATCCCAGGCTGCTTTGCTGTTTCCTTCGGTTTGTGCTCTGACTCCACTCTGCCCCCCATTCCCCCCAACTTGGTGAAGAGGGTATGGCATGGAGCCCAAAACATTGCTGGTGCCCTCGGACCCACCCATTTTGGACGCTACAACTCAGTGAGACTTGCAGGCCAAGCAAGACTGGCTGAATCAGCTTGCTTCAACCATCAAGTATTAGAAGCCTGAGTCCAGGAGTTGCTGGCCAAGAACCAATCTCTCTAGTCCCAGGTGGCACATCACCAGGGGAAGAGCCACTGCTGGCGTGAGAAGGAATCTTTGCCAGAGAAGGATACTGCCATTGCCTATGTTTCCCTACAAATCCCATGAAGACAGTGGTCCAAACTAGAGATCATCAAGACTACAGATGACTCACTTCTGGCATCTGGCCCCAGGGAGTAGGAGACCACTGCTCTGGACCATCCTTAAGCACAGTGGCATGTTATGCTTCACGGTGATCCATTCCCCAAATTATCTTTTGATTCTGTTGTTTCTCTGGCATATCCGCCATGACCTATTGGTCAGGTAGAAAGCCCAGGAGATTTGCTTCGATTCCAGCAACTGTTAGCAGCACTTCTGGAAGCCCAGGACAACTGCCCACTCAACAAACTCAACAGGGTTCTCAACCACTGTTGCTCCCTAGGAGACGCAGCTTTTGGAGGCCAGATCCAGCCTACCTTGAAAATATCAGGGTTACACTGAAGTATTTGGGAAGAAGAATGTGGAGGTCCTCCCCACACATCAGGATTACAACTGCTCTTTTGACCTACAGTGAGGGGACAAAGATCCCGAACTTGCTGTCCTCCGACAGCAATATCTGCAGAAAAACCTGGCCTGGGGAATCATAAGAAAGTCTACTTCATATGCTCAAGCCCCTGTCCTATTTATCAAGAAAAGGAATGGAAGTATCTGCCTCTATGTCAACCACCCAGTCCTGAACCAGATCATCTACAACTAGTACCCCCATGCCTCTCATCCCAGAGGTGGTCAATCAGGTAAAAACTGCCCACATATTCACCAAGCTCAAGCTCTGGGAAGCAAATAACTTGGTGTGAATCAGAGATGGTAGCAAATGAAAAACCACTTGCTGGACTCAATACAGGCACTTTTAGTATTTAGTTATGCATTTGGGGCCCACTTTTCCCCCAACCTTCATCAATCATGTGCTGTGGGACCTTTCAGATCAATTTGTGATTGCTTACCTGGATAACATTCTAATTTTCTCAGAGGATCCTGATCAACATCTGTCACATGTCTGGACAGTACTACAAAAGTTAGGTCAACACGATCTTTCCACAACACTGGAGAAATGTGCCTTTGACCAAACCACCATCAAATTTTTTGGCTTTATTTTATCTCCAGAAGGCCTGAAAATGGACCCCCCAGAAGGTACAAGCCATCCAAGAGCAGAAGGTACCTCAGAATGCAAAGGAACTGTAGAGATTCTTGGGGTTTGCCAATTTCTACTGATGGCTCACTGCCAACACTGACCAGGTGATGACTCCTCTTACCACACTGATACACAAGAATGTCCAGGTTTACTGGTATGTGGAAGGCCAGCAAACCTTTGAATACCTGAAACGGGCTTTCGCTTCTGCCACATCCATTTGTGGTGGGAACAGATACCACTAGCACCACGATAGGTATGATACCCTCACAATGGTAGGGTTCGGAACAGGTGCTTTTCTTTTTCCTGCAAGCTCACCCCAGCAGAACAGAATTATGACATTCTGGACCATGAACTCCTGGCCATCAGAGCGGCTTGTATAAAGTGGCAGGGAAACATCATAGTGTGCATGTTCACACCAGGCAGAAGAATGTGGAGTGTTTCCTTAAGACTAAGGCACCCAACCAGAGGCAGCTTCAGTGGGTACTCTCTTTCTCTCAGTTTGACTTTCAAATAACCTACCACCCTGGACCTAAGAGTGTGAAAGCGAAAGCCCTCTCCCAAAAGGCTGAGTAAAACCACAATATTTTACTCAGTGAGTATGATGGAGACCTGTCACAGGAACCACGCTCTTATCAAGTATACACTACATGAGTGACTTGTGCCACCTAAGTCAGGGGGGGAACGTGCTCCCACAGCGAACAGTCAGCAACTGGGGGGGGGGGGGGGAGGCAATCTTGCTGACTGGTAGTGGGGAGAGGTCCTCCCGTGGCCAATTGCACTGACTGGGAAGCAGCCACAGCGCTCCCAGAAGTGGCCATGGCACTTCACCCGGCGCTCCCACTCCTCAGCTGGCACTGGCGGGGGGCACTGGTGGTCTCACCTGCCCGCCCTGCCCATTACCTAAGCAGGGAGCACGGCCTGTCAGGGGGTGCATGTGCACCCCCCCTACATCGCCACTGATACAATATATATCACAACGGGGCCCCAATTGCACTTGGAATAGTTAGGCACTATATAAAATAAACAAATTTGTTGTTTTGGTAATTCAAAATCAGAACCATAATATTGTAGTTCATATTAGCTTCTTTTTTACTGACAGGACTATAAAAGAGTGCGAGATAAGAAAAAAGTGTCAGTGAAATTTGAAGTTTGCAAAAGGATAATATATCATCAGTGAATGTCAACCTCTGTCAGGTTTTAGAATAATATTGCTGGTATTTCATCAATAGTCTATCTGATTACTCAGGATTTAACATTTATTCATTTATATTTCTAAAACAAACAAGACTTTAGGCATGCTATCATAATGTAAATTCACATGCAATACTATACATGAACACATCCCCAATCAGCAAAACCTTTAAACCCAGCTCCAATAAACTAAACGAATACCTCATATCTGTTTTCACTTTACCCTATTTCTCTAAAAACCCTGTAAAATCAGATGGGCTTTACAATATGCCTGAAGGTCAACAGATTAGAACTCCTTCAGGGGAAATGAGTTGTGAACATGCTACTGGCAGCCCCTAAATATGAAGCCGGATTCAGTTTGCATGCCTTTACTGACCTTAACTTGTGACAGCACTGGGGGGGGGGGGGGGGGGGGGGGGGGGGAGGAGGAAGGTGAGGGCTTCACTATAAGCAACTCCCAAGCGGTTAGAAAACCAACACAAAACAAGACACTCTGCTCACCAAGTACAGAGCTATACTGTACACAAAATTCAGCTTCCAGAGAGAATTCAAATATAGAACTACTGTGGAACAAACTACAGTTTAATCCAGAAGTAACAAAGGCAAGAAAAGAATGCCAAACACTGATGGAGAAAAGCTGTCCTCATCATAGTTGTTTCTTGGTTTGACCAGATTTCTAATAGCATGGTACCTCAGTACCACGTGGAAGAGTGCTACAATGAGGGATACCATGCCTACTCCATAAGCACTACCCTTCTGAAATGGAAGGAATGTCTTTGTGCAGCAGTGGATTTGTGCCAGGAAGAGCACCAATAAGCACACAATTAACTGGGGCATGCCCAGAATCGTACCAGTGGCAGCAATGTTGCCTCTTTTGCAGGGAGTAGGGCACAAGGAACAGGCACAGTGCGCCTGACTTTGGTGCTTCCCTGGCATGCTACCAAGGCTGTGCAGACCTACCTTAAATATCTTCTTGAGTAATGAACAACAGGGCACACCCTCAAACAAATGATCTGATCAAATCTCTGCAATCACTCCACAGAGATTGCTTCTCTCAGCCTACCAATATCACCTACAGTTTATTGGAGTCTCAGGCAGCTTGCTTTGGTCTAAGTCCCAAGTTCTGCTGGGTAATGTGTAGTATTCCTAATATGGAAACTCCGTACAAATTAAAAAAACCATCTCACTGCATTAAAAGACTGCTTATGTTTCATTTAACATTTCACGCCCTGTGATTTTATATACTAAGAATAACCAGCAAGCTGAGTTTGTGGCCTTCTGATACTGCTTTGTGCTGCCATGCATCAGCCTCAGATTAGATTTCTGGTGTCATTCTCTTTCCCCTGACTTGAGTGCTGAGAAGACAGCAAAACCAGAGCCTGGGGGCACAAGGATGCATCAGCAACCTCCCTTACTAATTAAGCAGTGGTTTGATAGGTATGACAAGAAGTCCCATTCAACTCTTAAATGGAATGATGATGGTTACATCCCAAAGCCTCAAGAACAGTCGTGGGCCTAAAACTAGAAAACCTAAGGCTCTTTCAGAGATACAGAAAGCCTTCTTCCATCTCTCCCTCACTCAGCCCTAAGGAAACACACTACACATACACAAACACACGTGTCTGCGCACAATAGCATTATTGCAAACCTGTTTAAAAGAGGCTCCACTTAACACACAAAACCACAGAATGACATACTTACTTTATTAAAAAAGTAAAATTGGCAGTAGTAGCTCATGCACAGGAGTTGCTACATATAATTAAATAAGTCAATCAGTCTTTTCTAAAATACCTATTTTGTACAATACAGCCTACAGCCCCAGTTTTGGTTTAAGAAGCATAAATGCATGTACAGCTAACAGGTATGCTTGCATATGAATGCATGTACAACTGGCAGGTATGATTTTGGCTTTTACTGGTAACCTGTTGATTTGACTTGGTTACATCTTTCTAAAATTACTTCATGACAACTCCAAAATTGAACTAATATACAACATAATACATTTCAGCATGGTCAAGTAAACCCCTCAAAAGCAGGATTTATAACAGAAAGGCGTGGTCAGCATCTACTATAGGGGCAAAAGCTTAATGGCACTACAGTAGTCAAGCAAAAGTATCATACAGCTTGATATGCTTCCCTCTTAGTGGTGTAGAAAGGTTTGTTAGCAGAAGGTCCTTTTCTTTGCACTTGCAGTTGCTGTCATTGTTGTTCAGTCTTTTTTTTTAAATACGAAAATACAAACTCTACCACTTTCTGAACAAGAGCCAGTGAAACAATAACACACCTTTAGGTGGGAACAAGGTTTTTAAAATGAGCTGTAGTAATAAACAAATGCATACAATACACATAAAGATACCTTAAACAACAATCACGTTTTGGCATGAAAAACCTACCTTAGGAGAAGAAGAAAGCTCCTTCGCTGCAGGAATAGCTGACATGCTCTCACTCATTCCTGTCTCTGTCTTTGGCGAGGGGACTGGTGGTGCAGGAGCCTTCCTTTTCATCTTCTTTTCTGTTTCTTGCAGTGAAGTAACTTTATTTAAAGCAGGGTTCGATTTTGGTTCATAAAATGGATTTGATCTAATTAAAAGAAGGGAAACGTATTTCTTTGCTATCTCTTTTTATTTTTAAAGCAAAAATAATAGTTGATTGTTTTGAGAAGCTGGTGATAAAAAAACCTGATTTAATACTCTTTACAAAAAAATACTGATTGTGCTGCTGTTGCCTTGTTGTATGACTGATGAGTGAATTATGCATAGCTGGCAATTGCTTTAGGCCAGCATTTGCAAAACTGGGTCCCTAAAGCTAAGCTTCCCAAATCCATATTTACCTAGCTAAAGAAAAGCAGCCTGATTTTCAGATGTGCAGAACACCTGCATATCCTACAGAACTCGATGGCTGCTACAGGTTCTAAACTACTTTGAGAATCAGACAACTTTCACTTGGATGCTTATCTATAGATTTGGGAGCATATCTCTAGGCATGTATGTTTGTAAATTTTGGCCTCAGTATGCATATAGTCAAAGTCAAGTCCATTTTCATTTCAGTCACAAATAATTATTCTGGCCTTTGAAAAACACTCTATGGGACAAAGCACAAGAAAATAATGGCTAACTGTCAATATAAAGAAATGCAAGTCTAATTTATTAAGAGTATTTTTGACTAATTATCTTTGAACAAACCCAATAAAACTGAAACTCGTATAATCTGATCTGATACCCTATCATCCATAGCTGCATCATTTCACTCAATTAGTTTATGCAAAATGAGGCAGAGTCATTAAGGGGTCTTGTATCTTCTAAAACACCTACTTTGTACAATACAGCCTACAGCCCCATTTTTGGTTTAAGAAGCAATACAGCTCCAGATGCATGAATTTGAGTCCTGCTCTGGACCTATGCCAAAGGGAGGGTGATCATATTTCTGGAATCTCAAAACGGGACAGGCCCCCCCTCCCCTCCTTGCCCAGCTCAGCTTTCCACGTTCTGGTCTCAATGGAGTGCACCAATGAGCAGAGTGTCTGTACGTATGAGAGGGAGCATGATGCTGTCCCAAGCATCTTGTTGGTTTCTGTAAATGGGTGCTTCTGTCCCTGCTCTCCCAGCAGGGGGCTTCTGAAACAGGACAAAAAGCATGAATTTGAAGAAACCAACAGGAACCCCAGGACAGAAGTTCAAATGGGAGTGTCCTGTGCCTTAAACACACTAGCCCAGTGGACTGCTAAATTCGAGAGGATCTTTGACTGCATCCTAAGGAAAAGACATTTTCCTAACATTTACCATCTCTGTTGTGTCTTATAATAGCTTCTGCTAAGCATTTCATTCTTGGAATACAAAACAGATGAAAATATTGCATCTAATAAGGATCTTTCTCTACACTATGCTAAATTGTTTACTCTTTTCTTAAACATTTGAAACTGTGAAAATTGAAAATACAGTGAAATCTTCATTAACAACACTATTTTCCCACCATTTTCTTCTATAATATTAAACATTTTTTTATTTTTAAAATATTTTCTTTAATAACACCAACTGACTAGACATTATTTTTATGCAGACTGGCCTAGTCCCTCTCTTTACCAAGTAGAAGTAAGCACTGGTTCTGTCTCAGCATTGAGAATAAACCTACCTCTGGGGGTAAAGTTTACTAAGCATACTTTTGGGAGCATGGTGGTAAGGAAGAAATTGAAAAAAGAAACAGCCATTGAACAAAAGGCCTAATGCATTACACCTGTCTTTCTCTGGAACTGTTGCTGTTGAACAGAGAGAGATTTAAACCTAGATAGCTTAGTGAAAGGAAGACTAAGACTAAAATAACTAGTCTGCTGACTGAAGGAGTCTTTAAGGTGTTCCCACTTCAGTGCTCTTCAAATGCAAAAAACACTAGTGAAATTAAAGCTAAAGGCAATGTCAAAATAACAAGTTTAACAAAAACAGATGGACATACTCCAAGGGAGGAGGAGGAGGAAAAAAGACAGTATTCAGTCTTGAACAGAAGACTCAACAGTATCTGTCAATCGTTCTAATTTTGCTGACAACCTTGTTGAGCTGTCTTCAGACATTAGGGAGTTCAAAGGGAGGTGAAAATGAAGATAAAAAAGATAAAGGGCAAAGAACAATACATTATATAGGAGAGCACAATGTTTTCTTTAGTTCCACAAGTTAGTCCTCTGACTAGCCAACAGATGCAGCATGTTTTGGCAATGAACTAATTGACCCTCGAGATTCCCAACTCAAAAGTACAGCTATAAGGTGTATTGGGACTTTTAAAAGAAGTTAACATTAATTTACTGCTAGTAAAGAACTAATATTCAAAAGAGAGTAAAAAAGTTTGAGTTGGGTGGAATCACATTTTTTAATTAATTTTTTTAGTGATATGTTTTTAAAAACATTTACCACAACATATTTACCCAGAAGCAAAGCTGACAATTAAGTTACAGATTTGTTTAGAATTTGCATTAAAATGTAGCTTTTATCAACATCTTTAGTTTGTATTATGTGGAGAACACACTGACATAACGTTTTTCATGTTTCTCTCCTTGTTTTAAAACTGGTCCTAAATTTTTGAACTGTTTATTTGCAGGAAGATTCCTTCTAAAATACTAGAAGTCTGAAGCAGGAATAGGGCTCTAATTTTGTTGTAAAAGGACGTAATAACATAAATCTAGGTTCTGAAACCAGCAGAATTATTTTGGATTTACAGATATCTACCAGAAAATATTTGATCTAGTAATTTCCACTGGCTACATAAAAAGTAAAAGGAGGCAGAATCTGGCTTAAGAAACCCAGTAGAAGATAACGTTATACTAATTTTCTGAGGAAGCCCCATGCTGTCTTTGCTTCAACAATACTACACAGTCAATATACATACTGGGATTTATCAAAAACTGGTTGGGTTTCTATTCACTATATAAAGCATCACTATACCCTCCTCTTTATCTACTTAAAACAGTTGCAATTATATTTTATCTTTACAACTACGGTGTCTTACAGTCACTGATTAATTAGACGAGAAGCTATAGATTCTAATAATTTGAAAACAATTTACATGTCCTGTTACAATCAAGTTAAAATATTTTGGCCTTACTGCTGACTAATGCACCTACTGACAAAAGAATATTATGATTTAATCGAAAGGGAAGGATAAAGGTGTGAATGAGACAGAATTAAAAGAGGAGATTAAGTGTGATACTGAAGAGGAGAACTAAGGCTGAATCAGTGCAATTTAAAATAGTGTGTATTGAATGCAATTTTTAGATGCTTGCTTAATCTTTTTAATTTAGGAAAAGCAACACTTCTTATTAACAACTAACATTTGCCAGTTTTGATTTTTTTTTAAATGTGACCACCTTTTTTTAAAAAGTCAGAAGTAACTCCTTGTGCGTGTCTAAAACAAAAAAGTAAAAAAAGGTCTTTTTGAGTTCTGACCAAATTTCAATTTACAAAATATTTCTTTTGAAAGAGTAGCCTGACAGTAGAAAAATACACTTAATGGAAGAGTGTATAATACTCTCACAAGCATAATGATAATGTCTTATGTTATATACATGTTCTGAAGAGAACAATATAGCCTACAATCATTAATGACACAAATCTCAGTTAAGCATATCATCTGATGTAACTCTTTTACAGATAGATAGAGTGAGATTCAGTGAGGATAAGTACTTTGCCTGAGGTTATAGAACAACTCTGACAGGGCTGGAATTTAATGTAGCTCTTAAGTAACTCTGATACCACAGTTCTGAGCAAGACTCTACATACTTACATAAACAGATGTCCCGTTTTAACTATGCCAACTGTATCCCCTCTCACTTCATCCAGAATTTCTAATGCTAATATTATGCATTGGCATTTAACACAAAAAAATCTCACTGCCAAGTAATTTTACAGTTAGTTATCACTTTTATTAGACTTAAACAATGTCCAGAGTTTTATCTGCAGTTTAATCCAAGCCTTGAACAAGATGAAACCTAAGCCTCACAATGAAGAAATCTGGTTAAATCAAAACTGGAAAAGACTGTCAGAGTCTGCAGTCCTGCCTGAAATCTCATAGTGATTGTTCTAACATTTTAAAAAATAGTACATTATACCTTATATACAAATACTGTGACCTGAATCAACAATACCAACTCTCCAAAGCTTAATGTGTCCACGCACTTGATTTTAAGTGTCTGTTCATTTTTATTTTCAGGATTCCCCATGATATTTCATACAAATATGAAAAGAAGAACACATATTAATTAACTGTATGTATGGCAACAAAACCTTTAAAATGGGTAAGCAAGCTGATTTTATTGAAATGTTTGGAAGAGTGTCCTTTGGGATCCCTGCTCTGGCTCAAAACAACAGAATGAATGCATCTGCTCAGCACTGGCAAAACCACAAAAATGACAGGATGGGTAAGGAAAGGGGTAGAAAACTACTGAAAACTGTATAATGTGCTTATACAAATTGATGGTTCGCCCTCATCTTGAATACTGTGCCCAGGCCTGGTCACCCCATCTTACAATAGATAAATAGAAGGAGAAATAGGAAGGTCCAGAGACGAGCGATGAAAATGATTAGAGACATGGAGAGACTTCTGTATGAAAAGAGAATGGAAATGTTAGGACCATGTAGATCAGAAAGGAGACAAGAAAGAGCACCTGTGATAGAGATACACAAATAATGAATGGCAGAGAGCAGATAAGTTGAGTGCTCTAAGTGATCATTTTATAAGTTCAAGAGGACATTTAACAACATTGATAGATACCTCATTTACAAGTGACAAAAGGAAATGTATTTTACACAACAACTTGTTATCTCACAGAGCACACTGCCAAAGTGCCACTGAGAGGATGGACAAATGTACATTTGTAGCAGCTCCTAAAGCTGAGGGACAGCAGCCACTTCAGTGCCTGCAACAGCTGTTATGCTGTAACTGTTACACGTGCATGAACCTGAAGAGACCCAAGTGAGCTAAAACACCCCATCTTTGACCCCGGAGGCCTAGATTTTAGCAGAATTTAAAAATAGATTAGGCATTTATGCAGATTATGAGAATATCTGCAGTCACTTTAGATAGGATACAAAATATACTCAGGGTTTATACCCTCAGGCTTCAGAGCACAAACTACTGACATAGATTAGGGAAAAAAAATCCCTGTATGTATATATCATTCAATAACTGTGTTTTATGGGGGTTCCTGAACTTTCTACTGAAACATTTCATAACTATGACTCTTAGGCAAAGAGAGAGAGTCAGATGGACCATTTGTCTGACCTGGTATTCCTATGTTGTTATTCCTATGTTGCTAAACTGGACTTGTGACATAATAATCATTCCTTTGTAAGCTGTCAATGCAGAGATCCAAGCACAAACCTCCTCTAGAATATATTTTGCAAACTGTATCCATATTTTTTTCAAGGCCATGTTGCCTTTACAACATGAGGAAGATGAGGACTACGATGAAAAGCTAACTGACTGCGCTACTAACTTCTTATCCCTCCAAGTATATAATGCAAATTCAGAGCAGCAATATGTCTGAATAGCTTTCATCTATAAGGGATATCATTTCTGCCTTCTATAAACAATAATAAAGGATTTAGGTGGTGTAAAAAACACAAATGGGAAAGAAAAAACACAAAATTAATACAAAACAGAAGTTATTATAACAAAGAGCTACTGAAATCCAGTGTCATACACAGGAAAAACAAGAATGCCCTTTAAAACACTGTAGTATCCAGTCTGGCACAGATCTGTTTAGAATTGGGACATGGCTGTAAGTAAAATAAAGAGAAAATCCTTCACTTGCCCCTGCATGCTTCTTTTGCTTTATTTTTCTTTTCTCTTCCTTAGTCTTCGCTGTCTTTCTCCCCATATGTATAAAGACACCCCTAATCAGTGAATGATCTGGGATGTCTGATGTCACTGTCAACAGCGTAATCACACTCTGGTCTGGAGAGATACAACAGCCAGTGTCACTTGTTCAGAAACTCAGCTCCCGGCTGAATACAGCTAGCAGAAAAATCATTCCCTAGCGCCCACTTTTCTCAGAGAAACAACTACAGCAAAAATTCCAGGGCCACAGAACTTTATAGGAAACAACAAAATAAAGCAAAACCCCCAAACCTAAGGGTCCTTTATGCATTTCTAATCAGGGTGCATATAACATGGAGTGCCTAGAACACAGCAATAAACCAAGCAAAGATGGCCATGAAGATGACACCATGACACCTGCATTACTAATAAATATTAGAGCCCCTGCACATGTTGTGTCATGATAAATTTCATCAAGGTTTTAAAATTACTAGTTGATTACAATTGTTATCTTTAACTCATGTATAACCACAATAAATCATTTCATGGCCAGTGCAGTTGTTTACTAATAACTATATTCCTAAGGCAGCTGAAGAAACAAATAAGCCTTCAGTCAGCCCAAGTTGCACAGCTATTGCACAATGCCCTTGCTCCCTGTTCTTGTCATTACTAGAATACAGCAGTCAGTGCTGGCTTATAAGAAGTTGATATGGGGCTATAAGGAAAAAAATGCCGATAGTTTGTGCATAATTCTTCTTTTTCACATATATGGCCACAGTCTTTATGAGCTTCCCAAAGATTAGACACATGCTACATAGATATCCCAATTCTCTAAGTCTATGCATAGTGCGCTGATCCTAAGAGTTCCCATTATTACAAGCAGAAGAAAATACAGGTTATTTTAAGAGAAAAATGAGTAATAAAGCACAGAGTCAAGCCCCATCAGTCTTCACTGCCTAATATAGTGCAATGGCAGGGCATGGACTAATGGACATGGGCACTTGTTCTTAACAGATGACCTCTGTTTAATACTGCAGAGCAGAGCAAAAGTTTCCCCAGAGCCCTTGCAGAAAAAGTGCTCCAATAGACCCCGTGAATATGCCTCAGGGATAAAATCTTTCTGAACCTCAAACTGGAAAACAATTCTGCCCTGTGCCCATGGGCAGGAATCACCACAGCTGAATTCATTTACACATTAAGATTTTACCAGTAATCCCATTAATACCTCAGGATTGGTTGCTGCAAAATGAAATATTATACTTACTCGTCTAACTCTTCCTCTTCAGTTTTGGAGGTATCTGCATAGAGGTATTTACTCATGTCCACTGGTCTTACACTCTTCTTTTTTGCAAGTTGTGGAGGGGAATCTTTGATGATCATACACATTTCAGGTTCAGGATCTGGCTCATCAAATGGATTCAAATTATCTGAAGCATCATCCTCTTTAAAGGGATTATAATTTTCATTATAGTAAGATTCTTCTGGTTTTGCAGATGAAGTTTTCTTAGTTTTTGGTTCTATAAAATATTTTTAAGAAGATTATTTAACAAAGAAAGAATGTACAACTATTTTAGGTCTTTATATTTTCAGGGCCTTGTAGAAAGATCTGAAAAACTTGTGAAAGGTCCTCAGAGCAATACTTCACTCCGAGCTGAAACTTGGCAAATGAGATCTCTACCTTGTAATGAATTTCCATGCTTTATTTACAGTGTAACCTCACTTATCCAAAAAAGTGCTTCTCTGAAAGGAGGTTATGTCCCTTTTGAAAAGCTTTCCACTTATCCAAAACTTGTTTCAGCCAAACTGGCTATTTATTCCCCTTCCATTGAAACAAATATGGTCTCAACCCATGTGATTTAGTGTAGTTTTCCATCTATTAGGCTATTCAGATCCTGAAAGAAATGCTTTTAAAAATTCTTTCTGCTCTTTTTACTTTAGAAAGATTTTATTCTATCATAAACTGACATTTTGTGGACTTTTTATAACTGTTGATACAGTTGTACCTTTCCTGTGTTCTTTAAAATACCTAAACTAGTAATACCTGTGAATTTCCTCTTAGGTGTAATTGTTGTTAACTTAATTTTTTTAATGTACGTATCTTAATTGTTATCAGACTTTAGTAAGACTTAATATAGTCTGTCTACCATTTAACATGTAATTTGTTTTAAAGAGATACTTTATCAGATTAATAACCAATTGTTTGGAATGCATAGCAGAAAAAATATCAGCGACTAGCAAATCTACACAATGCATCAGAGCAACGAAGGGGATGTGAAGGATTTAATACAAGATGGTGGTGTGATCCCTTGAGTGGAACAATAAAAATACATTTGTAAACAGAGAAACTCAGTTATAAAGACATTTTGTGAGGGTTGACCTCTCTATTCTTGTAATCAGAAAAGGGTCAGAAGCTTACTCTAATATTTGACTTGACAAGAGGGCATTTTTGCAGGGAAGCGTCCACTAATACCCTACAATGAGGAACTTTGATAGCAATACTATCTACAAGCTTAGTTTTTATTAAAAATTTGAAGATTACAATTTGAAGATAATGAAACAGTTTCAAGCACGAATAAGGTCCACTTTGCTTGTCCATACTACTGACTGGTCCACTTTGCTTGTTCATTCTACTGACTGGTCCTCTAGCTGTAAAACCAAAAAGTATGGCAAATCCCAAGTGCCAACACAGCCCCACTTCTGTTCAGATTATTTGACAAATACAGGTCAGGAATGTGATAGGTCTTACTTCAGAAGGATCTCAGTCATCATGGTCCTTCAAAGTGATGACATTTCACAACTGAACTCCAAAAAATTAGGTTGGCATATTTTGTCAGAGAATATTTTACTGGCATCTGTCTCAGAAGAGACTGCTCACATGGAAACAACACCACTGTCAGAAGAACTGGGAATAAGAAGGGATTTACTATGCATTCTCCATAATAAAAAGAGAACTTTAACATTTAGCTAAACCCAAAGTGATTATAGAGAAGATAACCTCACTTCTATGACACAGGGTGAGCTCAATAGCACACAAAAAGAAAAGAAAATAGTATCATGCCAAATTGTATTGCAGACTTTAACAGCTAATTGTGAATTACTTTATGCCTTCACGTTGGAATATTTCATACTATCAGTGATTATTCAGGAATCTTCTTTACATACCAAAATTTCTGTAAATTCTAATATTACCTGCAATCCCTATTTCTTTGAGCGAGTCCAATGTAACCTAACACAAAGGAAGTAAAATGTGTGATAGTTATATTTGGCTAAAGTATATACACTAATCAATATATTTAGCTATATTTACATTTTATGAAAGCATTTAACTTTACACCAGAGTAAAGGCTGGTGTCCAAGAAGAGACTGGAAAGAGGACAGCTGAAACGTGAGATTAAAAAATTGGATGAGACATAAGGAAACTGTGTCCATATAGAATGTTACTTTTATATGTGCAAACAATGTTACATAGTCTCCATTTTCAAAGCACCTATAAACATTAGCTAATTAATCTAAATCCTTGAGTCTAAAGTAGTAATAGTAAAAAAAATAAAAAATCAGAGATATATTACTAATCCTGTAAAAAGCTAAAAAGGAAGTATGTTCATATGTAAACTGGTTAAGCCTCCTAGTTTTAAGCAATATAAACTAACATCAAAGGTTTGTTTTTGAAGACAGGATGATGTTTTAATAACTATTTAAAAAATCAACTGGACTTAAACAGAGAAAGCCACATTATAATCATGCTAAAGGTCTAAGGTTAAATTGACAAAAGCAAAAAAAAAATCCAGAGTTAATACTGAAACTGTCTTTCAAAGCAAAAAAATAATAGGTAGATCAATCAAGGCTTTTGGAACACTGAACAATTTCTCGTTTGACCTATATGGCAACTCAGTGTATTACTAGCCTTACAGCTCACTTCTCTGGCTTTTGTTAGCGTAAACCACAGTCCTAGTTTTTTAATGTAATTTTTCATTTAAGTTTCTTTTCTTATTTTAAGTTGTTCATTGACATAATTTATGTGGTGGTAGCACCAAAAGATCTCAAACAGCACTGGGATTCCAGGACAATAGACACTGGAGAAACGCACGAAAAGAGGTGCTCCCTGACAAAGACCTAAGAGACTAAGGCTCCAGTCAAGGAAATGATAAGTCTGTAGTGCATGTCTGTAGTCCTGATGCAATCAATTATACTACTCAATGCATTTAAGTTATTCATGTTTAAGTCATTTGCTCAGTCGGAGCTAACTAGAGACACTTTTGGGATCTGGCCTCAAAACATATCCAAGCAAGGGAAACGGGGATACTGGGGTACACTACATACTGAGAGATGTATGACAGGTGAGAGATGCATGTAATCTTAATTCAGATTATGTTACTGTGCGGGCCGGGGGCGAGCCGGGCCCATCTTTGTGCACGCGGGCTGTGGCCAGCAGCCCGGGCACGCGGGGCCGGAGAGGACCGTGCGGCGGCAAGGCACGCACGTGCTAGAATTAGTCACAGAGGCGTAATGGTTGATTTAAAGATTATTTACTTACACCCAAGATGGTCGCGGTGTAGGCTGGACAGTTTCCCAGGTACAGCTCCGCTTAAATCCTCGTTGGAGGACTACGACAAATTCGGTTCTTTGGCCCCGGAGTTGTTAAGGCTCCGCGGGTTCGGCAATTTCTTTCCCACGGAGTTGTCGAAGCTCCGTGGGTTTGGTTCGGCTCTCTGGCCCCGGAGTTGTTAAAGCTCCGTGGGTTCGAATCTTGAGTATATAGGAGAGGGATACGTCTAGGATTGCGCTCGGCGATGGGGAGAGGCCAGAGGCTGTTTAGACCTCTGTTGCCTGCTTAAGAAATGCGTTGGGTCTGTGAGGATCCGCAGCGCTTAGAGATCTTCACGCTCTCTAAGTGATTTCTCTCCAACTTGGGCGGAAGCCACCCAAGCTCTTTATACGGCTAGCAAGCCAATCGCTAGCCGCCACGTGTGCATGTATTAGAATCGGCCAATAACGTGGCACGAATCTTCATACAAATGGCGGGAACTCCTTTGCACCGTGCATTTCTGAGATGCAAAAGAAATGCACCATGCAAAGAAAGCTACAAATTGGCGGGAAATTCCCCGTTGCACCGGAGTTCTCTTCTGCAGCACAGAACTCCACCATGCAAGGAAGCTGCAATTTAGCGGGAACATAATTTAGCAGTGCCGAAGCACACACAAACAAAAACTCACAACTTTGGGTTGTGACAGTTACGTCTATTGCAATTTGCTTAATTTTTAATCAAAGCCTTCCCTTACTTCAAAATTATTTTTAGGTCTTAATTTTTTTCTCCAGGGAGTGCCCAAGAAGTGGCATATATGTGGTTCAGCAAATCAGATGGATTTTGCATGTACATGGTGACCTATTGCTGGACGCAGACTCCAAGTGCCATTGTACGTAGTAAAGTTAGACCTCTGCTAGAAAGGCGTACCTCCAGATCATATTACCTAACACGTGTTGAGCTAACCCTGGACTGCTCCACGGAGGTAATACAATTCAGGGACTCTGGTGAGGCAGGAGAGGGGTAGGAGTCTGACAAAGCTGCTTGCTGGGGTCCCACCCTTCTTACCATGTGGGAGTCTTGAACCAGCAACTCTGCAGTGGTGGGGAGGAGAGTTGGACCTTGACCAAGCTGTTTGGCAGGCTCCCAGCCTCCTTACCACAAAGCAGCCTTGAACTGGTAAGGCTCCAATGAGGGTGGGGGGGAGATGGAAGCCTGACAAACAACTCTGTCAGGCTCTCCTGCCCCCTGGCCACACCACAGCCTTGTCAATTCAAGGCTCTGGTACAGCATGGGGGATAGGGCTAGCTCCCATGCCATACTGATGTCACTCCTAACCCCTGTACTGCACAAGAACCTTGAACCGGCTCCCACGTGATCCCAGGGCTGAGACTGACAATCAATTGATGGCACTGCACTGGAGCTGGTTCAAGACTCTGGTGCAGTACCAGAATCTGTATTTAGATCGTAGTCAGCATTAACATGTGACCACTCAGAAAACTAAGCCATATTAATACTTACATGATGTAAGTACTAAGTGCAACGTGAAACAATGTCCTTAATTATGTAAAAGTAAAAACAAGAGTTCTAGTGTGGCATAGCAAGAGTCAAACACACAAGTTTGTACAGGTAAGTAATAAACCTGCAGGAGTAGGAGTGGCAAGAAAACAAGTAAAATAATTGTTGCAGCTAATATACTGCCAATAATATACTGACAACTTTTCTACAATGCTGTGCCAAAAGTACCTAGTATAGTTCCACCACAAATATCAGCACCATCCTTTACATACATCTTCTTTATCATAAACATATAGCAATATACACCTTTAAAAATTATACCCAAACTAAAGCTCTACCATTAAACTGAGCACATCAATCCTGCAAGAATGAACCACACGGGGCAGACACTAGTCATATTCACTTAATGCACTGAGAGCCTTCCACTAGATCACGGGTGGGCAAAATACAGTCTGCGAGCTGCATCTGGCCCGCCAGACCATTCTATCCGGCTCGCAGGGCACCTTCAAAGATTAATATTTATCTGCTCCAGGCTCCCTGTCAAAGCTGACAGGAGACAGGAGCAGTAGGACCTAGGGGGAGCCAGCAAGAAACAGGAGAAAGGCCAGCCGCCCCCCCCCCCCCCCGCAGCCAGAAGTCTCTGCCTGTGGGAACTTTCCCTGCATGTGGCTGCTCCAGCACCACATGGCCCCGGCTAAATTGCTGGACTGTGGGAGCAGGGGTGCACTGGTTCCCCAGGGCCAGGAAAGGGAGGGGGGTTGTGTGTGTGTGTCTATGCAATGAGGGAGGAGGAGGGACAGCAATGAAGAAAGGAGGGAGGGAGAAAGAGACAGAGACAGAGAGAGTGTGCGTGTGTGTGCACTCAATGAGGGAGGGAGAGAGAGTGTGTGCATGTGTTCGTAGGGTGAGTCCCACAATCACCCTCACCATACACATGCACCCACCCCATCACACTGCCATGCATGCAGACCCCCACACCAACACCCTCTCACACACCCCAGCCACCCTCTCCCCCACAATCCCCATACCCACCCACACCCCACATATACACAGACACCCACATGCTCCCTCCCCCCACACCCCTATCCAGCCCCACAACCCCCCACACACCCTCCCCCACATACCCACAGCCCCCCACAAACCTATACCCACCCCTTCTTTCCCCCCACACCCCCACAGTATACAAGAGTAAGACTTCATTTTAAGCTATTGTGTGATCACCTCTATGTACACTACACAAACACATGTACATCAGAACAAAAATATTGTTTTTAATCAAATTAATGAATGTTGTAGATATTTGGTTTTTAGAATAGAATTTGGTGTTTTTCTGGCTCTGAGATGGCAAAACCCCTTGCTGAAAGAAGTATTTCCAGGGGCAAAGGGAGGGGCTTTTGGTGGCAAAGGGAGGGGGTTAGGGGAAGGGACTTCCGGCCCCAAGATGGCAACCAGGAGGTGGGGCACCTGTCAAGGGGCGGGGCTACCCATGCAACCCTCCACAGCTTGCCAAAACTTGGTAAGCGGCCCTCCACCCAAAATAATTGCCTGCCCCTGCACTAGATACAGTGATGAGAGGAGAAAGAAAAAGAAGAAAAAATACCTTTTGTTGCTCAGAAACTAATGATGGTATAATATGCTATGCAAATTTATCAAAACATCAAGGCCTCATAGGTACATATTTTACAAATAGTGAGAGATGGCTCTATTTTAATGGGAAAATGATTTAGTGAGCCAGTCAGCCGTTACTGTGACAACTGGAATTGCAAAATATTAAAAGCAAGTGAACTCTATAAAACTATAGAGCAGAACCTGTAAATGATACATCTAGTGACAAGTGTAGGGTTAAATAAAATCATGCCATGTAAAGATTACAAAACATAACAAGTTTTTAAGAGAGAGAAAGAAGCATGAAACATTAACAAGAAACTGTCTTTAAACAAAAAAAGTTGGAAGCTCAAGGAAGGGCAGGGTTCACATGATGTCACTGTAGCAGATGAATGCCTGAAGCTAGACCTTCATGGGAGAGACAGTACAAATGATAAACATAGAGGATCCCTGACCCCCAAAATTCCAGAAACACATTTCCCCTTTGTAAAATGCATACCCCATGTAAGGGATCAATTTGAAAAACAAAGTCCACAGAAGAAACTCACTAGAAGAGCCTCATTCTGAACAGCTCACAGGATCTGCAGAATCAAAGATGGCTGCTACAAGGCAGAGCAGAGTGTTAATCTCAGAAATCAGAGTTTTAAAAACCTCTAAGAATACACAGTTAGATAAAATGAAAGCAGAGATTAAAGAAATTGGGGACAGAGTCATAGACCTGGAGATACAAGTGGAAGCAAAACTGATTTAGGGGGTCTATAAGGTACAAATCTACCCTATCTTGAGTCAGGTGCCTCCCAGGAAGGAGTTCACTACTCAGGAGTGGAAGGATTAAATATGCCTTTCCATCTGAGGGTTAGAGTGAATCCCCACATTTTAGGAAAGGATACAAAAATAAGGAATGTTTGGAGATCCAAAAGGGAGGGAAATTGGACTGGGTAAATAATGAGAGGGGAGAGAGAGAGAGTGTGTGTGAGTGTGAGTGTGTCCACCCTCAGTATTTACCCAGTCCAATTTCCCTCCTTTTTGGATTCACTAGCCAGTGTCTCTAGCCATATGATAAAAGCCTTAGTCTGTCTGTCTGTCCATAATGCTTTATTCACACTCTGACTGGTAGGTTTGGCAGCCAGTCAGAGTGCTCCAACAGATGGCGGAATGCCACCTTGATAGTGGGGACTGAGGGGCCACAGTGGTGCTCCAGTCCTTGCCACCCCCCTCCCCGGCCCTGCTCCTTGGAGGCAGAGGGGGATGGCAAGTACTGGAGCACCACCATGATGGAGGGGATGGAACCAGGGGTGTGGTGGCGTGGGGTGCTGGTGTACATATATTCATCAGCCAGTGTCTCTAGCCAGACTGTTTGATTATTAACATACATAAACATTTTATTGATAGTACAGATGAGATTGTTTCCCTTTAAATATGTAATAACTCCAACCTTATATGATTCCTGTGTATTACTGCAGTGCAGGGACCTTTGTTTTTATATTTGCCTGAATAAAAAATAAAAGTTAAAAAAAAAAAAGAAAGATGAACAAAGAAAGAGGTATTTGAAAATGGTAAAAACAGAGAGCAATCAAGACTGGTCCAGGGATCTCTTCTGCCTTGCCAGAATGTCTTGGGGCCCCTAGCACACATTTTCTTGATGACACAATGGGATCTGTTTTCCAAACCCACGTGTATGGCAGGAAGCGTGATTCTGAAATCACACTGGCTTCTTGCAGACATGGGGGAAAAAACCCAAACAAACGGTGCAACTTAGCATGCTTTTGTGCCAAACCCAGCATGTGCCGGGAAGAAGCATCATGTTAGTTGGAGCTGGCTTTCCGAATGTCTGTATAAATTGGGCGCTTTAGTAGGGCTTTTTTGACGCTTTTATCTAATAGCTGATTGAATCAACTATTAGATAAAAGCACCAAAATGCCCCACTGAAGCATCCAATCTATACAGATGCTGTGAAGCTGGGTCTAAGTAATGCGCTGCTGCTTCTGGTAAAGCATGTTTTTACTTTTCCCCCCATGTTTGTCAATGCCCACTATTACTACTTCCCGGTGCGCTGGGAGCCTGGAATCACACTTGGAGCCTGGTGCATGGAAAACATTCTGCGTGGTCCTGGGCTGGGATCACCAATCAGCTGACTGGTGATCTCAGCCCTGGGACCACACTGGATCCAGTTCAAGACTCTGGATCAGTCCCAGGGCTGAGACAAACAATTGGCTAATTGTGAGTTGTAATCTTGGGACTGTATTGGGGCAAGTTCCAGAGCCCTGCCATGCAGCCATTATCAGGTTGTATAGCAGGGAACTTTGTCTGATGCTCAATTTAAGGTACAATAAAAACCAGCCAAAAAATTATTACATTATTATGTTTCGAGAAATAATTTTCTGGCTTATTTTTCATTTTATCACACCATTAATTGCATGAACGTGTGGCTGTGTTGCTATTTAAAATGAGACTGATTGGTGAAGCATGTCTTAAGTGTAGAATCTGCCACAGGTCAAAGTGTAGCATCTGTCAAATAATAGAATCAAAGGAAATTCAGGGCTGGAAAGGACCTCAGGAGGTCATCAAGTTGTAGCAGGCTTGCCTTTCGGAGCTTGGGTTGAATCCCAGGCTTGAAATTTTGCTGTTTTGATTGGTGGAGCCCATCCACCAATCAGGAGGCAGGAAGAGGAGTAAAGTCATGCCCATTTCCTGAAGGGAGGGGGAGAGGAGCTCCTCCGGACCTGACTGTAGACTGCAACACTGTCAGGTCTGAAAGACTTCAGGGGTGGAGCCCTGGAGAGTACAAAAGGAGCTGCATGCCCAGCATGAGGGCGACACATCCAGGACAGAGAAGAGAGAATAGCACAGCTTAGAAGAGCTGAGGAGAGCTGCAAAGCAGGGACAAGCAGCAGGCTGGAAGTGCCCCTGAAGACTTCCATGAGCAGGGAATGGTGGAAAGCTCCAGTGGCTAGGCTCTCGGTGCGCAACACAGCGCACGGCATCCAGACCCTGGGAGCTGCGTGAGGCAACTCGGGTCTGCAACCTCTGGCACGCGGCCAAAGACACGGTGCACAGGCCAGTGCACGGAGCAGGAGTTTTGGAGTGCTTGGGTGGCTCAGGTCCCCAACCCCCAGCATGAGGCCAGGAGCTTGGTGTAGGAGGCACTGCACGGAGGGTCTAGGACTGGACTGAGCCCAGTGCTGCATGAGGTGGCCCAGGCCTCCAACCCACAGCAAAAGGTTGAGTCCAGGGAGCCAGATGGTGCTCAGGCTACTGAGCCAGCAAACACAGCCAAGTCAGAGGCCCCAGAAGCCCTGCATAGCGGAGCCCTATTCCAGGGGACAGTGACCCCCCGAAGTCCACCACAGGCAAGAGAGCAGCTTGGCGCAGAGGACAAGGGCCACCTTCCAGGCCTAGGAGCTGTGAGTTGCAGGGAAAGAGGATTCCCACAGGGGAGGGGGAGTCCCCCCTGGTTAGTTAAGGGCTCCTGGAAGTGGAGGTCCCACTGGGAGGGCCCCCCTGAAGTTACCAGCTTCCTTGAAGGACTTGGGGAAAAAGCTCAAAGGCACTGGGGTTTTCCCTTGGGATTAAGTTTATCTTTGAGGTTCTTGCACCATAAGTGGTGTGATGTTGTGCCTTATATTTTGTGAACTCTCATGTCTGTAAATTAGTAGATGAGTAGAGTCCTAGGGCTCTGCTGAGACCCCCTTTTGCTATTATTTTACTTGTTGTGGCTTATTTATTGTTCACCTATACTTATCTATTGTTTATCTGTTGGCTATCTAGGTTTATTTTGGGGTTTATCTGTTTCACATCAGATACTTACCTGTATCGGGGGCACTGGTATAAGGTTTTATAGCATTTACCCAGAGGGTATTGTTTATGGTATTTGTTTAGATATCATATACATACATACATATATATATATATATTAGTGAGAGAGAGAGAGAGAGAGAGAGAGTACATATGTTTATATCCATGTTTCCTTTCTTTCTGATAAATTAATGTAAATAAATTTGTATATAGTTAAGTCCCCTGACTGTCCTGGCCTGGTTCTATAGGGACGGTGGGAAACTGAGCAGTCTGCAGTTCCCCCAAAGCACACCTGTCAGCTAACAATTCCCTTCAATTGGAGAAAGGGAGTATATACCAGAGTACACCTGGTTTACATAGTCCAACCCCTACTCAAGGCAGAATCAACCCTGTCTAAACCATGCCAGACAAGCATTTGTCTAACCTGCTCTTAAAAACTTCTAAAGATAGAAATTCTACAACCTCTCTGGGTAACCTGTTTCAATGCATAACTGCCCTCCTAGTTAGCCATGCTAGTTTGAAGTCAGACAGAAGGCAGGGCAGAGTAGCACCTTAAAAAAACTAACTTATTCAGAAAGGCATGCGCTTTTATAGGCATCAGTCTACTTCAGGGGTTTTCAACCTTTTTAAAGGAGTGTACCTTCTGGGTATGCTTCTGACGGAGCAGGGGGGAGGGGGTGGCAGTGGCTAGACATAGAGTGGGGGGGCTGGGGGGCTTGCACATGGTGGGCAACATGGGATGGTAGATGGCGGTGGTGGCTGCCACGTGAGAGCTTCTCCTTGCTGCATCCAGTCGGACAGGTGGCACCTGTGCAGCCTGCAGAGGGGAGCCACTGCCCTCACCCTCCCACCCCCAGCCCTGCTCCTGGGAGGCGATGGTGTAGGGTGGTGGGTGGCTCCATCCCTGCCTGCCTGTGCATCTCCCCTAGCTCCTTTCCAAGTACCCCCAGGATACATGTACCTCCAGTTGACAACCTCTGGTCTACTTCATTTTACTTTGTTTCATAGTATCTGACAAAGTAGGCCATAACCTATAAAAACACATGCCTTTTTGAACAAGTTAGTTTTTAAGGTGCTACCATGCCCTGCATTATACCCTCATAGTGAATAAGTTCTTCCTAATATTCAATGTAAATTTCCCTCACTTCAATTTAAGACTCTTGCTCCTTGTCCTGTCTGCTGCGACCTCAGAGAACAGCCTATTTCCATCCTTTGCATGACCTCCTTTCAGTATTTGAAGACCATTATCAAATGCCCCCCTTAGTCTTTTCTTCTCCAAATTAAACCCCAGTTCTTCCAAACCTTCCTTATAAATAATGTTTTCTAGATGTCTAATAATTTTTGTTGCTTTCCACTGGACTCTTTCTAAATTGTCTCTGTCTTTCCTCAGTTGTGAAGCCCAAAACTAGACACAGTACTCTAGGAAAGGCCTTACCAGGACTACTCAACTTGCAAGTAACACTCCTATTAATACATTCCAGCGTGATATTCACTTTTTTTGCAAAAAGAGCCATATGGTTGACTTCTGGTCAACTTCTGCTTCATTATAATCCCTAGGTCCTTTTCTATAATACTGCAGCCTAAGCCAGTCATTCCCCAGTCTGTATTTTTCATGCAATTATTCTGTCCTAATTGAAGAATTTTGAACTTGTTCTTCAGGAATTTAATTTTACTTTGAACCATTATGCCAGTTTATCAAGGTAATTCTGAATCCTAGCCCTACCCTCCAGAGTAATTACAACTCTACCCAAGTTGATGTCATCTGCAAATATTCTAAGTGTGCACTCAATCTCATTCTTTAGTGAAGATATTAAACAGTACTGGACACAGGAAATATACCAGGAAAATCCTACTAGATACATCCTCCTAACTAGACATCAAGCCAATGACAAAAACTCATTGAGCTCACAGACGTAGTTATGTATCCACCATACATAATTTCATCTAGAATATTTCTTTAGCTTACTAATGATAATGTCATGGGAGAAAAGTGTCAGAAACCTTGCTAAAGTCTAGGTACATCACATGCACTTTTCCTCCCTACATCCAGAGCCTAGAATGTGAGTTGGCCAGGCATAACTTGCTCTTGACAAATCCTTTCTGGCTGTCCCTGATTGCCTGGTTTCCATAGGCGCTGAGAAACAGATTTTTTGAAGACACGCTCCATGTTCTTTCCAGGTATGAAAGTCAGACTGATCAGTAATTTTTCAGATCCTCCTTCTTCCCTTTCCTAAAGATGGATGTTATATTTACTCTTTGCAAGTCATCTAGGACTTCAACCAAACTCCACAAGTACTCAAAGATGATAGCCAATAGCTCTGAAGTTCCTTGAATACTCCTGGATGAATCTCATCCAGCCCTGCGAGCTTGAAAACATCTATCTTTCCTAAGTAATTTCTAGCCTGCTTTTCTACTACTCTAGGCTGCTCATCCCCTCCAGCATCATTGTTGCCAACTGCCTGTCATCTGAGAGCTGACCTTATTTTTGAAGACTGAAGTAAAGAAAAAAAGTTAAATACTTCAGACTTATTTGAAGTATTCATTATTAAATTGCCCTCTGTATTTATAAACAAAATTAGGTAGTGGTAGTAGTTTATTTACAGCTTTTGCTAAAACAGTACAGTAAAATTGACAATGACATTACACACATAATAATATATAATGTATGGCTGTTGGTAAAAGCATGCAATAAGCCTATACATTCTACAAATTTAAACAAAATTGAAACAGAATATAATATATGATGACACATAAAAATAGATAAAGTGAAACAATATACAATGGTAGAATAAAAGGGTAACAGGGACATTTTATTTGATTTTGGCCCTTACTCTTGGTGTAAATAATGCCAATACACCTAGGCAGTATATAGGACAGACTGTCAATTATTGGACAGGAACCAAATTATTTTTTCCTCATTAGTCCAGCATTTAAAATTATCCAATGAAGAGATCCATCTATCTCAGGAGTGCTCAACCCCCAGTCAGCAGGCATAATGCAGCCTGTGGATCCATAGGTATCCTACCAGTTGTGGGGCTCCCCATAAATCAGGAAATTTGGCAGCAGAGGAGCAGTGGCAATAAATATGGCCATCCTCCCCCACTGCCAAATTCCCAAACCCCAAGCCCCACGTAGCAGGTTAGGGCCAGGTCATGCCCCTTCCCTCCACCCCCATGGTTGGATGAGGCCGGGCCCATACTGCTCCTCCTGGGCTGGATGGGGCTAGGCCACATCCCCTTTCTTCTGTGAGGCCAGGCTGGGCCACAACTCCTTTCCCCTGTGGGGCTAGGCAATGTCCGATTCCACCCGCAAGACAAGGTTAGGGCTGAACCATACCTCCTCCCTCACTCACCACAGAGCCATGCTGGACCTGGGATGCCTCCGGCCCCCCTCCATGCAGCCAGAAGAGGCCCTACTGCAACTGCCCTGTGGCAGATTAGGACCACCAGCTGGATCCGGCCTGTGGATGGCCTGGGCACTGCCCATCTGGCCAAGGAAGTTGAAAATCAATGATTTATCTCATTCTTCTTGCAAGAACATATACTATCTGTATATGGGGTCTGATACCACCCTGCCATAAGAACTGCATATCTCATTTGAGTGACTTGGAATCTGGTAATGGCCTCTCATTGTTTGTAGTTTTGTACTTTGGATAGGTAGGTTTCTAAACCAAAAGACTGCTTTATAAATCTCAAAAAAGGGAGAAGTTCAAAAAGATTCACTGCCTGCTGGCATTTAATTCTTAAATTTGTATCTTCTTTTAAACATAGGGGTAATATTGGATAGTGACTCCCAGCAAGTTTCTTAGGCAACTTGTCTGGAGGAAAATATAAATGTAATTTAATCACCCATTTAACTATTTCTGGAAGAGGAAAGGCTTCTAAAATGCACACATTTAGGTATCTAATAGGGGTACAGTCTCTATTCTTTATGCAATAACTTAGAGTGCTTAATTGAGCATAAGTGAAATGGGACATTTAAGCATCCCATTTCAGATCTCATAAATCCTGGCCTGGTTGTAGAATTAGCTAGAGATAAAAACTACCTTAAAAAGTAATCAGTAATTTTTCTTTATTTTTGAAAGCCATGGGGTCAACACCCCACAGCTGCACTCCATACAGTAATATAAAATCTACCTTATATATATAGACCTTTAGTGCTTCCATTACCTCCTTCTACTGGTCTTATTGTAAAATGATAAAACTCCAACCAAAGAGTCTTTTGCTTTAATGCTTACATTTTCAGTATGTTTATTCCATCTCAGATTTTTATTAAAACATATTCTAGGGATTTAAATGAGGACACCACCTATAATTTCTTTTTCGGTAAAAATCATAATTGTTTCCTCCTTTCATTCCCAAAAACCTGAACTGTGAATTTAGCAGTGTTGACTTCCAAGCTATTTGAGACAAGTACTGCTGAAAAACATCTAATAACCTTTGGAGGCCTATATGCAGGGACCTACCAAATTCATGATATTGTGAAATGTGAGCAATGCCTGCAAAATCTGCGGGAAAAAAACTTATGGAAAATAAAATGCTGGCTCCCCAGAGGGAACCAGCAGAATTAAGGGTGTTGTGGCAGCCTGCCTGGGTGGGGAAAGGAGGAGAAGGGGCTGCCCACTCACAGGGCCACCGACAGGATGGCTGCTGCTGCCACCACCCCCCCCACCCCTTTGCCACTGATTGGCTGTGAGGGCTGCCTGTTATGTGGCCCTACTCCTTTCCCCCAATTGGCAGTGAGGGGTGGAGCTGCATGACAGACAGCCCTCATAGCCAATCAGCAGCAGCAAGGGGCAGGGCCACATGACAGCCAGTCCTTGCAGCCAATCAGTGGCAAGGGGTGGGGCCATTGCGGGCCCCTCGGCCAGAGGTGTAGGGGTCCTGCTGTGCTCCACCTGCGAAATGACCGCTGGGCCCCCACATTCTGTCCAGAAAATTGGCAGGCAGCCTACACAAATTAGGTAGGTCACTACCTATATAGGATTGTGAAAGTACTAGAAAGTCAACTGCATAAAGCAAGAAAGGGACAGAATCATTCCATAGTACAGGTGCATGGAACTAATTCCCCATTTACATGTTTCAGATCAGGGGTGTCAACCCCAGCCAGCAGGCCAGATCCAGCCCCTAGCACTGAATCATTCGGCCCACAGGGCTCCCCACAAGTAGCGAGTTGCGACTAGGCTCACACTTAGTTGGGTGCACAGGGCCTAATCCCTGTACATGGAGCCAGATGGGGTGGGATGTCACAGGGCTCCAGGGCCTGATCCAGGCATGCAGGGGCAATGCAGGGTCTTATCAGGCCTGCAGACCAGCCTTATGGCATTCATCTGACCCATGGGGCCAAAACACTGAGCACCACTGTTTTAGATCATTCAAAAATACATTAAAAAGTAGTGGAGCAAGCATAAATCTTTGTTCTACCCCTTAGCTGAAAAATTGCTAGACAGGGCACCACTGTCCTACAATACATCCTAAATTATATTATTTGAGTAGTAAGCAACAACTAATGGTAGGTGAGCTTTATCTGTTGATGTCACTACCAGTTTCTTCCATAATTTTAATTGGTATATGGAGACACAAGCTTCCTCTAGAATAGATCTATGAAGGTTACATATAAACAACATTGCCTTTTAACATATTAGTGTCAAATAATACAACACTAAGCAACGGTCCATGAAAGAATTGTCTTCTCTGAAGCCAGCCTGCTCTTCTGCAATGTCATTTTCAGAAATCCATGTTTGCAGATGAGACAGTAAGTATCTCCCATGAATTTTGGCTGGAATGCACACAAGGCTAAGAGGGCAATATGCTGCAGGATCTCTCTTATCACCATTTTAAAAAATGGGTTTATATTTTCATTCAAATGCTTAAGATAAATGCCTTCTAAAATTATATTTCGTTTTTTTTCAAAATGGATACTGTCAATTGGAGAATTCCTTGAAGATTTCTGGGGCAAGAATATCAAAGCCAGAGGCCTTTCCATTGCTCAGCAGGGATACATATGTTCTTACTTGGGATTCAGAGGTGAGATACTGATCTGCCAATGACTTAATACATCAAACTTCCTTCAGCGAGCAGCCATCATTTCCCTCACCAGCTACAAAGCTTAAAAAAAGAACCCGTGTTTCTTTAGGAACATAGGCATCAAGGATTAAGCTAAAATGTTTTGTCTCTTCGGCTATGATCTGCCAAAAACATTGATTACCATTTTTCCCTTGCATCTACTAGTTCCTCCCACAGTCTCATCTGCTATCATGTCTTCTTTTTTTTTATAGTTTATTTTAATCTCCTTGATCTGTTGAAAACTAACACAATAATTTTTTAGACTTGTAGTCTTCCAAGGTTTCTATTAAAGAGTCTTTAACTTTAGAGCAGCCCTCATCAAACTATGATTTAGGAGCACATCTGGACAAAATGAACGTTACGTTATGAAATTCCCGTTTATGTTGATGCAATACGTTTGTGTTTGCATGACCCAGGATTTCCTAACGCTTTAAAGCATTTAGAGCCCTAAACTAACATTACTCAGAGATGTGTTTAATTTGTGTCGCTTTCGTGTTACACCGCTCCAAGTGTGGATTTTGTTTGTGCAAACAGCCAGAGACTCCGCAGACTTGTAATTAATCTCCTTCGCCAGGAGGGGCTGCTGTGTTCTGGCCTTTAGCCAGTAGGTGGCACTGTGTGTTCTTTTTTTAACCCTCTTTCAGTCCTCACCCCTCCCTCCTTCCTTCCTCCTCCGCAGTCAGGTTGTGTCCGGCCGTGTCTGATTGTTTGTTTGTTTGTCCTTTGTATTACTTTACAATTTTATTACTTTAAAAAAATAATGGGGGGAAAGAAATATAATTTTCTAACACCAACACCTATTCCCCACAAAAATGCTCTCTTTTGTGAGAACATTTTCCAGCTATTGGACAACTGCTTCATATTGAAAAATTGCTTTTTGTGGGGTTTTTTCTCCAAGCATTTGAGTGGCTTGAGAAAGTCTTTGAACAGGGAAACACATTTCTTTCAACTCATTCCACTGAGTTCTCTTCTTATGAAGAATTTCTAATCTGGGGACTAGTTGTATAATAGATGGGAAAGACTCCTCATATAATTCTAATTAAATTTTAGAAACAGAATTAGATAATTAGATTGGCTGCTACCCTCTTAGGAGAATATTTTCTTAGCAACAACTAAATCTAATAAACAAGCCAAAAACAACACCATTTTAAACTCCTATCAGAAATATTATCGTAAGCACAAGGAACCAGATTGGATAGCTTCCTTTCTGTTATATTCTATGAGGTTTCTCTTAAACTTTCTTTGTGGCTATGTAAAAGGCTTCATTCTCATGAGCTGTCAAATTGGTATCATATAAAAACACTATTTTCATCCATAAAGCCACACACACACGCACACAGCAATACATCTATAAAGTTATATACAAAATAAAATAGCTGAGCACATGTAAAATACTATATTTATTGGAAAAGAAAGAAAGTGCTAAACTAATAATTTAACTTTGCATATAAGATACAGTATACTGCAAGGAGTAGGTATTAAGGCTGTGCAAAGCTTTGGTGATTCGATTCGGTGGAGATCTGGCCTGATTCGGTGGCCAAATCTCTGAATCTGAATGAAATCAGAGGACCCTTTAATCTCTCCTAATCAAATCAGAACCCTCCGAATCAATTGAGAGAGATTTGGAAACATTCGGACATAGGCACAGCTTTAAATGTTTTTTCTACATACCTCTAGGTAGCAGGCGGCTCGTGAATGCTGCAATGCTGAGGCGGATGGAATGTCCCACTTCTGGGTCCACTGGGAAGAGCATGGGGGGGGCCCCCCCCACACCCCAAGCTGAGTGACTGGTGCCTCTTGTGTCTGGGGAGGCACCCGGGGTCCCCCCGTGCCCTACTGCCAAGCTGGGGGGGGGGGGCATGGGGGGCCCCCAGCACGCTCCCCAGCAGACCTGGAAATGAACCAGAAGTATTTCCGGTCCACTTCCGGGTTCTCCACTGAGCATGCAGGGGGCCCCCCTGTGCTCCTGTGGGACGCTCCATCTGCCCCAGTATTGCAGCATTCATGACCCATGCCTGGTACCTCGAGGTATGTAGAAAAAACATTTAAAGCTGTGTCTGTGGCTGAATTGCAGATTCTCTGAATCAGCATTGAATCTTCAGATTCAGATTCAGCCGAATCGAATCAGGGACAGTGATCTGAATCAACAAACGAATCACTGTCCCCGAATTGGGCCGAATCCAAATCTGAACTGAATAGGGCCCATTTTGCACACTCCTGGTAGGTATGTGACAACAGGGGCCATACATGCCCCCTAAATACCCTGAGACCCCTAGCCGACGCAGAATGGGCTGAGCAAAAAGCCCCAGGGAGAGGGAAAAACTTGCCTTTAGGGCAGGGAGAGCAGGAGCTGCAGCTGCACATGTTGCTGCGGTTTAAAAGGTCACCGTCAATCAATTTTGGCAGTGCCCAGCTGATGCCATCAGCCACAGGCACCACCGCGGGCAATTTAAAAGACACTCAGAGTGCCAGAAGAGAGAGGGAGGGAACTGCCTCCAGGCTGACTGAGGCTGCGACAGAGATGGTCTCCAGGCACCAAGGCAGAGCGGTGCTCAGGCCACAAGAGCCCTGTTAGTAAGGGGCAGAGAGGCTCTGGCAGGCAGGCTGAGAAACAGAGCCTCAGCATAGGGCAAGGGGCAGCTCCCGTAGGAGTGAAGAGAATTAACTAAATCCTAACAGGGACACTGAGTCCTGAATAGATAACTCCTCCAGAGTAGAGTCTTCCTTGTTTGTTTGTTTTTTCCTATTTTTGTTGATTTTTATTCTGAGAGGCCACAAGAGCCAAGGGACAAGTGGACCCTTATCCAAGGCCCACTGCAGGGAGAAGCTCCTTGAGGACAAGGTAGACAACTTTGAGAGGGCCAGGAAAATACTGCCAGACTCGGCCAGCATTTCCTTGAGGAAGCAGAAGCTAGAACATCGATTATCAAAGATCTAAACTTGACAAAGCTGAGGTGCCACAAGTATCATAGCATCTCGACACCAGCTGGCATGTAGATGGGGTGTAAAGGAGGTGGAGTCCAAACGTCAACCATTCCAAACACTGTGAGTACCCCAAGCTGGGACTTCCGTATATACACTGCTGACCCCCTCCTTTGAATTATATTCCATCAAAGTCATGGCAGGAGAGTTGAGGGGAATGGAACCTGCTTTGGATACTCTAAAAATCATTTATCAGGTAAGCAGGAGCATTACAAGGTAACAGACATACATACATTTTAAATATTTCTTACTCTTAGAATTCAAAAATACCTTGATGTGTAGCTATGTTTTGTTGTACTCTTCTGCTCGTGATGATTTTCATATATTAATAAGTAAGAACATTTTGCAGAACTGCATTTTAGTGTTCTATTGAAATGTGGTTAAAAAACCCAAATGGGCAATCACTATGTTCCCAGCTGTACGTTACCTACCATAAGGGCTGTATATACATGTTACTTAACTGGAATTCTGGTTAGACCTTTAATATCTAGTAGTTCATCCAATATCTAGATGAATTATTGAATACAGAGAAAATGCGCCTTAGTTCTGTCTCCTTAGAGAGAGATGACATTCTGTTTCCAATGGCAATTAGAATAAGTGACATTGCTGCCTTGGTATTGCATGTAATAACATTAGTTTACCAGAACAACATTTTTTATTTGTAGCCTCAAGGGAAAAATAGAATGTTTTAGGTATTACTCGGTCTGTAAATAATAATTAATTATGTATACCAGATTCATTACCTTCTGCATCAGGATCTCCAAATGGATTTAATTCTGCTGCATCAGGATCTCCAAATGGATCTGAACTGGAATTGGCCAAGTCTTGCTCCTCCTCATCCAAAAAATTAAGTTTGTTGATAAGCTCTGGAAATAAATGGAAACGTTTCAATATGGCCAAAGCCAGGCTTGGATACAAAAAGTGTTCACTAAGCACATTTTAAGTTAAATAAATACACAAATGATCCCTGGGAAAAATGAACTGAGGCCCATTACCAACTGCAGAACTTAAATTAATGTATTTTGTAGCACACCAACATTTGCAACCAGAAGAAATAAACAGAATGAAAGATATTCACAGAATTGTTTAGAATGCAGAAGTACTGACCTGCTACATTGCAGCACAAGACCTCTGGATCTGATTCAATAAATAAATATTGTAATATATCTAGAAAGCTATATGCAACAGCTTGATTTCAGAATATGCTTTATTCATGTATCTTTTTCACTGCCAATAGGAAATTCTCGTCTTTCTATTCAACATGGGTGTTAAAGTCAAGGACAGAACATTTTGTCAATTTATAATAGGTAAGCATTATTCACTGCACAAATAATATTTTAATTATATGGTTTTTATTTCCTGTTCACACTCATTTGACAATGCAGTGGCTGAAGAGAGAGCCATGTCATGTTGTTACCTGTTGGATGCACTACAAATTACTGAAATTCACATAGGCTAAAAAATACAAAGATAAAACTGACAGCTGAATACAAGCAGAAGTCAAAAGGTAACAGGTCACAGTAAATACAGACAATCAGAAACAGAAAGAAAGGAGGAAAGCTCATAGACCTTCAGAGGAACTGGCTGATTTAGCTGAAGGCATATTTGCTTGCTTTATGCAGTCATCTTGATCTTCATCTAAGCTGCTCAGAGCATTCAACTGGTTTACAATTTCTGTAAACAGAAGCCAGTCAAGACAAATGTAATGTAAGGTCATTTAATGAAAAAGAAGTGGAAAGCATGCTGTTACTACAGAAAGAGAAAAAAAAGGAAAAGAGAGAGAGAACACATTGTTAATTAAAAGAATACACTGACAGCGAGTCATTACAGTGATATATAATACACTTAGGCAGCTGCATAGAAGGCTTCTGCGCTATTTCAACAAGAAGGAAAACAGTCATGTATATATGGAAAAAAGCCGATGTGTGTCTCTGTTAGCAGTGTCAATGTTACAATTTTTCCTGAAGATGAATGCACACAGTACTGCAATAACTAGGTATGTGAGATATCATTTTACATAAACAGTTTTCCTATTTGTAAGTAAAACTTGAATTTAAAAGCATAAAGTTAGCTTAATACACAAAATGACTGAGGAGACCATAAGGTCAGACATGTATATATTATGCTGAATTTAGAGCCAATCTCCATGAATTTTACAGCTAAGACAGATCCAGTTATATAATAATTTTAAATAAAATGGTCCCTAACATGCTTCTAAATAAAGCACATTGCAACAGGGCCAGATTCTACTGCTCTTACTGTCACTGAGCAAAGTCCTACTTTTTGGATAGATCCCATCCACGGGGAATAGCTCAAAATGAACATTCTCAATCATAAGGCTCATTCTGACTTAAAATAATCCTGGCATGGCTACTTTTAGGCTTGCTTAAAATGATGCATTCTACAGTTGAAAGAAATTAAGAAATGATAATAAAACAACAGGGAAAATTAATTGCTATTCATTAACCAACAATTTACAATGAAACAGAAACTGAAAAATACTCAAGACTATTGTGGAAGGATCAGCCAGGAAAGCTGCAGTTAAAGCAAGGATTCAATCACTTTGTTACACATGAAATGATGGCACATCCTCCTTAAAATACAACACTTACTTAGCCTGGGAGTGACACCCAGGGTAAACAGGAAGAAATCTAAGGTGTCTTTAAAAATCATTTTAATCCAACAGAGAATTAGAAACACAATTATATATTAAGCTGGACTATATGGCTCTTAACCAGGGCACACTGCTGAATAAAGACACAGCAGAACAGACTTAACCTTATATACATAACATCTGAGGCATTTAAGTGGGTCCAGTATGAAGTTGCAGGTCTCCAACCTTGTAATACATAACTCAAGGTAGACCCTCATTAGCCCACCTATGGGATTCAGCTCAATCTTTTTAAACTCTGCCTTCTCTCTTCCCCTAAGCAAGGTACCAGGGGATCAGTCGGAAAATACTTAAGATTTCTCCTTGACCAGAGCTCTGCTTGAATCTCCTTTAATTTTGAACACTGTCTTTTTGTGGCTAGTGTCATCTCCAGCTGGCTCTGACTGAATGACCATGTAACCATAAACAACTGGTTTGTCTGTGAGTAGCCTTCAGCTGGTGCCCAGAGCAACAATTGAACTTATACCTCTGGAGCAGGGGTGGACGATTATTTCTGTTGGCGGGCCACTTAAGTTTTGATGAGCTGTTGTGGGCTGCACACGTAAAATATTTAAGAAAATATAATTTTAACAAATGATAGATGAAAAACAAATGATATACTAAAAATCAAACATCGACTATAACATATTTTATTGTGAAATATATTTTTGTCCTGTTTTATGGGGTTTTTTGAGTAGTGTATATACAGATGATTGCAGTGGGGATGATGCTCAAGGGCAACCAGCATGATTTCATTAGGAGCAGGTCCTGTCAGACCAACCTGATTGCCTTCTACGATCAGGTCACACAATCATTGGACGCAGGTGTCACGGTGGATGTAGTCTTTCTGGACTTCAGGAAGGCCTTTGACACTGTCTCCCACCCCATTCTCACCCCATTCTTTAAAAAGCTAGGTGACTGTGGCATTGATGCCTACATAGTAAGATGGATTGCAAATTGGCTGAGGGGTCATACTCAGAGAGTGGTGGTGGACGGGTCATTTTCAACCTGGAGGGAAGTGGGCAGCAGGGTCCCCCAGGTCCTTGGGGCTGCACTGTTCAATTTCTTTATTAGCAACTTGGACGATGGGGTGAAGAGCAGCCTGTTTAAATTCACAGATGACACTAAGATTTGAGGTGAGGTGGGCACGCTAGAAGGGAAGGACAGATTACAGCAGGACCTGGACAGGTTACAGGGGTGGGCAAATGAAAATAGGATGGGATTCAATACTGACAAGTGCAGGGTGCTGCACTTGGGCAGTAGGAACCAGCAGCATACCTATAGGCTGGGGAACTCCCTTCTCGAAAGCACGGTGGCACAAAGAGGTCTTGGAGTCATTTGTAACTCCAAGATGAACATGGGCCGACAGTGTGAGAACACGGTCAGTAGGGCTAACTATACCCTGTCCTGCATCCACAGATGCATCACAACCAGGGCCAAGGAGGTGATCCTCCCCCTCTATGTGACACTGGTCAGGCCACAGCTGGAGTACTGCGTCCAGTTCTGGGCACCGCACTTCAGGAGGGATGTGGACAACACGGAGAGGGTTCAGAGGAGGGCCACTCACATGATCTGGGGACAGCAGGGCAGACCCTATGAGGAGAGGCTACAGGACCTGAACCTGTTCAGCCTTCACAAGAGAAGGCAGAGGGGGGACCTGGTGGCCATCTATAAACTTACTAGGGGGGACCAGTGGAGTTTGGGAGAAACCTTGTTCCCCTGAGCGCCTCCTGGAGTAACAAGGAACAACGGCCATAAGTTGCTAGAAAGTAGGTTTAGACTAGACATCAGGAGGCACTACTTCACAGTCAGGACGGCTAGGATCTGGAACCAACTTCCAAGGGAAGTGGTAATGGCTCCTACCCTGGGGGTCTTCAAGAGGAGGCTCGATGTTTACCTGGCTGGGGTCATTTGAGCCCAGTTTCTCTCCTGCCCAGGGCAGGGGGGCAGACTAGATCTACAAGGTCCCTTCCGACCCTACATCTATGAATCTATAATAGCTCTAAATAAAGTCTTACTTTTGTATATTGTATGGGAGGGGGTTGAGGGGTATGAGTGTTGGGGCGGTTTGGAGTGTATGTGGGAGGATGGGTGTATGGGGGTGGCTGCTTTCCCACTCGGTCCTAGTAGCTGGCCAGGGGTGGTGGGAGGAGGGACAGGGAGCAAATGCAGAAAAGCTTGCCCAAGCAGTGCGGTGCAGGTACGTTCTGCCCCCCATCCCAGTCTGGCCCATGACTGCCCCCATGGTGCTTCACATGGGGACAAGCCCCACTCACTCCTGCCCAGGGCAGCCCATACCATGCTCCCACTCATATCTGCCCTGTGCCTGCTGATGGCCCTGGCCCTGGCCAGCAGCCGCAGTGTCCGACAGGAACTGTTCTCGCTGTGGCAGGAGCAGCCCCACCAGAAAGCCGTGCATGTTGGCTGGGGCTGGGGTGGTACCATTAGCCAGTATGGGATGGGTGTGGGCAGTAGCATGGCACAGGATGCCCTGGGCAGGAGTGGGCGGGGCTCGGCCCTATGCGGAGCACCCTCGGCCAGATATAATCAACTGGCAGGCCAGATCTGTCAGAGCATCCCACAGGGAGGCAAGGAGGAGAGGACGGGTTCTCCTGCCCAAAAGAGTATTCAAAACACTTCAAAAGATCTAGGTACATATTTAAAATAACAGATATGGGAGGGGTATAGGGCTAATCAGCTCCCACCTTCCTCTGGGTAGGCAGTAAGGTGTAGAAACCTCTAGACCAGTATGTTACAGAGACCACTTGCAAGAAAAGGGATCCTCCCTTTTATCTGCCACTGCTTGCTTCCTCCTCCTTCAAAGCTGCTCATCACCTGCAGTCCAGTTAAATCTTAACCCTAAGGGGCTGTACAGGCAGCTGGCCACTGGTTTGTTAGTTCAGCATGGTAACATATTTTCAATAAACAGATGTCCTGCACCATATTGTGGTGAGTTGTGTAAAGCAGCCAAAGGGACTAGGGACAGAAATTACACATAAACTGGTTTAAGTGAGCAGAAACTGGTTTAAACCTGTAACAGAACAGAAGTTCCATGCACATAAACCAGTTTCAAAGGCTAGGGACAGATATTCAAAAAGCCCAAGCCTGAATTTTGGCTGGGGTTGTCAGATGCCAGATGTCTTTGCTGCTCATGCAGGAGGCTGGACCCGATGATCTTTCAGGATCCCATCCCTATGATTTCCACCCTATGATTCTATTAAATTGATTCAATCTTTGCAGGTAGTCTAACCTGCAGAGCTTGAACTGATTTGCAAGCGGACAGACATTTCGTTTTGATCCTGGAATTGCAGCCACCTGCCTGCAGTGGCTCAGGCTAGAAGCCGAGGGATGCTACAGCGAACCCCCCGCTTCCCTTCCACAATGTTAAGCTGAGGGGGGGTGTGGCCGGCCCTGGCAGGATGCTATGATTGGGGAGGGGGTTAAACCCCCACCCTGCCTGCACAGTCCCCAGCTGGGGTATGCCTGGAGAGGGAGGGGTAGCAGCCCTCCCCAGGCTTCGCTACCTCTAGCACTCTGAGGCAAAGGGTGGGGGGAGAGGACTACCTGTGTGGACTGTATGCATCTGTTCATGAAACTGAGCTTTTCAATCTCCCTCTCCCTGCTTCTTCATACTGTCTGCAAACCTGACAGACAAAGGAGCCATAAGGGAGCTGATAACACAAAGTTTATTAGCCCATCAAGAAAACAAAGCCTCTCTCATAAGTTCAAGACCTCCTTAAACAGTTTTTTCCAAGGAAGGAATGGAGGGACATTACCAGCTGACCGGTTGATTAGCTTCAAAAAGCCCTAAGTGGGCACTGTTCTGTTTGCCTTTGTCCCAGTGAAATTGGAGACACACACAGACACCTCTCAGCTTCAGCTAGCATTGGGGAGGCGTGACCGTGACCACATGCCAGTTAGGGTCCATGTGGCTGGGGGTCTGTGCTGTGGGAGAGGGGAGGGAGATGGGGATCCCTGCTTGAACAGCGAGTGGTGAGGGGCAGGGGGAACCCAGGCAGATGCTGCTGTGCCTGAATCCCCTACCTGCTTCTCAGCCAGCCAGAGCAGCGATAGTGCTTACTTAATCAGTCCCCCATAGCAGTGATAGTGTTTACTTAACCATATCCCCCAGTGACACTGCTTACTTAACTATGCCCCTGCTCAGGGCAAGTGGCAGAATAAACCCCCTCCCTGCCGCTTTCGCTTCAGGGGGCCATGCCAACTGGCCTCTGGCCACACCCCCACCCCAGCTGTTGGAGTGGCAAGGGAGAGAGGGACCCTGACAGGGCAGTAGCCCCTGTTATGGTGTCCTGGGGAGCACAAGCCTCTTCCTGGTGGGAGGGCTGTGCTGCCGCATACTGTGTAGGGCGAGTGGTGTCAGCTCTAGGAGGGACTTGCAGGGCTATAGCCACCCCAAAATTTGGCTTAGCCCCTGTAGTCACCACTCTTGAGCCCCACCACTGCCACCAGTCACCCTGCACAGGCTGTGGCAGCTCCACCCATTCTGCTCCAGCCCACAGCACAGCCACCCCACCAGGAAGAGGCCTGCACTCCCCAGGACACTATTCCCTCTTCACTGATCCAGCAGCAGGGCTGGGGGCATGGCCAGACGCAGACCAGCATGGTCCCCTGAGGGGAAGAGAGCAGGGAGGGGGTTTATTCCCTCTTCTGTCCCCTTTCCCTATGGGAGAGCCCAGCCAGGGTCATCTGCCTGTCTGGGTGCAAGCAGTAGAGGCTGTGGCCAGGGCTGGCAGACCCTACTACAATGTGGGCTGGAATGGGGGTACAGCTCCCGCAGCCTGCGCAGGATGGGCAGTGGCGGTGGCAGCAGGGCTCAGAGGGGTGGCTATGTGGGCTAAGCTGAATTTTGGGGTGGCAGTAGCCCCCCAAACCCTCCCTAGAGCCACCACTGCTCATCCTCCACAGGCTGTGGCAGCTCTGCCCACCTGGCTCCTGCCTTCAGTGCAGCCCCCCCCACCCAAACCGGGAAGAGTCTTGCACTCCTCAGAACACTATGACAGGGGTTGCTGGACCCTCAGGGTCCTTGCCCCCTTGCAAGGGGGACACAAGTAATAGGGCTTGGGGCTGAGGGGGGTGAGCCTGTGCTGTATGCACTACTGCGGGCGCTGGTGCTGTCCTGGATGCCACCCTCCAGCGGGTAGAAGGGGCCACCAGACAGGAGTTTTCCTTTATGGAAATCAGTTCAATCTACGTAGGTTAGACTAACCTGCAAAGATTGAATCAATTCAGGCTCCAGCTTTTTGAATGTCTGTCCCTAGCTAGTAGGAGGAAGGACCCAGCACAGAATCTCAGACTATTTTAAATGTTTAGCAAAGGTGTACCTACTCCATATAAATATACCACAGATTTCCAAGCAGGAGGAATACCATATAGTTAGTTCTAGAGAAGGCAATAGGACTCACATAACACAAGGGTGGTCAACCTACAGCAAGAGGTAGTGGTATGGGCAAACTCTGTGTGTGCCATTTGGCAGATTAGGGAGGGGAGAGGCAGCAGAAGAGTCAATAGGGTGGGAAGAAGAATGCAGAGCAGGACATTAAGCAGTGTGCACAGGGCAGGGAGTAGAAACTAGAGGAGGATACTGGGCAGACAGCAGAAAGCAGCTCAGCAGACTGGGTAGAGGAAGGGGATCAGAGTAGCACTCAGGAAGGACACAAGCCTAATGTCTGTCAAAAAGTCTGGCCCACACTGATATAGCACATCTCAGCTACATAAATTGCCTGCACATTTTCCATGCTATAGAATTTAAATATGGTAAAATTATAATCAATCAATTCAGCATTTCCAACTGCCTTCTTCCTAAATTCTAATAAAAGAAAATCCTTCAGATTTGCGAAGAATAAACTACACAGATCCCACTGAAATCTCAAAACCATAGTAGCCATTTTTCAAAAGGTATTTTGAATGCCCCATTTATTTCTTTACTTCAATGAAAAGGAAAGTTCACTGTGGCAGTGCACTGTGTGTGCCTGCCACTTGCAACCAGTGGGTTGCGTAGCCCCGGTGTGAGGGGGTGGTAGTGTGAGAGGCCCCAGTGTGAAGGGGGCCTGCGACGAGGAGCCCGAGAGGGGCCGTACATCGAGCCCGGTAGAAGGCCAGCACAACGATAGGCCTCGAGGGGGCAGGGTCCTGCGGTGGTCAGCCCAAAGGGGAGAGTACCCTCGACTGGCCCATGCTGGGGCCAGGACCACAAGGGTCAAAAGGGCCAGGGGCCCACCGCGAAGGATGCCCCAGAGCCGGGGGCCTGGGGTCCCGACTGGCCTTGAGGTGGGCCAGGGCAAGAGGCCAAAGGTTCCGGGGGAACCACACCCGAGAGGGGAAAATAGCTTCGGGAGAAGGAACAGCAGGACGGTGAGCCCAGTTGAGAGGATAGCAGTGCGTGGGGCCTAAAAGACCGGAGGCTCAAGAACATGGGGAGCCTCAGTGTGAGAGGGCGGCGATGAGGAGGCCCCAGCGAGGGGGCAGTGATGAGAGGCCCCAGCGAGGGGGTGGTGATGAGAGGCCCCAGCGAGGGGGCAATTGTGATTTAAGGAGGGGAGGTGTGTGGCAGAACACAGGGTGTCTCTGCCACTTTAAGGGCCTGGAGCTGGCAGCCTCCAGGTGCCTGATTAGGGCAGCCGTTTTAGAGAGTAGGGCTGCCTTTATAAGCAGGGCAGTTTGGCTGCTGTAGATCAGGCAGCAATATTGTCTGGTTATAGGACTGCTGTGAACAACTTGGAGGTAAGGGGGAGCTGCAAGGGTTTGGCAGGAGGCTCCTGGTCCTGGGCATGACCTGAAACTACACCCTGCTGGGAGTGGGTGGCCTGGTGGGGCTCTCAGTGGCACGGGAGCCCCCAGGAAATGCCAGGCCAGTTATCACCCTGGTGAAAGGTGGGTTGGGGTGCCTTAACCCCTAGCTCCCACAACCACTGGGTGGGTTACCCATGTGTTTGTTGGGGGGCCCAGATGGGCCAGTGTTGTGAGGGGCCCAGAGAGGGCAGACCCTGAGAGTGGGAGTGATGTGGGTGTGGTGCTGTGCTTGCCCATGAGAGGATGGGGAGTAGTGGCATGGTGAGGCCCAGTGACAGAGTGAGCGGGTAGAGAGACCCAGCCTGAAGGGGAGAATACCCTCGACTGGCCCAAGCTGGGGCCAGGACTATGGTAGTCAAAAGGGCCGGGGGCCCACCGTGAGGGATGCCCAAGAGCCAGGGGCCTGGGGTCCCGACTGGCCTGGAGGTGGGCCAGGGCCAGGTAGCCGAAGGTTCCGGGGGAACCACACCCGAGAAGGGAAAGTAGTTTTGGGGGGGTGAGGTAGCCCAGATGAAGGCGGAGTGGCTGCCTGATAAGAAGGATCAGAGAGGGGTCCTGTTAGGATGATTCTGGGGCCCAGTGTAGGGCCGGTGATGAGGAACACCATGATGCCATCTGTGAGGCTTGGGCTGCGGTATTAGGGGAGGTTGGAGCCGCAGAGTGCCCCTGGCATCGGGGCACTACAATGGGCAGCCTCCCACTTAATTGACATTGATATATGAATCAATTATCATCAAAGGTGTGGTGGGCGAGATAAGCGGGCGGTTGCCCAGAGACAGGTGGGTGGGCCACGAAGAGCTCGGCCCTGAGTAGGCCCCTGTCACGGTGACAGGCGGGTGGGCCACAGAGCTCGGCCCCAGGTGGCCCCGTCACATTCACCTTATTGAATAGTAGATCAAACAAAATCCAAGACCTTGTTATTAAAATGGGGTATGGATATTGATGAGATTTTCATATTCTTAATTCAAAATGTGAAAACTCAATTAAAAATCCAATGTTGTTTGAGAATAACAAATTAAATACAGAGTTTAAAATCAGTGGGACTTTTCCTTACAGTTAGCTGCTACTAAAAAGTAGACGGAATATCAAAAACCCTGACTGAAGGAACTTAGTTTGGCACCTGGCAAGAAGCTTGGATGATGAGATTTTTAAATAGCATTACAACATGTGGCTCTCCAGAGCAAGGTTCCCTCCTGCAACACACAGCATTTCAGACTGTTAACTGACATTAGGTGGGTAGACTACTAGGGGTAGATCCAGGAAGGGTAGTTGTTCAGTCGCACCCCTCTGATCCCTACACCATCCAAAGTTTAAAATTAAGTGCTTGACACCAGCAGCAGAATTTCTATTCAGGCAGCAGTAATTGAATTACTTGACTTCATGGCTCATTGTAATCTACCTAGTTCCTTCTGAATTCTTCATTCCATACATGTTAATGACCCTGGCTCCCTTTTAATGGTCTTTAATGTTCCAATAATCAAGCCAGCCTTTCTTCTACAGTTCTGTTATCTGGTAGCTGCTCTGGTAATGCAGCTCCTATTTCACAGCCCTGCAGCCTGCTTTTAACTCTAGCTAAAAAATATTAACTCAGGTGTGGAAATGTTAACTCATGGGCATTAACTCAGCTGTAGAAATAACTTCCAATGAAGTAATGGATGCAAAATCAAGACGCTTAAGAGAACTAAATTTTATGAATCTGAAAAAGATGTACATTTAATTCTAATGACCACAGAACTAAAGAAACAACATCTTTTGGGGTTTTGTTTGTTTGTTTGTTTGTTTTTAACAAGTTGGTTGTGAAGTTTTTTTACATAATATATGACTTGGCAAAGTAATACATATTCCAATGAAGTTATTTGTTTTTTGCTTCAATCTTAAACTGAATAATATAGCCGTGGGCCCCTCACGTATTAATAAAGAAACTAGAAGCTTTACAACTGGAGAAAAATGTGTATTATATGTGATGGTACCACACAATCTGCACCCTACTTATCAAAATACTAAATCTGTCCATGTACAACTGATATCAAGTGGGGACTAAATCAAGTCTTTAGTGTTCTGAACAGATGTAGTAGACAATTTACCACCAACTATAGCACTAGGGTCCAAGTTACTATTAAAAAACATGAAGGGAAATAATAAAGCATGCACTGCTGGCTTAATTTTGTTAACTGTGAATCAAATATCTTGAAACTTACCAAAGGAATTGTCCATGTAGAAGACCAAATACAAAACAATTATACCATTTTTAAGTCAATCTCCTTTAAATGATGCAGTAACTAAATTGTTTAATTGCTTCTATTAAAAACAGATGTATACTATTTTCATGTTCACATAATATAGAAAGATTAAGTGAAATTTTTTTCACATTTTTTAACAAAAATTGGGTTATGACCAAGCATGAGGTATTTAAGACTAATGGGTTTTGGAGGGAAGTTATTAAAAAATAATAATAGAATGGAAAGCATTTTTCAGTCTTGATAAAGGTCAAATCCATGGTAACTTCTATGATTATATTCAACTTCCATGAAGTGCTCTCCATTGGCAGATCCAAATGGTTGTCAAGATTCGCTTTACAGTTGAAACAAAGGTAAGTTACATGACTGGCCCCAAATTGCACAAGACAGGAAAGAACTGGGAACAGAACCTTAGATCACTTTATATACCATCTATCTACTAGTCTCTTCACCAGGTTACTTTGATGAAATGATTTATTTACTGTAGACATTTATCACTGAACTTTGCCCAAATATGCTGCTGCTATGAAGAAGGAACAGATTTAACAGAAACCAAAGAGCACACTCCACATCTAAACTCGTGACAGGAAGAATCTTCTAATCTCCAGGCCATAAAAAAAAAAAAAAAAAAATAGCTATCAGAATGATTAGGTCTTGAGTTAAAAGCAAAATTATAAAACTTAATATTTACTACTTGTACAATATGGTACTTTACTTTTTAAAGCCTTTTTAAAAGCACTAACTAATTAATCCTCATAACACCTTTGTAAGGTAGTCAAGTGTTACTATCCCCATTTTACAGCTGGGAAAACAGGTGCACAGAGGTTAAGTGACTTGCCTAAGAGCAATGAGTCAGTAAGAAGATGCAATAGTTGCTGTCTCTCAGCATTTCTCTGAGCATTCTAACCACGCAATGCATGAGAAAATGTAGGGGGGAAACAGATATTCAGAAGGGATTATATCACTTTCTCAACTAGCTTTTAAGTGCTTCTATATATGCAATTCTTTGTAAATGATCATTATTTTTATACTTTGCCACCCCATCCACCTGCTTTCTATATTTCTTCACCTGTTTCTAGAACTTTTAAGTGAGTGTCTTCCTGGTCTGTGTCCTGAGAGGGCATTTTGTGCTCAAAGGCTAGTTTAACATTTCTCCCAACTATACAGTAAGAGCAGCTAAATATGCATTTACATCGCATTAAATTTACTGCACATTAAGTGGAAACAGGCCAGTGTCTACAGGTGCAGGTGTTAAAGCTCATTAACTCTGTGTGTGGTCTGACTTGGGACTAAAGTTAGTCCCAAGCCAGTCCAAACACAGTGTTATGGCACAATAAGGTGTCTACACGTGTTACTGAGCAGTAACTAATCGGGCATAAATTTGATACCTGCATCACGGAGGTATCAATTTTACACCCAAGTTGGTGTAAGTCAACTGGTTAATAGTTACTGCACAGTATGGGCTAGCTGATGAGACTGTCTGGCAGAGAGGAAGTATGCAGGGATACGAGTACAAAGTGCAATAGAAAAGTTGCATTTTTTTATAGCTTTGTAATACATTGAATAACTAGAGGAACCAATCGGATTCCAATGATCACAGAAGAAAACCAATTACCACTTGCCATATAGATGCCTCTGCAGGTAAATCCTATTTCACTATGTTGGTATGTGTACCATCATCCCCTTACTACTGAACCTCCTTCAATTCTTGCTATCTTCCTAGAAGATGTGTCACTTGACCTATTGTGCAGTCCCTTCCAGCCCTACTTTCCTATGATCCTTTACTCTCATAAGTGTTGTCTGCAAGAGCCTTGAAACTCCTTGCTTGGTACAAATAGTACCAGGTTGGGCTGTCAATCTTCCAAAAAGGGAGAGGGAAGTGGTGAACATGGTTAGAAGCTAAGACCTCATTAAACTAAGAAGAAGAAGAGTCAAGGGGAAAAGAGGCCTTCAAAAAGCTGAGGCCTTGTTGAGTCAAGGTTCTAGCATTAGCAAGACAGTGTCAGGGGTATAGGGTTTCTAAATTATCCAAAAGATGTCAACAAAAAGCCCTTGCTTCTCATATTTCCTGTGGACCTTCATGGCTACAACAATATTCCAAACCTAAAGACTTTAAAACCTTAACTGGTGTTTATTTGGTCCAACTCCATCATTTTTCCTATAAGTCTACACTGGTCTCCCCAGTTAGTTCTTAATTTCTCTGTATATATGTTCTTCCTTTCACTAAATTAGTATAGCACCACTAGAACACAATACAACCCTCAAACAAGCCAGTAGAAGTCTTTATACTGATTTAAATGGATGCGAGAACAAATCATTAACATTTCTATTCTTCCTGACTTTCTTACTGCCCTTATATTATGCTATTTCACAACAATGTGCATTCACTCATCTTTTCTTGCCTTGCTAAAACAGGGAATTTTAGGCTAAGGGAATAATTCTGTAGCTGTACAAACAAAACAGTCTCTGAGTGACCCTTTCCTTTCAGGCTTCCTACCTGCGGGTCACAGAGTATACGACATATACAACAACAAAGAAAAACCCCAAATTCATCCAGTGTTGTTAGTAAAACAACACTAGAAAAACAGTCTGAGTAGCAACTGGATGTTGAAAACTCTTTGCTCAAAGGTACTGACCATTTCTTCCTTCTACGTGCTGTTCTAAAGTTCTGTCTAAAATAGATGAGACTGGCATTTAGAAATGCAAGGAAGTAAATAGTATAAGCTTAACTATATAAGCTTTATGGTGATGGGGGATTCCCCATACAAAGGATTCCCTGTTTGGCCTGCTGGAAAAGATGCCCTCCAAATGATGGAGCTAAACACAAGAATCATATACTGGGTTTTTTATAGTAGTTGCTGTCACAGTATTATCTAAGCCTTTCTTTTGTAAAGGAAGTCTTTACAGAAGACTTATAATGGGCTTCTGCTCCTTTCCCTTCCCTGATTATTGAGTATTTTGCTTGAGGCCTGTGGGTTTTAGTTTTTGTTCTTTATTTTGATTTGATCACTTAAGTCTTTGCAAATATAGTGGAAAAGTGTTGTGGGAGACAAAGAGCTTGCAGCACATCTTAGAAGTGACCAAACCAGCCTTCTTCCACACCGCGATCAAGAATGCTGTCTCTATATTTTAGATATTTTATTCTGGACTTCTTAAGTTCCATAGTTCCAGCAGAGATGGAGTCATAGCAAGGGTGTGGCCTTCTGGGGACTCAATGTTATAAAGTCTTTTAACTGAAGATAAAAGTTGTATAGGACAAACATTTGCAGTACTTCACAGTTCAAGGGACAAGTCAGTCATAACTGTCTTGTCATGACCCACTTCAGTGCCAGGGTAGACTAAAAGTGGGTCTTCTAGTCTTGCTCCCAACCCAAACTCCTTATGAATGTTTAGTAATAGTCCTTCACAATTCAGTGTTCCATTGCCCTAATCTGTCACATTATACCCCAAACTCATTCAACTCCACACAGATCCAACACCAGATTTAATATTAGAAGATGATCTCAGTTCTGTCTGGTATTTCTCCTCCAACCCTCTCCCCCACCAATCTTATTACAGACAGAAGCATTCTGTTATTTAGATTTAAAAGGGTACCTTGATAGGAGGAAAGATTGGTATAAGAGTAGAAGCTTTCTCCCTCCTACTAGGCTGTTTGTTTTTTTTTTTTTTCCCAGTTATTAGAAATTCCAGCTGAACTACAAAGCCTGAAAAGCCTAAAAACCACCTGTTAACAATTTAACATCTTCACAGAATCATTGAAAGGGAGAGTTGGAAGGGACCTCAGGAGGTCATCTAATCCAATCCTGCTCAATGCAGGACCATCCACAACTATATCATGCCAGCCAAGGCTTTATCATATGCTGATCTGATTTGCACTGACAATGGAAGCCCTCCTACACGCACTAAATCTTTTGGGGTGTGAACAGTTTGACAGACATTTCTTTATAGAATCTAAAAAGAAATGGCTCACTATCTGACATAGATCAGTCCTTGGACAGGTTACTGATTTCACTTTGGGAAATGTAAATAACACTCTTTCACCCTTTTGCACTTGTCCAGTGGGAAAACAGGGGCTCACCCAAAGTTACCTCTGCTTGACTCTTGATGAAACTGGATCTCTCTTGCTAGTAAGAGGACCATTCATTCTCAGTTATTCAGTCCAGATATGGACAGATCTGCATTTGATGCACTCTGAATCCTACAGTGCTTCCTATTCAGTGCACTTCTGCTTTGTGCAGACAAGTGGCCTCCCCCTTCAACAGAGCATTTCAAACTGGCTGCAAAAATATATGGCAGCACTGCTCTCCAGGCAGTGAAGAGCAACAAAATAATTTATATATCTCCCTTTGTGACGAGACCAACCTGTAATTTTTGCTGCCTTTTCCTCTTGATTCACTCTGTTCTCTTCATCTTCTTCATTGTCTTCCTCAAAATCATCTAAATTTCCAATGTCAGCTTGCTTCATACTCATCAAACTAGCCAGGCTTTGCATGTCTTCATCCCTACATGATAGATAAATAATTTAAAAAACCCATTAATGCCAGGCTTGATACTGTTTTATTGTTTAAAAAGATCCCTTTTCCTTATTAGAGAGCCTGGTTTAAACTGTCACTCTAGATGGGCTTTGGATAAGATATAATTACATGTACATAGTATTATTTCTACATTACAAGTTTCCCCATTACAAAATGTTTAAAAAATTATTAAGTGTTAAGTTAACTCTTCCATTTTAAATTTTTTTAATCTCTCCAGAAGTTAGAGAGAACAATAACTTCCTTCTTTTGGATAAGATGAGGATACTTGGTCAGCCCCCTGCTTTTATGCACTGTGTGTGATCTGTAACCACATCTTCTGAACTCCAAGAGACTGTTCAGTAAACATGAACTCCTTTCATAAATGCACTAGTACATTAGCGAGGAAAACTCTCCCATCTGAAGGGCCAACATCTGTCCCTGCATGCATGTACCACTGAAGTGTTGATTACAATTGAAGCTTGCTGAAAACATGGTTGTAGGCAAAAGATTTAAAGCAATGAATGTTCTAAGTGCATTTTCATAGTAACCAACATGTCTTTAAGCATTTGATGTCATTCTTGGCCTCATCCCCCTTTTTTAGAAACTCTCTTCAATGTTTTTCTATTGATTAGTTATACTATCTTATAGTAACTTTGCAACAGTCTATTCACCCTCTTGCTCACAGTAATTGTTTTTTTTTGTTTTAAATGGGCAAGTAAAATATCATTAATTTCCTTTCTCTCACTTTATAAGATGATCATGATAAAACAGGATGGGTGGATTTGATGTCTGACACTTTCATAACAATAATGACAATTATTTTAAAAGCTATTGTACATGATAAGGAACTAACAGATATGCACAATCCAGGCCTAAATTCTGCACACGCATACAAGAGTTACATAACACACATGAATAGTTTCAATGGGTTTAATGCCTGTTTAAATTGTGAACATTGGGACAGGAATTTTCTTTTATGTTGTTTTTGTATGCTACTTAATGAAATGTGGTCCTATAGCTTACTAGAGGTTTCAAAGTGTTCTTGTGATATGAATAACAATAATTAAGAACAAGAATAGTCAAGAAATTGCAAAGATGCCTCTCATTGTGAAACCCTCACAATAAAATATATACACACTAGCAACTCATTCAGGTATAAATCCTAGTCTTCTAGCAGAAATGAGGGGGAAAGTTCAAGACGATAGTCTATCAAATTAAACATACAGAAAATCCTCTACTGTTGTTTTCACTTTCTTGATAGTCAATAATTTAAAGCCAACTCTTGAACCAAACAAATTTAAATGCTGTATCGGCACAGCCAGAATACAAAAACCTACGTATTGCAGACTCACTGTTCTTCTGTACAGTGATGATGGGAGCAACAGGCCTTTAGATCTCAAATGCAACAATTCATCTGTGTTCTGGAAGTGAGGAGGCCTCCTAAAGAAATATTTTTATTTTTCTTATTTTATTATTCTATAAACACATGTAGAATACCCTTGTTTCTTTCAATAAGAAAGATTCAACAAAAAAGCAAAAACCTCTAATGTAATTCTATTTTAAGTCCTGTAATTACTTTCTGATAAGAGAGAAATTTTTTAGTCTTTTTTTTTTTTAAATCATAATAAAATGATCACAAATATAAGGATTTTGTTGTTATAATATAATGAGTTAAATTATTTCCCTAGAAAATCATAAAAGAAAGTTGAGAACACATTAGGGGATTCTGAACTTTATAAAATTATGATAGCCTAGAGGAGATATGAGTCAATGTTAGTTCAGTTCATAGTTTTATAATGTGTACTAGACCACACCTACAACTTTCTCTTATTTCTTCTTCAGAAGAGAAGATATTCCACTTGTTTTTAAGGTTATTTATGAATTGAAATAGTACTTCCTTAAAAACAAGTTGATGCTACTTCAGTTTTTGGCTGTTAACCTATACATAACATTAAGCATATTCTTGAATACTATCACTTTCAGTGAGACTTTAAGTACATGCCGATCTGAAGAGAGATGCTTTTCATGAGTCAGGGCTTAAAACAGCAGTATCACATAGCCTAAGACGGAGATTTCCTCTGCATGGACGCTTGATGAGTTACAAAAAGATGGGGCTAACTTCTCTTCCTCACTTCCAGTTGCAAAAATGCATTAAATGACAGAGAAAAAATCATATACTTCTAATATATATATATATTTTTTTTAAATGAGCACATACTGTGGTCTCCAAAGGGATGGCCTAGGATAGCAAATGGGAAAAGAAGTTTTTTGTGCAACTGCAAATGGCAGAACATACAATCAATTAAGAAACTCTCCATGCCAAAATCCAGACAGCAAAATGAATAAGTCTGGGATGCCTTTTATCAACAGTTCTGAGACGGGGCACATGCTGTATAAGGGTGGGAAGCATCAACTGTCGCCCTCTGGTCAGTCAAAGCTGTCCACAAGATACTGATATCCAGAAAAAAAAATCAGCAGACATGGAAAAACCACCTGTTCTACCATCTCTTTATCCTGCCAGCCCCATATTCTCATATTCTATATAGAAAAGAAAGGGACAGAAAACGAGCCAATTTGCCAAGCATTCTGCTCCCATCAATACAAAAGCAGGCATAGTGCCTCAAATGCTTTAAAAATAAAGGGAAGAGCATCTGGAAAGACAATCCCTAGCCTCTCTGCTCTGAGGTTTGCTGAAGTAAAATAAATAGAGCAGTCATGCTACCCAGGAAATGGGAAGATCAACGAGCAAGTGAGGTGGTTTTACTGAACCCTACCCTGAGCAACCCAACAATGATCCCTCTGCCCCTTTCATCCTAACCCTGCAATAACAGGCTTAGGCTCTTTTCGGTTCTTGTGGAAAAGGGGTGCTTCTGCTCAGTTTCCCCCAACCTCTCTTCTAGGTATGTTTTTGAGTAAACCCTGACATTTCACTCCAAACCTCCCTCAACTTCTGCTCTCTTCCAAAGCTGTGGATAGTTTTAGGCTGATGCAAGCTATTTAAAAGTTAGGAGTTGATTTCTGGTCTCTGGTGAACGAAGACCATAGTCAGAATAGGAAACTACTTTTACTGAGACTCAGAAACAAAAGTATGGCAAGAATGATTGCTATGCTGAAGGATACTCTCAACTCCTGCCATTCTATACAACTAGAGTGCTCTCTACTCACAGAGTTCTTTGAAAGGTAACACAAAGCAGCCTATTTGGTGAAAAACTTACGTGGCTTTTCCTTCCCTCAGGAAAATACATGACAAAGAGAACTGCAGGGTGGCAGATATCACTTTCTTAGACAAAGGCTTGAATTTTAACTTGACATCTGTCTGTGTAGGCATGGGGCTTGCGTATTGCTTCATGTTGATAATGCTGGTGGCGAGTGCTTTTCTACGTCCAGAAGGCGATTCCTGAAAGTAAACATAAAGCAAAAAGGAAAGAGTTGTAACATATATAAATTGGAATTTCATAGAAAACAACAACAAAAAGCCAACATCCTGAATAGATCTACATTGTGTGTGTGTGTGTTTTGTTTTTTGTTTTGTGTTTTTGTTTTTTTTTTTCCTCCAACAGGAGAGGCAATACAGCCTGGGAAGTATTGTCTGGAGATACAAACTCAGTTCTAAGCCTGGCTCAATTATTATGGGTGAACTTAGAGGAAAGGCTTAGCCCACTGAATAAAAGCTTTTCTTCTGATCCCAGAGGATCAGACTCTAAATAACTAAGGTTTCGATCCAGATATGGGATCCATACAGGAGACTCATATATTCACTGAAGTTAATGGGACTCTGCATGGGCAAAAGAATCTAACTGTATTAATCCAGTTGCAGATCGATAGCTCAGTACTGGACTGATGGTGCTTACCCATCCTATAAATGAGTTGTGAAAATTACTATTTATATATTGCCTTTAAAAACCTTGAAGTACTGTATAATAACAGTAATAAAAACATATGTATTATTTTGTGCATAGACTAGAGTTTAAGCATTGAACTTAAATTACATAGTTCTCTGAGAGATTTTCTTTCTAACATACATTGTTTCCATATAATCTGAATTTCAGATTTCTAAAGTTCTAGAATTAATAATAAAACCTTTGAGAAAACGAGTAAAATAAAAGCCTGACTTTATCTTTATTTCAAGACAAAGATGTTGCTCACATTTAGAATACAGATATACATTAATTAAAAAATGCATCTAAGAAGCTACAACAGTTTAGTCCCCAAACCTCAGCATAATAATAAAGAAATAATTATATATGACTAGTAACAAAACAAAAAAGCCCTGCTGTTAACTCTTCTGAAAAAGGTTCCCATAATAAATCTATACTTTACTACAGTCAACAATTTATGTTGAATAAAGAATACTAATTCAATCAAAACATTCAAGCATCCTTTTTTAAAGTACTTGACATTTCTGCCCAGTAGAATAAGTCAGACTGTAATATGTCATCCCCAAAGAATACCTTGTTTAAAAAAACTAGCCTTATCTGTCAGATTATGCACAGCAATATAATACAGAACTATTAGTGCATGTAGATACCTTATGAATGAATTTCAAAAATGCATCAAACACTTGAGAAGGATTTAGGCCCTCTCAGAAGAAATACTTAAGAATATGCAAATACTCTCAACTGAATCAAGTTGAACAGATGCGACTATCACAAACAATAAAAGTGCTCTTTCCCTGGCCGCCACTGTCAATCAAAGAACAAGATTAAGGTCCAAGGTTCTGACAACGTGTAAAATGAAAAGTATGATCAGGGAGTTTCAATTTATTACACTGATGTGAACAACAATAATCTGTCATTGTACTGTACCTTTAGAATAGTTAAATACTACAGCTCATTATATAGAATACAAGATTTTCTGCAGCATCTGTTCTGAAAGTGATTCCTGAGAACTGGCACAACTTGTTTTATTTGTTTTCTATGTAATTGTGAATAAATCATTTATTTCTCAACAACGATAATTTACCTTGAATAATAATTATTTTCCTTTACTACATCACTGCAACTAGACAAAACCAAAGATAAGTTGCTCTATTAAAAGCCTATTCTATAGCACTACATTTAAAGTCTCCACTTATTTTAACTGATTTTTTTAATTTGTTTGCTTTTATAAAAGGAAGTTGACTAAACCTCTCAAAAAGATTTCCAAATGGTTTTAAAGAAAAAAGCTGTTCTGAACTTTCTGCTATCGTATTGTATCTAAAATGCCATTGGAGGGAACACAAGAACAAGTACAAACGTATTATTGGTATAGCAATAACTATATACTTGTTCTGGTGCATGTCAGTCAGAAAAGGAGGAAGAGAAAATTCACAATAACTTGAATTTGCTCCCTTACAGTTATGTTAATTTACAGTTTAGACCAAAAGGAAATCATTAAAGTATGTGGGCTGTAATGATCAGGCAATATCTGTCATGTTTTCTTTTTCAGTCAATTAGGATGGCTTCTTGCTTGAGGACAACCCTAAAACATCTTACCATGGTCTGTTCTAATTTTTTTTCCATTTGTGACAACATAGGGTACTTATTTTTATTTAGGGGAGCAACTATTTAATGTGGGGAAGCTATTATCAGTTCTGTGCCTTCCAAACCCGATACTGAAGTTTTAAATAAACACATGTACAATAAAATGATAGCTTTATTAACTTTAAGGGACACAATTTAAATGCTATATTAGAATAAATATGTTGTCAGGTTCCCGTTCTGTTTCGCCAAAAGAAACAGATTAGAGAAAATCTGTATCCCAAAGCCTGGGAGAACTGAGATCTCAAGCGGAACATAGGACAAAATCTTGTAACTTAGTTATAGGCCTCTGAATGAATTATCAGCCAGATACTAAATACCCAATGTACTGAACTATCATGATAAGTCTTTTCTTGGGCTGTCAGTGAAAATCAACCTCCTGGCTCAGTCTAGATAAAACAGATGTCAGGTTTATCCCAAGCCTGACTGTCCAAGGCTTTTACTTGCATCAAAAGAGGCATGGGGCAGTCATTTACACGTTACTTGAATGAAAATTAACTCAAATCAGCCCCAATTTTCTCAGGAAAAACTTCTCAGACTAGAAATACATGTTACCATATGAAGCTGATCTGCTTAATTGGGTGCTGCCCTAGCTCCCAGACAGCGTGCTGTGCCCTACCGATCCATGCTACATCCACACAATGCAATAGCTACTGCTGCCCCCCACTGCACAAGAGGGGGGGGGGGGGCTCTGCCATGAGCATCCAGAGGCCCTGATCGCTGCTGCTGCAGCCGTGACTGCAGGACTTAAAGCACCAGCTCCAGCAGCGGCGATCAGGGCCTCTGGGGGTTTGTGGCAGAGCCCCACCACGCAGCACAGGGTAGTGGGGGGTCAGCAGTGATCACCCCCCCCCCGGCACCCGTATGGCAGCTGTTGCATTGCATGGGCGCAGCACGGCTCAGCAGGGCACAGTGTTCTGTCTGGGATTTGGGGCAGCTCCAGCAGTCAGCCGGAGCCCAGCGCCACTCAGCCCCAGCGACCCCAGCTCCCAGACTGCATGCAGCACCCTGCCGAGCCATGCTGCACCCACGCCATGGGGCAACTGCCATGCGAGTGCCAGGTGGCGGGGGGGGGGGTGGTGCTCCCTGCTGCCCCCCACCACGCGGAGGGCTCTGCTACGAGACCTCAGAGGCCCTGATCCCCGCTGCTGGAGCCAGTGAGTGCAGGACCTTTTTTTTTTAAGTGCTGTGGGGGATGGGGCTGGGCAGAGCAGCCATGGGCTCTTTTCCCACAGCTCCCCCCACCCAGAGAGAGGCAAGCGCAGCTGGAGAACCCACAGCTCTCCCCAGCTGATCCGAATCTCTGAATCGGCACCAATACAGCGTCAAAACTCCAAAACAGATTCGGCCGAATCAAAACAGAACAGTGATCCAAAACACCCAAAACGAATCACTGTACCTCCGAAATGGCTGAATCCAAAACGGAAACGAAACATAGCTGTTTTGCACAGCCCTAGCTGACACACTAATTTTAGCACACCCAAAGAACTGTACATGATATGCCACGGTTGTTCACCGATCAACATCAACAGAGTTTAACTCTCTTCCATTGAGGTCATTGCGGCACCTCCAGTTTCACTGTCACTATCTGTCGAATCACTTGCACTAGTTATTAGTTCCATTTCAGGCAAATCTGATTCAGAACTACTTGAACCACATTCTCTTTTGTTAAAGGATGGTTTTACCAATGAGTCTATGGGCAAGGGCAACTTATGATCACACTGCATGTTCTTCATTAATTGTTTTTACCCCCTGTAAACATCCTTGAACAGAGGAAGAAATGGGGATGATCAATTAGCCTGTAACTTACATGAATTCTTCCTTTACTTACTGTGTCCAGTTTTAGGGCCCCCGCTACAGAAAGGAAGTGGACAAATTGGAGAGAATCCAGCGGAGGGCAACAAAAATGGTGAAGGGGCTGGGGCACATGACTTCTGAGAAGAGGCTGAGGGAACTGGGTTTATATAGTTTGGAGAAGACAAAACTAAGTGGGGAATTAATAGCAGCCTTCAACTACCTGCGGGGTGGTTCCAAAGAGCATGGAGCTAGACTGTTGTCAGTGGTGGCAGACAACAAAACAAGGAGCAATGGTTTCAAGTTGCAGCAAGGGAAGTTTAGGTTAGATATTAGAAAAAACTTTCTCACGAGGAGGGTGTTAAAGCACAGGAACAGGTTACCCAGAGAGGTTGTGGAATCTCCATCCTTAGAGGTTTTTAAGACCCAGTTAGACAAAGCCTTGGTTGGGATGATTAGGTGGGGATGGTCCTGCTTTGAGCAGAGGGTCGGACTAGATGATCTCCTGAGGTCCCTTCCAACCCTCATTTTCTATTATTCTGATTCTTTCTCTCTCCTCAGCTCATTACATGCTACATCACATCTTGGGAACAGTAGAGCACAAGTGCAGCTCAATGACATTTACGGTGAAATAGTGGCAGGAGACCTGTTTCCACTTGTGATGACAACAACAGTATTTTATGTGATAACATGACTGAGAGAGGGGTTGTCCTTGGTCAAATGAAGTTGAAGAAGATCTTTGCTTCAGTTGTTCAGTACTGGTAAAATAATGGGAACCAGCTGCAAAGACACTTTAGCCAGCCACTGGGGGATTCTCCCAACACAGAGCAATCATCAAATGCTGGAAAGGAACGGATATACACTTGGCAGTCTGTTCTTTTCAGGTTTCCTGACTGTTTTTGAGTGGCAGGACTATACCAGGTGGCATATTCACCCCAAACCCCAAATTCCTAATTTCTTGCCAGATAATAGTAAAAAAAGTAGGTCTGCAGATTCACATTCATTATAACAAGAATGTGCGTTGGTAACACGCCCCCCCCCCCCCCGAAGAAAACCCAAAAAGCAGTCACCTTCAAAATCTAACTCAAAGTTGTTTATTTTTTTGGAGGTGCTGGTGGGGGAGGGTGTTTGTTTGTACTCTAGTCCTCCTTCCCCCCTCAAGAAAACACACAGATTTTTCAAGTCCTGGTAAAAGTCAGACAGACATCATGCATACTATGCATATTAAAAAAGACATACTCTGCTTTGGAAGACAGGAGTATAGGTTTGTGTGCATTTGGGATCTGTTAACATGTATGTGCACTTTGAGGGGAGAAAAAAGTATACCGATTATGTACCCTGGTTATACTCTGACTTTTTATCCCCTGTGAGCAAGTGAGTGAAATGGAGAGAAACAGGTCCTGCTTCGCTGTTTATCCTCCTTCCAGAAACAGCTGTCTAGATCTTCAGTTTTACACTGATCTTGCCATAGAATTTTCAAATGTAACCCCCCTGGATTATATTTTCAATACTAACACATCATCTACTTTTCTTAAATTGAATTTGTATCACAATCTTCTACAGTGATCAAATATACCACACAAGGATACATCATCCTAAAATTCAACTCGGCCTGAAAAGTAATGAATTACAATAGCAGTCACCCTAACACTGGAAGTGGGGAAAGGAGGAACATTTTTTTCATGGGGGGGGAAAAAACCCCCTTGAATCAGTAGAGATGCATCAAGACAGAAGAACACAAGATGAAGACAGGTAACTGCATCAACATGTCAGGATGAACAGTTCTAAATAAAAAGACTATCTAAAGCTACTACATGTGATATAAACATGGGTTAATCTGTCAAAATATAGATTTGTTTCACAGTAGGACATGGCATTTTATAGAAGATAAACCAGGAAGTTTAATTAATTAATTTTTTTCCAGGGATCAATGTTTTTCAAAACATCAATAAATTGTACATGTACCCTGTGTAGACAGAATTGAGCCCATACTACAAAAATTGCTGTACTACTAAAATAAGACAGACTTAATAAAGCATGATGTCCCTTTGATGTCCATTAAATAATGATGCTGACATCTTAAGTTATTAATTATGTCTCTCCATTATTAAAAAAAATGAAAAATATGAGAGACTACCCCTGACAGCACAGTTCTATAAAATCAAGACCATATATAAAGTGTAAATAACAGGAATTAAAATACTATAAATGTGACGATTCCTTCTAATCCATTTAGTCATTTATTTTTCTTATGCCATATAACAAGATGCAAGACAAGCAGTTCTCGTACTGGGGCTATGGACCACTGGTGACCGGAGAAGAGGTTGTAAATTTGGAAAAGCTTCCTAACTCACATCTATAGATGTCAAGGCTCATCACTGTAAAAGAGTGAAATGTGAAAGTACCTGGATAAACAGCTGGAAGGCAGATGATTAAGTCTAACTATCTCCATACAGACAGAAAAGAAACAGGCAAATCCAGGTGTTAGAGATGCAAAAATATTTTAAATATTTCTGTATCACTTTTCCATGTAAGCAGTTGCTGGCATTGCTACGGGATGTTTCATGAATTATTGGGAAAGCCACTTTTGTAATCATAAGAAAGAAGCTGTCTCTGTTAGCACAAACAGGAAAGAACATGGTTCACAAAATCAACTGCTGATCAAGGTAAGGTATATACTTTAAGAAGTTCAAGAACACTCATGCTAGAGGCTATGGGATATGCCAATGTGTTGAATCTCCATGTGAGAATCTTAAATTACTTTCTGTTGAATCTGCTAATGCCGATGTGTATATATAGTCTTACTTTAAGTTTATAATATATTCTGTGCCTGGCAGTCTGGTAGCCTTCTTTCCCACACTTGTGGCTGGAGTCATTTATTTGTTAATGCATTGGACAAACATAACAGATCCTTTAGAACAGGACTGTCCAAATGATGGTGTTAAGTTGCAGCTCCTGGGCTCTCACCTGCCCGCTCTTCCCCCCATTGCTCCAGCTGCAACAGCAGCTGGAGTCTCTGCTCTCCCTCTTCATCCTCCAGCTGCTGCTTCCTGCCACCACAGGGCAGGGCAGGGCAGTGCAGTGCACAGAGCTGAGGGTGAGTTCAGGACCACATGGGTGGAAGGGATGGAAATCACACCCGCGTGCTACAATGGTGGGGGGATGTACAGTCCAGTGGGGGATGGACACCCTGTACAGCAGTGGCATGGAGGATTCCCTTGCAGGTGCATGGTGCAAAACAACGCAGCGGGGGTGGGGTATCCCTATGGTTGCAGCTTGGGGGCCTCTTGCCCTAGTGTGGCCTGCATGGCACGCAGCCTCAGTCGTTTAGAAGTTGCATAGCTGTACTTTAGAAAATGCAATTAATTACACACACACAAAAATAACTGTGAGATTTGTGGAAATCCAGGGCCTGGTAATGACTATCTGAACAGATTTGAAATAACCAAGATTAACTGGCACTTTCAATTTACCTTAAGTTATTCTTAAACTCTAGTACAGTACATCAATATATATTCAGAAATATGCAATATCTGATAAATAAGATGATGTGGAAAGTCTGTTATAAATCCCTTGAATTATGCTAGCCATTGCATTGCTCTTTTAGCAATAGAAAAAATATAGAAAAAAAGCAATGCTCTTAGAAAGCACTTCCCAAATAACTACAAACAGCACCATTAAAAATCTGAAGGGAAGAAAAGCCAAAATCTAATTAAACAAAGCAAAACAAAAATAAGCTGACAAAAAAGATTCCCTTTGTAGTGCCATATGCTTAGGAGAACTTAAGCTTTTAAAAATTACTAAGGGCTGTTTATACACTGTATAGCTTCTGCTTTGCTGAAAAAGTAAGGAACTATCAAAAGGCAAGGGTGCAGACAGAAATTACATTTGTTGCGTTATCGGCCCCTTGAAAGCGCTCTAAAGCTGTGCCCAAACAGAAGAACACAGCTGCACAGACCTCCAAATATGCGACAAATTAACCCTTATTTGTATGAAGGTTCACAGAAAGATGCTCCAAACCAGAGCGACTTCATTAATTTCTGTCTGCAACAGCAGCCCAGCTGAGATGCTGTCTCTGGATGGGAAGGGGAGAGAAGGCAGGGAAAGGAGGTCCCTTTGGGGGGATTTTTAGCCCCGCTGGAGTGGGGGGCAGGTGGATTGGAACCCCTCACCTTGGGGGGGGAGGGGAGGGGGCTCCAACCTACCCACTCTCCCCACTCCAGTGGGGCTGAGAAAATTTTAGAATGACCTGCCTTCTCCCTCCCATCCAGAGACAGTAAAGGAACTGCAAGAGTTGGGGTGGAGCCTAGGGAAGAAGAGACAAAGGGAAGAGCCAGAGAAAGACACAGCCTCTCTCCTTGGATTGGCTCCAAACTGAAGCTGATCCTCCACCCACCCAGCCAACATCTGTTGGGTCCGGAGCATCGGTCTAACTCATGGCAATTTCTATGAACCACTATGTGCTAGACCCGGGAGCTGCACTTTTGTCTGTGCTCTTTAACACAATCCTAGGCATGCTGAGTTAAATACATTCCTCACACTCCCCTACTACTACCTTAAGAGTAAGGCTTCCCTGTTGAACTATTTGTATTTTGGTTATTTAAAAAAAAAAAATTCAGACTACTCATTCCCAGTGTTCCCAGGATGTCCACTAACTTTTGCTAATAAAAAGCACAGTCTATTGTGTCACTAATCTCCAGGGAAAAACCAACTTGGGTGAGAATTTGATAACTATTAAAGCTGGTATCCTTGGATTACTGAGTGACTTGGGCAAAGTCAGTTTTGTGACCTTACTCCAGTTCCCAGTGAGTAAGCCAGCACATCAAAATATCCCTACAAGTTATCATCACAACTGACACTGCTAAGCTTATTGACAACTGCAGTACAGGAGGCAAGTTTTGAATGACATCCAGGCTCAATTACATTCTCACCTCCAGAAGTGACTTTATGTCAAGCCAGAGGTATGCTGTCAGAGTCGTGTGCAAAAGCCTGCACTACTGAATCACCTGACGTGAGTATAAAGAAAAGATTTTAAAAGACAGATTCTAGCTGTGTCAATTTAGCACCTCTCTCACAAGCACTACATTTGCGGATACTTTAAAAAAGGCAAAATATACATTTCTCCATTTCTTATAATGTCTAAGGAAGTGAATCCTATGCTATTAATTCAGTTCTAACCTCTAAGCTAGTAGTCTGTACTAGCAAAATTCTGGTCAAAGACTACAACTTCTTGGATTTCTTGTAGTCATAATCTCCCCTATGTAATGACTGGAATTATCTACATTTCCCCCTACTTTACTGTATTAATATATGTATTATATGTATAGTCACATGCACACTTGCACTCAAGCACACATATATACACACACAATATTAGAATCTTACCAGATAACGGAAGGGACAGTATCAGTTAAATTTGGCTTCAAAATTAAGTTTTATAAAAGCATGTTTTTACAAAGTCTAAGACTAAATACAAACACAGTGGGGTTGTGTTGTTGCACAGAAGTCAGAATTTCTGAACTACAAGTAGACTATAAAACAAATGAAAAAATGGACTCTCTTAATTACAAAGTGCCATCTAAGAGCAATGAACATATCAACCAAAACCATGAAAGAAGAACAAAGTACATATTTAAATATTCATTTTAACAGTGATCAATTAACAGTTTTGATCAATAACATATCTATGCAACTGAGCGCTATCCAGGTTTGAAGATATGGGATGTGGCGGTACAGGGGCCTGATGGTAGGCTGTGGCATCAAAAATATTGATAGTTCTATAGTCCTTCACACGACAGAATGAGCGCTTTCCAGAAGATCCCCAGAAGACTGCATGAAGTCTGCTATTATACTCTCCTAGTTAGGCACATCTAGACTCAGAAGATACATCATCCCAGTTATGGTGGAAAACTGTAACAAAGAGGCTATTACAGTGGGATCCTGAGGGTGCTCAAGCTCTGGACTGATCTTTTATTCTGAAACTTGTTTCATGCCATATCCCCGCAACCAAAAACACTTTTGACTCTCACTCTATCCTGAGTTCTGTGAGCTGTTCATCCCAGAGTACTACAGTTACCTTGGTGGATCATGGAAGGATGCAGTTTGCTTGTGTGGTCGGTTCTTCACTGGTTACTAGCCTTAAATATGGCCAAGGCCTTATAATGTCAAAAGAAGCACTGAGGAAACTGGCTAAAGTGATCTGAATGCAAAAAGATCTTCTCACACTGGCCTGGTCAATTGAAAAGATAGATTTTCATTTGGCCACGTGAACCAGAGCCTCTGCACTGAAGCCAAAATCAGTCTGAAATACAGCAAGCTAGAATCACCTATTCAATAATAGGTCCCTGAGGGGGACGGAGGGGCCAATCTGCCACCCTGACCCCTTAGCCCGGCAAGTCTGCTGCTTCCCAGGGGCCCACATCGGGACATTGCAGAGAGGATCCCCAAGCTCCTCAAACCCACAGACCACTATCCCATGCTCCTTATTCATGTGGGCACCAATGACACGGCTCGGAGCACTCCCAGCCAGGTCATGAGGCGCTACAGGGATTTGGGAGCGGGGCTTAAGGGTCTGGGGGCACAGGTGGTGTTCTCGTCAATCCTCCCAGTCTCAGGCTATGGGCTGAGAAGGAACAGGAGGATCTATGTGGTCAACCAAAGACTGTGGCGCTGGTGTCGTCAGGAAGGCTTTGGCTTTCATGACCACAGCCCGCTCTTTGGCGAGGGAGGCAGCAAGCTGCTGGGAAGAGATGGTCTCCACCTCTCTCCCCTAGGGAGGAGGCTCTTCTCAGCCAGACTGACTGACCTGCTCCACCGGGCTTTAAACTAAGCCCGCTGGGGGACGGGGGGACTACCGCCACAGCTGGCCCGCTGAGCAATCCTTGCAAAGCCAGCGGATCACAGCACTCAAGGGAGCCCACCCCAGCCCCAGCCCTGGTAAAATCTGTGGGCAAGGAAGGAGCCCCCCAGGGGGCACTTGCCTGCCTGTACACAAATGCCAGGAGCTTGGGGAATAAGCAGGAGGAGCTCATCCTCCTGCTCAGTGCAAACAATTACGATGTCATAGGGATAACGGAGACCTGGTGGGACTCCACCCATGACTGGACCACGGGGATAGATGGCTATACCCTGTACAGGAGGGATCGTGTAGAGAAAAGGGGCGGGGGTGTAGCTCTCTATGTTAAGGAAAGCTACGCGTCCCTGCAAGCCAATATTGGCGACCAGGGTGGACGGCTGGAGACCCTCTGGGTTAAAATCCGTGGGGAACACGGCACAGGGGACACAATGGTGGGAGTCTATTACAGACCTCCCACCCAAAGTCCTGAGCTAGATCAGGAGTTTGCCCAGGAACTGGCTGAGGCAGCTTGCTCCAGGACCATGGTTGTCATGGGTGACTTCAATTACCCAGACATCTCGTGGGAGGATCGCTCAGCAAAATCTGAGTGGTCGCAGAGCTTCCTCTCGTGCGTGGATGACCTCTACCTGACTCAAGAAGTCTATGGGCCAACGAGAGGCAAAGCGCTGCTCGACCTGGTGCTGGCTACTGGGGAGGACCTAGTCGGCGACCTAGTGATCGATGGGAAGCTGGGTGACAGCGACCACGAGCTGATCACCTTCACCATCCGCCGAAAAGCTGGCAAGTCAGTCAGCAACACGGAAGTCCTTGACTTCAGGAAAGCCGACTTTGACAAGCTCAGGAGGCTTGTCAGTGAGGCCCTAAGGGACTGTGACCACAGGGAGAGGGGAGTTCAAGAAGAGTGGTTGCTCCTCAAGGGAGCGATCCTCAATGCACAAACTAAGTCTATTCCATCTCGGAGGAAAGGCAGCAAGAGGGGACAGCAGCCCCTCTGGCTCTCCAGGGACCTAGCAGACCTCCTGAGGCTAAAAAGAAAGGCCTACAAAGGATGGAGGATGGGAGTCACCTCCAAGGAGGATTATTCTGTACTGGTCCAGTCCTGTAGGGAGCAGACCAGGAAAGCCAAGGCTGCAACTGAACTCCAGCTAGCTTTGAGCATCAAGGACAATAAAAAGTCCTTTTTCAGATATGTGGGGAGCCGGAGGAAAAGCAGGGGCAACGTTGGACCCCTGCTGAACCAGATGGGGCAGCTGACAACTGACGCCCAGGAAAAAGCCAACCTATTAAATAGGTACTTTGCGTCGGTCTTTCATCAGCCCCATGGGACGCCTGTGCCTGCTACAGGGCCGGGAAGTCCGGGTGAGGGTGATCCCCTGCCCTCCATTAATGCTGACTTTGTGAAGGAACATCTTGAGAAGCTGGATACCTTCAAGTCAGCCGGCCCTGACAATCTTCACCCCAGGGTACTCAAGGAGCTGGCGAGCATCATAGCCCAGCCTCTAGTGCGGATCTTTGAAAACTCTTGGCGCTCTGGTGTAGTGCCCGAAGACTGGAAGGCCAACGTGGTGCCTATCTTCAAGAAAGGGGGGAAAGTGGATCCGGCTAACTATAGGCCCATCAGCCTGACTTCTATCCCGGGGAAGATCTTAGAAAAGTTTATTAAGGAGGCCATCCTTAATGGACTGGCCGACGCCAACATCTTAAGGGATAGCCAGCACGGGTTTGTTGCGGGTAGGTCTTGCTTGACCAATCTCATTTCCTTCTACGACCAGGTGACCTATCACCTGGACAAGGGAGATGAGATTGATGTCATATATCTTGACTTCAAAAAAGCCTTCGATCTGGTGTCCCATGATCGTCTCTTGGAGAAACTGGCCAATTGTCGCCTTGGGTCCCCCACGATCCACTGGCTGGAAAATTGGCTCCGGGGTCAGACCCAGAGGGTAGTAATTGATGGAAGTCACTCATCGTGGTGTCCTGTGACCAGTGGGGTCCCCCAGGGCTCTGTCCTTGGACCCATACTGTTCAACATCTTCATTAATGATGTGGACACTGGAGTCAGAAGCGGACTGGCCAAGTTTGCCGATGACACCAAACTTTGGGGCAAAGCATCCACGCCAGAAGACAGGCGGATGATCCAGGCTGACCTGGACAGGCTCAGCAAGTGGGCGGATGAGAATCTGATGGTGTTCAACGCCGATAAATGCAAGGTTCTCCACCTTGGGAAAAAAAACCCGCAGCATCCTTATAGGCTCGGCAGTGCTATGTTGGTTAGCACTATGGAAGAAAGAGACTTGGGGGTCATCATTGACCACAAGATGAACATGAGCCTGCAATGCGATGCTGCGGCTAGTAAAGCGACCAAAACGCTGGCTTGCATCCATAGATGCTTCTCAAGCAAATCCCGGGACGTCATTCTCCCCCTGTACTCGGCCTTAGTGAGGCCGCAGCTGGAGTACTGCGTCCAGTTTTGGGCTCCACAATTCAAAAAGGATGTGGAGAAGCTTGAGAGAGTCCAGAGAAGAGCCACACGCATGATCAGAGGTCAGGGAAGCAGACCCTACGATGACAGGCTGAGAGCCCTGGGGCTCTTTAGCCTGGAAAAGCGCAGGCTCAGGGGTGATCTGATGGCCACCTACAAGTTTATCAGGGGTGACCACCAGTATCTAGGGGAACGTTTGTTCACCAGAGCGCCCCAAGGGATGACGAGGACGAATGGTCACAAACTACTACAAGATCGTTTCAGGCTGGACATAAGGAAGAATTTCTTTACTGTCCGAGCCCCCAAGGTCTGGAACAGCCTGCCACCGGAGGTTGTTCAAGCGCCTTCATTGAACACCTTCAAGATGAAACTGGATACTTATCTTGCTGGGATCCTATGACCCCAGCTGACATCCTGCCCTTTGGGCGGGGGGCTGGACTCGATGATCTTCCGAGGTCCCTTCCAGCCCTAATATCTATGAAATCTATGAAATAAATAAAACACATGTGGACCACTGTGGTCTGGTACTCATTGGGGTTAAGAAGAATAAGTGCATTTATTCTACAGTCTGGGTACTGAGGCAGCTAGAATCCTGGCTTGTTTTTAGATAAATTTCCCACTTCTAACCAGCATAATGTTGCTTTAGTGTGGTTCATTTTGAGCCATCTCATCTCCACTTGCATGCTACCCTTTAAAGACGTTTTGGCATCATGGCTCTGGTAGCGTCTGTGGGAAATTACTTGCAACAGGGTGGCACTGATAAGTTGTTGGTGGCAAAGCCCATGTCATCTCATCACCTCTTTCAAGTACTCTCATACCAAAGAAGCCATATAATATAGATCTCAGGGGGAAGGTCTCTGGCAGAAGAGCTGAGGTGACTCATCTCAACCCTCTGCATTCTCTTAGGCAGGAATGATGGGAGTGAATGCAACAGTCCACTATCCACTCAATTATCACATATGCAAGTCAACAGCACTAGGCAGTCAACTGTGCCATAGGCAAACAGAAGTCAAGTATTGCAAGCATCGAAACATGGCCAGCTTCCATACCTCTGAGCAGGTCATCTTTTAGTGCCAAAATGTGCCTCATCCCATACCCTATCTGAAGCCTTTTTGAAGTATGACTGAGATGTACCCTGGAATATGGCAAACATCGCAAGCTGGAGTTTAGTTGTCTCTCAAGCATTCGATTTCTGAATAGAAAATTGGTTATTCAGCAATCAATGCTTTCTGCATGCAATGTTTGCTTTTGAAGACTCTAAAGAATTGCGCCTTGGCAGGAGATTGGCAATTTTACTTCTCTGAAATGGCATCACTAGCTCCCGTTAACAGTGGATACAGTTCATCACTGCACTTCATCAGCTGGAAAGGGAGCAGATCTGTTTCACAGGAAGTGCTTCAAATAATTCTTAGGGGGCCTAAAACTTCATCATTCAATGCAGAGGAGGGAATGGAACTACTGTATTATATTTATGTTTTACCTGTTGTTACAGTTACAGAGCAAGCTGCAAGTCTGGCCCTTCTCGAGCCTGATTGCCTCCCTTCAGGTGACAGACCATGCAACTATTTCCAAATGGCATCCCATGATTCTCCCGGGGCCACAGCCGCATGTGTACTAACAATGATTGCTTAGCAGGCTAAATTTTTTTTGGCCTATGAAATTTGTCCCTTCTGCAGCTATTGTTAGTGGTTAATAGAGTGACTCAAAACAGCCATTTCAAAACAAATAAAGCAACACAGCAAAGCATGAGAGAAAATGGATGGTTAAACAATGAATAGTTTTGTAAGTATATAAAAGCAAAGGTAGGCTTCTTTTTACCTGGGAAACCCCCAATCTCTGGAGTCTACAAGGACTTCAGCTCATAATCCCTGTCTGTCCTGCCATTAGGGAGAATGTCTCTTTTTAAATCCACCCAACTCCTTTATTTTCTCCTCTGTTTCCTGGGTTAAAACTGGTTAAAACAGTTTGGTCATGAATTTTAAAGTTTTAAAGTTTTCTAAATTGTCTCAGGTGTTTGGGGAACTGCTGTTTTGAGGTCACAAGCCCTCTTCTTGCAAATATCCAGCAATCACCTGCCTGTGTTAACAACTTACACTCATACAAAAAACAACACCAGAACAAAAATTAAACTGGTGGAAGATAAAATAGCCTTAAATGATTATGGACCACTCATATCCTTCACTCCCTGATCAATCAACTTGTGGCTCCCCATCTTATTTATTGAGCATAAAATTTTAATGTCCTCTGGGCAGCAGCCAGGGAACAGCCAACTGGTTCAGAGGTGTGATCAACAGCCTACAAAAAAAGTCACAAAAGCAAACATAAACAATACCCTTGTGAGATAGGGAGATGCAATTATCCTCACTTTAGAGAAACCCAAAGAGACAGGCCCAAATTTGCACAATACCCACTAATTTTAAGTGCTGAATTTAAGATATCTTATTTTTAGAGATGAAAAGCATCTGCAGTTCCCTTGTAGCACACTGCAGGAGGGGAGGGTGGGTGTTCAGCATTTGTGAAGCTTAAACTTTAGATGTCTCAAGCTGGACAGTCAGTAAACACTGGCAAATCATTATATTTCAATTGTCTTAAGTGGCCATTTAGGGTATATCTATATGATGCAGGAATACCTGAAACTAGATGTGCCAGCTCCAGACCTGAATACAGTACAAATGTGTTAGTACAGGACTGCACTCAAACCAACCAGCTCTGCTGAGAAACAGATCTTACTCACCCAGACAGAATAATACTAACAGGGCTAGATTGCTTCTGATTCTAGAGCTTGTATACACAGAACCAGCTCTGAATCTCCAGAAGGTGTTGTTTTGCACCAGGGCGACTCTGGTATATGAGCTAGCAAGGTTATAGCAGGGTCAGGGCACCTCTGCACAACACTGCATTGTGCTGTTTAGACATACTTTGGCTGACTTGCCCAGAAATGTATATATCTGTAGTAAATCCAAAATCCACCTTAACACAAAACAAATGGCTGCCCAGAAGAGTATTCCATCTTTTTACTCCTCTGTGAAATATGAAACACCATAACCAGAAGGAAATATGACTACATCCTGCTTACCACCAAACAACTTCGAGGTAAACAGACTATTCCAACTTTTCTCTGAGCCTACTCTGCATATAAAATGAACTGTTCCAAACAGGAGATTTTACCACACCTTCAGCTCTCCTATGAAACATGAACTCTCATTTCTACCCAGGAGGACTTTTACAATCTTTTCTCCTATGCCTGTAGAAGGGTATGTGCGCATGAAAGCTTGCAATTAAAGGGTTTTTTTTGCAAAACTTTAGTTGGTCTAATAAAACATATCACCTCTACCACAAGTTCTGATTCCTTTTGCCTCTAGACCAATATGGCTACAACCTGGATACCTGTAGTAAATCCAGTTATCTTTGACTACACTGAAAAAAATTAATGACAATGCCAACCATTCGCTTTTTATAACTTTCTGCCTCATTCACTCAGAGGGGCAGCAAGGCTCCACACCTCAGGCAGCCACAATGCAAGGGGCAGTGCTGGAGTACCACAGTGCAGACCGGCTGCTGTTTTTGTGCCTTCCTCTCCTAAATATGGTGTCTGAGTGGCTGCCCCAGTCACACCCCCTGCATTCAAATTACTGCATTCACTGTCCATGTTCCTCAAGAAAAATGAGGAAGGGGTCCAAAAGGAGTATGGCAGAGGAGAAAAACAAAGGGTAGGATACTTGTCAGATTTGTAGGGTTGGATTCCAAATGACTAGTCATAAAGATTATGAAGCACACATTCTCAATAGCGGGTGTGAGCTGACATATTATGGCCTTGTTACTACCACCAAATAGACAACTTCCTAGACCAACAGAAACAAGAGGGAAGAGGAGGATTTGATCTGTTTTGTCTGTCCCTTCTGGAATTTCAAATCCTGTGTGGCTGATTCAAAATTATTCAGGAAGTTCAGCGGTCCAAAGGAACCTACACGTAACACCTTGCAAGCTCAGAGAATTGATAGCCGTACACAGAACTAGGCATCTTTTGTGCAAAGGGTGATTTTGCAGTCCTTATTCTTTGAGCAGTTCTGGGTGAATTTTCACGAGGCAGCTAACGGCAACCATAAGACAAACTCTGCCATATTTCAAGCTAGTCTATTTAGTCATTCAAAGAAACATTGGAAAAAGCTGTTAACATTATTGATACTACATTCAGCTCTACTGAAGTCTAGGAAACTACACCTACATTCAGTACCATAGGATACGACTCTCTAGTCACAAATATTGCAGGGTCTCTGGATATATTGGTCTAGGGAGTTGTCTATGTTCCATTATGCTTAGCTAAAAAATGGAAGAGTATTAAAAATCACCACATTTACCGAATCAGAAACCCTACTTCTGTAGAGTGATCTAAACTTCAGTCATAGAGATTCACGTGATCACTTTGAATGTACAAGGTAGAGTGAGTAAATGCTACAAGATATGAGTCTGTTCCCTCTGTATTAAAAGACTTATACATTCAGTATTATCACAATTTCCTAGGGTATCTTAGTCTAGTGGCCAGAGCCAAGATCCCTGAATGTGACCAAAAATCAGGCAGAGGTTAAGCACTGAATATCTGCAGCTGGAACATCAAACTAAGGATTTAGAACAGCGTTTCCTAACTGGTGTGCTACAGCACACTGGTGTGCCGTCAGGCACATCCAGGTATGCCACAGCATTTTGGGCTGGAGCCACACCCCCGCTCCTGCTGCTGCTGCAGACACAGACAGACAGGGGGCCTGGCTCCAGCCCAAAATGGTATCCGGCTGGCCACACACCACCCCCCCTCCCCCTGCTCCGCGTTCGGTGTGCCACGGTGCTTTTTTATTTGGGTAAGTGTGCTGTGGGGCGAAAAAAATTGGGAAATGCTGATCTAGAACAGGGGTGGGCAATTATTTTGGGTGGAGGACCACATAACAAGGTTTTGTGAGCTTTTGAGGGCTGCACTCTTTGACAGTTGCCCCGCCCCCTGGTTGCCATTTTGGGACCAGAAGTCCCATCCCCTAACTCCTGACCTTTGCCACCAGACGTCTCTCCCCTTGCTCCCCAAAAATACTCGGGGGGGAGAGGGGGGTTGCCATCTTGGAACCAGAAAAAAAGAAATCATACACTAAAAGTCAAACACCCACTATAACATTTTAATTTTATTACAAAAATATTTTTGTCATGATTTGTGTTTGTGTAGTGTATATAGAAGGGATTGCATAAGAACTCAAATAAAAATTATTTGTCTTGTATATTGTGGGGAGGGTATGAGGGCATCTTAATGGGGTGTGGCTGTGTGCGCGGGCATAGGGTATGTTGGGGTGTGTATATGTGGAGGGGCTGTGGGGGTAAGTGTGGGTGTGTGGCATTTGTGGGATGTGAGGGAGGGTGGACGGGGTATGGGGATCCCCCACACTGCCCCATAGCACTCAGCCCCTGCAGGCAGTGGTGGCAGCAGTAGCAGATGGGGTGCTCGGGGCACTTGTGCCTGGTGCAGGCTCTGGCACCCAGTGGCACGCGGCTTTGGCCAGTGCTGCATATCACAGCAAGGAGTGCAGGCCCGCCAGGTTGCCTCTATTCCCAGCACTCCCCGCCACGCATGCACAGTCTCTACACTCACTCCCCCACCCTCCCTCTCACCCGGCCCCCTGGGCGCAGGCTCTATGCTGCTGCCAGCCCCAGCCTCAAGGTCCATGCTCCTGCCCATCTGCAGCTCCCCTGCCACCCCTGCCCCCAGTGCTTCGGTACATGGTGCTGGGAGCAAGCAGGACACCGAGGAAGCCAAGTAGGTCCCCCAGCAGCTGCAGCAGTGGCAGCAGCAGCCCTGCCCAAAAGCTGCATACTGGCTGGGCTGGGCCTTCCCCTCACAAGGGTAGGAGCAAGGCACAATAGGGTATGTTGGGGGTGGGCTGGGGTGTAAACGTGGGTTCCTCACTGCCACCCTCATGGGTGGAAGGGCTGGGTGGGGTAACATTAGTTGGTGGGTGCTGCAGGATGAATGAAAGTACCTGGTAACAGAAAGTAACTGGGACAGTTAACTTGTTAAGGTGAGGAACGAAGACCTACAGGAAGCATCTTTCTTATTTGTCCATGATAATGGGCATCTCTCACAGAATAAAACAAATAAACTTTTAAAACACATCTAAAAATAACAAACTGTGTATGTCACATTTATAATATTGAGCATACTGCACTGTAACTAAAGAAAATCATGTTGCATGACAGAATGAAACTTAACTCTTCTGAAAGTCTACTACAGGCAGGGCTGTAAGGTTGTACAGAAGGTATGAATTTGGCTCCCTTGTTTAGAGAAGCCTGAGATATTATGCACAACTAATGAAGCTTTCATTTAAGTTCTTATGACAAGGGAGTGAACAGACAATTAAAGAGACCTTGCCAGTTTAGAATACAAAACCTTGCTTATGCATGCTTCTATTTATCTAAAGAGTCTTTGCTCCAAAATGCACATGATCAAAAGCATCTGAACTGCAAATGTTTCCAGCTGAAAAGAGGCTTTCTATATGTAATCATGAAGTGCTATATTCTGATCACCGCAGGAGCCAATAAACCAAATAACAAAAAAACCAAATAGTTATGTTATAACTTCTCTAACAAATTTGTTATTAAAGTTCAAGCTTACCAGAGCTTATATTTTAATTAGAATGCACACACAGAGCTAAGAGTTGAGTATATTCTATTTTTTTGGCTTTTATATATCTCATAGGTCAGAAATACTTCAGACTTTACACTATTTGTTGGACTTTTATCAAGCAATTGAATAGCAGAGACTTTGCCCACTATTATAGAACAACCAAGTCTTAGAAGGAAAAGGAACTGCAGCCTCATTCATGGCTGTGTATATTCTAAGTATTGATGCCGAGATTGGATACCCAGACTCAGGAAAAGAAGGAAAATTTATGAGAGTCATCTTAAAATACCTTTAATTTTTGAGCTACCATCATTTATTTTAAGTCTGTTGCTAAGAAGGGCATGACTATGGAAGAATTAATTATACTCGGTGCCTTTTCCAGTGCTGCTAATTTATTGATCTCTGAACATTTAAAAAAAGACTATTTATCTTACCATTATTTCCACAGTTACATTTAGAAATGGCCTAAATGTAAATGTGATTTAGCATCTTCTAATGGCAGAGTTTTGACTTAAGGAGACCTTGATATTTATAATTCATGATAAGAAAGATATTTCTGAGTTTACTACTTTTAAGTACCCCATTTCTTGATATTAAGTCTTCATCAAGGTTAACAGAAAAATGAGCATACAACTTACAAATACTGTATTTACCAGAATCCAAGATGAATTTAAGACAACCCCCCAATAACTGGATTCTATACATGGAAAATTATAAATTTGTTATAACTTTCCATGTATAGAATCTAATTAGTAGAGAGTCATCTTAAATTGGTCCCTTCCATTGCAGTGGGGAAAACAGTGGCAGAGGGCAGGCAGCTGGGGAAGGTCAAGCAACCTGTCCCTTGCCCTCCCCACACCTTGCCCCCTGCTGCCTGTCCCCCACCTCCACCTGCTTCCCTCCCAAACTACTTGCCTCCCATGTCTTTACCCATTGGCACCTACTTCCTGCCCCTTCTCATTCTTCCCTTCCCTTCCCTTCCTCCCCCCTACACACACATCCACTTATACTGGCTTTGGCCCTGCTCCAGTCTGGACCATGGAGCAAAAGTTTGCTCTGGTCCCAGACTGACCTGGTAGCAGCATCAGTGGCAACAGCTGCTCCAGCCTGGACTCTGGGGCCTGGCGAGGGCAAATATGCTGCACAATGGAGCAGAACCAGAACCTGCCAGAGCCCAAGGAGCAAGCACCAACTTAGCAGTTACATGAGACAAATGCCCAGGCCAGAGCCTGCTGGAGCTAGAGCAAAGGTAAGTGGGAGAGGGAGGAAGAGGCAGGTGAAGGGACAGGTGAAGGGGCAGGCAGCAGCTATGGCTCTGACCCTGAGTCAATGCCAGAGCCAGAGCTTCAGCAGCCAGGTGCCACTTCATACTCAAATTGAAGATTAGGGTCTTTTTTCACCTGTGTTAAATGGGGAGGAAATCCTCATTTTGGATTCAAGTAAGTACGGTAGTTATGTCCACTTTTACAAAGAATTCTGAAAATCAGAATCAATTTACAGAATCAAACCATTTTCCAGTTATTTTTCCCTAGGAGATGCACAAAACATTTAAGATAATAAAGTCAATGTGTTATTAAGTGTTAAAAATTGCATTCATACATCTATATCCGAATTCAGCTTGCCTACACTTACTTTATACAATCCATCTGTAACCATTACCTAAGATACATAACAAAATGAACATAATTATGGTCAACAGAAACTAGGCTCATGACCGAAAAAAAATTTACGCTTCATAATTATTTCAGTGTTCAATGACAATTCTCTTATTTCTGCAAGGAGTGTCTTAAATTAAGCACAAACACTGTAATAATCATTATCTGAGAAAGATTAGATCTAAATGAGGAGCATAACCAGTTTCCTAATTTGATATTACATTTTGTCAGAAGGAAACAAAGTGCTTTGCCCCGCCTTCTATCACATGAGGAATACATACAAAAAAACTTTCTTGGAAAGTTGGCTTTTTACGCTTAAATACCTGAAACAGAGACACTGAAAAAGCTTCTAAAAGGAACTAGAACATAAACAGAGTGCTCTGTCTTTTATATTTACTCATAAAACAAATCTTTAAACAACACAATTTACATTCTTCTTTCTACTTTTCAATGTTTCTTGACATAAGTACCAAAAAGCCACTCTGAGGCAGATACTGGTAATTTGACTTTTATTTTGTTAAATGATTCAAGGTGACTTAATTTTCAAATAAAGCTCCCACACAGCATCTGAAGTTAATATGTCTATACTCAGCACACTGGCAAAAAAAGAAGTCAGAAAGTTCTGACTCAAATCCTGAATGCTGGCCCCTGCAGCTGTGTTAGAAGCGCCATCTTGCTTTGGCTATGCTGAAAAGATCACTGCTTCACCAACAGAGCAAAATGGATCACTACAGAATTTAATTTGTGAGAGTATAGAGCAATTAAATGCTAAAATAGACAAGCTACAGGAAGGTCTCTCAACTGTAGAGAGTAAATTAGAAACTATGTCAGTTAAAATAATTTAGACAGTTGGATGGAAGATTTGGAGGGACGAATGCAAACAGCACAATCTATGCTGAAAACTTGTTTAAAAGCAAATGATGGTTCAAGGTATCCAGAACATTTATTACAAATTGTGATGCATTTGAATGGAGAATTTGTTTAAAAAACCTTGCACATGCCAGAAAAGTTTCAGTCCTAAGCATAAGGATTGGAAATACAAGGAAAAACTATCATATAAAAGTTAAAGCAATAACCTTGAATGGCTACACCTGCTTCCCTACATATAAATGAATGCATATGAACTGCTGATTGATTAGACAGCAAGTACTCTACCATATTTATTAAGTAAAAATGATAGGGAAGATGCTGTCTGTAACCAGGAAGGAAAATAAGTGGTATCACAGGTTAGTCTGTTTTAATCCCAATAGAGTTCAGGGAATCATTCAAAGAAACATTTAGTGCAGATTTCATTTTTGAATGAAAAACCTATCTACAAATTTGTTCCACATGACCAGAATTTTGGTTGGTGTACAATACATTATTCCTCTAACTAAAACTTTAAACATAAAAACTGGATGAAAAGTTCAGAAAAAAGAAAACCGATATTGCTTCAATCAAGCTATACAGAATCTATTGGATTTCTTTTGTACTCTCTTTGTTTTGTGTTTTTTCATCAAGTTCACATCACATCCTGACCCAAACAGTATCTCTCTAGCATTAAGGAAAAAAAGGTAATTAAGAAAAAATAGGTGCAGTACTCAGGCAAATCCAAGATGAGGATTTTTCTCCCCCATTCAACATGGAGGGAAAAACCCTCATTTTGGATTCAAGTACAAGGTCCCTGAAGGCTCTGCCCTTGCCTCCCCCACTGCTTACTGTCAGGCATAGCTTTGGCACCAGCCCCAGCTCCGGCTCCAGCTCCAGCTTCATTCCATTCCGTTCCAATGCAGGCTTTGGCACCTGCCCCAACTGGGCAGCAGTATCCCACAGCCAGACCATGGTATGCTGCTGCCACTGCTGCAGAAAAAGGGAAACTTGGTGGATTCTGCAAGAAGCATGACTCTGTGTGGACTGCTGCAAATCTGAGGGACTTTGTCAGGTTGCTGCCAGACTTCTTCACCCTGGGGGAGCCAATGCCAGGCTCTGGTACTCTTTGAGCTGATACAAGCCCAACAGACAGTCAGGCTGCTGCCAGGCTCCAGAGCTCTGTGGGGGCTGCTACCCAATGTAAGGACTCATGAGTGAGCCATTGCCAGCCCCCAGGACTCAGTGAGGCCACTGCAAAGCTGGAGGTCTCTGTGGGACCACTGAGGAAACCACAACAAAACTGTAAGAATGGGCAACTGTGGCCTTAAACTAACACTTGGTGAGAGAAATGGGGCATGTTTGTGGGTAAGCCTAGAGGGGAGGCAAAGCATATGGCACAAAGAACTAAGGTATAATCTGCAATGCAGTATGCCATTCAGGTATGTACAGGCTTACCTATCAAGGATTCAGACCTATCCGGGTCTTGCAAGCCACAAATAGGAGCTCAAGAGAAGGGGAGAGAAAGAAGGGAAGAAACTAGGAATCCTCAGCAGGAAGTGGGGCCAGACTGACAACTTCATCCCCAAACGCAGTCTCCTAAATCTATAATTTTCAGCATCAAGGCATGGCAGGTGAGGTGGGTGAGAGCACTAGGATGCTAGGGAGAGAGAAACAGGTCACCAAGGACCCCAGTCAGACTAGGAACTCCAAAGCCTGCTAGCTACACAATGGTGTAGCTATGCAAGCTGTGTATCAAGCCAGTGTGGCTTTTAACAGTTTTTGTTGAAAGATCTTTGTGTCAGAACATCAAGCCTTCAGACCTGATCCAGGTTAACAATCCTAGCTTCTTAATCTAGCTGAGGTCTTCCTAAAAGGAGAAAACATCTAAGATAAAAAAAGACAATGAGGAAAAACAAATAAGGCATTTACGTATTCCAGGAGAAATCTGATTACAGATTTTGTCTCCATGTTCCCATCATAGTAACCAAATTATGTCACTTCTTTTTTGACCTCCTACATTAAACTGCATCTAACAGAGTCTTTGAGGAAGTTATTTCTTTCATACTAAAGAAGAAGAAAGGTTACCATATCTGGAGACATCATACACCTCATTTCCCTTCTGAACTTTTGAGGTTCAAAAACATTCTGTAGAACAGACTGGAATATGTTACCCATAACAGAAAAAAACCTGTTGAGATAGGTTTTATAAAATAAGTTCTGCTGACAGCTCTCACAGGGTACTTGTAAGGTATTTAATTAAACAGAATTTGCAAGGCTCGTTGGATATTATCTGACACCAAAAAAGCCTTTAACTGCATTGAGTGAAGACATTACAACTTTTAAGCTTGCTTAATTTTAAAAAAGCAAGTCTGAACTCAACTCCAGCTACACAATGAATCAATGCATGTATCTTAATGGTATGCTCTGACACCCTTATATCCCAGCGTGGCACATGCCATGAGCGTCTCCCCTATGATTACAGGGATCACTTATATAGCCCCTTGCATTAAGTGAATAACCAATATCGCAATGTCCGAGCCTTCTGCACTAAGGATAAATGAACAAATGCTGCAGCGTTATCTGAAATAAACCCACCATTACAAAATCCAGGACTACTACAGCCACTATTGGAGTTTTGCTCTCTCTCTCTCACCTATATATTTTAATACTTTGGGTACATAATTTTGCAGCAACAGATTTAGGTTATGTGCCATGCCCCTGAGATTAGAACCTGACTCCTACCTTTTATGCAGGTTTATTTAACAGATAAGCCCTTGGTTTAGAAAGAGGGCTTGCTAGGAAGATGTTTAATCACATACGAACCTTAAAAACTAATTTAATTAAACCTAAATCATAATCTTAATGTTACACATGCTTTAGTATCTTGCTGATCTAGGGACCACATATTTCTTGTGCTGTCATTTTACAACAGTGATTCTCAGCCAGTGTGCCATCAGGTACCCTGAGATCCTTTCAAGGGTGCCATGGGGTGCCATGCAACATGGCTTGAACATTACATTTATTCTCTTCCCACAACCTCACAACTTTCCCTTATGTGTGTATCAAGATACTATATTAAGCAAATTAACTCTTAAATATGAAGTTTTATACATTTACCACATTCATTCTATTATAGTTAAAGTCAAGGAGGATCTAATCAGAGATGATTAGACTTAGTGGTATCCTGGATGAGAGGAAATATAAAATTGGAAATCTGCCCCTGCTCTTCATCTTACAATATCTGCAAACTGATCATGCTAAATGAGTACCGCAAAAATTGCACATATCTAAAAATTACGTGGCAATGATATAAGCTATGAATATACTTCATTCACAAGACAGACCCAGAGATTTCAAATAGAAATCCATAGTGTTAAAAACATTCAGACCTGCTGGGATTTTTCTTGAGGTCTTTGCCACAAAAAAACTTGTATTATTTTTCTGTAGTTAAAAAAAGAATGAAAACTAAGAGTTGGGATTTTCTGAGGGATGCCTCACATCTAAAAAGGCTGAGAACCACTGGTCTAGAGAGCTGTGTTCTCCTTATACAGGGGAAGTAATATTCACAGAACCCATGTTGCTAGGCTTCTCTCAGTACCATATTAATGTTGTGTGTGTGCACACGCAAACATCCACGTGTGTGCACACATTCATGTTCTATAGCATGGTGCTCAGACTCTGGTCTGCAGGCCAAAGGCAGCCTGGAGAGCCATAGGTATCCAGCCCATGGGGCTTTCCACAGATTGGGAAGCAATGGCTGTAAATATGGCCACCCTCCCCAAATCCCCCAAATGCAAGCCCTGCACAGCAGGTCGGGGCCAGGTCATGCCCCCTCCCTCCCACCCCTGCGACTAGATCAGGCTGGGCCACGCCACTCCTCCCAGGCTGTATGGGGCTGGGCCACACCCCCAATCCCAGCCAGCTCAAACCCCAGCTCAAACCCTATTCCCCCCGTGGGACTGGGTTGGGGATAGGCCATGGCTCCTCCCCCATGTGGGGCCATGCTGGGGCTGGGCCACATCCCTACTCCCTGCGGAGATGGCCCACACCCCCTCTCACACCCCCACGGGGCCAGGTTGGAGCCAGATTGCCCCCTGACCCCCTCAGCATGGCCAGATGGGGCCTTGCCCTGACTGCCCTGTTCCAGATCAGGACCACCAGTCAGATCCGGCCCGCCAGCCAAAAAGATTGAGCACCAGTTCTATAGGATATAGCACATTCCTGACTGTAAGCCCCAATGCATGTACAAATCCAAAAAAATGTGCGAGGTAAGTATCACAGGAGGGACCATATAGCAAGTACGGCAAGCTTCCTAAAGATTAAGATCTTTGAGTGGATATCTGGGTACACAGAAGCTTATGTATTCAAAGTGTCTGGAACATAACAAGCCATGTATGCTTATGAGAGTAAGAAAAATGGTGTATAAGTATATGCGCTTATTGAACACATTTTTTAAAAACAAGGGCACATTTCACAGGGACAACTAGGTGCTCCACATGCCAAGCTCAAACTATTTTAAACACAGCTTTTTCATTAATCACCAAAAACATTTAAACAACTTCCTTAAAACATGTAAAATTCCCCCTCCTCCACCCCATTTGCTTAAGAAAATGGCTAAATGGGTTTCTTCAAACTTTGCACATAAAAAACTAAAATTCAGCTCTACACTGACAAACATAAACTCTTCAAACATCTGATTTTTTTAAAGCTGTAATAGTCTGAAATAGGGGCTCATAATGAATCTGACCCTTCAACCATAACTATACTGTCACTAGAGCAACAAAACCATATTTTTTTGTACAAGGAGGCAACATATTTTACATTTTCTCCACTGTATATTATCTATTAACTGTGCTCATCATGGAGACAGGCAGCAGCGCTCTGCAATATATGAATATGTGGTAATAGATACAATAATCTGCCCATGTCTGTATCAGTTTAGACATGTCAGAATATTTTGGTAAACAATTTTTTAAAAGCTAGTGTCTAATTTCTAGGCTTCTATTAAATTTGTTAATATCAATAAATGAGTGCAGTCACAGCAACACATCTAAGGTCTTCTCATCACTATTCACTATAAATTAAAGTACTGATCCACATTACATGTTCCATTCTCCCTTGCTGCTTCCATGAAAAAGCTCTTGTCAAAAACAGATTTAATTTTTTTCTGTGTATGCACAAATTAGTTATGGATGATTAGCAAAGCATACACTCTTTTATTTGCTTTGGCTGAGACCTGATTTGTGTTACATTCATGTGAGGGAAGTACTTCACTTTATGTTGATTATATATGAAATACTGTTGATAAAAAGAGTCATATGTTCACTTCAGGTTTGCACACTATACCTACAAAAGATGCGTATTCACAGGGTAACATTTTCTTAAACCAGTTTTTCCAGCTTTTTAATTGTGAAAAACTTAATACACAAATTTTCTTCATCACCCAGCATGATGCAATAAGATCCTTAAGTCTTAAAGCAACTCGCAGCAGTCACTGGAAAGAATGCTCATTTCTGCACATTTAACACAGTAGTAATGAATTTAACTGCTATTTCATTTAAACACCCACTGTAGATGAATGTAACTTGGGTTTACATTGGGGTGCTCAATCGATCTGGCCCACCAGCCTCCCCATGGGTCTGGAAATTTAGGAGAGTGGTGGCACTGCTCCCACACTGCCATTATTTCTGGACCTGTAAGGGGCCCTGGGCCCATTGCACTGGATCAGTCATCCAATACCAGTGCACAGGATTAGGTGGAAGTGGCGCTACACCCCAGGACCCAATCCCAGGAAGCGGAGCCGAAAGGGGGCAGATCCTGGCATGCAGGGGTGGGAGACAAGACCCCCAAGAACCAATCATGGCATACAGGGGTGGAAAAGAATGACACTGTGGTTTACAGACATGATAAAAACCAAACAAAAAAACAGTGCTTTGCTTTAAGCTTAGCATAGCCCCGCACCAAGCGCAGGATATGTCTGGACAAGGCATTGCATTAGTTTAACCTGGCTTGCCAAACATCTGTATAGATTGCGTCCTTCAGAGTGGCTTTTTGAATCAGCTTTAAATAAACGCGCCAAAAAGCCCCACTGAAGCACCCGATCTATACAGATGCTGGTGCGCTGAGCTGAACTAACGCACTTCCTCTTCTGGTAAAGTGCTGGCTTTTTTTTTCCCCCCCATGTCTGTCAGCAGCCTAGATGTCCCATCTCAGGGTGAAGCAGCAGTGCCAGGCCCTCTGGGCCCAATCTCAGCACATGGGGGCAAAAAGGGGTGATGCTGGACCCCAGGGCCTGATCCTGGTGAATGGGGCTCAAATCAAGCCCGTGGATTGGCACCATTGGTTTACCTAATAACATGGTTTGTTCAAAGGAGTTTGTGGGAGATAAAACATTGTAACTATACATATCATATTATATAGTGACTGTGACACCTTGTGATGGTGCACCCATATGCTCTTATTTTGTGCAACTCTGGTGACGTATCACAGGATCAGATCATCTGAGGGGACAGTGCATGCAAAAGCCTGCTTTTATAAGGTTGCAAGTACTACAGCAGAGACCTAAACTTCCTTTGTAAGTATTTCTGCTAACAATTTATAGTCATCAAAAACAGTGGTTCTCACCTTTTTTTTTAGACAGGAGACACCCCTCCAAAAATGCCAGCTCTTAGTTTTCACTCTTTTTTTTTTAAGTATAGAAAAATAATAGAGCAGGTTTCCTGTTGCAAAGAACTCAGAAAGTTCTAACCACAACAAGTCAGAATGTTTTTAACACAATAGATTCCTATTTAAAATATCTGGGTCCAAGCTAACGTTGCATGACACCCCATGGCGCTCTAGAAAGGATCTCAAGGCATCTCCTGTGAGATGTGGTACCCTAGTTAAGAATCACTATTATAAAGTGAAAGCACAAAAGATACCTTGTGATATCATTTAGTCCTTAGATCAGCAAGATTAACATTAATTAAAGCTAAATTATGGGCTCAATGTTACACCTGCTCCAGTATCTTTTTAAATTAAAGTATCTTTAAAATTTATTTAAGGATTGGTATGCATTAAAAATCTTCCTAAACCAAGGGCTCACATATTAAATAAAAGCCTGTATAAAAGGTAGGAGCCAGATTCTAATCAAGAGGCATGGCACATAACCTAAATTTGTTCCTATAAAATTATACACAAGTACAACAATTTTTTTTACTACACAGTACTGCACACTCCTTCTACTTTAGCTTAGAATCAGAACTCAAAATAGCTGCTTCTAATCTAACAGTTTTGTCCAAACAATAGTTTCAATCTTTAAATCTACAAAAGAGTAAGCTGATCATCCATCTACAAAAAATAACCAATGCTTAAATGAAATTTGGTAACATCACAAAAATGCATACACTAATATAAAGCATCAGCAAAGCCAAAGAGAAAGGTAACTTACATTTTTCAACTTTGACACATTTCCTAACAATATTTAAGCAGCATATTGCCAAAAAGAGAAGTGACTCAATATAAATTAATGTTAGAAAACATATATAGTCTAAGGGACACAAAAAGGCATTGTGACTCTTGTTGTGCCCTCTGACAGATAAGAGGTCTGAGCTAGGGAGCGGCAAGAAGAAGGTGATGATGATGGAGGGAGAGCAGTAAGAACTGCTTGGTGGCAGGCAAAGAAGGAAAGCAACTGAAGGACCAGATGACTGGATGTATACTCCCTTCCCAGAGACATTTCTTTTTACCTCCTCTAAAAACAATTAAGATCAGCAGTATGAAACGCAAAACAGTGAATGCATATAATAAATCTAACCACAGACAAGGAATAGGGCCTCATGACTAGTGATAGCATAGTTTGATTGCAGTTAGGACTGTTATAATCAAGGATCCTGGTTTCCTCTGTTTAAAAACTCCAAATATTCTGATTACAACAAAATCCCAAATTCTCCGATTAAAAAACCTAAAATCAGCATTTTTCCATGATTAAAATGGAAGGCCACTATATATGTAGGTATTAGTTGAACATAATGTTTTATTGATATATTTACCATTTTAAAGTCATTTGGAAACCTTCCAGTGCCTCAATCATTATAATAACATAAATTCTAAATACAGTAAAATCTCTGTTATCTGGGATTTTACTAACCGGCACACTCTAGTAACTGGAATTTCTGGCCAGCCAGCCAGATGCAGGGGGGAAAGCTCACATGCAGCCGTGCAGCCACCACCCACCACGCTGCACTGCTGCCACCCCCTGCTCCATTTGCAGCTGCTGCCAACCCCCCGAACCCTGCTCAGCATCCAGGCGGAAACCCTGTGCCCTCAGGTAACTGGCATTTTTATATTACTGGCACACCCCATTCCCCACTCATGCCAGATATCAGGGATTTTACTATTTTACTATGTACTATTTTACTATGTACCTATTATTTTGGATGTTTGATTTTGGTTTTTTTCATCATGGACCAATCTGAACTCCTTGCCCCCTTAACACACCAAGATGAGGGTCCAGTTACCACTGTCTGCCCCACTGCTTGGTAGCGCTGAGCGGCCCATATATTCCAGTGCCTTGCCCCTGCTCTTGTCATTGCCCCTCATTCCCAAGCCACAGCCCCCACAGCCCTGTAGGTGCCCCTCACTCCCAACCCAGAGTCTACTGGCCCTGCTGGTGCTCCTCACTCCAGACCTCCAGCCTCCCACCCCCAGGCCCCAGTCCCCCAGTGTGTGAAGGGGGTGGTTGTGTGGGGAAGCAGGGGTAGGGTACAGGCAAAGTGTGGAAGGGTGGGGGCATTCACCTCACCCCCACAGACTTACCTGGAGGGAGCTGCAAGAACTGCTCTCCACCATGCTGTCTGGCTGCAGGCACACAAATGCACATGGCACCCCCTGCGTCCTGCTCCCCACAGCCCCAAGCAGCCCCTCACAGGCCGGAAGGCTACCAGCCTGCAAGGGGAAACCTGAGGTTTCCTGCGTTTTTCTCCTTTAAAGGAGAAAATCCATGTTTTTTGCAGCAAACGGAAAACCCAGATCCCTGGTCATGACTACTCAAAGAATGCATGATCCCACAGCTTCATTACGAGAGTACGCTAGGTAATACTGAAATTTACATGGATAGGAGTTACAGGTGGCCTCACGCAACCCTTGTAGAGCTCCCGCAGCTGGACACTCACTAGAAAGATTGCTTTGTGTCCCAGCAAAATGCGCTCTTAAGCTTCCTTCAATATGGAAAGCCTGTAGTACCTTCTCTATCCTTGGCCCCTCTGGTGGTATATTCAGTGAGAATTTTTTTAGCCCAGCTACACAAGCCCTCAGAAAAGTCCAGACAGAACAGTCCTTCACAGAACTCTACCCTTGTGGGCACTAATGAGTATAGAGTTTTCTTCAGAAAGGCATAGGACAGCTGAAGTGAACAGACATTACCAGTTCTGTATTCTTTACTTTTGCTAGAATGAAAAATATTCAGGAAGACTAAAAAGTAAATGCCTACTGTTCACTCTCCTGCTTCCATTTCCTCTTCATTGTTGTTTAGGGTTAGGTCAGAGCCTTCTAAAGAGCCAATCCCCCCCTTCCTGCACATGGCTCCTCCTTTGGATCATGGAGTTTCTTTTTCTTCTCTGCATCCATTTTCCTTCCTTTTTTTAGGCTGGTCCTCCTGCTGTAAGAGACCAAGCTACGACAAAACATTTCCTTCTAGCCTTCTAACCCTATCCTTTGTCGAGGTGTTCTGTGTCTGCAAGCACCTCCAAGATCCACAGATAACAACTGATCTCACTGGTCATCTTCTGGGAAAGGACCAAAACCCACTCCACAAATAAACTTGATGGGCGCATCCACATGAGCGCGCATGCGCCTCTTGCCGCATCTCAAACCCCTTTGAGGCGGGGCAACAGGCACGTGTGGGAACGAAAAAATGTTCCCTGCACTGCAAATTTGCAGCGTGGGGAGAAAATTAGACCCCTGGATATCCAGGGGTCTAAAAAAATTGAAGATTAAAAAAGTGGCGCAGGGCACGGTCCGGGACCATGCCATGAGGAAACAGGAGGCTGGGTCCTCCATGGAGACTGGCTGCCAGAGCACCTCTATGGTTGGCCCCTCGCCCTGGAAGGCCAGGCCACATGTTTCAGCACCAGGGCTCTGGTGCTGGTGAGTAAGGGGCCAGGGGGGCTGGAGGAGAGGGGAGGGGACCATGGGGGGACCCTAACAGCTCCACCCACTCCCCCAGCCCCCCTGACCCCTGCCGCGGCTGGTCCCGTCCCCTGCCAGCCCCCCCGAGGCCCCTGACCCGTGCCATGGCTGGCCCCTCCTTCCAAGCCCCCCCCCATACTTTAAAAAAAAACAAACAAACCCCAGCACTTACTGGCAGTTGGAGCTGCCATGTGTCTGCCTGGGGCCCTGCCCCCACAGAGCATGCCAGGGTGACAGCCCCAGCCTGAGCCCTCCTGCCCCTCCGCTGTCCTGTGCTGTCCAGTGCAGGGCTCTGTCAGGAGGCCCTGAAGCCCTCCCCTCCCCCCCCCCAAGGTAAGCAGAAGCTTTTTATTTCCCATTTTTTTCTTTTTCTGGGTTCTTTTTTTTTTAAGTGATGGTGCCTGGGGTTGTGGGGGTAGCCTTGGAGGCCTGGGGGTGCAAGTTGGGGAGGTGGGGCAGCCATTGTGGGGGCTGCAGCAGCTGGTGGGGGATGGGGCCAGGTGGGGCAGCAAGCAGGGGGCTGGGGTGGGGCATGTGGGCCTTGCAGGGGGGGTGGTAGCCTCTGTGGGGGCCATTTGGGCCCCATTGGGGGGGCAAACCCCTTGTGTGGGGGGCTGAACTCCCTGTTGGGGGTCTGAACCCCCTGCTGGGGGCTGAATGTTTTGTGTGGGGGACTAATCCCCTGTTGGGGGGGGCGTAGCCCTTGTGTGGGGGCTGAACCCTCTGTTGGGGGGCTGAACCCCTTGTGTGGGGGCCATTACCCTGTAGGAGGGTAGCAAAATATGTATTCATGAATTCATGAAACCTGTATTTAGAGTTCACTTTATTATTATGATAAGAGACTTGCTTTAACACTGTAGCTATATCAATAAAACGTTGTCCAACTGATCACTGTCTCTGTCTCACTCTCTCTCTCTTTACAATCGTCTTTTGTTTTACTTGTGGAGGACCATGGATTTGGGGGTATTTTAGAGAGTGACTTTGGGATTTTTTTTACAAGTTTTCCAATAGGGAACACCAGAATTCCTGCTAGGGAGGCCAGTGGCAGGACCCTGCCTGCTCAGAGCTGGCACCTTGGACCCATCTGGCTGTGACTGACCTCCTGGACAAATGGGGTAGTTCAAAGCAGGACACCACACCCGGAACATCTTCAGGGTGATAGCTGCCCAGATGGCTGGGCAGGGGGCACACATGGCAGTAGTGCTGCACAAATGCCAACCCTGCAACCGCAGTCCACTGGCAGCTGGCCCAGAGGGGCAGATGCCTCTACTGGCTGTGCAGTCCTCATCTGAGTCTGGCAGGTGCGCAGCAGGTCACAGCCAGGCAGCAGCCCCCACCACCAGACTGCTGCAGTGGGTAGAGGGTGCAGGGAACTCTCAGAGCTGCTTCAGCAGTCCAGCTGGCACAAGGGGTAGTGTCCCCAGGTACCAACTGGCTGGACCCCAGAAGCTCCTGAGAGCTAGTAGCCCTGAGCTACTTGCCAGGGTGGCTTTTTATACTACTGGGGCCAGGGCAGGGCAGCTTTTTATACTGCTGGGAACAGCACAGATGCTGGCCCTGGGCTCTAGCTCCCCCTGGCTGAAGATCCGGGAGGAGCCAGGCAGGGTTATTTTGCCCCAAGTGGCACAATTTGCTCCACAATGAAGTGCATGTACAAGCACGTGCACTGAAGCAAAAAGCCCCGGCTCAAATTTGCACCGCTTCTATTTGAGCTGCTGCAAACACACGTGCTTGCATGTGTGGGTGCGCCTGACTAGATGGATTTCCCTAAGGTTCAGCCACATTATTAATGACATCTCCCATTTTCCACGGTCCATGAGAAACAAGACAGCCCTGACAACCTATGGCTGACTCCACATGCATTAGGGTACTTGACAATATAACAATTCTACAACGTTAGCCAGAATTCATAAATTTTACACAGGGAGGTTTCCTGAATCATCATAGCTAGCAACTGCTATAATACCCAACTTGCCATTTATGCACAGTATATCTCTTTACAGGTAACATACATACATCACAAGTAAACAGTGGAAAGAAAAGTGTAATCAGTATCAAATGTAATCAGTATCTGTTAATTCCTGTGCTTACACAGAGAATATATATTCTATACTGTTAAAAATATCAACACTTCTAAAACATCCTATCTATAATTTCATATATGTCTCAAAAGCAAATGGACGTCATGTTAATGAGTAGTTTACTAAGACACAGCACACTGCATCCAAACTCACACATAAGTTTAAAATATTAAAACCAGTTTCATAATGAAAAATACTTATTGTTTACTGCTCAGTTATGAAGTTATCCCTAACTTGAGGGATAAAGTAAATTCAATTATCATTCAATATAATTCATACATTATTTAAAAATTTTTACAACTAATGGAAATTACACAAACTTTTAAAAAGCAAAACAAATACTACAAAGAAGCTTATAATAATCACAGCAGGAAAACACTATATTTCCGATTTCTACATTAGTCAATTATCAGAAATCAGTGCTTTAGTTCCATTAAGCTACCAGCTGTACTCACATATAATGCTATGCATCTGATACTTTGGCCAAACCATAGGAGGAAAACATGAAACAAAGAAAGTCATCATACTGTACATGTGACCTGTTCGACTTGGATGATTATCCCTAAGCTTATTAAGAGTAAAATCTATCACTTGGACCACCCTGCTAGCAGCAAGGGAAACTAATATTACTCAGCCATATAAATACACAGGGACATGTATATTCTTAGAACAAGAAAAGGAAGAGAAAGTAAGCCACAGATCTACTTTGGATATCTAGATTCTAGAGTATAATTGACCCACAAGAGCATGTTAAAGCTTTAGCATTCTCTAGCTCACATAACTGGAAATTCATGCTTCATGCTTTAAATAGGCTCAGACAGCAGCATCTGCAGCACTTTAATTAATTATAGCAATCGGCATACCTTAAAAGTAGATGCACAGATGTGAAATGATAATGCATTGTAAGTAGTAATTGTAAACCAGTATTAATCCAGGTCTAACCTAAATACAACCAAGTGTACAGAGTTGTGCTTAGACTACACAGAACACTAGTTTTGGTTTAACAATTGTTATTGTCTGTATAGTTATCGTCAGCAAATAACAGAATTCTACAAAAACACATGTTGCAAAGTGTCAGCTCATTTGTATATATGACAGTCCCGCATATGCCCCACTAAACTCCATGCAGTCAAGAAGGAGGCTGGTAAAAATCAAAATATATTTTGCCCTCTGGATAAATAAACTAAACATTCACCTTAAACTCCCAGTCGATGACCATATAATTTATTTTTTGCATATTTCACATGAAAAACTATGTACATTGTGAAGTATCATACCATGATCAGAAAATGGTTTTCTTTTGAAAAGTAAGTATTATGTTAACCTCAATGCCAAATGCATCTGAATGGCATGCAACAGCATAGTATTTATTTTAAAATATTCCTGCCACTCACATTTCTTAAGTATAGTAATTCAGTCCATTATTTCATCAAGACTAACATAAGCCAAAAAAGTGTAAAGGGCTTGTTGTTTTTGTGTACAGTGGCAAAAAGGAGTTATTTAGAAACAAAATGAAATGTTAAGTTTTTTGATGACACGATAACTAAAGCTGTTTTTAAAAAGTGAATATAATTTAAAACCTCTTCATACCTACTCCAGCTAGAATGCAAAACAGCCTTTTATCAAGATCTACTGTGACTCACAGCACAGCAGATCTGTACAATTTCTGGTTCAAGGGCAGGTTTTATATTTGTCTAATTATAAACATGACAAATCAGAGCACCAGAACCTTAACTTAGTGCCTTATTTGTAATGAAAAGTTAAATAATCTTTGGTTTAAATATTTCCACATTATATATTATGTCAGTCAGATCTGAACCACAAATTCAAACATAATTCATAGCCCAAAACACCTGGTATCAGGGAAAGTATTAAACTATCCTTTGCTCTTCATCTGTCTGTCTTTCTGCCGAAGAAACAGAATATAGCAGTGCATTGCACTTGGAAAGAATGGAGTATGTATCCCCTGACGCTCATAGCTATTGTAGTAGTTTTGGACAACTTTCTAACGAAGTTGTACAACCAAATGATCAACTAAAGTATAACTGATTTTACAAAATTTTAACAATTCAACATGAATACATGTTATAGCACAAAATAAATCTTTCATGCTGTTTTAGACCAATTTTCCAAGACTGCATTTATTCTGGATATTACAAACTGGAGCCATTATCAAAAAATTCAAAACTTATCAACTAAGTACCTGTAACTGTGACCATTTGAAATACTGAAGCTGCTGCAGAAGCTTGTTCCAACAACAGACATACAAAAGATAGTTATATAAGAAAAATACACTTTTACATTATTTTAATAAAATAATCTGTCAGAAAAATGTCGACCTTTGTACACATTAGTTCAGGCTGACCTGATAGCAGTTGCTGTGCACAGCCTGAACTATTTTAACTTAAAATATATGCAAATTTCATAGAGATGAAATATATATGAGCATGCTGGCATACACTCCTTCCCCTCCGCAGAGATCCTTACATTCTCATACATATGCTTAATTTGCAAACTTGAACATCTAAGATGTGCTCACAAAACATTTGTGTACTTATAGCACATAAGAAACAACTACATGTACAAACAGGTTACTGAACAATGAGCACATACATACTCATTTTGAGGATGCAAATACCTATTTATACATGTAAATTTGGATTCTGCAGGCACTACTAATGCATCAACCTTTGAAAAACTCTGGTAGTACATGAGAAATATGAAACAAAATAGCAGGTCTAATTAAACTAAAAATACCATATAGTGGATCAATTCTGATGGAGAGGTCTTAAGTGCACAATACAAGTTATTCTTTGACTAAATACCATCTCAAAATGCTCCAATATAAAGGTTGGAAGGATTAACACAAAAGGTCCTACTGCAAGACAAATATCTCCTTCATAGTTCAGTTCACAACTATCATGACTGTTCAGTCAGGCCTACAATTCTGAAATGCTTTGTATCTTTCTGATAATCAAACATAATGCAGACTTTCAATGTGTCAGGTGGATACCAGTATATTTTAAGAACAAATTTTAATTACAGTAATGCTGAAACAAACTTTTTAGCACTACAAAACCCCTAAGAGTGACTGATTTAAAACTTTTCACCTCTCAAAAAAGGATCTTCCAGAGGGACTGAGGATTTTTTAATTGTAAAATCATCAGTGTTTAGAGTTTCTCTCCCAAACCTTCTCCATCACCTCCCACCTGCTACTATAACAAACCAGTACTTGACTTGTAAAGGAAGGCTTTTAATTACATATTTTATATTTTAAATAATATTTAAACATTTTTTAAATATATAATTTAGTATTTTGCTATGGATAAGATTTAAAAATAAAAACACAGGGACAATTCAGCCTGCATTAAATGTAAGATTCTGCTTAATCCTTTGCTGCTGGCCAGTAAGGTTACAGGGTGATCATTAAGCAGTGTATGCACATTAGGAGAATTAATAAGAAACCATATTTAAAATTTCTACATAACTTAGAATTTTAAATTCTTCTCCCCAAAAGATGCTGTTCCAGAACATTAGAGGAATTGTGTATTTCCTAAATTAACTGATGCTACCTTTTTATTTTTTGCTTTTTTTTGGTTATAAAATAGTACATCTTTGGGTAATAGTATGTTATGTTCTTTAAAAGGAAAAGAGTTGAATTTTAGTACAGACTACCTTACCCTTACCTTCATGGCAATTTCCAACTCCCTCTACTGGCATGTTCTAGAGAAGAGGGGAAGGAAAGCCAGAATTAAGTTTCCAGCTGTGAAAACACAGGGATAAAAATATTTTTTCCCATCCACAAAAATAAAGGGCACAAAAAATTGGAAAAAAATATTAATTTTAAGCCCTGAGCCTTTCTATCACATACGCAAATATTGTCAGCCTATTTCTTTCTGGTAAGAAATTCACAGAGCATCTCTCAATATAAACAATTCTGGACTATTTAATTTTACAGCTACTATTAAACAAGTCTGATCAGCTTTCATCTGTTAAATCAAAACAGACCACTCCCTAAAACATATTACATGGATAGCAAGATTCTAAAGTGATCTGTGAAATATAAATCCACATGATTACCATACATGTGCACAGAGACCAGCAAAAACATCCTGGGCTTAACGAGTTGCTACTTAAATGTTAGTGCTCTGTGAACCATTTTATATTTAAATTGGATAGTTCTAAACATCACACATACAAGAAGTATTGTTTGACACAGTGCCATTTTGATGATAAATTGCAATCTACAGCTCAAATAATTCTACCCAAGGATTAACATTTCAGAGGCTGAGCCAGAGATTATGTGTGTGGATCTTGAATTTCATCATCTCCCTTCGGCACAATAGCTTATTCTTCCGTTTTTCATTTATTCTCTCATGAAGGGTCAGGAAAGCTTAGCCTTGCTGTTTCATTCATTTCATCTCTACATTAACCAGATACCTTGCAGTCTTTAGTTCTTACGTGTTATTCCATTACAAATACTACAGCCACATTGCACTATGCTATCACTAATGAGGTATGTATCAAATCAAAGGGTGCCATCAAGTGGCTGTAGTACACTAACAGCTTTATGCAAAGTCAGTGTTCTGGAAGGGGGTTCATCAGGACACTCTGAGCTGGGTGGACCAAATTGTGCCATACTTTAAGGCTTGCAAAAAAATTCAGATGCCAAAATTCAGATGCCAAATTCAGATGCCAAAAGCCTAATGGTCCCACAAACTTTAATTGACTCCCTTTCAAATTCTCAAGGCTCAGCCCTCAGTTGTGACTGCCAGGTAAGGCACCTCTTGGTTTCTTGCTGTAGGGGTCAGCAGATTTTAAGAATGTTATGAGGGCTGTGTGCTCATTCACTGGTCCTAAATGTAACTCATCACTGAGCACCAGCAGACAACTGAAGAGCAGCTTTAATGAGCCCTGAAGAGCCGCTTCAACTAGTTCTCAAACAGGCAGAATACTGTTAGCGTGGGGCTTGCGGTACTCCACTCTGGACAGGGCAAAAGAAATGTGTGTGGTTTCAACATACTAATTATTTCAACTCATTCTCTTAAACTGACAATTATCTCCTAATCTAGACGTGTACTGTACTTTATGACTTTTTCAAGACTTTCCACTAAAATGGAAAAGGTCTTCAGCATCAACATAGCAACTGCAGATGAAGAAGACCTATTAGGTCACAGAGCCTCTGCAAGTACTGGATTGTTCCATATAGTGTATTCGTCAGTCCTTTTTTCATTTAGTTTTAAATGACACAAGTAATGGGGCTTCCCAAGTAGGAATATTCCACAGCCTACGCAATCTCACAATTAGCCATTTTCCCCTGTTCCTCATGTTAAAATACCCTATTGGAACCACAGCACATTACTCTGCTTCCTCGGTGTAAAAATCCTTAAAATACATGCATGTGAATGTATGGAGTATGAGAGAGATAGACGGGCAGACAGACAGAACAGATTTTTCAAATTAAAATACGGTGGTATCCTCAACTGTCATAGGAGACTTTGGTACTGAAGACACTTGTGCTAAGTGGTAGAGAAAGGCTTTGGCAGATGGGGTCTTGCAGTCATATACCCTACATACATCAGATCCTGGAGTCCCATGAGGACTTCAGAATCTTGGCTTTCACTGAAAATAATTTCTTCTTGCCTATGGTAGCCAAAATAACTTAACATGTGTATTACCAATGTAGGTTGGACCTGCCCCTCTAATATCGATTGGATGTAAACTCTGAAGTTCAGTGTTCTGAGTGGCCCTGCAAACAATACCCCACCCAACAGACTACTTCTTATTGTTTTTTATTTTTTAAATTGGCTGCACTCTTCCTGCCACCACTCTTGTCTGCCATGGTGGGGTCAGAAGTGCTCTCTCTCTATAGTCAGAGAAGAAGGTATAGGCTGAGTTCTTCTGGGACTGACACCAATCTGTCCGACAACTAACAGCAAAGAGAACTGTGGGTGCTGGGCAAATTCATAGCCAATGCCAGTTTTTCGGATGGGGCCTCTGCCACTGCATACCCAAGGAAGTAGGCAACCACTGTGTACATACGCATAGGAACTTTATAACCTCTTAATCCAGTCTTGGGCAGCAGCTCTGCCTGGTAGCTAGACGCTGCCGTGAAGAGGTGTGCTTCCCCTCTTCTTTGTCCCTTTTTCCCTCGTACCCAAACCTCAGACCTCTGGCATTTCCCCTAACTCGTTTCACTTGACAACTGTCTTCTTAACTGAATATTATACCTACTATTACAATGTATTCTAGATCATTCCACATCACAGAGACCTCATCACCAATACAGATAATGTCTTGTAGTAGTAAGTGTACAATTGAACTAGGAAGATGAAACAACATGAGCATCTGACATAGTACCAGGGATTACCTTTGAAACAGCTGGGCTATTTCCCCAAATTCACTGAGTGGTCAGGAAGAAAGGTATGGAAATGGAGGAAACTAAAAGCAAAGTTGTGTAAACAGAAGAGATCAGCTGAAATGAAAGGGGAGATGGCAGAGCAGGATGGAAGAGCTTACATCTCTTACCAAAGGGGGACTGTATTAAATCAGGACAGATTCAGTAAAACCAGCCAGGATACTAAAACTGTCTTCTATTTCTGGAATATCTAGTCACCTTTCCTGTACTGCAGTGGTCCTTTGTAACAGCAGCAAGCAAGTTTCCTTCTGTAGGAAAATGCCTGATTGCTTTACTCTGTCAGAGCAAAAAATGTGTATTTGTGGAAAGTAAAATTCCCTGTGGCTATGAGCAACACTTGCAAACTATATGTTGGCAAAAAATCCTGTAGTATCTAGACTAGCCATTTAACCATTCGCTAGTCATTTAGTTTGTTGAAACTCTTCCCATAAATCAAATTCCTCTCATTACACATTACATATAATAAAATACCATAGCATAAAAGATAACTAACTATGGGGCCAGGGATGAAACAGATGATTTAGGGAACAAGCACACAAATTTCATAGTAATCTCTCTGGTGACAGGTTTTAAAGCTTATTTTCCAAAGATTCCTTTGCTGTTCCTTCCACCGACAGATATACAGACAACATCTTCATCAGGGCCAGATTAATGAATAGGCAAACTAGGCACAAGCCTAGGGCCCTGAGCTGTGGGGGGGCCCAGTCCTTCCCTCTCCAGCAGCAGCGCAAATGGTCCCATCTGCCTCCCTTCCCTTCCAGGTGGGGCTGCTGCTGCCCCAAGGACCTGCGTGCCTTCCCCAGCCTCTGGCTTGCTCCAGGCACCAGGCAGGGAGAGGGTGGGTGCAGGCGGAGGGGAGGGGCTGGTAGCTGGGTGGGAGCACAGAGCCTGTGCCCAGGGGGGTGGCAGGAGCACAGAGGTATGTGTGTGAGCACAGAGGTTTGTGAGCACAGAGGTGGGCAGGGTGTGTGTGTGAGACAGGGTGGGTAGGGGAGAGCCCTACACACTCCCCCTGCCCCGCATGGCAGACAGCACTTGCCGCCAGCAGCAGCAGCCCTCAACGCACTTGTCGCCCATGCAGGCCCAGTTCTGTGGGGCTCCAGCCAGCGCTGCACGGTAGGAATGAGGCGCACAGCCCTACTGGCCACCTCTCATGCCAGGCTTCGCACAGCACACATGCAGCTCCGCACTACTGGGGAAAGCCCAGAGCTGGCTGCCTTCCCCGCTCCGTGCTGTGAAGGTTGTGGGAAGCAGGGGGCAGGAAAGGCAGCCAGCTCCAGACCACACTGCTTCCCCCAAGTAGCACGGAGCTGCATGTGGGCTGCATGGAGCCTGATGCTAGAAGCGGCTGGCAGGGCTGTGCTCTTCACCACTGCTGTGCAGCAGTGACCGCAGCCGCGCATTGTGGGACGCTGGTGCCTATGCAGGCCCCAAGGGCAGCTGCTGCTGGCGGCAAGGTCTGTGCACCATGAGGGGAGTGGAGGGGTCTGCACACCCCCCCACTCTTCCTCACATCCCACACACCCACACCCTGCCCCACAACCCCACTCCCATATATACACCCCAAAATACCCTACTGCCCCCACCACAGACAGCCACACCCTCTCACAACCCCCCTCCACACACACCTCCCACCCCCACTCCCCTCTCTTTGAAATGTGTTGGGCTTGTTTTTAAAGGCAGTGCTGCTTTTTTTCCTCACAAGACTTGGTAACACTGCTCCAAGCCCTGCTCCCCATGGATGGCAGCGCTGGGATGGGGAGGGGGGTCTTGACTAGCCCAGGGCACATGAGTTTGTTTGCCTAGGGCCCACTAAAGGGTTACTCTGGCCCTGATTACTCAAATCTCCGCTCATTTCTAATAAAAGCTATATCATTAATTTGGTCTATTACACTTATTAATGGAACTGCTTTCTCCTAAATATTTCTGTCGCTTCCATTCTACTTTGTCTAGCATAAGCTCACTCTCTATTACCTTTTCCTGTTCCCTGAAAATCTAACTGACCATATATTCTCATTTTATCTCTCTCTCCTAGCCTTACACATCTTATTTTTACTACACCTTCATGAAACAGCACTGATCACTCTTCTGCATCTTGCAAAAAAGAGGATCTCTGTGTTCTCTAGCGCACAAAAGGAATAAGGCTAAAAAAAGGACTTAAACTCATAGGAAATATAAACTTCAGCAGAAACAGACTTTGATAACAGTTAGCTTCTTGTATTCTTTTTACACATCTTTTCTGAAGTCATATAATCTCTTGTGTAGAAAAATGATGAACATTCCTTTAGTCCAATTAATCTTTCAGTTTTAAAACTGTTTCTTCTTTATTTTCCCTCAAATAAATTGAGACTTTCTTATGTATATTGCTCACATAGCTTCAGAGTTATTAAAATTCTTTTTCCCCCTGTTTCATTTTTATACGTTACCTAGTCTGGGTGGTGAATTTGCAGATTTGTTTAATTTTAGCCAAGATCAAGCTCTACACCATATACCTTTATTTTATGTCTTATACAATATACTATGCAAGCAGAAATCAGAACAATTCCACTGTTTCCATTCATATCAGATAAGGATCTGGCTCCACAAGACTCTTAAAGTGAATTTCTCCAAAATTAGAGAAACATTTCTATTGATATTGGACCAACTCCTGAAGAGAGTTGACCTTCAGGAGAGATGAAGAGATGAGAACCTGCATTTCTTTTGCTTTTAGCACAGGTACCATTGGACTTTATAAAACCTGTTACTAATTAATTTAAAGAAGCATGGGGCCTGAAGTACTTGACAGACTGAATAAATAATTAATATTTTGTCAACCTTCTGTTACTCAGAAGAACAAACATTTGTTCTACCTTCTATCGTACTGAAAATAAGACTTGACATACACATTTTAATACCTGTTGGCACAAGAGAAGAGGTAATACTGTCATCATTGGGCTTTGAGTTAATCATGCTCTATGTTTCATTACATACTGCTTTTAAAAAATCTGAAAACACAGGTCACCAATGGTGCTCAGCACTGCCCATTGTTTTAACCTCCAGCCGTGCTTACAATATTGTAGACAGGTATATGAATTCTCAGTGTCCCACTCTGTTATTGAAGATTATAAATGCAGTATTTAAGATATAACACAAGTAACAAACTTAATTCCCTTTGTATTTATCCAATTCTTTCTTCCAAGTTCCAAAAAGCCCTACCCATTTCTTTCTTCCCCCAACAGCTGAATTTGAAAACCTTTATGTATTTTCCCACCAGTCAAAACAGGAGAAACAAACTCAGTTTGGGGAGAAAAATATGTACAAACCCATAAATAAGAAACAATAAAAATGGGAAGCTACATATTATGAAAAATCACTGAGCAGAGCAAAGTTCCTTTAGGATGTAGGATATGCTTGGAAAAAAATACAAAACTAAATAGAGTGGAGCCAAAATTAATGGTACTAAATATCTTACGGAGACCTACTGCTTCAATTCCTTCACAATTGATGCAACTTTTACATTGTTGAGACAGCTAGCAACCAATCTAAGAGGTTGAAAACAATATTCAGCTCTGCTGCCTTACCACATGATACTTTTAAAAGCATGGGTAAACTCCATTCATTCAGCAGACTGGCCAAGAACTCTACTGGTGGTCATCTGATTTTTGAATAATACACACTGCATGAAGCTCTGATTGCCAAAAAATACACCCACATCCAATTACTTAATGCAGAACTACAATTTACACAATAATTAATATTCTGAGTTTCTTCTTAGATATATATTGCTGCACTCTGAGCAGATACAATTGCAAAGTATTATCTCAGATCTACCAGCATATTAACTGGACTCCCAAATTCCATACCTTAGGAGGCAACTTGTGTCAAAAAATCTTTTTCACTAAATGTTTCTGGCAGTCCCTTCATCCCCCCTTCACACTGAGTATCTTGCATGACACCTTTTTCATTATAAAGTTGTATGGTGTTATCAAACTGTATGGCCACCGCTACCTCTGGTCAAAAATGAGATTTGTACATCACAATGCTATCCCAGTGAGCATCATTTTAAGTAAACACATTTTGAACAGTATTAAGAGCAAGTATGTACATCTAAAAAGAGAAAGGGGTAGCAAGTCGAACAATCTTAAAACAAACACTTTTCTATTAAAAGACAAGTTGGTCAGCTCAGCTTCTATCTGGAGTGTGATTAGAACCCCACTGTAAAACAATTACCAAGACTCTGTTCTGATATTTGATGTCTGAAAAGGAAAAGACCTCATGCAGACTCGGTCTCTTGTGTGCACTGGTGAGTATATTTTACTGCTGATTTTCTCTGAATAAACATATGCTAAGAACTGCTGAAACACTCTGCTGGTTTTAAACATACCTAATGTCGTATTAGAGGTTTGTTTCCAGAGCGAACTGCCTTGTTTATTAGCTACCTCCCTCCAGCTGGCAAAGAATACCACTGATATCAACTCTGATCAGCTGTCTCGCACAGCACACTCATCTATGGGAAAGATGTTGGAAGGTAACTAGCAGGAAGTAAGACAAAAAAATCCAAACAAAATGGTTCTGGCAATTTAGAAAACAGACTACACTTTACTACTGTGAATCAATAATATCCATATAAATTATATGTCATCAAACTCATTCCATTGTAAATATTATGGTGTACAGAATTTATTGAGCTTATAAAAACAAGAGTGTAATAACTAGGCTATTCTATTCAACTCCCAGCATTCTCCCTTCTCCATCTTTCATCTGAGATTCTTTAGTGTAACTGTAGCATATATCACAAAATAAGATGCTTTCACTTACTTTCTTCATGTTAACAGAGAACCCCTATTTGCCATTTTTATACAACAATGCATCGCTCCTGCCTGAATCAAATATTCAATACACTTTAGGAGATGATCATAAACGTAAATGTTATTGGACCAAATCATTAATATTGTATCAGAAAAAAATGCCATTCAAAGGATAGGTTAAGACCGAATGTTTCATATACTGTAACAAGACTCACATTAATAGAAAAAAAATTATCGATATTTTAGAAAAGTGCAATAGAAAAAAGATGGGTTGAAATTAAATTTTACCCAATGAATGTACTTTAATTGTACAGGATTGATAAAGTATAAAATGTTAGCAACCTAAATGGTAAAAAGTAAAATAGATTCTAAAAAGTTATTTCTGGTTTAATTACTAATATTTTTATTTGGATAATACAATTTTTTTTTACGTTTGGCAAACAATAATATAGGTATTTTAAAAGGGCTGAGAAAAATGTATATATCAGGAGACTGGGATGCATTTTTTTGTTTTGGTCACAATTGAAATGTCCACTGCAGATTAAATTACAGTACTGCATAATTTAGTGCAATTTGTCACGACTGGCAAGCTTTGCTCAGGAATATAAGGGTTGCTGCAGGTCAGAATTTAAATGAACTGCCTGAATGTCTAGAAAAGCTTACACAGCATTGACCTGAGCTAGCCATAGTGTGGGCAAAACTCTCTCACTTCCATGTGTTCTAAGATTGAGAAGGAAAAACCTTCATTAATATTGTACCCTTTCCTGCATTCCTTGCTCAGGTAGCATTCCCACTGAACATACTGGCTGAAATTCTAGTCATGCTGAAGTCAACAGCAATTTTGCCACTTATTCCATTAGAGCTACAATGTCACCCCAGCGTGTAAAAGAAATGTTGAAAGATTATGTAAGAAACTGGATCAGGCCAAACAGCAGCAAAACTCAGAGGAAGGTTTCCTACATAAACAAACCAGCCCATCATGCCAAGGATTGCTACAATTTTTGCTCCAGAAACCCAATCTCAAAGATTTCTGAATTAGAACAAAGTGTTAAATATTTAATGTAAGCAAAAACTAAAAGAAAAACAACTTTTCTGATTTTCTATTAAATTTAAAGCAGAACAAGAGTGAGATGGCTGACAAAGCAGCATTTAATTCCTAGCTATATCTAGACCAGAATACCCAGCCTAATTTACACAGACAGCCAGTCACAGTTCAAATAATCACATACAGCAAAATATGACAGGGGAATTAAAGGACCAGGAAAGCATGTCTGAACTATGAGCTTCCTATTCTAAATGTATTAAATGCAGACATTTAATTCTGAAAAAGGCTAACTTGGTTGTTTCTTATTTTAAGCCAAAAAATATTTCATGCAGAAAATACAAAATGAATGATAACCGCTTCTAGATATATTTTTTTAAAATTAAATAGCCAATTTAAACTTAAGCTTTCACATGCTACAAAGATTCACAGGAAAGATAGTCAAGATTCCATAGTAAGCACTAGGATAGTAACGGATTGGTGAGTAGGCGATCACCTTATGTGATATGCCATTCTTTTTTCCCAGCTTCTTCAAGCCAAGCTGACAAGTGCTACGAGTTGCAAGTTATTGTGGTATATTGGCATTTGTCTCAAAACACCTATTACCAGAGGTAGTCAGGCAATCAGACGATATGCAGCCCCAGGTTTTATTTTGATGTAAATCATGAGTAATAACTCCAGTCCTGTGAAGCCAACTTAGTGACAGCAAGGTATCAGAAAGATATTATGCACCAAAGCAAAATTCTGACTCTTGTGAAATAACTGACTAAACACGTATTGACTTCAGAAAAGCCAGTATTTCACACTAGATCTTACTTTGAAAACACCCTGCATAGAGAGAGAGACCATGTATTGTTGCTATGGGCTCCTCTGCAACTACCTCTTAAAGCAGAATCAAATTTACTTCCACGCCCCATTCACCCTGCCTTTTCCTTCTACGTTAATTATCTTTACATTTTACCATGACTAACAGTAACACATAATCTTTCTTCTTTTTTTTTCCTTTTTTTTTGGGGGGGGGGGGGGAGAGGGAGGAGGGACGACACATGGACGGACAACAGGAATACAGGCTCTTTATACTCTTGTCAATACCGTAAGCACACTAAGACATTCAAAAACAAGTAATCATAAAAATGCAGTTTTTAAATTTCAAACTGAAGTTATATGACATGTTCTTCATGCCAGCAAAATTTAACCCTAACACTTGAAACCTCCTTCAATAGTATTAATGTTCCTTTCACAAGGTTGGTCCCTCCTTAACTAGTTCAGAACTACTGTATATTTCACATTCTGCTGTAATAAGAGCACATTTTTCTGACAATATTAAAAATGTCACTAAATACACTATGAAAAGATACTACCAATCTGCTCTCTATAAGAAGTTTCTCTAGGACACGGCTGTCCAACCAGCGGCCTTACAGGTGGCCTGCAGGCTGGCTGTATGCGGCTCATAGGCCCCTGCAACCACCTTTCCCACTGCCCCACAGTGGGGAATAGCCTGATGGGGGGTTCACCACTGGTGCTGCCCAGTGGCAGGGCACTGTATGCCACCAGCCTGGCTTTGGGGATGGGGGGTGGAGGAGCTGCATGCTGCTGGCCCTGTCCATGGTAGTGGGGAGAGGCTGCAAGCTGCTAGTGCTGCTTGCACAGCAAAGACAGATCCTGAGGGGGGCAACCCAACAGCATATGGCTTGCCAAAATTCAATAGCCGTGCTCTGGAACAATATCTGAAAGGGTGTAAGTCTCTCTTGGAATGAACCAGTAACTCTTGTTAGGGTTCACAGAATTTACACAAGAGCAACAGACAACACAGGAAGAGAGTGTTACCTTACTTTTCAGCTTTAAACTAGTCAACCTTTATATTTACATGCCATGGGATAGGGCAAGCTTTTAGAGAAAGAAATCTTCTTCAGTAGAGCAAATAAGCAGAACAGAGTTCTGGAGAAATCTTTGAAAATAACTTTGTTTTTCAGGTACAGGAACACATGCAGCAGCAACATGATTATACAGGCAGTCCTCGGATTTATGACACAATTGGTTCCTGAAAACCGCGTCTTAAGTCGAAATATTGTAACTCGGAACCAATTTTCTCATTAAAAAAATGTTATAAACGGGGGATTGGTTCCTGAACCAAGGCCCGAACCCTATTTTCACCAAAAATACCCCAGAATTTTGTACTCAATCAATTATAGATGAATAATATAGCTACATTAATATATTTATATTGCAAATAGCAATCATATTGATTTGGAAGGACTGATTTTGCTGGACTTTTTGAAAGGCTTTTGGTTGGACTTTTTGAAGGGTTCTTGGCTGAAGTCTTCTCAGGAGTCTTGGCTGCAGGTTCTTCTGGAGTCATGTCTGCTTTCTTAAAGAAAGTGTCCAAGGAAGTTTGGACAGATATTCTCCAGGGAGATGAGCGACGCAGCAAACTTGTTCGCTGGCGTGGTGTTGCATCAGATCAAACGTTGTAAAGTCAAAACTGACGTCATAAAGTTGAAACAGGGTGTCAATTTATAAACGTTGTAAGTGTGAAACGCTGTAAGTCAAGGACTGCCTGTATCTCAAAGTGTATTTCTACAGTCCTCTTCTAAACCACTTTCTTATTGAAAGTTGGGCATCTCCGACATTTTTGATTAAATTTTCAAGAAGTATTTTCTTCATGGTGAGGTTGTATCCTAGCATTCAACAGAGACATTAGTAGAACCCAATGCCCTAACACAGCAAGCCCAGGTCTTCTAAAGAGACATTAAACACAGATCAGAAATTATAGATGCAAATCAGATAGGGAATGATAACTTACTATTAGACCAGCCTAAGAATTAAAGGCAAACAGACTGTTTGTAGGTACTGTGCTGTGCTCTGGTAGCACCCTGCTAAAGTCAGAGGAATTCTGTGTGGGCACAGCCATAAAGAGAGACTTCCAAAAACAGGTCCTTGATGAGGAGCTGAAGATTTTAGCTACATGCTAATGATAATTTTTACATCCTCTCTAGAATCAACCCTGCATTAAAAAACAACCCCCCTCCAAACAAAAACTCATGAAGAAAGAAACAAAGGTACAGTAAGAACCCTGAGATACAGTTCTGCCTGCATATAGCAGCGATGATGCTTTAGTAAGGCAGCTACAGAAGGAAAAAGGTTAGGACTGGGGACACAGTATAGTCACAACTATCTTGATTCAGGCTCCCGTGGCTCTAACTAGTGTACTGCTGGAAGGTGCTCAGATACTATGGTGCTAGGCACAGCATAAGAACTTAGCTGGAAATGAACAGTTAAATGAAGGAGAAATAAAAGAGTCTTACGTTAACTTTGGAAAACATCCATGAGGTGTGGATTTGGGATTAAATATTTACCTGCTGGCAAAGCTCCATTAAGATCTGGAACCACCAGAAGGATGTGGAGTTTTCATACACAAGGCCTGTCACTTTTGGAGATGTTCTGTCAGAAGCAAAATGAGCTTGACAGTTTCACCAGAGATCCTAGTAAACGTATATCTATGTCACAAAACTGCCACAGGACTTGTGCAAAGATCTCCCTTCTTAAGAGGTTCTGCCTGCCTTCCTCATGTTTACATGATGAGAAATCCTTTCAGCATCACAGAAGACAAAATTAGCTTTTACATGGCCTGATTATATTTGTTTCAGGTAGGTGGCTCTCCACCTCTTTACTTGCAGGAGCCAGTGATAAGTTTCAAAATATTAGGACTAATCTGTCTTTAGGGGTTTCTTTTACCAAATGCATGGCTGCCTCCCCACTTTTCCCTCTCTATGAACCAGAAAATTTAGATAGCAAGCCATGGATCCTGTGCTTAAAAACCTTTTCTACTTTTCCTATTTAACTGGCCTGTCTTTGACCAAAGTTCAACAACTGTACTCTCCTAGGGAGCTTTAAACAAAGGCCAATATAGAGAAGCTCAATTGTGCATAAGCAATGGCTAGAACATTATTTCAATTGTTTAAATGCTGGAAGTTCCCTTTAGATCAAAACACTCTGGGAACATTATGCACAGTGATCTCATATGGAGAGGACCACTGAAATCCTGCATACGAGTTAAACCCAGAGATATTATTTATGTTTTGGGAGGAGTTCTATCTTGCTTATATGGTTTACTGTAAACTGGAAATTCCCTTGATGATCCTCACCTGAGACAGTGATTTGCGAGATGCTCTATCTTAGGTAAGCTAAACTGCCTCAGGGAGGCTTCCCACTGGAACCCACAAAATGGAAGGGGATCAACAAAGTGAAAGACAGCATTTGTTCAAACTCACTACAAAAAAATAGAGAAGAGAAGGATGTGATCATGCTGGAGAAAATATATCCTATTTTAGTGTGGAAATGAAAACTGTCCAGCTATTCCTCTCCAAACTGAGTAGATGTGATGCACTGATTTAATGGCCTGATAATCCATTATCTTCCAAAAAAGTTAAGACAACAGTGCACTATGTGGCCATGGAATTCTTGCTCTCCAACCTGAAGCAGCACAATTAAAGATTTTCCAATGTGGCTACTGGGGAAAAGCAACAAAATGAAGAAGCTGAATAGGTTACCAAATTGGGGAAAAATTAGATAGCTAGATACGCATAGTTCAGCTAAAACAAAGTGGAATTAGGGACAACAGAAACATGTGAAGGAGAGAAAGAAGTGATAAGAGAATTGGAAAATGAACATACAACTTGAACTTTTAGCAACCTGGCTGCTACAGATTAGTCTGTGAAAGGGTTACTGATGAGAAATGGAAAAACTCCCCTTTATTGGAATATTTTAAGACTAGACTGAACAAGGCATTAAAATGTATAGTTCGGAAAATTCTACATTGATCAGGCAGATGGACTAGGTAAGTTAATAATATCTGTAAGCATGTGATTTTTTAAAAAGCTTACAATGTATTTATTTACAATTGAATCGTTAGAATCTTACATATATCCACTTCCCTTGCCTCAATGCTAGCTACAACTTACTGTGAATCAAGAATCATACCGTTTTGAGTTTGGTTATGATCAACCAAGAAGAGATGCTACAAATGTAAGCCAGGTATGTGAGATATAACTAAAAACCTAATTATTTTGTGAAATCAACAACAACAAACATTTTTTTAAAATGCTGGCTCCACAGTGGCAGCCCTTGGTCCTTGTTGCAGGAAGGGAAAAGCACTGGCTGGCAGGGCAGCACAAAGGTCAGCAGACAGGATGGCAGCTGCCCCCTCATCCCTTCTCCCCCCAGTGGGGCCTCTCCACCAATCAGCACCAAGGAGTGGGGTGGCACAAAGGGCAGCCAAGAATCAAGATGGCAGCCACCTCCTCGTGTGTCCACCCCCGAAAGGCTTCTCCTCTAATCAGGGCCAAGGGGCAGGGCCTCTCCTCCAATCAGTGCTGAGGGGCGGGGCTGCCATGAAATGCTCACAAATTGGCTGTGTGCTGTGAGCAGGCCATGAAAAACCCTCTGTCTCACTGCAATTTAAGTAGGTCCCTAGATATAACATATTAAGCATAGAGAAACTGTAGTAGCAGACCCTTGATCTGCCATATTGAGGTGCTACAGAAATTCTTCTTTGATACTGTACTTCACCAGGCTTGAATAACATTCTGGCCCAAGAATTAGAGCTCGAGACCCCTAGGATGTAGGTAATGAAATCAACTCTGCAACTCCAAAACATTTTGAGCTGTGTAGTCATTCTTTCATACTGTTGTTATCAAGAAAGGAGGGCCCTGAAAAATCTGAGTTTAAATAAGCAACTTCTACAAAAAGGCTAGACTTTCAAAGGCTACCAGATGTTCCAGTATTATCACATATATGACCTTTTTCCTGGATTCAATTGAGAATGATTTTCCTTTAAAACTAATTGTAAAGCTATAACTATTTCCATTGGTTATACTGCAAAGGCTGAAGGAAACAAATTCTTCCTTTCGGGGAACTCAGAAATTAAAAAGGAAAATCCAACAATTGGGTGTTTTGCATAATAGATTATTCCAAAGTGTAAGTAAGCCTGTGTCCACAGCAACAGAACCGTACATTTCCTAAAAAAAACCCCAACCAAATGTACATTTCTTTGTTCACCACTGTGTGGTGCTATTACTCTGGAAAAAGGATTTGTCAAACTTCTCTAACATACTGACAGATCAGTTTTCTGGCATTACCCATAACTTTGAACAGTGACTTCATCTAAAAACTGCCCCTTAGATTTAGAGTTACTTTGCATCTTGCAATCAGCTTGGGGTTTTGTTTTGTTTTTTGTTTGCTTTGTTTTTTTGTTTTGTGTTGTTTACAGAAAACCCATTAATAATACAGACAGGAAAACCAAATCATCCAAGAGATTGCTAAAAGCCTTATTTTAATTTCTAGAGCTAAAATCCAGTATGATTCTGGAAAGGCTTAACATTATTAAGCTGATGACTATGTAACAACTTGTGTGAAATGAACACAAGTCAGACTAGCAGTAAGGGACAAGTTAGCATATAAGGAAAAATATGCAGGACTGATGCTAAGTAAAGAAGTTTTAATGGAGGACAAAGGTTTTAGTGGCACAGAAACTAAATTATTCCCCCAATCCAGAAGTATTTCCTGGAGATCAGGATAGAATTGAAGAACAGCATTGTGGAAGCCATGCTACTGATGTTCATGCCATGTTTGCTTAAATGAAGGGATTCTCTATCAGACATTTCATTACCACCAGCTTTGGTATGACAAGAAAGAAAGAAAGACTTTGACTTTTGACTTTTAAGAGGCATTTATTCCAGGGAGGGTGACAAATCGGGGCCAGTAGAGAGCATGTACAGGTTGGCCCGAAGATCTGGGCCTCATGGACAAGGCCTGGGCTCATGGCCTGCAAGGCCTGCCTGTACACTCTAGACTAAAAAAAACACAGCCAACAAAAGGACTATTTACATATTTACAGTTCTGCCAGCGGGGACACCCATAGGGGCCTCAGGGGTCGACCCGCGTGAAACAAAGTCCAAGGACAGAAAGAAAGAAAGACAGAGTTTGGTGGCCTGCCCCTTCTGCCCGGGGGCAATGGAAGAGAACGTTTTTCATGCCTTCCCAGACTGCTCCCGGCTGCGGCCGCTCTTTGCCACCCTCGGGGTGCTGCTTTAGGCACTGGGCTGGGACTTTTCAGAGGACATATACATTTGCTCTTTCCCGTACCGGGTGGCTGAGCAGGGCACAGTCAACCTGGCCAACTTCCAGGTGGGCCAGGCCAAGATGGCCACCCTGAAGAGCAGCTGAAACTGGCTTGCCAGAACCACGATGGACGACCATCCTCAGCATGGAGCTGAGGATGGCATCCCAAGTAAAGGATAACAAAAAATTGTTTTTTAGATATATAGGGAGTAAAAGGAAGGCCCAGGGAGGAATAGGACCCCTACTAAATGGGCAGAAGCAATTGCTCACAGACAGGGGGGACAAGGCTGAAATCCTCAACGAGTTCTTTGCCTCAGTGTTCCTAAGTGAGGGGCAGGACAAGGCTCTCACTGGGGTTGTAGAGAGGCAGCAGCAAGGCACCAGGCTGCCATGCGTAGACCCTGAGATGGTGCAGAGTCATTTGGAGGAACTGGATGCCTTTAAGTCGGCAGGCCCGGATGAGCTCCATCCGAGGGTACTGAAGGCACTGGATGACGTCATTGCACAGCTACTGGCGGACGTCATTGCACAGCCACTGGCGGTAATATTTGAATACTCGTGGCACACGGGCCACATCCAAGAGGACTGGAAAAGGGCCAATGTGGTCCTCATTTTCAAGAAGGGGAGGAAGGAGGACCCAGGCAACTATAGGCCAGTCAGTCTCACCTCCATCCTAGGCAAAGTCTTCGAAAAAATTATCAAGACTCACATTTGTGAGAGCCCGGCAGAACAAATTATGCTGAGGGGGAACCAGCACGGGTTCGTAGCAGGTAGATCATGCCCGACTAATCTAGTCTCTTTTTATGACCAGGAGTAGGGGTTGATGTCGTATACTTAGACTTCAGGAAGGCCTTCGATACGGTATCCCACCCCATACTGGTGAACAAGTTAAGGGGCTGTGACTTGGATGACTACACGGTCCGGTGGGTGGCGAATTGGCTAGAGGGTCGCACCCAGAGAGTCGTAGTGGATGGGTCAGTATCGACCTGGAAGGGTGTGGGCAGTGGGGTCCCGCAGGGCTCGGTCCTTGGACCGATACTCTTCAATATCTTCAGCAGTGACTTGGACGAGGGAGTCAAGTGTACTCTGTCCAAGTTTGCAGATGACACAAAGCTATGGGGAGAAGTGGACACGCCGGAGGGCAGGGAACAACTACAAGCAGACCTGGACAGGTTGGACATATGGGCAAAAAACAACAGAATGCAGTTCAACAAGGAGAAATGCAAAGTGCTGCACCTAGGGAGGAAAAATGTCCAGCATACCTACTGCCTAGGGAATGACCTGCTTGGTGGCACAGAAGCTGAAAGGGATCTTGGAGTCCTAGTGGACTCCAAGATGAACATGAGTCAGCAGTGTGACGAAGCCATCAGAAAAGCTAATGGCACTTTATCATGCATCAGCAGATGCATGACGAACAGATCCAAGGAGGTGATACTTCCCCTCTATCAGACACTGGTCAGACCGCAGTTGGAATACTGTGTGCAGTTTTGGGCGCCACACCTCAAGAGGGATGCGGATAACCTGGAGAGGGTCCAGAGAAGGGCCACTCGTATGGTCAAGGGCTTGCAGGCCAAGCCCTATGAGGAGAGACTGGGGCACCTGGACCTCTTCAGCCTCCGCAAGAGAAGGTTGAGAGGTGACCTTGTGGCTGCCTATAAGTTCATCACGGGGGCACAGAAGGGAATTGATGAGGTTTTATTCGCTAAGGCGCCCCTGGGGGTTACAAGAAATAATGGCCACAAGCTAGCAGAGAGCAGATTTAGACTAGACATTAGGAAGAACTTCTTCACAGTTAGAGTGGCCAAGGTCTGGAACAGGCTCCCAAGGGAGGTGGTGCTCTCCCCTACCCTGGGGGTCTTCAAGAGGAGGTTAGATAAGCATCTAGCTGGGGTCATTTGAACCCAGCACTCTTTCCTGCCTATGCAGGGGGTCGGACTCGATCTATTGAGGTCCCTTCCGACCCTAGCATCTATGAATCTATGAATCTATGACGCCCTGCAGCTCTTCTGCCTGCTGGTGCGGGCCCGCCTCTCACTTGAGTTTGATCATGTGGTCGTCCAGCAGACGGTGCCCACCTTTGAAGAACGTTGGGTCATCGAGGGGGTGCTGTGCCAAGTCGAGGGGAGATGCCTGCTCCTTGCACTGTGATGCCACCACCTGCTCAGGGGGCGGGTCCAGCAAGCCAAGACCTTGGGCTTTGTCCGTGCAGGCTGACCCTTGATGTACTGAGGCCCCCCTTGGGCATCCCCACTGTAGAACTCTATATATGTATATACTTCTTTTGTCCCTTGTGTTTAGTTTTGTTTTGGTTTTTTTGTCTAGAGTGTACAGGCAGGTCTTGGAGGCCATGAGCCCAGGCCTTGTCCTTGAGGCCCAGATCTTTGGGACAATCTGTTGGGTCTTTACTGCTCCCCATTTGTCACCCTCCCCGGAATAAAAGTTTCTTAGAAGTCAAAAGAAAGAAAGAAAGAAAGAAAGACTTTTTGACTTTTAAGAGACCTTTATTCCCGGGAGGGTGATAACTCGGATCCAGTAAAGACCATGTACAAGGACGCCCGAAGCTCTGGGCCACATGGACAAGGCCTGGGCTCATGGCCTGCAAGGCCTGCCCGTACACTCTAGAGAAAAAAAAAAAAACAACGAACATTAGGACTATTTACAGTATTTACAGTTTTGCCAGCAGGGACACCCATGGAGGCCTCCGGGGTCGACCCGCACGAGCAACAGTCCAGGGCCTCGGCCCGCTTGACGCGTCTCTGCGGCTTGAGCAGCCGGTGGCATCACAGTACGAGGATCAGGCGTCCCGCCTCAACCCGGCACAGCGCCCCCTCGAGGGCCCAGCGCTCCTCAAAGGCGGGCACTGTCCGCCTGAGGACAGCGTGCTCAAACTCGAGCGAGAGGCAGTCCCGCACCAGCAGGCGGAAGAGCTGCAGGGCGTCGACCATCCCGGTGCCGGTGAGCTGGTTTCGCCGGCTCTTCAGGGTGGCCATCTTGGCCTGGCCCAGCAGGAAGTTGGCCAGGCTGACCGTGGCCCGCTCGGCCGCCCGGTACGGAAAGGAGTGGACGTAGGCGTCTTCGGAGAAGTCCTGGCCCAGCACCCAAAGCAGTGCGCCCAGGGCGGCAAAGAGAGGCTGCAGCCGGGGGCAGTCGAGGAACGCGTGGAAAATGTCCTCGTCCAGCACCCCCGGGCAGAAGGGGCAGGCCGCCGAGGCCGCTGGGTCCAGGTGACACACAAAGGTGCCGGTGGCCAGGATGCCGTGCACGAGCCGCCACTGCAGGTCGCCGGTCTTCTTGGCGATGGGCACCTTATACAGCGTGCGCCACGCCGGGGTCCCGGGCTGCGCCAGGCGCCGCCGCCACGCGGTGTCAGGGCGGCCGGCCAGCACCTGGGCGTGCCGGGTGCGCACCACCCACATGTAGAGGCCCTTGCGGGGCAGGGTGCCAAAAGGGCAGCCCGTATTGCTGCTGGGGGGCACCGGGAGCCTGAGCAGCGTGTTGGGCCGCTCGGCCAGCTCGCCAGGTACCTCTGGGATGACAGGTAGCGGTGGGAAGGCGTCTTCTGCGGCGTCCGCGGCGGGGAGGGGCCGGCGAGTCTGGAGATGGGCTTCCAGGGCGGTCACTGCCTCCGTCGGGAGGGCGGCCCTAACGGCCCGCAGAAGCCGCCCCACGGTGCGGACGGAGCGCATCGCCAGCTGGGCAGCCAGGGCCTTGGATGACAGCCAGTCCGACCGAGCGGGGTCCAGGAGGTGCTCCAGGCGGGTGGAGCGCGCCTCGACGAGAGCTGCCGTGAGGCTGGCGGAGGCCAGGCTCGGCAAGACCCGGTGCAGAGCCGGGTTGTGGACCAGGGGCTCTCGAAGGAGTTGCGGGAACCGCAGGTGCCTCGCCTGGGGACAGAGACGGAAGGCCGCCCGGCAGGCCCGCACCATGCTGCGGTAGAACGGGGGAAGGACCGCCCCGTTCAGGAAGGTGAGGTCCAGTTGAAACAGCTCCCGGTCAAAGCTGAGGCCCCCCACTCGCCACAGGAATCGGCACGCCAGCTGTCGCCACGGGAGGTGGCCTTCGGTGTACAGGAGCCGCTGGAGGGCCTGCAGCCGATAGGTGGCCACCCTGCTGGCCAGATCGATCAGGCCCTGGCCCCCCTCGCCGGTGGGCAGGTAGAGGGCAGCTCGTGGGAGCCAGTGGCGTCCGTCCCACAGGAAATCGACCAGGAGCCGCTGCAGTCGCTCCAGTAGCTCCGGCGGAGGGTCCAGCACCGCGCAGCGGTGCCACAGGGTCGCTGCCGCCAGGTTATTGATGACGAGGACGCGCTCCCGGTAGGAAAGGCTGGGCAGGCGCCAGCGCCACCGCTGTAGGCGGGCCTCCACTCCCTCCTCGAGGCCGTCCCAGTTGCGCGCCATGAAGGTTGTCGGCCCCAGGAACACGCCCAAGACCTTGAGGCCCTCGCGGCGCCAGGCGAGTCCCCCCGGCAAGTCCGGCGGAGGCCTGCCAGTCCATGCGCCAAGCAGCAGAGTGTCACTCTTGCCCCAGTTGATGCGGGCGGAGGAGGTGCGCTCGTAGGCCCGCTGGCAATCTGCCAGAGCCCGCATGTCTTCCTGGGTGGCGAGGAAGACGGTGACGTCGTCCACATAGGCTGCCAGCCGGAGACGAGGGCCAGCGGACGGGCCTGTGGCCGATGGCAGGGCCACCCCACTCAGGCGGCGGCGCAGCACGTGTAACAGCGGCTCGATGGCCAGGGCGTAGAGCATGCCCGACAGCGGACAGCCCTGGCAAATGCCCCTGCGCACGGGGAACGGAGCGCAAAGCACCCCGTTCACTTGAGCAGGCTGGAAATGTCTCGGTACAAGACCCGGAGGGCCCCGGTGAGGAGGGGCCCAAAGCCAAAGGCCTCCAGCGTGCGGAAGAGGTAAGCGTGGCCCACGCGGTCAAAGGCCTTCTCCTGGTCGAGAGAGAGGAGGCTGATGTCGAGGCCAAAGAGCTCGCTAGCCATGAGCAGGTCCCGCAGCAGGAACAGGTTGTCTTGTATGGTCCTGCCCAGCACGCAGTAGCTCTGCTCGGGCCCGGTGAGAGAGGCCATGACCGCGCGGAGGCGGGTGGCCAGCGCTTTGGCCAGAATCTTATAGTCCGCGCACAGCAGGGAGACCGGCCACCAGTTCTTCATGTAGCCCAGGTCTCCCTTCTTGGGCAGCAGGGTCAGCACCGCTCGGCGGCAGCTGATCGGCAAGACCTTGTCGGCGAGGCTCTCCTGGAAAACGCGCAGGAGGCTGGGGCCGAGGAGAGGCCAGAAGGTCTTGTAGAACTCGGCAGGCAGCCCGTCGAGGCCCGGGGCTTTGCCGGAGGCGAGGCCGGCCGTGGCGGCCGCCAGCTCTTCCAGGGACAAGTCCCGCTCCAGCTCGCCGGCCTCCAGGGCATCGAGACGCGGTAGGCCCTCGTGGAGTTCCCGCGTGGCCTCGGGGCACGACGGCTCGGCCGCAAACAGGTCGCGATAGAAGGCGACGGCACATTCGCGGACTTCGCCCGGCTCTGTAATGACCCGGCCCTCAGGAGTCTTGAGATGGTCCAAGACTTTGCTCGCTGCCCTCCGCTGCTCCAGGTCGAAAAAGAAGCAGGTCGGGGCGTCGGTTTCCACCAGCTCCTGGCAGCGGGCGCGGATCCTCGCGCCGCGGGCCGCGCTCTCCGCCAAGTCGCGCAGGCATTTCCTGCGGAGCCGGAGGCTCTCGCTCAGTGCTGCGTCACTGCCAGCGGCCAGAAGAGCAGCCTCGAGCTCCGCCACGTCCTCCTCCAACTCCCGGATACGGCGGCGCGTCTCGTTTGCGGCCAGCTGGGTGTATTGCTGGCAGAAGGCTCGGGTCTGGACCTTGCCCACGTCCCACCACAGCTTCCAGGAGGAGTGGCTTGGTCTCGCAGCCTCCCACCTCCGCCAAAAGTGGGCAAAGCAGTCCCGGAAATAAGAGTCCTGAAGCAGACTAACGTTCAAACACCAATACGGTGCCTGTGCACAGGCTCTCCCCGGCAGGCTCAATTCGCTGAAGGCCAGGCCATGATCTGATAGACCCGAGGGAGCGATGCGGCTGCTGCACAGGAGTGGCAGGTGGTGCCTGGTGATATAAAGGCGGTCAAGGCGAGCCATGGTGAGACCGCCGGCACTCATCTTGGCCCAGGGGTACTGGCGCACATCGGGATGCAGGGCTCGCCAGACGTCCACGAGGTCTGCCCCCTCCAGGGCAGCTTGCAGCTTGCGAGCGGAGGGCAGGTGGGGCTCAGGCCCTGTGCGGTCGAGGCACGGGGCAGTGGTGCAATTGAAATTGCCCCCGAGGAGGAGCAGGTCATCATCCTCGCTAGCATCGCGCAGGAGGGCAGCCAAGGTCTCAAAGAAAGCGACCCTCTCCTGGCCATCGGAGGGCGCGTAGATGTTGATGAGCAGCAGACGGTGTTGTGCGAGGGTGACGCGGACAGTCAGCAGGCGGCCGGGGATGACCTCCCACGGCACCGCCGCATCAAGCTGCAGCTGCGGCGATAAGAGTGTCGCGACCCCCATGCGGAGGTTGGTGCCGTGGTTCAGGAACACCTGTCCTCGCCAGGCAGCCAGCCAGGCCGCCTGGTTGAACCTGTCAGAGTGGGTCTCTTGTAGGAAGGCGACGGCCAGCCTCTTCTGTCGCAGGAACTCCAGGACGGCCTCGCGCTTCACCGCGTCTCGACAGCCGTTGACGTTGAAGGTGCCAATGGTTGTGGCTGCCATGGGTGTGGGTGTGGGAGAGGAGAAGCAAAGCAGAGTGCGGGTGGAAGAGCAAGCACCCAAGAGCAGAGCAAGGCAATACAGACAGGTCAGGGAAGGCCTACCGTGCCCTACTCTAGTCGAGGGACCCGCCCAGGCCCCACTCCACTCTCACCCTCTGGGCAAGCTTGTCCAGACGGTAGGCCATCTGACGTGTGCCCCGATCCTGCTGCATGAGCTTGACTGCCACCCTGGCAGCCTTGACAAACACTTTGGGGTCCGCACACCACTGGGTGATGTGCCCCGCTACATTTTTCTGCCCCTTAGTTAGCTTCAGCAAGGACAGGAGTCCCCCATAGTCAGGAGGGACCCAGGGGGGCTCCGCCAGCTTGGGGTGGATGTTGCCTACGGAAGAGCGGCGAGGCCGCACCCCCGGCGGGAGCTCGCCCGCAACTGCAGCGTCAACCCCCTCGATGTCCAGGCACATCAGCCGCCTCTCGTCGTCCGAGTCAAGAACCGGCTCCGCGAGGACATTCCCTGTCTTCTTGGGGGGGGAGGGGCCATCCCGCTCACGACATCTCTTGCGAGACTCTGAGAGCTGGATCTCCATCTCGCTAACTTCCCCATCTGCTCCGGTAGGCTGGGGCGTGACCAAAGGGGCAGCAGGCTCTCCCGCCACCCCCAGGGCCAGGCCACCAGAAGAGAGACATTCGCCACTATCCCTGCTGCCGCCCGACTCCGGAGGCTGGGGAACAGGCGAGGGGAGGGGGACCCCTGAAGGCCCCTCCCCCCCACCCGCTAAGTCTGCCCCGTCGGTGGCTACATCCGACGGGGCGGGTGGTGTGGCAGCCGGAGCGGGGTCCGGCTCTGTAGTGGGGGGGCCCTCGGCACTGGCCGAGGAAGGGGTCTGTCAGGGATGGGGTGTCCTGAGAAGCCCCCCTCATCTCCCTCTCTTTGTCGGGTGGTTGGGAGGATGCCCGAGCCCCATCATCCGATGAGGCTCCAGCGCCGCAGTCCCCGGCCACCCCAGCCACTTCAGCCGGGGCAGGCAGGGGGCAAGGGGAAGCGTCCGCCCCTCCACCCGGTGGGGCTGCCGCACCGAGGGCAGGGGGCGCCACAGACGGGGGAGGGGGCGGTGGGGCCATGGTAGTAGCACCAGCCCCTCGGCTGAACGATGGCTTCCCACTGGAGACCCCGGTCCCCTGAGATGGAATGGGGGTGGAAGGAGGTCGGGAGGAAGAGCTCCCAGCCTCCCTGGGCCTGCCGCGTGCCCCAGAGGTCGACGCGCCGTCTCTCGGCGCTGCCGCAGGCGGCGATGGTCCGGCCGCCTTGCCCTGAGGGCACTGCGCAGCCAGGTGGGAGGAGCCCCCGCACTTGAAGCACGTGGTCTCTCCCACAGACAGATAGATAATGAACCTCCGCCCCTCGAGCGTGAGGCTCAGGGAGCGAGGCAGCGACTGGGGGCCCTCCTTGAGGAGCATGAAGACCTGCCTCCGAAAAGACAGGACGTGCTTGCCCTGAGGGTTCTTGTTTCCCATTGGCAGGCGGCGAAAAGGACTTGCAGGAACCCCATAGGCCTCGAGTCCCCTGGCCAGCTCCCGATCGGAAACGTGCGGTGGGACGTTGGAAATCACCACCCTCACTGCCTGAGTCTCTAGGGGCGTGACAGGGTATTGGATGCCCGCAATGTCCAGGCCCTCCGCACACACCCTGTCAACCAAGGCGGGCTTGCTCAAGTAGATCATCGGGACCGTGTTCACGCGCCCCGCGTAGCGGATGGTACGCCATCCCAGGAGGGCGGCCAGAGCCTCCACGCAAGCCTCGAGCCCCACATGGAGAGAGGCATGAACCCTCAGGCCATGAGACAGTGGGAGGTCCCGAGAGACATCCTCATGCCAGCTGCCAGGCGTAGGAGCCGCCATTCCTCGCCAGGACAGGGTTAAACTAAGAAGCGCAGAAAAAAAAAAAAAAAAAAAGCCTCAGGCTGACACGGGGCTGGGACTGGGAGGGGGCTGAAAACGCCCCAAAATCAGCCTGAGGGGGGGCAGAGCAACCCCGCAGGGGCTCAGGGCAAGCCCCAAGGCAGGGGCAGATGGCAGGGACCAAGGGAAGGGGCCCTGGGGGAGGGAGGCAGCAGAAATCAAAGGGACAACTCAGGCGCGGGTGGGGGAGGGGCAGAGACAAACGAGGCTGCCAGAGCCCAGGGGAAAAAGGCTCAGAAAGTGGGGGGAAGGGGCAGGGGGGGGGTCCCCAGGGACAGGGTGGGGAGAGGCAACGGGTTTTTTGGGGGGGGCAGGAAAAGGGGGGCAGGGAGTGCGGGGCAACGAGCTGAAAGCACCTGAGCTGGAGGAGCTTAGAAGGGCTTCAGCTGTCGGCGGCCATCTTGAAAGAAAGAAAGAAAGAACGCTTCACGAATTTGCGTGTCATGCTTTCGCAGGGGCCATGCTAATCTTCTCTGTATCGTTCCAATTTTAGCATATGTGCTGCCGAAGCGAGCAGAAAGAAAGAAAGATGCTTCACGAATTTGCGTAAGAAAGAAAGAAAGAAAGAAGATGTGCACTTTCACAGTGAGAAGGCTATATCACCATTTAAGGCACACTTACCCTTCATAGGGAACACTACTCTCATAATTTGAATGAGAATTTTGCAAACTCTTAAAAAGATCACATAAGCCTTTTAACTTAACACAATCTTCCAGAATTACATTAAAAGAAAATAACTATGCAAGGATTTACATTCTGCAATATTTTCAGAATTAGTGCTAATTACTTCCTTCATATTCTTAATTTTCTTATTATTTCTATTCCATTTTATATGACATCACTAAAATTTATCTTTAAATACCTAGCAATTCCAAGTACCTAAAATCCCAGCTCCACTTTTCACGGAGATCAAACTGCTGTTAAATGCAGGATGAGCATTCTCTTCAGGATAATTTGTCCATTGTAGTTTGCTAAGAAAATATTACAGTGTACCATTTCCAAACTCTAACACCCTCCTTTTACCAAAATCAGTTTTATTCTTTGGACATTATTTCACTTCTACTTGCCCCATCCATTAGTTCAACAATGTTCAGACTAGAAAGCACTTTGTGAAGAGTTGCATTAGATCTGGAATTTACTTTTTAAAAATCAAGTTAAAGGATTTTTATGCATAGTATATAGTAAAATTGCTGCATTTGGAGTTGAATAAAAAGCAGAGTGCAAAGCCAGGAAAGGCCACTAAGTTCAGAGCACATGGATGTAAGAAATTAATTTCTTATATCTTTGTATCTAAAAAAAATCTATAAAGAAAAAAACTATCTCCAAAGAGAAGGAGGTGTGTGATGACTAAACAGCATAGGATCTCCTCTTCTGTTTCGCCCACTTTAATATATAGGACCACCATGCATGCACTCAATTGTACAGTTTTCAAGCTGTCCCCAAACACTGTGTTAGAATACACTGCCTATAGTTTCTTCTATATGTAGAAGGGAAAAGAAGTAGAGGTTACTCAATAGAACCTAAAATGTGTGCTACAGATTTCTGGAAAAGAACTTCTACCAAGACCACTGGAAACCCAAATATACCCAAAGATAGGATATACTGGCATTGTTTCAGCTGGAATACTGTGCTCAGCTCTGATGTACTCACAACAACTGATAATGGAGACTTCCTTACTTAAAACAAACTAAGTATGTGAGGAAAAGGAAATTCCAAATAAACAATAACTAAATTATGTTCTATTTACCAATTCTTATAAACTAAAATAGCAACCTGACATTTACAAAACCACAGTATAAATTAGCTATTTGGCTGCTGGTCCCATTGTAATCCTAATATTAACTGGAAAATTAACTCTTTAAAGATACTATAGTAACTGGAACATTAACTCTTTAAGCAACACCACAGAGGATTTCTAGCTTGATGCACCTCACAGTATTCACAACATAGAACTTACCTATGCTTTTACTAGATTTACTTGGACAGTTCAATAGCAGTCAAGCAATTACAATGTACATATTCCTGTTCCAATAAGGGACTATATAAACTGCATTGTAGGACAGCATGCTTGCCTTCCAACAATTTCCCAATCAAACAGGCTCAGTTTACAAACAAAATATCTTTTTTTCTGATTGCCCTACTGTACTGATTCAACTTGGATTCTGAGAAAACAGTTTAGTTTTTTCCCCTCTTCGTAACACATCATCACCTACGGTTAAGTTCTGCTGGCTACGCTAGACAGAGCTGGTTCTTGCTATTTTATCATAAGCCTCATAAAGTATAGAGGACTTTATCTTCCATGCGATATTCCTACTCCTTCCTTCTTGTGAATTTTCCCTTATGCAAAATATCCACCAGCAACCATTAGTATCAACTGGGACTGAAGTCAAGCAAAATGGCTGCCAATTTACACAAACTCTGCATTAATCTGGCAATAATGGTTGTCAACTAACACTATTTTCAACAAGACTAAAGAACAAAAGACAAATTTTAACCATCTGCAATACGAATTTTTTTTAAGCTAATTGTTTTGAGGGTGCTGATTTATAAATTTTTGAAAGTTTCAGGCTGGCAATACTGAGTATTCCCTTCCCTACACCTGTAAAAATCTCATGCCTTTGAATTACACGCTCAGCAACATCTCTTCAAATTCCATTGCTTTCACTGCATTTGCATAGGTATAAATTATTAGGACTTTGTAAATACAGATACACCAAAAGCAATATATTTCTATGCCAGGAGTTGAATCTTTCTTAACTCTGTCTGCTCTGCACTACCACAAGAAACAAAATAAGCAGCAAAAATTAGTTTTTGTCACTGACACCACTAGACATGATCGAGCAGCAAACGATCTACTATGTAAGAAAATGATTATCACAATCACTTTGCAGACCACAATCACATTTAATACATTGCTTTATAAGATTTTTGGCAATATTGTAATTGATCAGTTGCACATGAGCAAAAAATTCACTTAACTATGAACACCTGGATTATTCTTTTTGACACAATGAGAGAAAAGAGGAACTCACTCAAGCAAAAAAGAAAAGTCTTATTTATTGCTTAAAAGCATAGATATAAGTGATTTAAGGCAAATTTAACTTATAAATTTTTCAACATCATTTTAAAGTGGACTGTGACACTCAGGTCTGTCCAACTGGCAGCCTGCGAGGGGTTAAACTGCAGCCCTTGGACTCCCACCAGGCTGCTGCTTCCCCTACTGGTCCAGTGCAGCATGGCACAGCCTACAGTGCTGGGGAGGCACCTTAGACGAGCAATGTAGGAGGGGAGCCCACAGCTGGGCAGCTGAGGGTGAGACAGGGCATCCATCACACAGTGCAGCAGGGCAATAGAGTGAATGCCCAGACATGGTGTAGGCATGTAGATTGTAGCCGTGTTGGTCTAAGGACATAGGCAGACAAGGTTCCTTGGGTGAATCTGATATCTTTTATTAGACTAACCCAAATAGTTGGAAAATAATTATTAAGCAAGTTTTCGGGTTCAAAAACCCTTCGTCAGGCTAAGGAAGTTTCAGCAGTTCATGTGTGCTCTTCCTAAAGAAATGAAAAGTAAAGAAGCCAGCAGCTGGGCTGGTATGCATACAAGACAGGTAGTCAGTGAAAATGTAGAGTGAGGAGTCAATGGGTGAGACAGGCTGGGGGGGAGAGAAGGGGGATAAAAGTGGAGAGAGACCTAGGGAGCCAGATGTCAGGCAGGTTATAATGTGTCATAAATCCAATGTCTATATTTAGTCCATGATTTTTAGTATCCAGGAGGTTGATGAAGTGGAGTTCATAGGCTCCTCTCTGGGAAGTGTTTTGTAAGTTTCCTTTGAGGATCAGGACTGAGAGATTGGAGAGAGAGTGGTTTTCTTGTGAGAAATGTGCCCCCACAGGTAATTGGGTATTTCTGTCTTTGATAGATTTCTGGTGTGTGTTCATTCTGGTGCGCAGTTGTTGTTTGGTCTCTCCTATGTATTTTCCATCAGGGCATTTGGTGCATTGGATGAGATATATCACATTTCTGGAGGTGCAGCTGTAAGATCCGGGAATGCTGATGGCTCTGTTGTGGGGTGTAGTAATTGTGGGGGTGGTGGAGATGTGTTGGCAGGTTTTGCATTTCTTGTCATGGCACGGTCTGGATCCTTTTGGTGTGTTCTGGGCTTAAGGAAGTTTGCTTCTGGTGATGAGGTTAGCGAGGTTCGGTGCTTGTTTGAAGGCTAGGATGGGTGGCTCTGGGAAGATCTTTTTAAGAATAGGGTCCCTTCCTAGTATGGGTTGCAATTGTTTGAGGATTTTCTGTATAGGTTCAAGGGAGGGGTGATATGTCATAACCAGCGGTGTGAGATTTGTGGGGGTTTTCCTTCTGTACTGCAGCAGTTCTTCACGTGGTATCCGGGTGGCTCTTTCAAACATGCGATCTCTCTCTCTGGAGGAGTGTCCTTGTTGGGTGAAAGCCTTTTTAAGATTGGTGAGATGGCAATCCCAGGTGTTCTCTTCAGTGCAAATTCAGTGATATCTGAGGGCTTGGCTGTATATCACAGCTTTTTTGGTGTGTTTAGGGTGATTGCTGGTTCTGTGCAGATATGTATGTTGGTCTGTGGGTTTCTTGTATAACGTGGTCTGTATTTTATCATTCTGGACACTGATCATCGTGTCCAAAAAGGAGATGTTGGTGCTGGAGTATTCTAGAGAAAGTTGGATGGAGGGATGGTGATTGTTGAATCTCTGATGAAACTCAATCAGAGATTGTAGGTTTTCAGTCCAAAAAACCAGACATGGTGTAGTCACTGCTCCAATGTGAGGAAGGAGGAGGTGTAGGGTGCAGTGGGGCATGCAGCAGGAGGGGCATGCAGTATGCAGTCCTGGAGGCCCCCCACCCCCACTGGTGCAGCTCCCAGCTGCTTGGAAGTCAAACAGCCCTGCTCTAGATGAAAAGTAATATCAATACAAGCAATATTAAAATAAGAAACTTCAGGGGTTCTTGGACTGCTTAGCAGTGTTTAGAAGTAGACTAAAACTGAAGTACTTTGTGGACTGCATATACAAATGTTCCTTTTGGTTTCATAATTCTTTTAAATTAATTTAACAATGAATGGATAACTTCAAGTAAAAATGCTTCTCTCTTTTTTTGGCAGAAGGCAGAGCTGAGGCTGCTTTATCTGCAGCTGACTGGGGGAGGTGGGGGGGAAGGGACCAAAGTGGTTGAGACTACATTTCACTTGTACAAACTTGACAGTTTACTACCACAAGGTAGTGGGTGGGACTCAAAGGCATGGTTTCCTAGAAAGCTGCAAAAGCATCATCTTTATGGAAATACATAGAGGTCATCCTGAAGAAGTAATTGCCTTTTTCTTCTTTAACTTGACAACAGAGGGCATGGAATGGTCTGGTGGTCAGGGAACTGGGTAAGGAATCAGGAGACCTGGGTTCACTGCATGACTGCTACTGGTCTGTTTAGTGACTGCAGGCCAGCCACTACACCTCATTCTATCTTAGGGGGTCTTTTTATCTGTAAAATGACACTGATGATACTCATGTCCTTTGACAAGCACTTTGAGCTCTGCTGATGTAAACTGTTGTGTGAGAAAGGCAGTATTATCATCATGATTTACAGTATCTTAACATATATACCTTAGAAAAAGATATAGCCTGCAAGACCATCAAAAGCTAAATGAAGTTCATAAACTATAGGCTGAGTATCTCAGCTCGTAATTAACTTGTTCTCTACATTGTTCATAAAAACTAAAGTACAAAGGATCTTGATTTTGCAATATAAGGAAAATTTAAGTATGTCAGTATTCCACCTAGATTTGAATACAGATATCCATAACAATTATTTTAATGAAAGAAAATTTCACTTTGCAGTGTTTCAATAAGGGTTCAACAACTCATTTTACCCAAACTTTTTAAGTCAGACACATCCTATTAAAAGAGACATTTGACCCTTCGGAGTCCTTAAGTGTCACACACACAAAAGAAAAAAGCATGACATTTTGTTGTATCTTACATTCTCTATGACAAATGTCCATTCTTTGTCTTCAAATTCCTCCGCATGGGGATCCTGGAAAAGAAATTACATTTTAATTTAATCTAAAAATCCAGGTGTAAAGTACTGAATTTTAGCTATCACTGTCATATATTTACATAGGCTTCTTGACCTGCTAAAGATCTCACACACACACACACACACACACTTTAACCAGAGTGTAAATTTCAACAGGCTGTAGTCTACTAGGGAACATACAAATGTATGTAATACGGCCACAACATTTAAACTGAATCCTTGCTGGCTGTGGACAAGTACAAACATGAGGTTCATCCAAAGAGATCCTACGCTCCTACAACCTTTCTTTACGGATCATCAATTTCTCACTTTAATTCCTAAAGCCCCCTCCTTCCAAACACCTCCCTCATTTCTATGAACTGCAAAAAACAGAGGAAAAAGTCAGTCTTCACGTGTTGGACTGAAAAAAACATGTAGTGCTTGTTCAGCAAATAACCTCCACCTTAGTTGTGTAACAAGTAGGGCTTGTACCCTGGGCAAACCCTGCAGGACAGTGGGGCAGAGCAGGGTGCGGGGGAAGGAGGGAGTGGGGGATGGCAAAGGGAGGGGCAAGGGATATGGGACAGAAGTCTTACCCAAAACAGTACCTGGCTGCAGCTGCAGTGCATCAGCTGCTGCTTCAAGACCAATGGTATGGAGATGTTCTTGCTGCCAGAACGCAGCCTTTTGCAGGGTGGGGGACAATTTTTGGTACCCCTCCTAAGTTGGTGCTTGGGACTGATGCCCCTCTCACCCACCCCTAGTTATGCTACTGCTCTAGGTGCTGATGTTGAAAAGGGAACCCAAAGCAGCTTCTCAAGGACAATCTCATGTCAACACATGCTACACAAATAACCAGTTTCCTTGAGGATTCCCTTCATTTTTAACCAAGGTTTGTGCAGGGAACAAAACCACTTTTACCCACAGTAAGACACATGATGCAAGATGTATGATGTATGCTTGGTATCCATATGAGGGAATGAGTTATATTCCTCTCAACTAAGCTATCTAGTCTATTAAAAATTAAGTCGAGGGAACACTAAATCATGCAGATAACTCTCCTGCCAACTTAGATGCAGGATTCTTTCAGCAAAACATTTATTTTAAGTACTTTATCCTATCTAGTTTTAAATATCTAAAGGAAAGGAAATTCTACCACTTTCCATAGGATACCATTTCTCTTACTAACAGAATTTAGCTTCAGGATTTTGCCTGACATCCAGGCTAATTTCAGATTAAATTTACCATTCCTCAATTCATCATACTATATCTCACTACAGGTCTTGAATTCAGTCAATTATTCCTTTGCATCTATGGTGTATATTTTTTCAAGTATGTGTAGATAAATGTCATGTTCTTATAGTGAACAACTGACAACATGTATATATAAATTAGTCCCTTACCTGCTCTTTTTATTGCTCTTATTTGAATTCCTGCCACAGTATTAACTTATTAAAGTAGGGGTGCACCGATAGAGATTTTGGGGGCCGATACTGATAGCCGATTTCTAAGGAGGCATATCAGCTGCATCCAGCTGGTAAGTCTGTTGTAGTGGAAGGGGTGGGGGGAGGGAAGGGGCACAGTTATCTAGGCATATACGTAAAGTATGTCTCTGGATGTTGAAAGCTGCATGTTGAAATTGAATATATTAATAGACTTACATGATCTGATATCTATATACATCATATTAATCAACACTGTAGAACTATGATAAAATATATGACATTGTATTACTTTTTGACTTAATGTATCTCCTATCACTCCACACAAAACATTTCTTCCATCCAGATATTAATAATTATCATTATCATGATTTATCTTGGGACAATTACCATTTTTTAAATTGCTTGCTTTGATAAAGTATAGAAGCTGCGTAATGAGATCTAATGAGATCATCAGTCATTTCATGTTTTAATATGCTATTCCCTAATAAAATAAGTGACTGATCTCTTTAATATTCTGTCTACCCTATTGTTTTGTTTGGGTTTTTGTGCTTTATTAAAAACAGCCGTGTGAGTTTGAAGGATTACCCATTCCACTTCTTGAGTCAGGGCCCAAATTTGTAGATCAGAATGTTTTGAACACTATGGAGTCCTATTTGAAATCTTTGGATTCTTCTTGTGAATTATATTTTCCCATGGCACCCTGGTTGAGAATCACTGAACTATTAGGCCTGTGCAAATAGTGAAGTATTCAATTTGGATTTGGATTAGGATGATTTGGAGTACAGTGATTTGCATCATTGTCCCATTCAATTCAGCCAAATCAGAATCGGAAATTTGGCGCCGATTTGGAGATTTGGATCCGCTGGGGAGAGGTAGGCATAGCCGGGTGGCTGCAGGTTCTCCCACTACTCCTCCAGCCGTGCCTGCCTCTCCCTGGGCAGGGGGAGCCGCGGGAGAAGCCTCCATGGCTGCCCTGCCCGGCCCCATCCCCTGCCCAGCTCCCGCTTCCCAGCACTTAAAAAAAAAAACAAAGCCCCACACTCACAGCTGCAGCAGCGGAGATCAGGGCACTGTCTGGGAGCTGGGGCCACTGAGGCTGAGTGCTGCTAGACTCCGGCTGATTGCTGGAGCCACCCTAGGTCCCAGATGGTGCATGATCCCCGCTGCCCCCCCACTGCCCCGTGCTGTGCGGTGGGGCTCTGCCACAAGCCCTCAGATGCCCCGATTGCCACTGCCAGAGCCGGTGAGTGCGGGGATTTGTTTAATTTTTTTTTTTAAATGCCAGGATGCTGGGGCTAGGCAAGGGGGAGGGGAAGGGCCGTCAGGAGTGGTGCTGTGTGGGGGGGTGGAGATCGGGGAGCAGGGACTGTGCGGGGGTGCTCTGCCATGTGGCCCCAGAGCCCCCACAGCTGGTGAGCGCGGGGCTTTTTTTTTTTTTGATTCCCGGACTGCAGGGGCTGGGAGCTCTGCCACGAGCCCCCAGAGGCCCTGATCACTGCTGCCGGAGCTGGTGAGTGCAGGGCTTTTTTTTTTTTTTTTTAAGTGCTGGGACGCTGGGGCCGGGCAGAGCAGCCATGGGGGCTTCTCCCATGGCTTCTTTGGATGTACCTGCCTCTGGCCCGGCGGGGGGAGCTGTGGGAGAAGTCCTCATGGCTGCCCCGTCTGGCCATACCCCCCGCTTGGCCCAGCTGTCATGGGGCAGGGCGGCATGATGCAGGTGCAGCTCGCTCTGGGCAGCAGCATGGCCAGCATGGCATAGTCCCAGTGCTGCCTGTATCAGTGCTGGGAACGGGGACTCTGCCCTGCTGCCACTTGCCAGCCAGCACGGGGGTGGGAGGGGGGAGGGGAGTGTGCGTGGTAGCGCTCGGAGCAGGGGCTATGCCCTGTTGCCACTTGCCCAGCCGGCAGGGGGTGTGATGTAAGCACAGCTCGCTTTGGGTGGCAGCAGGACATAGCTCTCACTCCCAGTGCTAGCATGTCCACATCAGCACCGGGAGCGGGGGCTCTGCCCTGCTGGTATTGGGGGGGCGTGGGATGCAGGGGCAGTAGCGCTGGGAGTGGGGCCTATGCCCTACTGCTGCTAACTTCCTTCCACCTAGAGCGAGTGGCACCTGCATCCCACACCCTCCCCCCCCACCACGCCCCAGCTGGGCAAGTGGCAGCAGGGCAGAGCCTCGACTCCCAGCACCGCTATACCCACATCCCATGCCCTGCCGCACCAGCTGGGCAGCTTGTCCCAGTCCCAGCTCCAGCCCCAATCCCTTCCTCCCCATGCTCTTTCTCTCCCCCTTTCCCAACCCCAACAGACTTCCCAGCTGGAGGCAGCTGTCAGCTGCCTATTTAGTCTGTGGCTGAATCTCCGAAGCAGCCAAATCTTTTCTGAAGCTTTTCCGAATCGATTCAGATGCTTCAAATCAATTCAGAACTTTTAATTAAAGGTCTCCCAATTCAATTTGGATTCAGAGATTCGGTCCCCAAATCAGGCCGAATCTCCTCCGAATTGAATCAGCTACCAAAGCTTCGCACAACCCTATGAACTAAAGCAATATTTTCATCCAAGTAAGGCCTTCCAGGTAAGGCCTGATTCAATGCTCCTTGAAGGAAAATAGAAAATATCCCCTTGATTTCAAAGGATGCTGAATCAAGCCTATGAAGACTACAGAATCAAGACCTTCAGTACTATCCTTTTATATCTCATGGATATGGATGTTTACAATTTTAAGATGGCAAGTTTTTTTACTAATCCTGGTACAGAATTTTTGTATATTGTTATAGGTATTCTGTAAGGAATATTCCATAAAATGAATTTAAATATATATTTTAAAAATAAAATGACCTAGTCATTAGAAAATTAGTAAAAAAACTACACAATATTGTCTTATATTATTTTTCTAACATTTGAGTTTACAAAAAAAAAAGCAGGAAGGTGTATAATACCTAGAGGAAACCAGTGGTGACGCGTAGAGGGTGCATGTGCATAACCTGACAGGCCATGCTCCCCGCCTACGTGACAGGCAGGGGGGGCAGGCGGGAGCGCCAACATTGGCTGCAAGGGACCCCCCCCGATCAGCAAGATTGGCCACAGACCCCCCCACCAGATGCTGATGGGTTGCTGGGGGCATGTGCCCCCCCCCCGACTAAGGTGGCACCAGTCGCCCAGGAAAGTATATTTTGCACACATTCATTTAATCTTCAAAGCAATTATGAACTTTAATAAACAATACTTGCATGTTTTACCACCAAAATGTTAAGTGTTGCTATTTGTTTAAATAGCCCTCAAACATACAGAACTGGGGGAAGCCATGAATAAGGGTGCAGACACAAGTGACATTTTTCACACAATCAGCCCCTTAAAGTGCTCTACAGCTGTGATGTAACACATGCATGGCTGCATGGTTTTTTAAAATGGTCCATCACATGAAAAATTAATTCTAGTCCAATCAGGTATTAGGTTCAGGCGTTCTGCTTTAGAATGCCGTAGGGCAGTGTTTCCCAACCAGTGTGCCGTGGAACAAAAATGTGCTGTCAGAAATGAACAGGTGTGCTGCAGCATTTTGCCAAGGCAATGAGCTACAATAGGTATGAGGATGGGGAATGCCTTAACAGGTGTGTCGTGGAAAATTTTTATTAATGTAAGTGTGCCTTGGGCTGGAAAAGGTTGGGAAACAATGCCTTAGGGAACTTGTGTTCCCTCAAGGGTTAACTTTTCATGCAGGGGTGAGCCTATCAGCAGAGAGGGATGGGGAAGGGGCAGCATGGAGCAGCACGGGGGGCTGGGAAGGGGGTGGAACAGAGCCCCCTCACCTTGTGGGCCTGGCCTGGCTCCCCCCAGACTCTGCAGCTGCTGGGACCCAGACTCAGACCCAGCTGCCAGGCAATGTCGGGGCTGAAAGTCTCCTCAGCTGTGGAACTCCCAGCCCTGGCTGCACATGGTGCACCCCTGTGGCTGGAAGCCCAGTCAGTTGATGGGGTTCCCAGCCACAGGGGCAGACCCTGCTACACATGCAAATTAAAGCTGGATAGCAAATAAAATTAGTACATATTTTCAAGATCTAACTTCATAGCTGGCTGGACCTTTTTATGATGCAATAGGTACTTTGCACATATAGCTGGTCTCAGTTAACTGTGCAATTAACCAGTTAATTACATAATAACTGTAACATGTAGAGGGGGTCATAGTGTCACAAAAGATTTTTTTACCCTACTGAAAATCTATCCAGTTGGCACACCACATCTTCCTTTGCCACCTGTAAGAGACCTAGCAAATATACCATGGCTGTGTTTGTGACATGCCTGTGATCTAGTTGACTTGTACTATAGAGCTGGATGAGTCTGAAAGGGAAATATATTACACTTGCCACAAAAGCATGTTATGCTTAAATTTTTGCTTAAAGAAGCACCCAAGCACATGGATTAAAGTTGACATTATGCAGCTTTAACATCCCTCTAAATCTGAAATCTGCTCACAACATTCCTGTCACATAACTCTATAACAACCATCAATGAATAGAAGAATGGGAAGAGCCAGCTGTTTTCAACAGTGATTCATTCTGTTCACCAACATGGTCTGGATACAGAATTACATTCTTGGCTCAATATTTATTGTGGCTTTACTTTGAACTGGAAATGGTGAGCACTGAATAAATGGACTGAAGGGCAGCTGTCTAGTTTCACTTCAGCTTTTGCAAACTACTCTTCTTCCTTTTCAGAACTTGTTTTATTATGTAAAATATCAGCACTTTGAGGTTATCCTCAAAGTGTGAGCCTGTTTCTCCCACTTCTCTTTTCTCTCCTCCATCTCTACCCACCATACTACATTGCTACTAACTAACAAACTAATCTGCATCCTCCATTAATTCCACTGTATAGCAGTCTTGGAAAGCTGACAGAGACAAAATCACCATTGTTGTCGGCAATCCCTCAATTCAAGGATGATCTCTACCACAGTTCATTGATGGCTCTTGAAGTGATTTAAGAGATCAACTGTTGAGCCATAAACCCATCAACAGAAGTTGCAGGTCTTTCTGCAGAGAGAGTAAACTGTAGGCTAGAATTTCTCTCCTTTTCCTTTCTTTATTCTCTCTTCTATGCTTTAGCTCAAAATGGGCTGCTGCTTGGTTGAGGCTGCAGTGTCACTGGAGTTGTTCAGCAGGCAGTTCCTCCCAGCTCTTGATGTTGTCATCCTTTTTCTTGAGGTATGCCTTCAATGTGTCCTTGTAGCATTTCCTCTGACCACCATGAGATCTTAGGCCATTACTAAGCTGGGAGTAAAGCATTTGTTTTGGAAGCCGGGAGTCAAGCATCAGCACATGGTCCAGTGATGTTGGTGCTTGAGGATCATGAACTCAATGCTGATAACATTGACTTCAGCAAAGAGGCTGATGTTTGCGCACCAATCTTCTGATTTGATGCAAAAAAATTTCTGGAGGCATCACTGGTGATATTTCTCCAGGTTCTTCAGATAATGATGGTAGGTCACCCATGTTTCATATCCATGGAGCAGAGTAAGGATGATGACTGCATTATAGACCTGGATCTTGGTGGCTTTCCAGAGATCACAATGAATAAAGGCACAATGAAGCAATTTCCCAAAGGAGGCATTTGCACATCACATCCTGTGCTAGATCTCTTCATTGATGTTCACTCTCTGAAAGAGGTGGTTACAGAGGTAGGGGGAGGGCTTGACTACCTCCAGAGTCTTTCCCTGTATGGTGATTTGGAGGGGAGGGCATCTCATTCATGGCCCAGGGCAGGCTGATAGAGCACTTCAGTCTTCTTGATGTTGATAGAGAGGCCCAAAGTTCAGTAAGCTTCTCCAAAAAGATCCAGTGCAGTTTGGAGGTTTTCCTCAGTGTTCATAAGGATGGCATAGTCAATGGCATATTGAAGGTCAAGGATGGTTGTGTTAAGTACTTTAGTCTTCAAATGAAAAGATCCCAGATTGAAGAGCCCTCCATCCATTCAGTATTCTGTCAATTCCAGAAGGAAGGCAGTCCTTAATGAGAACCAAGATGACTGTTAAAAAAAATGGAGAACAGAGTTGGAGCAATGAGACATCTCTGCTTGACTCCAGTAAGGATGACAAATGGATCTGTCTCTGATCTGCTACATAAGATGGTCACAGTCGTGTGGTCATGAAGAAGTCTCAGACCTTGCTGTACTTTTCAGGATATCCAAATCTGCCCATTACTTTGCATAAGGCTTCATCATTGAAGAAATCAAAGGCCTCAGTGAGGTCAATGAAGGCCATATACAAGTCCTGATGTTCAGGACACTTTTATTGGACCTGGTGGGCAACAAAAATCATGTCAGTTGCACCATGGTATGGGTGTGAAACCACACTAAGATTGCAGCAGGAATTCCTCAGCAAAAGGTAGAAGACAGTTCAGGAGAGTGTGGGCAAGGATCTTCTCTGTTGTGGAAAGGAAGGCAATACCCCAATAGTTCCCAGACACAGACAAAATAGCTAGAACTCTAATGTGAAAGATGGCACCAATGTCCAGTGCTCAGGTGAAAAATCAAGACCTCTCTCAGTCTGCTAGGAAAAATTCATAGATTTCATAGACATTAGGGCTGGAAGGGACCTCGGAAGATCATCGAGTCCAGCCCCCCGCCCAAAGGGCAGGACGTCAGCTGGGGTCATAGGATCCCAGCAAGATAAGCATCCAGTTTCATCTTGAAGGTGTTCAATGAAGGCGCTTGAACAACCTCCGGTGGCAGGCTGTTCCAGACCTTGGGGGCTTGGACAGTAAAGAAATTCTTCCTTATGTCCAGCCTGAAACGATCTTGTAGTAGTTTGTGACCATTCGTCCTCGTCATCCCTTGGGGCGCTCTGGTGAACAAACGTTCCCCTAGATACTGGTGATCACCCCTGATAAACTTGTAGGTGGCCATCAGATCACCCCTGAGCCTGCGCTTTTCCAGGCTAAAAAGCCCCAGGGCTCTCAGCCTGTCATCGTAGGGTCTGCTTCCCTGACCCCTGATCATGCGCGTGGCTCTTCTCTGGACTCTCTCAAGCTTCTCCACATCCTTTTTGAATTGTGGAGCCCAAAACTGGACGCAGTACTCCAGCTGCGGCCTCACTAAGGCCGAGTACAGGGGGAGAATGACGTCCCGGGATTTGCTTGAGAAGCATCTATGGATGCAAGCCAGCGTTTTGGTCGCTTTACTAGCCGCAGCATCGCATTGCAGGCTCATGTTCATCTTGTGGTCAATGATGACCCCCAAGTCTCTTTCTTCCATAGTGCTAACCAACATAGCACTGCCGAGCCTATAAGGATGCTGCGGGTTTTTCTTCCCAAGGTGGAGAACCTTGCATTTATCGGCGTTGAACACCATCAGATTCTCATCCGCCCACTTGCTGAGCCTGTCCAGGTCAGCCTGGATCACCCGCCTGTCTTCTGGCGTGGATGCTTTGCCCCGAAGTTTGGTGTCATCGGCGAACTTGGCCAGTCCGCTTCTGACTCCAGTGTCCACATCGTTAATGAAGATGTTGAACAGTATGGGTCCAAGGACAGAGCCCTGGGGGACCCCACTGGTCACAGGACACCACGATGAGTGACTTCCATCAATTACTACCCTCTGGGTCCGACCCCGGAGCCAATTTTCCAGCCAGTGGATCGTGGGGGACCCAAGGCGACAATTGGCCAGTTTCTCCAAGAGACGATCATGGGACACCAGATCGAAGGCTTTTTTGAAGTCAAGATGTATGACATCAATCTCATCTCCCTTGTCCAGGTGATAGGTCACCTGGTCGTAGAAGGAAATGAGATTGGTCAAGCAAGACCTACCCGCAACAAACCCGTGCTGGCTATCCCTTAAGATGTTGGCGTCGGCCAGTCCATTAAGGATGGCCTCCTTAATAAACTTTTCTAAGATCTTCCCCGGGATAGAAGTCAAGCTGATGGGCCTATAGTTAGCCGGATCCACTTTCCTCCTTTTCTTGAAGATAGGCACCACGTTGGCCTTCTTCCAGTCTTCGGGCACTACACCAGAGCGCCAAGAGTTTTCAAAGATCCGCGCTAGAGGCTGGGCTATGATGCTCGCCAGCTCCTTGAGTACCCTGGGGTGAAGACTGTCAGGGCCGGCTGACTTGAAGGTATCCAGCTTCTCAAGATGTTCCTTCACAAAGTCAGCATTAATGGAGGGCAGGGGATCACCCTCACCCGGACTTCCCGGCCCTGTAGCAGGCACGGGCGTCCCATGGGGCTGATGAAAGACCGACGCAAAGTACCTATTTAATAGGTTGGCTTTTTCCTGGGCGTCAGTTGTCAGTTGCCCCATCTGGTTCAGTAGGGGTCCAACGTTGCCCCTGCTTTTCCTCCGGCTCCCCACATATCTGAAAAAGGACTTTTTATTGTCCTTGATGCTCAAAGCTAGCTGGAGTTCAGTTGCAGCCTTGACTTTCCTGGTCTGCTCCCTACAGGTGGAGCTCCCTACAAAGATGGAACCCTTAACAGTCTGGGAATCTTCTCAAGGAACATCATCTTTCTTAGCCCTCATTGGCAGTTTTCTTATTAAAGGGCCTACAGAAGTGTAACTCTGGGTCACAAAAGTGCTGTGGTATATCAGCTTATCTGCTAAAAGAGTTCCTCATCAGGCCAAGCTTCCCTAAGCTCAGGCAAATGCTGTAAGTCCTTCAGGTACTAGGCTTAAAGGCTAGATCATGGGGCCAAGTAACACCCTGCTAACTACTTTCCATAGCAAGACTCTCCTAATGGCCTCCAGACACCTCTTCTCTCTGATCTGCTGTCCTTCTTCTGCAACTTCCCTACCCCCTCCAGCCGAAGTGCTCTGTCTGCCTGTGACCCACTCCTTCCTGACCACTCAGCCCATTACAATCAGAGTTCAGATGAGAATTAGATCCCTGTCATGGGATTCATCTTCACCCATTTCCCATTAAACAATTTCCTGGATCCTGGAAGTAAGGAGGGCTACTCCACATGAGCCTTTGGGTCCTCCTACACTAGAAATAATTCTAGCATCTGCCTCCAGATGGTTTGTGCAAACCTTTTTTTTGAGATGCAAAAGATTGGAAACTCAATGCCATTCTTGTCTTTTACTGCTGCTCACAGTGGTCTTATGAGGCTGCCTAGAAAAACTGGAGATGGCTCTTATCAGTTTTTATTCTGCTGAATTTGGGAAAGCTCTAGACTGAAACAGAAGCACTAAAGCACTCTGTCTACAGTCTTAGAATACAGCTCTACACTTCAGCTTCAATCCACGATCAGATTATTTCCTTATGAAATAAGTGGGCCAGGAAAAATAATTATTTAAAAAGAACAGATTGTGTAGAAGCTTATAGCATTAGTCTCCCACAAACTTGGGAATGGCAGAGATTCACAACGGAAAGTAAGTACACTTTTCAAGACCTGATTTTATGATTTTTACTCCAGGGATCCTAGTCTTCCATCATAAAAAAAATCCCTGATAAAAACGCAAAAAACTGCGTTTTTCCATAGTGAGACCCCCAACACTGATTGGCTGAGGGGCCCCAGTGGCAGCCCAGCTCCTCGGTGCTGACTGGTGTCAAAAGGACTGTTCTTCAGGCAGCCCTAACCTTCACTGCTGATTGGCAGAGAGAAACGGGGCCACATGACAGGCAGCCCTCTCAGCCAATCAGCAGCAGGGGGAACAGTGAGCAGCTGCCATCATGACTGCTTCTCCCTTGTGTGCTGGTGGCTTCTCCCCACAGGTGGGCTGCTGCAGCAGCCGTAAAAATTACTGGCTCCCACTAGGGAGTCAGCATTTTATTTTCTGTAAGTATTTTCCCCTCACAATTCTAAAGATTCTCTGTAAAAATACAAATCCCATGTTTTTCCATGACAAATGGATTTCTAGGATCCCTGCTTATTACTAATACACACTATAAGCATTAAGTTGCTATTTTTTTCTGCCACTGAAGATCCAATACTACTACAAGTCAAGCCACTGTTCTCTTTTAAACCTATTAAAATACATTCTACATTTAGGCTTTGTCTTCTCTGCTATGAGATGGTGTGTTTTTTCCCCCTGAGGTAGTTTCTGTGGACTAGTTATCCCAGTGTAAAATGGTAGGGGAGGCAAGGCGATGGTGGCTTTACTTCAAAGTAACCTAGGCTATACTAACCACAGATTAGAGAATAGTGTAGATCGCACCTAGCGGCCTCATGATTAAAGAGAGAGAGAGAGAGAGAGAAACCCTGTCTCCAGCAGTTTACAGAGGGCATAAACAGATGTCATCTTTGGAGCAGGATCAGTTGTTCTGAGACGTGTCCTGGCAGTTGGTCCACTTCATCAGTGTTTACAGACATGACACCACCCAGGGCTGTTATCCTACAGAATTGGGTCCCTACTGCTCCTGAGGTTTATGGTGCCTGATCTTGCAGGACAATGGCAGCAGGTGCCATGCCGAAAGTTAGAGCACAGCAATGTTATATGCACCGAGGGAATCCTCTGCAAGGGGATTCCCAGGGCATGCAAGCATGCAATATGCAAACAGATGTCTTCCCCTATAAGGCATCACAAACTATGACTAACTTTGGTCACAGAAACATTCTTGGGCACCTAGAACACAACAAAGCAGGACAGGACACAACAAAGCAGGACAGCAGCACCTAGAACACAACAAAGCAGGATTTGTCCCAGCAAGACAAATTATGCTGAGGGGAAACAAGCATGGGTTCGTAGCAGGCAGATCGTGCCTGACTAATCTAGTCTCTTTTTATGACCAGGTTACAAAACACCTGGACGCAGGAGTAGGGGTGGATGTGGTATACTTAAGACTTCAGGAAGGCTTTTGATACGGTATCCCACCCCATACTGGTGAACAAGTTAAGAGGCTGTGACTTGAACGACTACACAGTCCGGTGGGTGGCAAATTGGCTAGAGGGTCGCACCCAGAGAGTCGTAGTGGATGGGTCGGTTTCGACCTGGAAGAGTGTGGGAAGTGGGGTCCCACAGGGCTCGGTCCTTGGACCGATACTCTTCAGTGTCTTCATCAGCGACTTGGACGAGGGAGTCAAGTGTACTCTGTCCAAGTTTGCAGATGACACAAAACTGTGGGGAGAAGTGGACACACCGGAGGGCAGGGAACAGCTACAAGCAGACCTGGACAGGTTGGACAAATGGGCAGAAAACAACAGAATGCAGTTCAACAAGGAGAAATGCAAAGTGCTGCACCTAGGGAGGAAAAATGTCCAGCACACCTACTGCCTAGGAAATGACCTGCTTGGTGGCACGGAAGCGGAAAGGGATCTTGGAGTCCTGGTGGACTCCAAGACGAACATGAGTCGGCAGTGTGACGAAGCCATCAGAACAGCTAATGGCACTTTATCGTGCATCAGCAGATGCATGACGAATAGATCCAAGGAGGTGATACTTCCCTCTATCGGGCGCTGGTCAGACCGCAGTTGGAGGGTCCAGAGAAGGGCCACTAGTATGGTTAAGGGCTTGCAGGCCAAGCCCTGTGAGGAGAAACTGGGGCACCTGGACCTCTTCAGCCTCCGCAAGAGAAGGTTGAGAGGTGACCTTGTGGTTGCCTATAAGTTCATCACGGGGGCACAGAAGGGAATTGGTGAGGTTTTATTCACCAAGGCGCCCCCGGCGGTTACAAGAAATAATGGCCACAAGCTAACAGAGAGCAGATTTAGACTAGACATTAGGAAGAACTTCTTCACAGTTCGAGTGGCCAAGGTCTGGAATGGGCTCCCAAGGGAGGTGGTGCTCTCCCCTACCCTGGGGGTCTTCAAGAGGAGGTTAGATAAGCATCTAGCCAGGGTCATCTGAACCCAGCACTCTTTCCTGCCTATGCAGGGGGTCAGACTCAATGATCTATTGAGGTCCCTTCCGAGCCTAACATCTATGAATCTATGAGAGGGCTAGAATGTCTGCTTGCTTGCAGGTTGTGCGGTCATAAAAAAATTTACGGCAGCACAAGTGTGACATCTGTTTCCACCCACAAACAGACTATTGAACCTTTATTAGCTAATGAGAAGCCATCTTTTTACCAGTGAAGATAAAGCTGTGAAGGGCAAACCTAAATCTCCACCAGAGAATAATGTTAGTTACCATATTTTCACACATATAGCCCGCCCATGGGTATAAGCCGCACCCACGTATAACCCAGAGAAATTTGTATTTTTGTAAATTAATCCGTGTATACGCCACACCCGTGTATTCCCTGCGGCAGTGTATACACGGGGAGGCAGCGCAGCCCGGCCTGCCCTGGCCCCGGCCCCCGCAGCAGCGGCGGCACAGCCCAGCCTGCCCGGGCCCAGTGGGGAGGCAGTGAAGCCCGGCTTTGGCCCCAGCCCCAACCCCGCAGTGGCGGCGGCGCAGCCCAGCCCCAGCCCCTGCGGCGGCGGCAGCGCAGCTTGGCCCGGGCTCCCGCAGTGGCACAGCCCAGCCTGCCCGGGCCCAGCAGGGAGACGGCGCAGCCCGCCCCGGCCCCCGCAGCACCGGCAGTGGTGGCACAGCCTGGCCCGCCCCGGCCCCCATGGCTGTGGCGGCACAACCCGGCCTGCCCGGGCCCAGCGGGGAAGCAGCGCAGCCCGCCCTGGCTCCAGCCCCCACAGCGGCGGCAGCGCAGTCCAGCCCTGGCCCCTGCGGTAGCAGCGGCAGAGCCCAGTCTGCCCAGGCCCTGCGGGGGAAAAAAGTCTGTTTATAGCCTGCACTCCCATATAGTCCACACCCATCCATTTTTTTTGTAAAACCGCGTATACCCCACGAGATATATGCGCAAAAATACGGTAATAGTAACAGACTGAATGGAAGATCTCTGTAAAACTATCATTCGAGGTCCTGATAAATAGCTTGGTTTGAATGGTAATGTTGTAGGTGGGGTGCTCAACCTCTGCCCATGGGGCAAATGTGGCGCATGGAGCCATCTCATCTGGCCCGTGGGAATCCCCATAGGTCTGGAAATTGAGGAAGTGGTAGCCATTAATATGGCCACCTTCCCCCTGTCAAATTCCTATGCCGCAAGCCCCATGCATGCTTCTTTCCCCCCACCGGACCAATCCATGTCACCTCCCCACCGTTTCTGGATCAGGGCCAGGCCACACCCCCTTCTCCCCAAGGGGGCTAGGTTAGGGCCAGGCCATGCCCCCTCCCCGCTTGGGGCTGGGCTGAAGCTGGGCCATACCTGCTACCCAGCTACCCAGCTCAAGCTCCCTTCCCCTTAAGGGCCATGGTGGGGCAAGCCTGTGTCCCCTCCCGCCTCCCCACCCCTCCTCATGGCTGAATGGTACCTGCCATTCCTGTCCCTGGGGCCAGATCCAGCCTCTCAAGTAAAAAGGTCGGGCACCACTGTTCTAGGTGTTTTAAATTTCATTGATGGTGTAAATGATGCTTCTTGCTGTACTTTACATTTTAGCGTTGCACAGTCCCTCTCTCTTTGCACTCTGTCCCTGGCATTAGTTGCTCCCTGTGTTTCACATACATAGTATTTTAGGACTAAGCTAAAAAGGGGAAATTTAAAGCTCTCTAGGGGTGCACTGGCAGAACAACTAGGGCATCTTGTAAGGTTCTGGAGGAAGGCATTTTAAGTCCATTTTGGATTTCTGACAAAGGCTGCTTTCATTCAACCTAGCTGTACACATTCAAGCTGAGGACTCAAATGTATTCAGCTGTTATACTAGTCGCATCATTCCTTGGGGTGCTTTTGGCTAGAGGAGCTAGCACACCTTAACCATGTTAGTCCTATGTTAGATTACAATCACATAATTTTTTATAGCATCTTACTATCCTCCTGTTTGTTGCTTGGAGCCATTGGTGCCAAGTACGCAGTGGTCTGAGGGCTCTGCCCCCCCTCAGGAAGAGGGTAGGATGACGACCCATCCCTAATTGGGCAGGACAGTCCCAAAATGGGAATATCAAGTTCCAGTTCCAGACTGTACAACTCTGGAACAGCATTTGTCTCAGATTCCCAGTATTGTGCAGGGATCTGGGTTTTCCATTCACTGTGGAAAAATGTAGGAAAAAGCAGGTTTCCCCTTGCAGACTGGGAGAGTTTCAGCCTACAAAGGGCTGCAGAGAACAGAAGTGCCAGTCCATATGTGCATGTGCACACATGCACACGACCAGGAATACAGCTCCAGGCAGCAGTGAAGAACAAGGGGGGGGGGGGGGAGGGAGGGGGAGAGCAGATTAAGGCCTCTACGATGATGAAGGGGAGAAGGGCAGAGGTTGGGGTTGGGGGAAGCTACCCAGCCAGGGCAGTGCATGGGGCCTGAGGTGTGGGATAGAGCCATGTGGTGCTCATCTGGGGAGGGTGGCTCCCTGCTGCTGCATGCATTCTCGGGAAGGAGGGCATAGGGGGAACATGCATCCCAGATTTTTACAAGGGATGGGGGCAGATGCGGGCTCCACTCAGGGTTCCCCACCCTGCTGCCCTCCCCCCCAGGAGCGCCATGCCAGATGTGCCACTATGGTGAAGCGGTAGGAAGCCAGTGCATTCCCAGGGAGGGTGACATGGGGGTTCATGCACCCCAGATTTGTACGGGAGGACAGATGCAGGCTGCCCACTGCAGGCTTGGAACTCCCCATCCTGCTTCTTTCCCCCCAGGAGCTGCAGGGGCGGTAGCATGGAGTTGTGCCCCCCACTGCTGGTGGGTGGGCAGGAGGCGCCTCATCATAGTGGCGCAGCTGGAAGGAAGTCAGCAGGGTGGGGAGCCCTAAGTGGAGCCCACATACATCTCCCCCCCGCCCTGGCTCCACTCCAGCTGTGCTGCAGGGAGAAAGTGTGTGTGGGGGGGGGCATCATCTTAGCCCCCCCTGGCAAAAATAGAAGTTGGTGCTTATGCTTGGAACACCATAGGTCAGGAAAGAAAGGCTACCTTTGACCTTGATTTAAAAACTCTTTGAGCTACAGCCCAGTTGAACATTATGCTGCTAGTTCCCTCCACGTAGGACCTATTCCCTCCCAGGCAGCAACCAAGAAGATATATGATGCCATGTGGTTTTAACCTCCATAACAAAAAGCTAGGAACATTTCTTGCAGTGAGGAGAAGTAAGAAGCTGATTTTACCAATGTACACAGCAAACAATATTGGAACACTGTCTCTAGTTTTGATGTCAACATTTTAAAAAGGACACTGGGAAGCTGAAGAAAAGCCAAAAATTGATTTGAGGGCTGGAGGAAATACCTGACACTAAAAGATTTTAAAAGCATAATATGCTTAGCTTATAAAAAGAAAGTTGCAAAGTGATCTGATTGCAGGATACAAATACTAATACGAACAAGACTTTTTACCATGGCATATTTCACATTTCTGCAAGAGAGTATTTTTCCTATGAGTGACATTACTGAAAATTCCATTTAAGACTGACCAAAACGGAATTAAAAAAAACCCCAAAAAAACTGGTTCTAGTTCCCTGGACTCCAAGGTTGCCATAGACCCTGTGAGCTCAGTGCACAGGAATCCAGGAGCACAGGAAGTCTGGGCTGCCAAAGATAAATAAATTCCACTTCCAGCATCTTAAAGTGTCAGTTTTCTTCTTATAGTTGATACTTATTCAAAATTAAATGAACAAGAGGAGAAAGGGAAATCCTATGAAAGCTTGTCCCCCTACATTCCCACCTTTCTCACTATTAACAGAATTATGATTGGGGGGAGGTTGGGGTGGAGACAGGGCTGTAGCTTGATGGTACTGCTGCCATAATTCTCTGAAGAACTACTTATCAGCATAACAAAATGGTGTCAAATTATATGGTTTATAATTAATATAAGATCTTAGCACCCTCCTTTCCACTCTGAGGAGTCAGGAGTGGGAGGAATACAAGTCAAGAGAAGTTAAACTAATTTAAATGGCGGATTACAGTACTATCACATGCTCAGAGGGGGCCTGCTAAGGGGCCTCCAGATTGCAGTCCAAAGGCTATTTATCTCAGACCAAGGCTATCCAACTTGCAGACCACAAGGGGTTAAATTGTAGCCCCAGGCTTCCAGTCAGCTGCTGCTCCCTGCATTACTCCAGCTGAAGCAGCAGTTGGGGGCTCAAGGCTCCCTCTCCCTGCCCCTACCTCAAGGAGCGGAGCAGTACAGCAGTCTTCAGAGCTGGGGAGCCCACAGCCCATGGTGCCCGAGTGGCATGGTACAGCAGGTGAGCTAGCAGACAGAAAGCGAAGGGTGAGTTTTGGCATCTAAGTACCCAGTACAACAAGGGAGTCGGGAGAATGCTTGGGCACACAATGCTGCAAAAGTGCAGGCTGCAGCAGCTGGTGGGGGGCTTGGAGACCAGTGGGGAGGCACAGAGAACAGCAAGGAGAGATGCACGGTGCAGTGGGGAGGTGCACGGTGCAGCGGGGAGGTGCACGGTGCAGCTGTAGAGGGGTGAGGGGGTGCAGAGTTCAGCCGGGGGGGGGGGGAGCAGCAACAGAGAGGTGTGTGAGTGCAGTGGAGAGGTGTGGAGAGAAGCAGTGGGGAGTTGTGGGAAGCAGCAACAGGGGATGCAAAGGTGTACAGTGCAGCAGTGGGGGGGGGGGCTGCATGGAGCAGTATGGGGGTATGCGGCCCCTGGGACTCCTGGCCTCTGCTGGTGGGGCCCCTGAGAGGCATGCAGCCCCTGGCCACTTATAAATTGGACAGCCCTGATCTAAGACCATAGCATCACCTGTAGGGCAAGTCTTGAAGCACACTAACTGAGCTAGGTGCACGTCTGGGACTTCGATTGTCTAATAAAATAGGAAAATCCTCATGCCTAGTGTGTGCAGTGGATCAGACAAAGGAATCTGAGGGAAGGCAACCCATGCCCCTCTAATTTTTTAAAACTAATTAGTATGCATTTTTACTTCAATGCTATAGGCTTCCTCAATGGACACTTGTCCTGCTGCTTTTTTCATAAACTTATATTACACTTCTCCTCCTGCCATACTTCCTGACTGAAAGTTCCTAGCTGGCTTCAAATTTACACTAATATCCTAATTTTAAAAGATGAACTGTGAGGTCTAAAATTGTACCCAATCGAGTTCATTTCAGATCAAGGACAACTCACAACCCATACTGTCACACATCACTTACTACTACAGTGTAGCAGAACCTCTGTATACTTCAGCGGCCCCAAATGCAGTAAAGGACTTAAACGGTGACATCCTCTGGGCTGGACAGAAAACACTAGTTAAGGGTGTGGTAAGCAAAATCAGTTTTAAAACTTTAGTAGTGAACATTCAGAATCTTAGTTATTCACATGACTTTGTACAGCTGGACGGGCATATAGGAATTTGTGCTTGGTAGTTACATGGTACATAGCTGGTATGTGTTGATGCAGTCTAAGACATGCAATTAGTCACATGGGGCACCTATACATGTGACAGAGCTCTGCTCCAATGTGCTGCTGGAGTGCGTTAATTAGCATGCTCCAGCAGCCTCTGGGTCATGTGTATTCAGCATCCCTGTGTTTCAAAATGGCAGCAGGGGCACTTTAACTGAAGGTCAAATGAGCTTTAACTAAAGTGCCCCCACTACCATTAGGAAGCACAGGATGCTGAATGCACATGACGCTGAGAGTGCTTTAATTACAGCAGCTCTAATTAAAGCGCCCCACCATGAAGCACATGTATAGACACCCATTGCCTACACTAGCTTGGGGTAGGGGTGTTAAGAAAAGCCAGTGCCGTGATATAGTAGGAAGAGAGGTAAAATCTTGGCACATGGTAACCACATCAGTACAGAGTTGTAAAGTGGCTAGACATTCTAAACCAGCAGATTTAGTACGCGGTGTATAATTGCTGAGGTGGTGAAGAGTCAAAGGCATTAAAAGTATTTGTTGATTAATGGCATGTGTAATATACTTGGATCAAGGTGTAAAGTTCATCTCTTTATTTAGGTTTTGATTAAGATGACATTGGATCTGGTGGTCTGTAGTCTAGATTGTCAGTTGGGATTATTTCCAAATTAAAAAAAAAAAAAAAATCAAGTGTTTAATCCACACTCCCTTTATTCCTTTGAAAACCTCCTTTTATGAGTTTGTTTATTCTTAGCTATGAATATCACTTAAAGTTCTTCACTCCAGTGGATGCCACTGAACAAATCATAAGAAGTAATAAACTGTGGATGCAACAGGAGCACTTCCTAGGCAAGTCTCCTAACCACTAGCCTACCAGAGAAAACATGGATGTGTCCTCCTTCTCCTCCTCTGTCAAGCAATTGTATAGAGCTATGAGGAGGCACATTGTCTCCATGTATAGAAATAAGGACTTAGACAGGGTTTATGTGCTTCCCAAATGGAACTGGACTATCAGGCCATAGCTGAATCAAGCTGTATCTGCATCTCAGCTGCATTCAGGACATCATTCTGGATTGCTTCTAAACATTAAAAATAGCTCAAGTTCCTCATCAGGGAATCTTCACAAGCCAAAATGGAGATGCAAAACAAACCTAGGCATTTTTGTGGCTGTTAAGGAAGGTAGAATATGGTTGCACTTAGTGACTTAGATACCTAAAAGCAGTGGAAGTGCCACTTCAATGTTCGGCAGATGGAACATGATGTGAAGTTGCTGTCTCACCTGAAAGCATGGGAATTTTTTTCCCCACCTGAACCTGAAGATGGTTACACAATAGTAAATCCTCACAGTACAGACAACCCCCACTTAGCGCTCTTAATAGGTTCCTGAAAAAATGAGTGTTAAGTGAAACCAAAAGTATGCAACGACCCAAGATGGCGACTGCAGTTGTTTTTAATGACCCAAGATGGCAACCTCAAGCATTATAACAAAACTTGCTCAGTGCTAAGTGAAATCAGGTATCAATTTCAAATGAGTGGTATAGTGAAATAGCACTAAGCGAAACCACATTAAGCAGGGGTTGCCTGTACATTCACGCAGACTTGCTGAAAGCTATTCGTTTAGCTAACACTGAACATTTCTTGTTTTAAATAGCTCTTTCACACTGCCCCTCTCAAGTTAAACCTGTATTTTATATAGTGCTTCTAAAAACAAACTTCTGGAGTGCAACCCATAGAAACACAATAGAAACATAAGTGGCATTTCCTGCATTTGTGGTTAGTTATAAGAAACAACTAGCTGAAGTACCCATTCTTTACCCGGGTTGTTATTTCTGTAATTGCAGTGTTTGTTTATTGTCAAAGAACTTAGTACAACATATTTAGGTGAAAAATATTGTTTATTTTTAAAGAACATAGTACAACATATTTAACATTTAATATTTAACGTGGAGCAAAGAAAAAGGCAAGCGTCAATGTAATAATGACAATTGAACCAAATTCACTGCATCCAAAATGGAGTGGTACCAATTTGTTATCTGAGAAGCGAAGTAATCCCAGTCAATGGACGCCCCCAAAAAGGGTCAAGTGAAAATTAACCCATCTATAATTTTCCTTGGTTGGTATTCAGTGATTTTGGAAGGTTTAGAGTAGATAGGAACAGCCATTCTCAAGTTATAAGTGAACATACATACATACATACACACACACACTTCATTTTATATAAATAGATTACAAATCACACAATAGTTTATTACTTTACAATGCTTCTATTTTCCGATTCTGGTTGAGAATTTCAAGACATAACCAAGATAGAATTGTAGAGTATATATTTTTATATTAATTCAAAATTAATTGAATGGATTTTTTTTTTTTGAAAGTGAGAGTTGTCTGTCTGGAATATAATCTCTCCAGCACTTAGTGCTGCTCATGTGTGAAATATGAAGACGGTACTAGAAATAAGTTAACAGTACAAAATAGGGATGTTTAGATAACACGGTATATCCTGTCTACTGACATGTGTTTTACTAGTTAGTTCTCAAGTATCTACTGGTGACTACTGAAGAGGATATTCTTAACATTCTCATCAGTACTCAAAGCCTAGATTTATCTCCTAATCCTACCAGCAACACATTTCAACAGCCACTTACAAATTCAGAGCCACTAGAGTCCATATCATTTCCCCAAACACACAGCTGTCTATTCTGGAGTCTACTCTTCCTGCACTACTATTTCAGATTGTTGCTTAACAAACAGCACCACTGTGCAAATTCATTATCTTCGATTCTTAGAACACTCTGTCAGAGCAATGTGCTCCATGGGTATACTTTGCCAGCATGGATATAAAGCCAGCAACTTGCCTGTAAATTTGATGTTTTAATCAATTAAACCAGTCACTGATTGTTAGGAGACAAGGCCACTAAAAGTACTTGTTCCTAAGTGTTAAATCTACATCAGAGATACGCCTTCACATTTGATTCCTTCGAAGGAATATTTCACCGCTGCTCTGGAATTGTGAAGACATCCAAAGTTCCTCTGACCCTTAGCACTTCAATAGTTGTAGCTTCCAGCCAAGGATATAAACATGACTGCCTTATCAATTAAACTGCTCCTTAACTCTCAAAAAGGATTACTGCTGTGTGACACTTGTTTCTCTCATTTTTCTATAACCACACAGTCCTCAGGGAAGTTATTTCTTTCCAGAAATTCCTGACGTTTGTAGCCCAGAGTGCATCAGGGACAGTGGTGCCAACTCCATGAAACTTATCAAACACTGATTTCTGCCCCTGCTGTCCAAGGTCTTGCTGGAAGACTAAACTGAGATCAATTACAAAGATTAATGCTGCCCAATATTGGGAAATTTCCAGCTTTTCTCTAAACCCAATTATTACAGTAAATTACTTCTATGCCCATTCCCAAGCCCAGAAATTAATTGTACACCCACTCCCAGTCTTCCCAGCCCCAGGGTTGGGAGCAGATCCAGGGGTTCTTAACCTCCACCTCCTCCTTCACTCCTCCTACCCAGGTCAGATACTGCAGGGGTCCAGGGGACACAGGTAGAAGCAGGCTCATTTTTCACAAGAGTGGGAGAGAGGGGTGAACAGATTTGCTGGGCTCCTTTTGCTCCCTGCTCCTCTCCAACCCCCTTTATGCAGAAAGGTGTCTACATGCCTTGTAATTAAACAGGCAACAAGAAGATACTTCCCTTCAAGACAATCTCACAGGAACAAAAAAAGGCAGGGCTTAGCAATATATTAGGGCCATGTCATATGGGGCACTTAGCACATGTTAAATGCACTTGAAACTCAAACATCTATGCCTTCATGCAAGATAGCAAGTGTTATATGAGCTCTTATCATATCGTATTGTAGCAAAGTTGCACCTTTTGCAGTGAGGAGTGGCTCTAGATAGAAAATTTGGGTTAGAGGGGACCTCAGGAAGTCATCAAGTCCAACCCCCTGCTCAAAGCAGGACCATCCAACTAGATCATTCCAGCCAGGACTTTGTTGAGCCAGGCCTTGAAAACCTCCAAGAATGGAGATTCCACCTCCTCTCTACGTAACCCATTCCAGTGCTTCATCACCCTCCTAGTGAGAAAGTTTTTCCTAATATCCAACCTAAACTTCCCTTGCTGCAACTTGAGACCATAGCTTCTTGATCTGTCACTGCTGAGAAGAGTCTAGCTCCATCCTCTCTGTAACCACCCTTCAGGTAGTTAAAGACTATCAAATCTCTCCCCCCCCCCCGCCCCCCCCTTCTCTTCTGCAGACTAAATAAGCCCAGTTCCCTCAGCCTCTCCTCATAAATCATGTGCCCCAGAAATTCCAAAAGGAAGCAATTACTTAAACACCATAACAGTTCTGTAACATACTTGACATATGGTAAAATCCAGAGCTGGATTTGGTTTCCAAGTGAATGTAAGGGCCCAATCACATGTTCACTCCTAACAGTTGCAAATCATTAAACTGCTATGATGTCTTAAAGTTTATACCTGTTAGGGTGGTATAACACATTTACTTGCAACAGCTGAAAGTCACTGGAATGTAATTATCAATCAAAATTAGTACCCTTAGGAAATAACCCTTACCTGAAAGGGGGCAATTTTGCAACACTTGCACTTTAACTGCTTAGTAAGTGTTAAACTGAATGTTACATCACCCTAATATGACAACTATACTACAGCAGCACACAACTCAATCAAGGCATGGCTATATTTCGACTTCTATAGCTTACCTAGGGAAAAAAAGCTTCAATTTATTACAGTGCATGCAAAATTAACAGGCCCCAATCCAGCAAACATTTTGTGTGCACTTAACTTTATGTAAATGACTGGCCCCAATTAATTCAAAAGGAATATTTGAGTGCATTAGCTAAACACAAGGGTAAACATTTGCAGGGGCCATAATTTTCTCAGTTTTACAGCCTCTTCCCCCACCCCTAACCTGTGAACTAGTAGTTATGTGGATATCAACTGAACAAGAACTGCAGGACCTAGGTAAAGACACTGAAAGAAAGGGCTGCTTTTTACAGGTCTTCAGATTTTAAAATGAAACATTAAAAACTCACCTTAAAAAGCGTCACAGTGATTTCAATGTTTTCTGGAACAGGCCATACCACCACACCCCGGTATGGATTTTTGATTCCAGGTTGCCAACTATGAGTCTGAAGGAAGATAAGAAACAAGTTGTCACACTCCATTATAAAAGGGCTGGTGTTAAGGTGCATAGCTATACGTACTGCTCGTTAACTCCAAAAAGACCGTGTTCGTAAAACTAAGATTCTATTAAACACAATACAAGGCACAATTAAGAACAGAAGGAAGTAAATTTGCACCACCCATAGAAGTTATGCACTCAGACAAGACTCAGTCCCACACAATGCTCTGGCCCTGAACCCACAAAGCATTTAAGTACATTGCTTAGCTGAAGACCAGAAAGCTCAGCATCTTGAAGGATCAAGTCCATAAAAGCAGGGAACAGAGATCTCTTAACATATCCAGATAATGGACATTGTTAGAAGTGGCTACTCGTTAGAAACCCAGTAAGACTTAGATCTTGTCTGCATTTAAACAAAAATTTGGACTGTGAACAGGTGCAAATTTAAAATGCAACAATTATTCCTGAATAACAATGTACAAACAGTCTTATTCTAGGATAAGAATGCTTTAGTCCAGATTATTTTAATCCACTCTGTGGAGCAGGGTCACTTATTCCAAAGTGTCTACTGTGGCACTGTTGTGGAACAACTATTTCTTGTGCACACAGACCCCATCTCTAAAAACTTAAATAAACATTCCAATACATGGGTAGCCACATATTTGGCATTAAAAGAGAGAATACTGTGAAACATAAGTGTCAGAATCTGGTCGGTGAGGAGGAAAACTTTAGGTAACTGGAAATGAAAGTGAGGGACAGATGCTAATAAGAGCAACTGCTGAGCAGCATGGCCATTCTTAAAGATCAGTTATTTCCATTTTGAGAAAAATTTACAACATAGGCGTTGCTAACGGGAATTAAATGTACTGAGCAGTTCACTGATTTAAGTATTCTTTTCAACACCTAGCACTACCATCCAAGACTATCTATATTACTGTATTTACTCAAATAATGACAAAACTTTTTCCCCCACATTTAGCATGGGGGAAAACAGCCTGCCACCTTATAATCACATATAAGAAAATCTCACTAAATACATCGTCTATCATCAAACTGCTGCCAAAAGTACCACGTGCTCAGCAATGGAAACAAACTATGAGGTAGATTAAATGCAGCTGACACTGGGCATGACTACAAAACACATGGCCTACATTGGGCAAACATGCAGATGGGAACCTACCACAAGGATAGATTAGTGTAGCGCATCTGAAAAAGATGTATGGTAGGACCTATTAAGCACAGTCTCGGTCACTGACTCTCTCAAGTCAAGGTAAACTGCATACATTTTGACAACTTCTTCATTCCCACAGATGAGCTGCACCTTTCTTTCCTATTATCAATTATTCCCATTTCTTCACCAACCTTAAATGCCTTGCAAACATCCCCCCAAAAACCCCAAACAGTTCACCCAGAATCCCTCTGTCAACCCCTCTCTGAACCTTGCATGTATGATTAGTGTGGCCCCACCCTCCATGAGGTGCATATACATTTTTTGAGCACCATAGGACTCATGACATGAATACCAAGTTCCAGTCACGAGTAGGGGGCTAACTAGCACATAGATTAGGGACAGGCAACGTTTTTGGCTGCAGTGCCAAAAACCCCCACAATATGTACCTTGTAAGGTGCCAGAGTGCTGGCATGCCACCAAAAGAAAACCAGAGTAGGAGATACATGGCAGGACATAATGCATATTAATATAGTTAATAATCATAAATGTTGCTGCTTCTTTTTTCTTTTTTTTTTTTAGGGTCAATACTGGGTTTTCTAAAAATTCGAAACCTGATGATAATAAATAAAACTTCATACACTACCTTTGTTTTTGTGTATTTTTTTTTGTTAAGCATGTTGCAATGAGAGAGAAAGAAGAGAAAAAGAGGAGAGAGAAAGGAAAAGAATAAAGAGAAAAAGAAAAGAAAAAAGGAGAGGAGAGAAAAAAAGAAAGAGAAAGAGGTAAAGAAAAAAGAAAAGAGGAAAAAGAGGGGACCAAAATAGGGGTGAGAGAAAAAAGGAGAGAAAAAAGAGAAGGGAAAGAAAGAAGGGAGAAACAAGAGAAAGAAAAAAGGAGAGGAAAAAAGAAAAGAAGAGAGAAAAAGAGGAGACAGAGAAAGAAAGAGAGAGAAACAAAGGAAAAAGAAAGAGGATGTGTCCCTTGCTGCCCACGTCTCCCACCACTACCAGCTGCGGCTTGGGCCTGCTGGTCCAGCGCAGTGTCCGGTGGAGGGAGGCAGTGACACCTCAGCAGCAGCTGCTAGGGCTGGGCTGCTCAGGCCTCCCCGAGGGTCCCAGAGCAGGAGGAGCCTGGGCCCAGGGCTGGGAGGGAGGGGCCAGCCAGGGCTCAGGCAGATGGATGCCGTCCCACCTGGGCAGGGCCAGCACTGGGGTGCCTACCGCTGGGGTTGGGTGGCACGGGGAGAAGGTGCTGTGGGCAGGCTGAAGCCACTGGGCCCTTGGGAAGGCGGCAGCCAGAGGAGAATGGGGGCTGCCCCAGGGCTCTTCAGACTCGGGCTGCAGCAGGTGGGCAGAGGCATCCAGCAGCACCCAAGGTGGGGCCTGGCCCAGCACAGCCCATGCAGCTTAATGGGGATGGGGCGCAGCCGCCCAGCCAATGAGGGGACACCGCCTGGCCGGGGCAAGACACCAGGCTCAGGGGGCTTCTAGCTTGGCCTCTGTATGTGCCGGGCACAGTATACACAGGGCAGAGTCCCCTGGGCAACAGCAGGAGCCCCCCAGGCTCTGGGAACATTCACTGCAGGTGGCACTTGGGGCTGAGCCGGCCAGGAGCCTGCAGCACAGCAACTCTGCACAGCACCTGCACCACCTCCAGCCCCTTGAGGGGAGCTGCAGGTGGACAAGGCTGGGCCCCAAGCAGGCCAGAGCAGCTGTGGTGGCTGTTCCTGGGAGCTCCCACAGCCAGGCCCTTGCGCTGGGGGTGACTTCACCTTGCTCACACTGTGCCCAGCACATAGGGAGGCCAAGTCCAGAGCCAAAAGCCCCCCCCCCCCCCCGAGCCTGGTGTGCTGCCCTAGCCTTGCAGTGCCCTATCACAGGCAGGGCGGCTGCACTCCACCCCTGCAGATCTGTGCGAGCTGGGTCAGGCCCCACCTCAAGTGCCATGAAGCACATCCACCCACCCACCATAGCCCGAGCCTATGGAGGCCTGGGGCAGCCCCCGTTTCTGCCCAGCCCCCACCTTCATAAGGGCACAGCCGGGCCAGCCTGCCCACGGTGCCTTCCCCCATGCCTGCCTCAATCCATGCTGTCTGGACCCAGCTCCAAGCGCCCAGCCCCAGCACCCCAGTGCTGCTCACACCAGGGTGGGACAGGGTGTCCATCTGCCCCTAACCCCAGCTGGACCCAGGGCTCACCCACCCGCTGGAAGCCTCCAGTGCACTGGCCTCTGCAGTGCCTGCCCAAGCCCTGGCCCTGACCACCCCACCACCCCAACTCCCATCCAGGGGCCACGGTCAACAGAACAGACTGCATCCCTGCCCGTGTTCTCCTGACTCCGTTCCTGGTGCCTGTTGCAGCGCTGGGACATGTGACTGCTCAAGAGAGTCCAGAGCAGCAACATAAAATAGAATTTTTTTTTAAAACTTTTTCTTTGCATGCCTCCTGGCATGCTGGGGAAAATATCTGTGTGTGCCACTAATTGGCATGCATGCCAGAGGCTGCCAATCCCTGATACAGATCCTTTGCGGGGGCTATCTGGAGTGCACACAAAAACTAAGCAATGTTGACCTGTGAGATCACCATGGCATGAAACGCTGTTGACTTTGATGAGGACTAGCTCGATGAACTAGGTCTGGCATTTTTGACCTTTTTAAAGGAGTGCACCCCTTCTGGTGGGTACCCTTTTTGGAGTGTACCCCCTTCCAGACTGGGGGGTAGGTGGGAGAGCTGACAGCTGGCCAGCAAGCGGTGCTGATGGCTGGCCAGATGCGAAGCTGGCAGTGCGGAGTGGTGAATGGTGGTGGTGGGGGTGTGTGGAAGTGGCACGTGGGTGCAGTGCAGAGTGTTGAATGGTGGCGGCAGCGGCAGGGGGCAGGGAGCTCACATGTGATAGTCACTGCCGCCATTCACCACTCCATGCCGCCACCACATGCCACTTCCCCACGCAGCCGCACATACCCCCTGGGGCCGTCCCAAGTACCCCCAGGGGTACATGTACCCCTGGCTGACAACCCTGGAAATATGTGGCAAATCACGAGCCTTTGTCCTTGGACTAATATCGTGCATAAGTGATAAGTAGGTGCCAAAGTGCTGCTCAAGACTGCACCTATGAACTGGATGACCTGTGCTAAAACTTGCAGCAGTTTCAAAAAAGATAACATTAATCAATTCCGGATTTATTAAGTGTATGGGTATTGTGTTCTAATTGCTACAGCCATGTTTACTTTCAAGTTTACTGTTTTCAGATTTGTTCCTCACTTCCATGTGTTCAGGGAAAGCAGGGTCTAACATTAAGGAAAGGGGTAAGGGTCTGCAGGAGGAAGAATTTATAGAGGTAAAGGGATTTACTTTCCCTGCTGCAGCAATGGGAAAGGAACAAATTTCAAGGCAATTCTCCAATAATTAGATTCTATACCTGAAATATTATAACACATTTATCAGTTTTCCACACATAGGATATAAATATTGGGGTGTCATCTTATAATCAGGGTCATCTTCTATTCAAGTAAATATGATACTAGGGTACATGTATACTGTTTCTGTGGGTTGTTACACCCAAGTAGAACTACCCAGATTACAGCCACATATCTGAAGATAGGATGCAGTTAAGAGTGAATTAAATTTCTGTAGACCCCTCTAGTATGATGACAGCAATTATTCACCACTGCCCTGAATTTAAGCAGGAATGCATCTAGCATTCCAATGACAATTGGCAGCATCATCATTCATTTGTGCAGTCCACGCGGATCCTTACATATCCAGCTGGGCTATGAATAGGAACTAGTGTCGCAGCTTTAAGACATGAGAAGTTGCTTTGCTGCCTGCATTACAGGTGGCCTCTTTAGCTTTCCTGTTTCTGTTCTGTTTGCTGACAACTGTGGAGTCCCAGCAGCTGGCACTAGTAGTAAAGAGAATGAAAAAGATCAAGGGGCAGAGAGAAGGATGGAAGAGTAGGAGAAAGACTTAAGGAGAAAATGGGGAGATGAAGGTGTTGGTAGGATCTAGCTCACTGTCTATACTCGCCAAAGATATTTATCTTAGCTGATGTACATTACACTTTCTTATTTTTATTCACTTCCACAATGTTCTCAGTGGACTGCCAATGTTTTCAATTCTTGCAATTTTATTATAAGTTTTGTGCTGATTAGTGTTTCTCTTGAAAGACCCAGTTTCCAGCTGGTAAGTCTGTTGCAGGGGAAGGGAACAGGTGTGGGGAGAGAACAGGTGAGGGGGACAGATCGAGGCCCTCGTAGTGACAGAGGGAGTACGGCTGGGGCAGGGGCAGGCACTGCAAAGCCAGGGTGGGGCGAAGGACGGAGCCATGAGTGGCTCATCCGGGGGGGGGGCACAGCTCCTGCTGCTGCATGTATCCCAGGAGAGCATAGGGGATGCGTGCTCCTGGATCTGCGCAGGGCGAGGGTCGGCTGCCACTGCAGGCTGTGGTGCCAGGCTCTTCTCGGTGGGGGGCTGGGCTGGGCTGGGCTTGGGGCAGGCAGCAGCAGTGCTGGGAGGGGCTTACTTGGGGGGCTGCAACCACCCCAAAATTCACTGTAGCCCCTACCAGTGCCACTGTCCCAAGCACAGCTTGGTCCAGCCTGCACTAGAAACTGCCCTGGCCCACAGCATCAGCCCACCCTCACCCTGCGCAGATCCAGGGGCATGCACCCCCATGCCCTCCCAGGGTATGCACAGCGGCAGGAGCTGCCATCCCCTCCCCACACCCCCCAGACAAGCCACTAGTGGCCCGGTCCCACACTTTGCCCCACCATGGCTGTGCAGCACCTGCCCTTGTCCCAGCCCCACTCCCTCCCTCACCACTGGGGCCTCAATCTGCCCCCACCCCTTCCCTCACAACAGACTTACCAGCTGGACCTGGCTGCTCTCCATGCTGCCAGGCTGTGGTTCTTGCCACCTGCATGTTACGCTGCAGATGCATGCATGCACGGGGCATTTATCAGCCACATCATCCAAAAAAAGTCAATTACCGATACTTTCAATTTTCCTTATATCAATGCCAATCCAATATGGGACTGATGTATTGGTACACCTCTAGTACCTAGCTAGGTAAGAATCTCAGTCTTCATTATAAAAGGAAAGTTTATAGCCCTCATGGTTACAGGTTAAAGCTAGAAAATGTGATACTTGAGAACCCTAAAAGCTGAGCAAAACCAGAAGTCAAGTAAAGGGAACTAAGAGTCTATTATTTTAAATCCTATGAAAATTCAACCACTCTTATGGTTATGGGGAGGCACTGAAATCACAATTTTTGAAAACTTAAGGTTTACAATTCTAGTTCCATCTTTACCCTGTAAATACATTTTATATAAACAACTAAAATATCATTCAGTAATGCATCTAAAATCCAAATACAGATACCAACCGCCTGCCCCATCATCTCAATGAATGAAACAGCATAAAAATGCAGAATCTTAAAAAAAGGACACATATTATTGCTACCTAACATGCAAAAGTGTATTATCAAAAGCAGCCAATGAGAGATTAAAACTGCTACCCTAATGAGCATTTAATATAAAAGTTTTTCCCCAATTAGGTAGATGTTATTAAATCCTCATTGGTTTTGAGAACAGAGTGTTGTATCACACAAGCAATATGACAGATAAAGATAACCTCAGAAGTGTACCCCTGCATTGGTAGGAAACATAAGAGTCAACACAAAGATGGCTATGAATTAATTACCCTGAAGAGTATTATGACAACACTGCATGTTACAGACCAAGAGACCTTTCATTTTTGCATGCTTAAGGATACAGTATCTACTGAGTCAATTTTAAACATCTGACACCTCAAGGCCGTTGCTTTGGCATCTGAGCAAGATTTTGCTAGCTACCTGTTGTAGACTTGCCAGCAATTCCACTACTATTCCCTACCCCCACGTTCTGGATCCTGACCAGCTGCTTCTCACTAACCACTGGCAACTGATTTTAATAGAATGCTTTTGCTCTGCAATTCTCACCTCCCCATTTCCCATCAATGTTGTACTTTCCATGAACTAGATTTCTTCTTCTCCTACTGCTTTTTGCTGGTACCTTCCCTTTCTGTGCATTTCTCATTGCTCTAGGGCAGTGATGCTCAACCTTTTTGCCCAGCAAGCCAAATGGGAATTCCATGATCCATCTACTGGCCTGATTTGGCTGATGGTCCTGAGCTGGCACCTGAGGCCAGCACCACAGGGCTCCATCTGGCCACATGAAGTGGGGCGAGGTGCAGCCTGCCCCCAACCCAGCCCGCAGGAAGAACCCAGCCCGCTTGGTCTTGCCCTGTAGTGGGAAGGAGGAGGAAGGAGACTTGATATGCCCCCCACCTGGCCTTGAAGGGGGAGGAAGGTGCTATGGCCTGGCTCTAATCCACCAGGGGCTGAGGATTTGGGAATTTGGCAATGAGGGAAGGTGGCCATATTAACTGCCACTGTTCTCCTGCTGCCAAAATTTCTTGACCAATGGGGAGTCCTGCGGGTCAGATGCCATGGCTCTGTGGGCTGCATTTGGCCCATAGACCAGAGGTTGAGCACCCCTGCTCTTGGGCAATGCTTCTCAACCAAGATGCTGCAACACCCTAGAGTGCCACGAAATCCTATTCAGGTGGCCATGAGGTGCCACACAATATTAGCATTGTTAGGTGCACAAACACTTACACAGGATTCACAAGAGAAACCAAGAGATTTCAAATAGGAATCCAGAGGGTCAAACACATCCTAACCTGTTGTGATCTTTGAGGTCTTTGCAACACAAGAATCATTCTATTATTGTTCTGTAGTCAAAGACTGAATGAAAGCTAAGGCTGTCTAAGCTGAGGGGTGCCTTGAGTTTAATGAGGTTGAGAAACACTGCCGTAGAGCCAGGGAAACAGAGAAGCAATCTGAATGGACAAAAATATTGGCACTGACTCCCTCAATCACTGTCCTTAGTATCACTCTCACTATTACCTCCTTCCTCACACTGAGGAAGAGGGACACATCCCAAACACAAGGGTCTTGAATGCCGGCTGCAGCTGCTAGCTGTGCTGTTTCTTTCTACCAGCAGTGACAGCAACAGCTTTTTCAAAAATATCCTACTTATAAATACTACCCCCTACTCCTAGAATATTAATATAGTAGGACTGATGACTGGTGGGGCTGGGGAAGAGTTCTGTGGGGAAATGATTACAAAGTCTGGTGACTAACTCCATAAAACAGGGGCAGGCAACAGGTCCCAGGACTCCGAGGGAAGCAGGGGTCAGGGCTCCCCTCCACTTCTGGCAGAGTCCCAGGACCTGTGCGGCAAGGGGCGGGGAAGGCAGCAGGCTCCAGTGTGGGACTTCCCCCAGTGCCACACAAGTGCAAGAGGCACTGAGTCCCCACAACACAGGCGGGTCAGGCAGGCTGTGCTCCTTGCTCCCACACACAGTGCTGACCACCGCTACGCACCACCAGGTGCCAGTCCCTGCATGGGGCACAAGTGCCCTGAGTGCTCCCTCCTGCTGCTGCTTCCGCCAGCAGGGGCTATGCGCCATGTGGGGAAGTGTGTGGGGGGTCCCCACACTCCCATAACTTCCCTCACACTCACACCCTGCCCAGTCTAGCTCCATGTTCCCACTGCTCCCCTTTGCATGGGCTCTGCACTGCTGCCAGCCCCAGCCCCATGCTCTCTGCCCCCAACCAGCTGCATCATCTCCTCCTGCCCCACCTTTGCTGCTTCCCTACCTGCTGTCTGGAGCAAGCAGGATGCCAGGGAAGCCAACCAGGTCCCCCTGGGGTGGCTGCAGCAGCAGCAGCCCCACCTAGAAGTTGCTACTGGCTGGGCCAGGCCCTTCCACCTCAAGGGTGGAAGCAAGGCACAACAGGGTATGTTGTGGTGGGGTTGTATATGTGGGTGCCTTGCTCCCACCCGTGGGGGTGGAAGGGTTAGGCAGGGTACAATTTGTTGATGAGTGCCCATGGGACAGATGAAAGTGCCTGGTGGGCAGGATCCAAACCATGGGACATATTTTGCCCGCCCCTGCCATAAAATGATCCAAAAGACTGACCTAAAAACAGACCAGCATTATTTCCTACCCAGAGTTTTAACATACATTTGCTACTTCAAAAAAATTTTTTTTCTAATCTACCCACATCTTGACATTATACAAAGAAAGCTGGAGATAACAGTCCAACTGCTCAGGTTATGATGGTACTCAATAGATCAATCTGCTTATCCATAAATGAAGAAAATATATTTTAAGACAGCTAAAAGACAGGATTCACTTGTCTAATCAGTAGCTCTTCAGTAAAGATATTCTGAATGAAAGATACTGCTATTCTAAGCTCATCAGTTTAACTTGTGACCCTTGATTCTCTAAATCAGTGATTCTCAACCACGGTCCTGCAAGAATCTTTTAAGGATATCACAGAGTGCTGTACAATATTAGCACCATTAGATACTAATAGTAAACATCTCTACATAATTCACAAAATAAATCCAGAGATTTCTAATAGCAACAGGAACATCTTAACCGGTTGTGGTCTTTCTAAGGCCTTTGCAACAGAAAACTATTAATTTTTCTGTAGTCAAAAGACAACTGAAAAGTAAGAGCTGGCATTTTCCAAGGGGTGCCCTGAATCTAAGGGCCTTGTTACACAGTCATTTTGGGTGGCTTCTGGAGCTTTTAACACCTGGAATGTTTGCACACTAACACATGAAACTGGGTTTAAGTGTTCCTTATGTGGCTTAAAATTACGCCACTCCAGGGCAGGTTTCCCTTGGATCCATGCTACACAGCTTCTGTTGCACTATGGTGTAGCCACTCTAGGCTACACCTCAGTGCAGCAGCAGAGCTGACCCAAGTAGGGTGTGGGGCCCAGGGCAAATCAGCCTGTGCGGGGCCCCGCCCCCACTCCAATCCCATGGGCCCCAGACCTGAAGAAGCTGCTGCCACTGTCGGCAGCAACAGTGGCCCGGGGGGGGGGGGGGGGGAGGGGGGGGAAGGATAGTGAGCAGCAGCAATGGTGGTGGGTGTGGGATAGTGAGCGGCTGGATGCAGAGCCACTGCTCCACCCAGCTCCACAGGGCCCCCCGAAGTGTGGGGCCCAGGGCGGTCACCTCGATTCACCCCACCCAAGGGACAGCCCTGTGCAGCGGTTCCCAATCAGTGGTCTAGCAGTCTGCCTAGGCTTCCAGTGCCTCCTGCCACCATCCCATGCTGCCCCAGGGGCAAGCCAGACCATTCCTGGGTGGCACCAGGCATCCTGATGGCTGCAGGAGCCTGCTGAAGGCAGAAGCTGCAAGGAGCCCGATCCTTTTTTTTGGCGGAGCCTATCCACCTCTCCCGCGGCTGGGGGCTGAGCTGCTGGAAGGCAGAGCGGACCCTCAGCTGCAGGAGGACCTGGTCCTTCCTTCTGCAGCACCCTCTGGGGCCATGTGGGCAGGCTTCTAATGGGGCCAGGTGCTGCCCCAGCTCAGAGACAGCACCCGGCCCAATCCAACTCTTCCCCGACCTCAAGCTGGGGCAGCACCTGGCCTACTAGCAGCCCACCCAGGTGACGCTACTGCGGAAGGAAGGACTGGGGTCCCCCGCAGCTCAGGGGCCACTCAGTCCACCAGCAGCTCACCCTCCAGCCGCAGGAGAGGCAAGGAGGCTCCACCCAAAAAGGAGAGGCCCAATCCCTTTTTTCTGTGTAGCCTGCCCACCTCTCCCACAGCTGTGGGGGTGAGCTGACAGTTGCACGGTTGCAATTTGTAACATTACAAACTACACTACATCCAGATGTACTTTAGTTTGCAATGATGCAAAATCATTTAAAACACCTACAAGTCTTGCACTTTTACACTGTGATGCCATTAAGTCCCACAAAGTGCCGTTTTCATCACATGTACATGTTAATGGCGTCACATGTACAAGTGCCCATAGATTCTTATTTGAAATCTCTGGGTTTATCTTGTGAATCATGTTTGCACACCAAACAGTGATAACGTTGTGTGGTCCCCCACAGCATCCCTGAAAGGATCTCAAGGCACCCCAGGTTGTCACAGCACACTGGTTGAGAACCTATGCTCTAGAGGGTCACAATCCAAGAAATTAGGAAGAGGCAAGTTCAGGGAAGCAGGGGCCTCAACTAGAATCAGGCAATCATGTGAAGTTGAATTAGGCTGAGATCTTTAAGAGACTGAGACATAGGCAGTCACTCTGGGTAGGACCACAATCTGGGGGAGCCTGGGGGTTAGCTATTTTTTCTCCTCATCATTCAGTGCGGGTGGTGTTCATTATTAACAAACCTCATCCATCCTATGCACTGAACAACGCACAGGTATTGTAGAGAAAAACAGTATGATTTGTGTAATGAAGGACTTTGTCAGAAGAGAGAAACACAGTGGTCATGTCCAAACGAGTGCAGTCGTGCAGTATGTGGCCTCATAAACACATCTGGTATGTGTGCCACATACCACATTCAGCTGTTCTCTGCACTGCAAGGTAACTGCGGGGGGGGGGGGGGGGGGGTAAAAAATCCCGGGGTAAAAATAAAGTCACATAAAAAAGTGAGATGGTGCAAGGGGGGGCAGTGCACGCTGCCCCAAACCAGAAGCCACTCTCTGGTTGTCGGCCAGGCTTGGAGCAGCAGGATCACTGCAGCTGCAGCTCCAGGAGGCCCCCAGGACCCCAGGTAAGGCTGCTGGGGCCAGCTGAGTGCTGGCTCCAGCTGAGTGCTGGCTCCAGCTGAGTGCTGGCTCCAGCCTCCCCTACCCAACCCAAGGTAACCTGCCACACATCAGAGGGCACGTGGCATGGGTGTTCCCTAGGAACAAGTAGCAGCAGCACCACAATATCTGCTGCTGCTTCTTGTCCCCGGGAAAACAAAACGTTCACACATGTGGATGTGGCCAACAGGGCCAAATTAAGTTTGAGCAGGTAACCTAAATGCTGACATTTCCTAATTTTTGAAGACTAAGTTTTGCTTGACTTAGCAATTTTGACGTTGTTTAACTGTAGTTCTTAAAATGCAATACAAATGCACATAAGTCTGTTTGCAATGCAAACATGCACTGACAAGTAGTGGAGATTTGTGAGGAGAGTTATGGAAACGCACCAATTTTTCTCATCTCCTGTCAGTGGGAGACTGAGCTTCAGTGACCACTTGTATACATTTTCTCCACTCTCTGCACTCTCTAATCTTCAATCTGTGGCACTTCCTTAACTTACCTTGCTGATTTTATACAATTTTCCAGGTTAGAAATGGAATGCAGAACGATGGTGTCATGCTCAGCTTCTTCAGTTTTGAGGGCCAAACAAAATATTTTCAGAAAGGTAGAGGAGCCACAGTCAGTATGTTGCAGCATGTCTTTTGACCTGTTTCCTTCCTTTGTACCACTGACATGGTGCAAAAGAAATGGAAACCATCTACAAATAGCCTGTTGATATTTCCTTGCGTGTGGGAAAGTTCCCAGCAGCCATTAAGCTACCACAACCACTTCCTGGGCCTCTCTCTCCAGGGGAAGCACCATGTATCGGGGTCTAAGAAGGCAGTTTTCCTTAAGCATTCCCGGGGATAACTGTTCTTCTGGCGTGGTTTAGTACCCACCAAGGTGTTAGGACTTAAAGCACACTTTATGGAAATGGGAGGCTTCTCCCTAGTTTGCTCCTGCAGCCCTATGGCTGAGGGCAGGAGAAACTTGGAGGCATCTGAACCTAAGCCTCCAGGCTTGGGTTTGCACATAAGATGTCTGCCAAAAGACTTTGGAAATATCAGAAGCTCCTGGTGGGGGTGGAGGATGTTTGCCGGTAGTAGGGCCACTTATGGTTCTGGACTGACTCACAGATTTGGACTTGATTTGGCTGATTTGGCTTAGAACACAAAAAAAATCTTTAAAAAAAAAGTCTTTGGTGCAAAGGTACACATAGGAAGAAGTGGCTGGGCTGAAACAAATTAGAGTACCACTCAGGCTTCTCTAAACTGCACTGGTGCTGATGCAGTGAATCAAGCAGCTGTAGGTATTTCTGGTCCATAACTTCACTTTTTTTTTTTCTTTTATCTGTTCTGAGCTACCCTTCCTTGACAAAGTATAGGGAAGAACAGCTGTTCTTTATCAGCTTAGCTGCATCTTGGGAGCTACAGCAGCAGGCTAGTTATTCAATATAGCTATTTTTTATCCTTATCATTCAAGTATTTGACCCCCAGGCCTTATTTACTGCTCACAATAAAAAAACTTAATACATACATAATTACGTATTTTCTCATAGGTCTTCTAAGACATTCATCACTTGAGCATTTCATGTACATTCACAAATTCATCTTTACAATATCCCCATAAAGCAGGAAAGCATTACTGTACCTCTTTTATAAATGTGAAGTTAAGAGCCAGAATGGTCAAATGTCCATTCATTTTGTGTGCTCAGCCTAGAACCAGATTTTTAGGTTACCGGACACTATACAAGACATTATACATTTGCAGCACATCTCCCCAATGACTTCAGCTGTAATGAAGAGTACTCAAGCACTCCTGAAAAATTATGCCTTACATGCCTCAAGTTGGAAATCCAGAAAATGAAAAAACATACAATTAATGACCACCTGTGAAAGTCCGGATTTAAATAATATACCCAGCATAGCATCATGCTGGAAGAGGACGGGACAAAAAAATCTCTCTCCGGGGTAAATTCAAATACTTTAACTATGAAACCATCATTTCTGTTCCTTCAGTATGCAACCCCAGTACATCCCCTAACAAATGTCCACCCTGTGGGCTGAATGAGGGAAGAGCTGCAAAGGAAAACTGTTTTGTGATCACATAATTAGCGATTATAACATAAATATTGTACAAAAAGGATGCACACAGTCAATTTTAATTCTAGCACCTAATTTTTTGAGTGGTTTACTCAGTGAGTTTAATATTTTTACTGCTTCAACTCTACCCCCATCCCTAGCATTACTCCTGATCCCTTTGCATTTTCACTGCTTTCTCAGCATCAGCAATGAAGGCACTGAGAGTACAGGAAGGGAGTTGTCTTCTGAGTTCTGGTGTCTAGTACTATGGTGCAACTGGGAAGAACAACTACACAAAAAAGCCAGTTTAGCCCCAACATGAAGTATGCTCATTCACTTTCTGGGAATGATGCACATAGAGTCCAAGCCCCACACAGAATCGGTGAGCATCATTAGTTCAAATGTAAGCTTTAGGAATTATTCTGGCATCTTATAACAAATCTCTACTGAGCAGCTCCAAAGTGCAATTTTTCAGAGGCTGATAGTTTGACTAAATTTGTGAGCATTTTCATAGGAACAGCAAAAAAAGGCATCTCTCTCACACCAGGACATGCTCTCTCTATAAACTACAACTCTCTGCCCCAAGGCATGAAGGCTTTTGATCTTCCCAACAAAATGGTTCTAAATATATAATTTTTACCATAGGCTACAAAATATTTTCCCTACCTGCAATTATAGGACATGGCTGAACTATTTGTCCTGCAACTTACAAAATAATTCAATTGGAGGCAAATAGCCAGTGGTAAAATTTCAACCCAAATATTTGTAATTATAAATTAAAAATTAATTAAAATTAAATTAAAAATGCAATTAAAATGCATTTTAAAAGGCAATTAAAATGTGGTCTCATATTGGAAAATGTTAAGCAACCAAATGATAGGCAATGTTACCAGCTCTGCCTATAAGATTGTAAGTTGTATTTGTCTGGTGGACTTGAAAAGTTACAAGACATGGGTTTTTTTTTGTTTTGTTTTGTTTTTCAAAATCAGAAAGAGAGAAAGGCCACCTTGTTCTTAAATAAATTTGAGATTCATCTAACTCTCTGTCCCAAATCTAGAAAGAATGTGGAGCTTCATCATCTGTAATAAATTCCAGTCAGCCACACAAGTTAAAACTGTCCAGTTACACAGATATGCAATCTTTTGACATGTCTCTATAGATCAGGGGCGGGCAACTACTCTGGGCAGAAGGCCACTTAACAAGTTTTGGCAAGCTGTCAGGGGCTGCATAGGTAGCCATGCCCCTTTTCAGTTGCCCTGCCCCCTAGTCGCCATATTGGGACTAGAAGTCCTGCCCCCTAACCCCTAACCTTTGCCACCAGAAGTCCCTCCCCCTGCCCACCAGAAATACTCTTTTTGGGAGAGGGGTTACCATCTTAGAACCACAAAAAAACAAATCATACACTAAAAGGCAAACACCTACTATAGCATATTTTAATTATATTACAAAAAATATTTGTCATGATTTGTGGTTGTGTACTGTATACAGATGGGATTGCATAATAACTCAAAACCAAAGTCTCACTCTTGTATTGTGTGGGGGGATGTGGGGTGTATGTATCATGGGGTGTGGGGGGGGGCCCCAGGGTATGTTGGGTATGTGTATAAGTTGGTGGGGTTGTGGGGGCAGGGTGTGTGTGCGCAAGGCTTCTGGGGTGCAGCCCCCCCCCACCCCACACACTCCCCCACATGGTGCACAGCCCCTGCTGCCAGCAGCAACAGTAGGTAGGGGTCAAAGGGGGGGGGGCCTCAGGGAGCTCGTGCCTGGCGCAGGCACTGACCCCTGGCAGGGTGCAGCTCCAGACAGCGCTGAGCATGGGGGCAAGGAGTGCAGGCTACCCAGCCGCCTCTATCACAGGGGCTCCACACCACATGCCTGCAGTTCCTGCCCTTGCACAGGGAAGCCCTGCACTGGACTCTGCAGGGTAGCAGGGCTTCCTCCACTCCGGGCAGAGTCCGGGAACCTGCGCAGCAAGGGGCAGGGAAGACAGTAGGCTCCAGTGTGGGGCTTTCACTGCTGCAGGTGCAGGAGCTGCAGGCATGTCACGGTAGAGGTGGCAGCAAGAGCGAGCTGGGAACCAAGCTGGCTCTTGCTGCATTCTGCGATCCCGGCATTACAGCCGGGAACCAAGTGGAATGGCACAGCAGGGCCAGGCACCTCCTGGAAGCACACTGTTCTTAGCTGCAACACTGGACACACAGAATGCAGCAGGAGCTATCCCAGCCCTGTGGTTCCCAGCTGGCTCCTGCTGCCACCAGCCCAGACCCCCAGGGCCCTGCATTCCCACCCACTGCCACTTCCTCCCCATGCCTGCCCCCACTGCCTTACCCCCGCCGCTTTTCTTCCCTCCCTGCTCGCCCCCAGCACTCCCCCCAGGCCCGCTGCTCCCCACCTGCAGCTCCAGCACCACGTGGTTCCAGCTGCAGGGCCAGGACCATGCAATGCAGCAGGAGCACCATGCAGTTGCCAGCTCCAAACTGCATGGTGCTGGCTGGGCCCAGCTGACTTGCTGTGCCAGCGATCCTTCTCATCCTCTACCTGTTCTTACCTTAATTTCCCTCTTCAGTGGAGGGAACAGCCCCAGGCTCTCAGGCCAGAAGCTTCTGCTATGACAGAAGCTTCCGGCTGGGACCAGGGCTGGTGGGTCTTGCTACTGCTACCACTGGGTTCTGCTACTGCTGACATCTGTCATATTTGACAGGCAGCCACGGGCAGATAAATATTCATTTTTTAAAAAATTTTAAGGCCGTATTTTGCCCACCCCTGGTATAGGTTAATTCAGACTTGCCTTAAATCTGAGGGAGAAGATTCTATGATAGGGCCCTATGTAATTTTAGAGTTGATAACTATCGAATGCATCTCACATAGAATGAGATGCATCATACAAAGCTTTGGATGATTATCTCTGTTCAAATATTCTTTCAGTATAACTACTGAAATTTTCTCGCAACATTTATCAAAACCTGTTTTAACCTAACATTTATGCAACTTTAACTAGAGTCACACCCCATAAACAACAATCAACATACTAATATCCCCATAATATTTTTTAAAAGTGCAAAGGAGGACTGTCATACTCCCTGTCCTGAAGTACTATTTGCCATTTAATCAGTAAGAATATATGCGAGGCAAATGGCATCATCATCTTAATACCAGATTTATTTCATTGGCTAGTCACTTTTTATGTACCCATTAAGTCATCTTTATACAGAAGTTAAATTTTTGCATACCACCATTTTTAGGATTGGGAAGAGAAATAGGCTGACATTTTTCCTTTTTCTAATTGTTATTGCATTTACTGCCACTGGCATTAAACTGTTTATCAATGGGAACCAAAATGAAATTTCCTCACTGCCTGTCCCCAAATAAGTTGAAAAATATAGGATATGATTAATGCTTGGGTACTTCTTGAGCAAAGTCTCTAAAATATAAAAAGAGATATTCATTTGACTCATTTCCAAGAAAGCAATTAGATGAAACAAACAACACGTATAATAATGTTTTTTACTGGCAGAATGACTAAGAGTTTAAGTATGTTTATTGATCTAGTGTCTTGGAGACAAACATCTCAAATGAAGCAGAATCATATCAGCTACTTAACTTTAAAATTAACTCTTACCCTAGGTACAGGATATGAAGCCACCTTTTTAAAAATAGGAACACCTTTACAAATATGAGCACTTTTAAAAAAAATCTTTGTAGGACACCATGAAGCTTTTTCTTGACTGATTAGCAAGGAGACTGTTCTCAGCATTAAGAATATCAACCATTCAATCTTTTGCTGGTATCAAATGGCTTTTTCTCTAATGCCTAACAGACAAAATACTGATGCACAGACAAGCAGACAGGTCTTATGCAGTCCAGATGATGCCATCTTAGCCCCAAAATTAAGTTCCGTAGCTGGTAATAAACAATGTTGTTATCTGAAAGACCTCTAATCATCAGTAACTAACGCCCAAATCCGACAATGACACATATAATTACATAGGTCTGCACAGAGCCCAACTGAATTCCATATATGCCATCTATCTGTACTCTAAATCAGCACTTGAACATAATCTAATCAGCAAGCTGGTTGTACATGGATAAATATCCTCCCTTCTAAAAAAGCCATTTGGGGTTTAACGACATGCTGGTACATTTTTTGATTTACTGTTCTACAGTATCTTTTATCTCATTTCTCTGCAGAAACTAAAGCAACATGCACTTAAGACATTTTAATTTTTGTACTGCAATAACATCTAACATTCCAATCAAGAGCCACAATTCTTTGGAGTATGTGCTGTATAAACACATAATAATAGCTAGAAAAGCTCACACTTTGGTTTAAAGACAAGACCTTACAAATGCATGACACACAGTAAGAAGAGTGGGACAGAGAAGGAAGGGCAACAGTCAGAAGAATGATGTTACATAGACTAGCAAGTCATTCATGTTTTGAAACTACAAAGCTGTATGTGTTTTAATATAACAGGATTTCCTGACTAAATTGCTTGAAACGCTTCCCCCAGTGCATTCAACGGTTGTATTCTTTTTGTTTCAATACATGTTAACAAAATTTTGAGTTACTCATCCAGAAAGTATTAGTCCCCTCTGTTTAATTCCAATAATTATTGAGATTGACTTCAGAAATGAACTGTCCTATAAACTAGGATTGAACAAAAGAAAAATACTCAATAGTTGTGGAAAGAAGGAATCAACATGTAGAGGCTAAGAAACTCATGAAGAAAATCCTTGCTACTCTTGGTAACAGGAAGGAGAACTGCTCCCCCTTGTCCCAGAGGGGTCTAGGTGGTTAAACAACAGTAGCACAGAAGTCCATTGGCTACGACACTTCCATACTCCTCCACTGTTCATGTTTCCCATTATCTAGCTATAGATTTCAGGAGAGTGGGGGCAGAGCTCCACACTGTTGACAACAAGGAGACATCTTCTACACTACTGGTTCTCAACCTTTTTAGACTCAAGACACCCCTTGGAAAAAATGTCAACTCTTACACCTTTCACTCGTTTTTTGACTGCATAAAAACAGAGCCATTCCCCTGTTGCAAAGACCTCATGAAGACAACACTAGGACACAATGTTTTTGACACTATGGATTCCTTTTTGAAATCTCTGGATTTATCTTGTGAATGGTGTGCAGATGTTTGCGGACCTAACCGTGTTAATATTGTGCGACACCCATTGCACACTAAAAGGGATCTCACAGCACCCTTAAGAATCTGTTCTATACTGTAGCAGGAACATGCCCTGGTTGGGACACACCACAAACCTGTAAATATGCCACTGAGGCTGCTCTTTCCTCAACACGGTCTCCAGCATACTTGTGAGAGGTCACTTGGAATGATCATGGAGAGTCTCCATAGCATATTTCTGTATTTGGAGCATGGAAATGGGAGTGGGTGGTTGGGGTGTGATCAGGAATGTCTGTTTCAGCCAAAACAAGCTGCCGTCAGTGTAAACATACATATGAATGTCTCCCCCTATGAATATCTTTCCTACCTATGCTCTCCTGCAGTAAAAATGGGGTGGTGATTTCTCTGCTGCTGGATCTTGCTCACCTGTTTGCATTTCTAAGTATCTGCTAGGACCAGGGGGAAGGTTTTAAAACTAGAAGTGATATACATTTACCCCTATAAAGACATTCTGAAATGGTTTAGATATGCCTGCCATTGTTTTACTGTCAATGTAAGTAACTGTGGGAAATACTGTAAAATTTGTCAGCAGATTCCACTTGAAGGTCTAGGACTGAAAGAATCTGTCCTGATTTGCAATCTGTCCAGGTCTGGCTTCATTAAAGAGCTTTTTTAGTGGCAAAGCGCTCTCTCATTCCTGCTTTACATCCTTTCAGTGCAGAGATTGCGGCTTTTTTATACCAAGTTTTTATTACCTTGAAGATGCTTCTAAGAGTGATTAACCTGTCTTTCTAATTAGATCTAGTGATTAACTCTTAACATGGTTAACTACTCTACAATTGCTGACTGGGTACTTTTTACTGCATAAATGTCAAAATGAAACTAGAATTTTTCTTTAAATGTTGTTGTAAATTAGTCTTGACATTAAGATGTGCTTATTTCACACTTTCTGGCCAAACTTAGCGCACACAAAAAAAAAAAAAAAAAAATCAAACCAATTAAAATAACCGTCTTTTGTCCCCCAAAACAAACAGCCACCTACACTTCTTACTGAAGTAGAGCTTGACTAAGCAATTAACTAACCTTAGAAGATTTCCTTCGGCTTCTTCTGGTCCAAACCACCACTAGCTTATCTGGCTGCCTGTAGAGAACAGAAGAAAACAATTTAATTCAGAGCAAGCCCACTTTAAAAAATGGTTTACTATAAACTCAGCCTTAAAATATATATATATATATATATATATATATATATATATATATATATATATATATAGAGAGAGAGAGAGAGAGAGAGAGAGAGAGAGAGAGAGAGAGAGAGAGAGAGAGAGATACAGACATCCTTAATTAACCCATTGCATTTTAAATAGCCTATTTTAAAAGCATCCATAGGTTCAGTAGATTAACAGGAAAAATCTTGCCATGTTTACAGTAAAATGCTGTAGTCTAACCAGTAGAGAAATACCAATCCTTTTCTTTTCCACTCCCTGAATGCAAACAGCTCCCATAGGGTACCTGATGATAACTGATATCTATGGATCGGAGAACAGGATTCTGCTTGCAATTAGCTTTTACAGGTTTGGCTTCATTAAAGAAACCTTTGAAACAAATGGTATGCAAAACAAATGCAGAACCAAAATCCAATTTGGATTTTTAAGCTAATAAAGCTAGAACACGGGTGGGCAATTATTTCAGGTGGAGGGCTGCTTAACAAGTTTTGGCAAACTGTCAGGGACTGCACAGGTAGCTCCATCCCTTGACAGCTCCCCTGCCCCCAGGGTCGCCACTTTGGGACCAGAAGTCCTGCCCCCTAGCCCCTGACCTTTGCCACCAGAAGTCCCTCCCCTTGCCCACCAGAAATACTCTTTTTGGGAGAGGGGTTACCATCTTAGAACCACAAAAAAACAAATCATACACTAAAAGGCAAACACCTACTATAGCATATTTTAATTATATTACAAAAAATATTTGTCATGACTTCTGTTTGTGTATAGTATACAGAAGGGATTGCATAATAACTCAAAACCAAAGTCTCATTCTTGTATTGTGTGGGGGTATGTGGGATGTGTGTATGGTGGGGTGTGTGGGGGGGGCACAGAGTATGGTCTGTGTATAAGCTGGTGGGGTTGTGGGGGCAGGGTGTGGGTGTGAGGTTTGTGGGGTACAGGCCCCCCTTATACTCCCTCCCCTTGCTGCCCCTCCATCCCCCACCAATACTCCTTTTGGGAGGGGGAGTTGCCATCTTAGAACCAGAAAAAACCCAAATCATACACTAGAAGTCAAAATACCAACAATAATATATTTTAATTTTATTCCAAAAAATATATGTCATGACTTGTGATTGTGTACTGTACATAGAAGGGATTGCATCGCAACTGAAAACTAAAATGTCACTCTTTTAAATTGTGTGTGGGAGGGTGGGAGTGTGGGGGGGGCGGGGGTTGTGAGATGGTGTGGCTGTGTAGGAGGGCATAGGGTATGTTGGGGTATATGTCAGGGGATCCTTACACCCCCCACCCTCATACCCACACCCACACCCTGCCCAGCTGAGCTCCATGCTCCCTCTGGCCCTTTGTGGGCAGGCTTTACGCTGTGCTTCCACCCAGCTGCAACTATCTTCCCACACCTCCCCACCGGCATCTGCCCCGTCACTTCCCTACCTGCTGTCCCGAGCAAGCAGGTTCTGGCTGTAGCAGGAGCTCTGCCCAGAAGCTGCTGGCTGGGCAGAGCCCTTCTGCCCAAGAGGGTGGGAGTGAGGCCCAATAGGGTATGTGGTGGGTATGTACACATGGGCGCCTTACTCTCACCCTCATAGGCTGGGAGGGTTGCGATTCATTGGGGGGCACCACGTGATGGATCAGTGTCTAGAGGGCTGGTTCTGGCCCACAGGCCGTATTTTGCCCACCCTTGGGCTAAAAGAAAACTCAGGTTGTTATTCATCATAAAGAAATGAAGATGTCCAAAAGGATTTTCCTCCTCCAAAAACAAAACAACGAAAACAAAAACAAAAAAAGAACTGAGAGAGAAAGAGAAAAGGAGAGAGTATCAAGTATTTCATTGCAAATATTGCTTTAGGTATGCTTGGAGGACCAAATATGAAGAGTGGAAGCTTTTTCAGCTCTTAAGTGAAGGGACAAAGATGTTAAATCCCTAAGAGAGCTCTTTTGACAACTGTCTTTCAGATTTATGGAGCTCATACGTATTTAATTAACTACAAACAAAGAATTTTAAACAGTGTAAAAACAAATCACTTTCTTTTTCAGTTTCTCAAGTTTTCCTTCTCCACTAATTGTTATAATAGTGCTAGTTCTCTAGGGGTGTTTGTACACGACGGGGATTTAGTCCTCAGGGTTTTATTCTATGCCCCCTAAATTGAAACAGTGGATTTTTAATTGAAACCCACCATTTCAATTTTTCTGTCATGTTATGGCTAGAGGCCCACTCTTTTTTTTTTGTTTGTTGTTGGAGTCTGCCCACAGCTGCGGGGTGAGTTGCCAGCAGGCCAAGTGGCTCCTAAGCTGTAGGGGACCCTGGTCCTTCCCTCCACAGTGGCAGCACCCCCCCAGGTGGGCTGCTAGTGGGCCGGGTGCTACCCCAGGTGGGAGGCAGCACCTGACCTGATACAACTCTTCCCTGACCCCGAACTGGGGCAGCATCCAGACCACTAGCAGCCTGCCTGGGTGGCCCCAGGGAGCACTGCTGTTGTGGAGAGAAGAACTGGGGCCCCTGCAGCTCAGAAGAAAAAGACCACCTGGGCTTCCAGCACCCCATGCACCATCCCCTCTGCCTTCTCCAGCCACCAGCAATCCCAGCCACCCTCCTGCTGCGTCCCCACACTACCCCAGGGGCAAGCCAGCCTGATTCCCAGGTGGCCCCAAGCATCCTGCCAGCTGCAGGAGCCTGCTGGAAACGGAAGTGGCCAGAGGCCTGATCCTTTTTTCCTGTGGAGCCTGCCCACCTCTCCTGAAGCCAGGGGGTGAGCGGTCAGAGGCATCATTGTAATTTGCCATGTTGCAAACTAAACTACAGTCAGATGTAGTTTAGTTTGCAATGATGGAAACTCATTTAAAACCCCAAACTCTTTCACATGTACAATGTGATGCCATTAAGTCACACAAAGTGACATTTTCATCATGTGTACATAGTAATGGTGTCACATGTACAAGCGCCCCTCCTGTCTATATCCTCTCTCATAAAAGAAAAATCAAGCTGACTTTATAAAACAAAAAGAAAGGGAGAAAACTCTTTATTCCATAGAATTTTTTCCAGGTATGATGCAATTAAAGCATTCAGCAAAAAGGGTTAAAATAAAAGTGCCCCAAGCATTTTGAATTCCAGTCACTGAAAGGCAGTGTTCACATCATCTGCATGTTACATATTATCTCTTCCTGTTGACTTTATAAACGCACAGTTCTCCATTACTTTTTGAATGGAAAGTGATTTAATAACTGGAGAATTCACCTTAAGTTTTGTTGAAAAATTAGCTATAACATATGCTAAAACTAACATTGTACCCAGAATTTACATTTAAATCCAACTAGGGCAGGGATGCTTAACCTCTGGTCTGTGGGCCAAATATGATCCACGGAGGCACTGTATCCATTTTGCAGGCTTCCCCATGGGTTTTGAAATTTGTTGGTGTGGGAGTGGTGGCCATTAACATGGCCAACCTCCACCCTGCCAAATTCTCCAAGCCCCATGTGCCTGATGGGAGCCAGGCCATGCCCCTTTCCCCCTGCAGGGCCAGGTTGGAGCCAGGCCATGCCCCCCTCCCTCACCCATGAGGCTGAGCCACACACCCTTCCCAGCTGAGGTGCCACGCTCCCTTCCCTCCCTCATGAGCCAAGCCATGCACCCTTCCCCCTCCCCTGCAGTGCCAGGCCATACTCTTTTCCTCATGGGGCCAGGTTGGGCCCAGGGCCATGGCCCACCCTGCTGGATTGGATCATATCCCACCTCTCCCTCCTTCCCGAGGGGTTGGGTTAAGCCTCCTTCTGCCTCTGCAGGGCCAGGTTCAGGCCAGATTGCCCCCAACCCCCTTCCATGTGGTTTCTTGCTGGATCAGAACTACCATCTGACCCATGGTTGGACCAGACACTGCCCATCCAGCTCACAGGGGAAAAAGATTGAGCACCATTGCACTAGGGCCTAAGTTACATATCAACACTATTAAAAGCCAACTTTTCCACTATGGTGTCAGGATCTGGCCCTCATTTCTTTCTCCCCACTGTACCCTGTTCCTTTAGAAGTCACCCCCTTCCCTTTCAACTTGAGGTAAAGTAGTAGTGAAGCAGACTACTCAAAATGCATTTTAGACTTTCAAATTTCTTCCCCATTTGGGGGCACAGACTATTAGCTGATATGCCCTGCAGCTCTCTCTACAATCTTGTTTGGTGATGGAGATAACCTGTTACATTCCAAAAGCTTCTTGCTTACTTGCTGTTAAGCATGTGATGCTCTCATGCGCCTGCATAACTCCCATTAACGCTAATGGATATTGTGTACGTGCCACCAGAAGAAAATGTGCCCCTGAGCTATTTCCTTGATGCAAAGCAATCCAAAACTGTGTCTAAAATGAACTCGTTTATTTCATTCTGTACTTTAAAGACGACTGGGTCTCATTTCAAAAATAGCTTGTGAGACAAATCAAATTTAACCTTAACACGCCCAATTCTGTGCCAGCTTCTGCGGATCAAACTGTGCCAAGAGCAGCAACAACCCTGCATTCCTACAGTGCTGGTGGTCAAATCAAAGATGACCCCACATGGAGGAACTCTGTGCCTCTATACACCTCAGTAGGAGAAAGGCAAAAGATGCCAGCAATGGGTCAGAACAGGAACAGAACAAATCCACATGATCACTGACTCTCCCCTCCCAAAAGCAGACGCAATCAAGCAACAGGACCTCCACTAATCCCTCCCACCCTAGCTCAAGCATTACTGTCAGCACGTTCACAGCTCTTTGCAAACAGTCTTTTTTTCCTGTATTTTTATCAGGTTTGTATTCCAAGCTCTAAAACTGTGCAATGCAGGAAGGGTTTAAAAAAAGAAAGAAAGAAAAGCAAGCATGAACAAGCGAGAGAAAAATAAACAAATAAGGTTGAAACAAAATCCCACATTCTCCAGGCAATGCTTTCACTTGAATATTTTCATAAACATCTGTAACAGGGCAAATCTCAGCAACTATCTGCTTTCAACAAATCTTCTTCAAAGGCTCACACACAAAGCTAATCTTACAATTCCTCTCCACTAAGTAACTTGCATTCTGGCAACAATTTGTTCATTCTATCAAGCAGTGACTTAGTGGAACATTTTCAACGGAATGAACTGGAGTTAGGTACCAGCTAGAAAAGTCAAAGGGAATGGGCTACCAGGCCTTTAGAGTTCTTCCTCATAATTTTAAAGTGGCCACACTTTTAAACAGAAAAACAAGACACTCAGCATGGGAGCGCGCACAGGCTGGGAATCAAACAGGCAGGTACGAGAGGGGTCTGGCAACCTTACAGGAACAGCAGGCCAAATCAGCATAGCTTGCTCTGAAGGTGGGCTGCTGCTCCCTTTATCAGCACCAGACTCCCAACCTAGCTACCATTCCTGGCGCCACCCTCCCACCAGGCAATCACTCTGACCCAGCATGGCACCTCTAACCCAGCAACAGCTCCCCAACCACAGAATTACCACCCACACCCCACAATGCACAACTGCTGTCAATGTCAGCTTCACAGGCCAAAAGATGGCACTTGGCTGGCTGGATTTGGCCTGTGGGTGTTAGATGCCGACTCCTGTTTTTCCCTCCCATTCTCCTCTGTCAAGGGCTAATTTTGATTCAGGACAGGAGCAAGAGAGAAGTAGTCATGTAAGGGATCCTGTCCTCAGTATCCCCAGGAGGTCCTAAAATCCCAGACAAAGCACAGTCTTTTTGTAAATGACAGGAACATTGGGATTGGTCATGCAAACAAGAATATTGCTATTTTTTCAGGGACATATGGTTACTGATATCAAGGCATTCCTTTACTGGGCTGACATTTACAGTCAGATGGGAGTTGTGGAAGTGAGTGTGTAACGCAGAAGAAAAACAAAGCACAAGCGTAGGAAGAAAAGGAAAGAAGACTTTCAGGCTGACAGGGATGCAAACAATCTTTCTACTTTCAAAACCAATGCTGAACATCGTTATGTTTTATTAGGGTGCATATGAAAATCATTTCAGGTACTATTCTTCTGTGTCAACTAATTAGGAACAACTTGTTATTCCCATGACTCCACAGAGGCATCTCACAACACATAGCAAGAAAAATCCTCGAATTCATGAAAGCTTGCGGCAGAACCTTTTCTAGTTTTGCTAGCTTAATATTTCCCTTTCAATTCACTGAGTTCAAAGAGTGTTGTTATTTCAAAATAAACTCACAGCTTCCCAGGAAGACTTTCCAGAGTACAATGTTCTACCACAAGGCTGTCCAACTTCTAAGCAGCCAGGAGCCACACCCAAGGGCCACCCTGATGGGGAGCAGGGGACCCCACAAGAGCATGCCACATGCCGCCCACTGCACCAGGCACCCCCGCCACTGCACAACACATCTGGGTATCCCCCTGCTACTGTATGGTGCACCCCCCTCAGGTGCATTGCTTCACCCTAGGCTCCTCAGCAGCAGTCTCCCGTTGCAATCATGCCCCGCAGGAGCCCTGGGCTGCAGGCTCTCCCAACTCTGAGAACTGCACTACATTGCACTACCCTCCCCCTGAGGTGGGGAAGTTGGGGGGAGAGCAATGGCTAGCAAGGGGAGCCTGGGGGACTGCAATTTAACTTCTCACAGGCCACATGCAGCCCATGGGATGCCAGCTGGACAGCTCTGTTCTGCTGAAAGCCTCCATGAATTCTAGGATGTTTCTTGCTGTGCATTGTGGGATGCCTCTATGACATAACTGGAATAACAAGACTCAGGATCAAATTTTAAAATCTCCCATAATTCCTTCCCTTTCATCCCATCCTTCATCTGCCTTTTACAAAATAATAGCAGTTTCAGAACACTGTTGGAAAGCGTGAAGGTTATAGTACTGAACACTGTGATCCTGATAGCTAGTAATATGAACTGACTACCACGCATGTATTGACAGATGAGCAGCCAGATGGCTTGGGACTGTTTAAGAAGCTGTCATTGGCTGTTGAGGTATAATACAGGCATAAGAGGAGGAAGAGATGGAAACCAAGCACCTACTCCTGCATGGTATTTTCTTGGACCACCTTTAAACTGCAAGCCACTGCCTCTGTAGACAGCACTGACTGGTGGAACAGGATAGTGCTGCAAATCTGGAAAGCCCATCACAACCAGAAGCCTGCAATCCACAATTGCTACAGGTTAGCTGCTTATCAGTTTGGTGCTCAAAAATCAGTCACTGATGGGCCCCACGTGTCTATTCTGCCCTTCTTACCAGGGCTCAGCATTCAAGAGAAACTTCTCCACAGTACCGCAGGGCCTGACCAGTTACCATGCAAGGGTCACCAACATTGGCATGAATGGTCTGGAAAAGACCATGATGCCACAACCTATGGGATGAGAAAGGAACTTTGGCTCTCAGGACTACTAAAAAGCATTAACAGTGTCCCAATTCCTCCAGTCATTCCAGAAAACCCCGCTGATCCTCTGATCCTTCCCTAGGTTTCAAGGGGCCTTTCATAGGACAGTCGTACAAAAGAAAGGAACAGTTTAACCTTATCCTGTGTCACTGCAGAATGTCAGTGGAGTGTGCTTTTGAAAGACTAAAGGGTAAATGGCAGTATCATATGACAAAGCTGGATGTTTCTGGTTAAAGACACAGGGTCAAGAATGCTTTAAAGCTTCTACTTGGAAACAAAAGGACTTTTCAGAAACATATTTATACCATTTTAAGGATTTGATTATGCTTTATTCAAGAATTTTGGTAAACATTCAGTATAAAATAAACAAACTTATAAATAAAGGGAAAATCTTTATTGAACCTAAAACAGTGCTCAGTTAAACCCTGGTACAACTACAAGGAAAACTGGTGCAGAATGAATGTGTTTGTGCTAATGAGGTCAAAATTGCATAGGTGAGGAAGGTTCACATTGTTCTTCATGACTAGGATGGTGATGGAAGAGATCAGCCCCTTCACTGTTGTAGATGTTAGTGGGCCTCAGTATTCGCTCTGCTTACTTGGTGTTAACCTTTGCTGTTCAGCTGAAAGTAAGGAGTTGATTCATGTATTCAGCACCTAAGTGGCTGCAGGACACAGCTGCACTGGTATATGGTCAACGGACATAATACCAGTATATTTTCCAGAAGGTTCACCTGCCTGCATTTTCTTTCTGGTACCTTGTGCCTGTAAGCCCTTCATCAGTATACTCCTTTCACTGTCTCTCACACTCCTCCCCATCTTTCTTTCTTATGCACCCTTCAGGAGATCTTCCTTCCACTCTTCTGTCATCTTTTCCTTCTGCTGGGATGTGGCAACGAAGTCAAACATGTCCATCCTTGTTCTCTTTCTTTTCTCCCAGAGAACTGACAGATATTCAGCCACTGATAATTAGGGGTGCACCAATAAAGATTTTTTTGGCCAGTACCGACAGCCGATTATTAACCAGCCATATCAGCTGATACCGATCCAATAGCTGATTTACATGAATGCATCCCAGCAGCTTGGCAAACAGCCCCCTGCCAGAAAGTCGGGGGGTGGGAGGGAGGCTTGGCATGGGGGGACAAAGGGTGTGGGGCAGGGGTAGGCGCTGCCCAGCCAGGACGGTGAATGCAACCCCAAGGCCAGGAGAGGTGCAGAGCTCCAGGCAGCTCATCCAGGGAAAGTGACCAAGTGGGGGAAGGAAAGGCAACACAGACCCAAGAATCCCTGCAGGCCGATTTTGATGCCCAGGGTAGGTGACTGGGACCCTCTGGGTTAAAACCTGTGGGGAACACCGCACAGGGGACACCACGGTGGGAGTCTATTACAGAAGTCCTAACCAGGATCAAGAACTTGACCAGGAGTTTGCCAGGGAATTGGCTGAGGCCACATGCTCCCAGTGCATGGTTGTCATGGGAGACTTTGACTACCTTGACATCTCGTGGGAAGAGCGCTTGGCCAAACCCGAGCAGTTGCAAAGCTTTCTCTCATGCGTGGATGAGCTCTATCTGACGCAAGAAGTCTACGGGCTGACGAGACGTAAAACGCTGCTCAACCTGGTACTGGCAATGGGGAACAACCTAATCAGCGATGTAACGATCGAAGGGAGGCTGGCTGACAGTGACCACGAGCTGATCACCTTCACCGTCCACTGTAAAGCTGGCAAGTCAGTCAGCAATACAGAAGTCCTTGACTTCAGGAAAGCTGACTTTGACAAGCTCAGGAGGTTTGTTGGCAAGGCCCTAAAGGAGCACAACCCAAAGGGAAGGGGAGTTCTGGAAGAGTGGTTGCTCTTCAAGGGAGTAATCCTGGATGTGCAAGCAAAGTCTATTCCATCTTGAAGGAAAGGCAGCAAAAGGGCACAGCAGCCCCCTTGGCTCCCCAGGGAACTAGCGGACCTCCCGAGTCTAAAAAGAAAGACCTACAAAGGATGGAGGACTGGATCCACCTCCAAGGAGGAATATTCTGCACTGGTCCAACCTGCAGGGAACAAACCAGGAATGCCAACTAGCTACAGGTATCAAGGACAATAAAAAGTCCTTTTTTAGATATGTGGGAAGCCGGAGGAAAAGCAAGGGCAACATTGGACCCCTGCAAAACCAGATGGGACAACTGACAACCGATGCCCAGGAAAAAGCCCATTTAAATGGGTACTTTGCATTGGTTTTTCACCAGTCCCAAGGGACACCCCTTCCCATTACGGGACAGGAATGTCTGGGTGAGGGTGATTCCTTACACTCCATCAATGCTGACCTTGTGAAGGAACACCTTGAGTGGCTGGGCACCTTCAAGTCAGCTGACCCTGACAGTTTACACCCCAGGGTACTCAGAGAACTGGCAAGCATCATAGCTCAGTCCCTGACACGGATCTTCGAGAGCTCCTGGCGCTTTGGTGAAGTGCCCGATGACTGGAAGAAGGCCAATGTGGTGCCTATCTTTAAGAAAGGGAGGAAAGTAGATCTGGCAAACTACAGGCCCATCAGCCTGACCTCTATCCCAAGGAAAGTCTTAGAAAAGATTATTAAAGAGGCCATTCTTAACAGACTGGCTGATGGCAACATCCTGTGGGGTAGCCAGCACGAGTTTGTTGCGGGTAGGTCTTGCTTGAGCAATCTTATTTCCTTTTACAACCAGGCAACCTATCCCTGGACAAGAGAGAAGAGATTGATGTCATATATCTTGGCTTTAAAAAAGCCTTCGAACTGGTATCCCACGATCACCTCCTGGCAAAACCGGCCAACTGTGGCCTTGGCTTCACCACGATCCACTGGCTAGGGAATTGGCTCCATGGTCGGACCCAGAGGGTGGTGGTTGACAGAAGTCAATCGTTGTGGTGCCCTGTGACTAGTGGGGTCCCCCACGGCTCTGTCCTTGGGCCAACACTATTCAACATCTTCATTAATGATGTGGACATTGGTGTCAGAAGCGGTCTGGCCAAGTTCGCTGATGACACCAAACTTTGGGGTAAAGCATCCACACCTGAGGACAGGAGGGTGATCCAGGCTGACCTTGGCAGGCTCAGGAAATGGGCAGATGAGAACCTGATGGTGTTTAACACTGAAAAATGCAAGGTTCTTCACTTCAATAAGAAAAACCCGCAGCATGCTTATAGGCTCGGCAGTGCTACACTGGCTAGCACTACCGACGAAAAGGACTTGGGGGTCATGACTGACCACAAGATGAACATGAGCCTTCAGTGTGATGCTGTGGCTAGTAAAGTAAGCAAAACGCTGGCTTGCATCCATAGATGCTTCTCGAGCAAATCCCAGGACATCATTCTCCCACTGTACTCAGCCCCAGTGAGGCCGCAGCTGGAGTACTGCATCCAGTTTTGGGCTCCACAATTCAAAAAGGACGTGGAGAAGCTCAAGAGAGTGCAGAAGAGAGCCACGCACATGATCAGAGGTCAGGAAAATAGACTGTATGATGAAAGGCTGAGAACTATGGGACTCTTCAGCCTGGAAAAGCACAGGCTCAGGGGTGATCTGATGGCCACCTATAAGTTTATTAGGGGTGTTCACCAGGATCTGGGGGAATGTCTGTTCACCAGAGCGCCCCAAGGGGTGACAAGGTCAAATGGTCACAAACTCCTCTACGACTGTTTCAGGCTGGACATAAGGAAGAACTTCTTTACTGTCTGAGCCCCCAACGCCTGGAATAGACTGCCCCCGGAGGTGGTCTTTCAACACCTTCAAAAGAAATTCGGCTGTTTATCTTGCTGGGATCCTATGACCCCTGCTGACTTCCTGCCCCTGGGGCAGGGGGCTGGACTTGATGATCTTCCGAGGTCCCTCCCAGCCCTAGTGTCTATGAAATTTATGAACTCTAAGCAGAGGCAACACTTGGGGGATTTGGGGGGGGGGAAAAGAGAGAGCAGCTATGGCCACCTCAAAATTCCCTGTAGCCACCCCTCCCAGTGCTGCCACCATGGCCCACCCTGCACAGCTACATCCACCCCAGCCCAGTCCCATTGGGAGGAGGCCATTGCAGCCCCTGGCCCCGAGCCTGCAGCAGACAGCCTGGCTAACCAGTGCCTGCCCCTGCCCCACTCCCTCCCTCACCATGGGGGCCCTTGATCTGGAGCCCCATGCCCCTTTCCCCCCCTCCCCCCCAGACTTACTGGCAGGATGCTGATCTCCAAGCTGCCAGGCTACATTCTTGGCCATGTACATACTACAGCTGCACACATGCACATGGCATTTAATCGGTGTCATGATCAGCTACACCAGCCAAAAAAAGCTGATGGCTGATAATGTTAATTTTCCTTTTAATCAGTGCTGATCCAATATGCAACTAATATATCGCTGCACCTCTACTGATAATGGTCCTATCCATAGAGGCCACAGCAAGACAGGTGCTAAAGTGTGACAGAAACAACACAAGCAATTTCTGTCCCAATTTAAGTCTCTATACCAATTAAGATAAATTGTTTGCTTTTTCCTCAGTGTTAAAATTACACTCATATGGGCTCATCCCAGGCTGCAGTGAGCCTGGAGATGACAAGGCTTTTCCAATTTTCTTTCCCCTTTGCATGGTGCTCCTTTCCTTCACTGTGGCTGTGGTTCAGTTCTCGGGACCATCTACTCTCCCACATTTGTTTGGATACCCTCTCATAAATCTAGATACACTGTTGACTGCTTTTGCAATGGAACTGGACCATCTCTTCTCCTCAAGGACAAAAGTGTGCAGGATCTAGCACAGGACAACAAGGTAGCAGAAGGCATAGTTGCCACATAACTAATTTGTGATTCTAAGGGCACATCCAGACATGCAGACATGTGCAGTTTGCAGCACCACAAACCCCTCTGTGGCACTACAAACTGCATGCATTGAATGTTCAAACTTGCACCACACTGCAAAATTTGCAGCGCAGTGCCAAAACTTTATACTAGGATTTCCCAGTAGCAAAAAAAAAACAGCTAAAAAAAAAAACAAACAAAAAACAGTGGGGCAAAGCACACTACAGTAGCGTGCACTGAAGCAAATTGAAGTTTGGTCCTCCAGGTAGACACTGGCTGCCACCAGTGTCTCTATGCTCCATTTGTGCCCCTGCTGCTCTAGCACGCTATGAGGCATGCTTAAGCAAACAAAAGTGCAGCAGGGCTTGCAGCTGCCTGCTACTGAGACTGCCTTGCACCCAAGGCCTGCCCCAGGCCCATACAGACACCTAGGGCCAGCCAGGCTGCCTTACAGCTGGGCACATGGAGCAGCCATGCCACTGCTTCAGAGGCTGAGTCACTCAGGCCTCAGGTGCAGACAGCACAGAATGCCAGGAAGCCCCAGAGTCTGCTGTGAGGACCATGGTCAACCACAGTGAGGCAGGCGGGAGGACCCAAATGCAGAAGTCTGTGCAGACCAGGCACTGGGGACCCAGCTGGCAGCCCAAGGATGTAACTGAGCTCCTGGCCATTTGGGACCAGGAGGCCATGCTGCGGCAATTCACCCAGGGACAGAGCAATGAGCACGTTTACCAGGTGACTGCTGTCCAGATGGCCATGCAGAGACGCAGCAAATCATGGCAGCAGTGCCATACCAAAGCCAAGGCACTGCATCAATAGTTTCATGCCATTCGTGATGACAACTTGTGCTCAGGGGCGGAGCAATCTACCATGCCCCACTATAAGGAGCTGGGGCACATCCTTGGCCTGACAGCCACCAAGCCCCACTCCTACTCCATCAGGGAAGTATTAAAGTCAGTGGCACCCAGCCCGGTGACCCAGCCCAGGTCCCCAGAGGCAGGGCCCTCCTCCAAGCCTGCAGCACCACCACTGCTCAGTCATGCTGGGAATGACAGCAAGGAGAGGCGCACACCACAGGCAAGACCCACTGCCATAGCCAGGCCCAAGGTGAGGCCAGAGCAACAGGTCCCCTGGCTCATGTGTGACAGCAACAGGAGCAGTGAGGAGGCTGAGGAGCAGCCTGGGGTGTCACGCAGGTCAGCAGAGGGCACACCCTGGCAGCCTCAGCAACAGGCTTTGGCCCCACTGAAGGCAAGGTCCAGCTCCAGCTCCCCCTGCAATCCAGGGCCCTCAGTCTCCCAGCCAAGGCAACTGCCTGTCACCAAGTCCTCGTAAGTCCCATGGGGAACAGGGAGACTCTCCGTCCCCCACTTCCCTTCCCTTGTCCCCTGGATCACTCCTCTTTGTGCCCTACATGCATCCAAAACTTGTCTCTGCCCTCTTCTCCCAACCCTTGCTTGTTCAGAGGCCCCCTTCCCAGAGGCAAGATAGCCTCCCACCACTTGCCTGGATGGAGTTGGTCCCAGACATGAAGGAAGGGCAGAAGTGGTGGCTTCACCAGGGCCATGTACCCATCACGCCACAGCTCCACACCTGCAAGAGCTGGTGGCTCAGGGCTTGGGGATTGTGGGATGCCATATCTATCCTGGTACGGTGAGAAACTATCACACACTCCAGTGGCCAACAGGATGTGCCGCCTGCACTGGGAACTATGCACATGGCTAGACTGCATCCAGGAGCTACTGCTCCAGGCAAAGCAGGTGCGCCTCTGATAGGTCCTGCCCAAGCTCCACTGCTTCTGCCGCAACCAGGACCTTGCCCAGGAGGCAGTGCCGGCTGGGAGGATGGCCCTACAGTGGTTGGTGGCGGTGATCAAGGAGGAGCAGGCCTGGGACAGCCACAAGGAGCCGCGACAACTGCAAGCCTCCATTGATGCTGCTGTCCAGGAGCATAGGATGTGCAGTAGCTCCTGGCCGCCATCCACGGCCTGCCACTATTGGCGCTATGCCCCAGTTCAAGTCAGCCCCAGTACAGGTACCTGGCCCCCCAGGGCCTGGCTGGGACCACCAGGGGCAAGGCTTGGCTGAGAGCATTTTGGATGGCTGTTGGCTCATCTGGCACTCCAGCAGGTCCCACAGGCCCACCATGGCCATAAAGGGGAACCATTCCAGCCTACCCGCTTCCTGGTCCCAGACTTACCTACAGTGGCTGCCCCTGAGGAGGAACGCCCACCCTTCTCTCCAGAGCAGCTGGGGTCCTGGCCACTTCGGTGTGGCCCCCACACAGGGGGGCCACACATGGGGCCAAGGCCAGGCTCAAAGCTAAGGGGCTACCAACACCTGACTCCCTGTTCTCTTTGCTCTTGCTGTTTCCCCTGGCCTTAAGCACTCCCTCCCTTTGTCCTGGTCCTCACGTAAATAGTTCATGTTTTTCTGTTTTTGAATGGGTTTGTGCACAGGAAGGCCTGGGTGAATTGTGATGGGGTGGTGGAGAGTTGCGTGGGGTATTGTAAGAATGTTGCGTTGTTGGGTGTTGGGAACAGGGGCGACGTGTAGGGGGTGTATGCGGGTGCATGTGCACCCCCTGCACATGGCAGTACACCCCCTGCAAAAAAGCGTTGCTGACAGGCAGTTGCCGCTTGCCACACCACGTTGGCACTGCCGGCAGTGTCTGCAGGTGCTCCATGATCACCCTTGGCCACTGCCAACACTGCCAGCAACACCTGCAGGTGGTCACTGACCCATAGTCGGCGCATGCCACACCCTCCCCCCCACCCCTTGCTGCCAACAGTGCAGGCAGCATCTGCAGAAGCTCCCTGCTCACCGCTGCTGGGCTCCCACTGCTGGCACAGCCGTGCCCCCACAGCTGCCAGTGCCACACGCCAATCATGGTTGGAAAAGTTTTTGAGAGAGGGAGGGGGAATAAAGTTGTTTTTTGTTTTTCACTGCAGCCACACTGCCTATGCTGTTGTGATCCTGGCAATGGCTGGGGATGGAGACCTCTGGGTGAGCAGCCTGGCACAGGTGGTGAGAAGGCCAATGCCCTATTCAGAGGAGTGGGCCTGCAGGGGGGCGATGATGGCCTTACACCCTCTGGCTCTCGCATTCCACTATCAGAGGGGGCTATCCTCAACACTGTTCCTGGCTGGCCAGCTCTGCTGGGACTGTTGCTGGATGCACTGAAAGACATGTTGAGCTTCCTTCATCTACTGGGGCTCAAAGACCTCTTCCCAGGATTCACACGCATTATACAGTACACACACTGCATGGATGATGTGGGGCATATGCTGCGGTGCAACCTCCAGGTGGGTGGTGAGGCTCTGCCACTACCCCTTCAGCCAGCCAAACACCCACTCCGTGCACTGGCAGCAGGCAAGGGCTTCATTGTAGGGCTGCTGCCGAGTATCCAGGGGCCCCAGGAAGGGACATATCAGCCAGCAGAGGAATGGGTATGCAGCATCCACCACAGTCACTGGTGGGATGGCAATGTCCCCAATGATCAAGTCCTGGATCCCTGGGGTGAAGGTCTATGCCTCTATCAGTCCTGGGAGTGGTACTGTTGTGCAGTCATGGCCCAATAGCAGCTGGTCAGGAGGTTCAGGTGAGTCTTCTGGAGTATTCATACCACAGTCCAGGTGGCCATGTGGTCCCTATCTGGGTCTGACAGACTCCCAACTATGTGGCCACAGGTCTAAGGGGAAAGATGCTGTCAAAAGTGGCAGCAAGTCTCAGCCAAGCAGCTGTCCCACACTGCCAGACTGCTGCAGTGGCTACAGGGTGCAGAGGTCACTCTAGGTCAGGGCTGCTGCAGCAGTCCAGCTTGCACAGGGGGCTAGTGTCCCAGACACCAACCAGCCAGGGCTGAGACGCTCCTGAGGGCAAGTAACTATGAGCTGATTACCAGGGCACCTTTTCATACTGCTAGGGCCAGTTGAAGAGATGGGAAGAGCTGGGCAGTTCACCCAAAGTGGCACAATTTATACTGAAGTGAGTATTCAAGCGCATGCAATGAAGCACAAATCACCTGCACAAATTTGTGCCACTACAAGTGCATGTCTTGCATGTGTGAGTGCATCCTAAGTGGATGAACACTGTACAAGTTGAAGGAATGGCTAAATGAACTAGCTATTTATTGTGAGGTAAATGAAAGCAGAGCTCTACTGATGTCAGCTGATCTAACGTAAGTGTCTGTGTACACACACATACCCCAAAGAAAATAAAAGCTGACTTTTGACAGCTTAACCCTCTTTCATTGAGGGCTTGAACTGAGACCTCTTTAACCGAGTACTAAACTACTGCAGGTTAGCTTTCATTTACCATGGGACAAAAGAGTAGACGCAGGCATTTACCCTGAAGAAGGTGATGTACAATAAAGTCCCATCCTCCTCTATTTTATAATAACCTGCTTGTGTGCCCATGTCCTATAACTACAATGTGCTACACATGGTGCCTCATACAGAGAGGCAAGATGACCACAAAGTAGTAGAAGGCAAATATGTAGATAGACAGGCCCACTGAGGTGATCCCAGAAAATTACTATGAGATGGTTGTGGGAGGACTCCCAGATGTAGAATAGCTCATTTGAAATGTGGACACATCTACACCCAACTTATGCCAAGTGATAGTAAACCCACTTACAAAGTGAATTAAGGCGAGTTGAGATGGCAAAAGATTACAAACGAGAAACTGTAGACAAAAGGCAGATTCTCTTTTTTTTTTTTTTTAAACACCAATAAGTGAACCCTAGTGAACCCAAAACAGTTTTCCATTACAAACAAACCCCAAGGTACACATTATCAAATTCTATGAAGTTTGTTCAGGTCCCAAATGGTCAAGGACCAACAATAGAAAACAAGCAGCTTATCTTCCATGATACTGCTTTCAGTATGTCCCAGCTGTTAACTACCTTTACATTTTAATTCCTTTAAGACCATCTCATTGTTTGTCAACCCATGTTAAAATAAAACAACATAAAAAAAAAGCAGCCAGCCTCAATACAGTTCTTACATTTCACAAAAACTACTTGGCAAGACTGACCTTCACTGTTAACTTTGTTGACCATCACAACCAAGTCCAAAGAACTAAAATCCACTTGACTTAGTGGAAACTGACTTAGATTTTCAGTACAAGGTGGAAGGGCCAAACCTCACTTGTGGGGCAGTTCCTTTTCTATTTTATACTTACTTGGAAACAAAGCCCACTCATTTTTTACAAAAGCATTTAAAGGGAGCCACAACTACAGAGAAAAGGGTAGGAACGGACACTTAAAAAACAAAAACAAAAACCAAAAACAACAAACTGATTTGAATATTCATGGTATTAGTCTCCCCCTCCTCCCCCCCATCTTACTGATTTTCCATGCAATAACTTCATATACAGCCAATATAAATAACTCTGCTCTCCTGCAGCCTGTACATTTGCTTTGCTCAGTCAATACATCTCTAGTGAATCTCAGGCAAAACAGGGAAAATGAAAACTTAATATTTTATCAACCAAGACAAGTTTGATGCTAGGAAACAACTAACAACCCATAATTCAATTTGGTATATATGTACAAGGTATTTTCTAAACCAAATGCCCCCTAGTCCATGACCATAAAAACTTGTTGTTCATTAACCAACAAAAACAAACTAAACCTCTTCCAAGAATCAGCTTTGAGGTTACAGACTATCTTTCATAAGTGTACTTTGTAAATGAAGAGAACTGGTCTATCTATAAAATACACTGAACAAGCAACAATTTAACAATACCATAAATCATAAAATAATATTAATTTCCTGTGCTGCAAAAGCTGCTGCTGTTACTCATTTAAAACACATTTGGTATAGAAGGAACTAAATAAATAGCCTTTTGAAAACAAGCTCAGTATGCTCCAAAGTACAGCACTAATACAGGAAGAGGTAGTGTGGGGATACTTCTTTCCTTAGGTAATGGGACACAAAAACCTTTCAACCTCCGGTCTCTGGTTCAAATTCAGTCCAGATCAGCAGGGACTAAATGTAACTACTGTCTCATGACTTTGTAGCCTATGTGAAAGAAAATGAGGTGGTATCAATCCACAAATAGATGTGAATCCATGTCACATACGGAAACTAGCATTAGTTAGCGCCCAGGACCCTACATGATTGATTCCAGTGATGGTGGGTCCTAGAAAACGTATAAAAGTTCTTCCCCCCACCCCTTCCCCAATTATTTAGGAATGAGGGAAGAATTAGCTTTTAAACAGTAATGCCGTAACCCCATGCTAAATAACTGCTCAGCTCTGCATAATTTGCACAAGGAACCTTATGCAACTGGTATAAACCAACATCTATAATAAAAATCAACATTAATTTAGTGTTTTTTCCTACTATTGTTTCATTCCATCCTGGTCATAACATATCACAGATGAAGACAGCTCAAAAGAGTTTGAGTGGCAAGGGGAAGCTGTAGATGGCAGGCAGCAAGGGAACATCAGGAATAAACCAGATGAAGAGCAGGGGACCAGTTGCAGGTGTTGAGGAAGCCAATATGGACCCGAACATAGTATTTTGTAAAGCCTATGACAGTGCTGCCCACTTTGGTAGTCCATGAGGCAATGGAAAATGATTTGCAGCTGGCTTGTGGATCACACCAAATCACTCCCTGTTTTTTAATTAGCAGTGTGATTATAAAAGAGTGAAGGATGGTCTGTGAAAATGTTTTAAGAGATGACCATGGTCTGTTGGTCCACAAAAATTGAGATCCTTGACCTAGGGCAAGCCTATTTCTTAGTTTGTAGCTCTTGCGTAGTTCCTATTAAAAAGTTGTAGATGCTTGAGGTAGAATTTTTTTTCATACTCTGTACCCCAAAAATTTTAGATATGCAATCAGAAGCAAATGTTTTGTGGCCTAAAAGCTTTTCTTTTAGGGATTTTTACAATTTCAAAGTTGGTGGCCCAGAACAAAGCTTGATAAATGCCCTAAATACTGTTCTTCAAAATGGTACCAAAACACAGATTTATGTTATATTTAAAACCGCAACCCAGACCTGCTAGTCTGATAAGCAGAAGTGTTGTTTTTAGTTTCTTTGCTTCCCTCATTAAAGCAACTGATTTTATAAAAAGAAAAAACCACAACAAAACAATGACTGGAACCAAACTTCTCCATGTTTAGAATTATTAAATAGAGTACTAAACTCTTTAAAGTAATTGATTTAAAAAAAATATACTGGAACCAGACCTCCCCACAACCAGGACTTATTAAATCAAATCCTACTCTTTGATCTGGAAAAACAATGTCTGATCATCATATTTTAAATAGCAATTTTTTCCGATTGAAATGTAGTTCATGCAGGAATTCAAGGTGTTTTGTGGTTTTGTTTGATTATTCCAGAAAATATTTGGCATGACACTGAGTACAGAACTTTCTAAATATCAGTTGTAAGAGATGTACACAAGAAGGTTTAGCGCTAATGTTACCTTCAGTATTCTAAATCTTGCAGCACAAGCAGATAACGTTAACTGTGAAAGACATGGATTTTCCCAGCAATTACTGTTTGATAGCTAAGGACCATAGGAGTTGAGCATTAGGATCTGATACTGAAAAGATTTACACATGAACTTAACTTTAAACACACAGCTAGCACCATAATTCAACAGGACTAGCTGCTTACATGCCTAACTTTACAAGTGCGAGTTTCTCTGTGATTGAGACCTGAGATTTTTAAAAGGAAAAAGGGAGAAAATACAATTAATTATATTTGTTTATAACAAAGACAGCATCAGATCCAGCAAATCGTTAAAGGCTGTAATGCAGATTCTAGTTTTATTTTTTGTATAAAGATGAAATAAAGCCTGTGTATTTATTCTAGCATCTAATTACCCGGGGGGGGGGAAGGGTTGGGTTTGTTTTTCCTCACTGTTTGGTTTGAGTTGCATTAATTATTATAGCCTGCTAGTTACTCTTGTGAAGCAAGCATAAAACAGTATAATTAACAAGAGAAGCAGCAGTGTTAGCACAATGGTGTGCAGATGCACCTATTGAAGGATAAAAATAATTACTTGAAGAGTAAAGTGAAAGTACTTCTGTGATAAGAATTTTTTTGCCTTTTGTTTGTTGCTTTACTGTGCATACCAGCATGATGTGCTAGATTTTCATTAAGAAGCTCTCCACCATCACCCCAACAACTCCCCCCACCCGCACCTCTTTGCCCCCACTAGTACTGGAATTTTGTCAAGTGCCTTTTAACGGTCTCTTAACAGTAAATGTTGTCAGTTGTGCAAGACAATTATTTTAGGCTGAACATGACTTTTTTTCCTCAAAGATAACTGATTTCACCACAAATAAAGTGTCTCCTTGTAGTCCCTTGTCTTTCAGGGGGCTACATCACATACAATGTCATACAAACATGAAACTGAACAAGCAAGTGACTCTACCAGCATGTCTTGCTTAAACTTATTGCTTCAGAATGAGAAAAAAAAAACATTAAAAAGAGCAAGAACCATGTAGTGTAAAGCCAATGAGACCTGTGAGAGAAAGAACAGCAGCGGGTTTTAGGGCCTTGTCTACACTAGACCTTTTTCTTTGCTTCCTACAAGCGGAAGCTTCAGAAATAACACAGTGCTGTTAACTGCCAATGTTTTAATGACCATGTTGGCTAGGCCATATTATAGCCAGTTTATTGTCAGTAATCACACCAGTAACAGCAAGATGGGAACTGTTAAAACAGAGAGGTGTGGCTGGTATCTTTCTCCTCAAATCTTCACTTAAGTGTTACAGATCAGCCCCAAAGATTTCATTTTTGCTTCCAGTTTTCTAGTGGGCACAGTTCCTTTTCTACTTCACCCCACCTGACATTTACAGCAAACTGGCGAAGCATTGAGAACTGCTGAGAACATCCCACACTAAATGAAGAATCTCTCTTCCAACAGGCAAAACAGTAGCAGAGAGAGGAGAGAGCAGAGATTTTTTTTTCCACTTCTCTAAAAGCAAGCAGCACATTGTTTCTTCATACAATTTCCATCAGGGAAAAGGAATATCATCTTAGAATAAAGGGCTTGACTTGGATGGAGAAGCCTAAATATTACTTACAATGATGACTCTAGACACAAAATGTTAATGTTCCCTTTCACTTCTTCAGCAGCATTTGTATACCATTGTAGGTAGACCCAAAAAGTGAGCAGCTACAATATTTTTTTAATCTGTCTAAAAATTTTAAATTTGTTGTCCCTCTTTCTCTGTCAATGTATCTCTACAGAGACTAAGAAATGCATCTACCAGAGTTTCTGCATCAAGATCATGTTTTGCTTTTTGTTAAAAAAGGATTTGGCTTGACCCTTTTATGGTTTAAAAAAGGAATAAAGTGAGATGTTAATTACTATTTTGTAAGTGCAGTCAGACCTAGTGAATCTGTGCTTAGTTGATCTGTGGGCCTGAGTGTAGAACGTGTAGTATGTACTGCTGCATTTTTATTTGGTTTGAAAAAACTAAGTTTGCAGAGTGAGTCGAATTAAACAAGCCCTAAGTTCATCCTTTATTCAGGACAAGCAATAAAGACAGTCTCAGCACTCATTTTTCACAGTTATTGCAGGACAGGGTCTTGAGAAAAATATACTTGACAGTTCTATCTAGCAAAGTCTTCTCTTAAATTCTTGTCCACAGGATTTTATATTGTGGGATAAAGAAACTCACTTATCCTTCAAAAAATATTTTTTCTTAATATAATTTTTCAATAAGTCCAGAAACACAGTACACACATTTACAAACAGATCTGAAATTTCTTACAGTTTTATTGGCCACTGAATTTTAAGAACATATCCAGATGCTCCATGCTGTCCATGAGTATGCAAAAGTCTTCCCTGGGTGTCCAGTTACATTTGTACTTATTGAAAGGCAACATTTTCATGCCTGGCTCGAAGGTGGACAAGCGACCGTTTGATGCTACATTAGCTGCATCATTTTTAGGTTATATCTGCATGGGTAACGGGTACCAGTTCTGATTTAAAACAGAGTCCATCTTTTAAAACCTGGATTTCTAACCAAGCTAGCTAGCCTGGGCTTGAAGACTTTCTCAATGTAGACTGGCGGTTTTTGCCTGTGGACAGTCACAGGGGTTAAACTAAAACACAAGTAAAAGCCTATGCTAACTGAACAGAGTAGATCCACATGCCTGTCTCAGCAAACAGAACAAAATGACCCATAGATCTGCATACAAAGAAAGGACAAAGGATTCCTTGGCAGAACACTTGTAAGACTGTATTATAGAATAAATTCTTGTTCCATTTTGCAACAAAGATTTTAAAAATGCAAGACGTATAAAATGGCAAAACATAAGTAAATGTAAACATAGGAAAAAGCTATTTTGTTCCACAGCATGGAAACAGCAGAGATTTAAAAATTCTCCTCTTGTTCTTATATAAAAACAAGTGAAGCACATACATCATACCATGGCCAGATTGAGAAAGTGTACTTATTCAGGCCTGGAATCTTCTTCTGTATCTTTCTAACAATCACCCAATTTAAACTTCTCAAATAGTTTCAAGGCAGATCCCTTGCCCTAAAATAGTGGTGCTCAGCATTTTTGCCCTCCAGGCTGGATGGGTGGGGCCCAGTCCATCTGCAGGCTGGATCTGGCCAGTGGACCCAACCTGGCAGGTGCAGTGGAGCCTGATCTAGCCACAAGGGTGGGAGGAAAGGAATGTTCTGCAGCCCCAACCCGCCCCTGCAGTGGGAAGGGGGCGAGGCCCAGCCCCGATCCCACTGTATGGGGGAAAGAGAGAATAGCCCAACCCCAAGGGGGAGGGGGAGTGACCTAGCCCTTATCTGGCCATGCAGGGCTTGGGAATTTGGCAGAGGGGAGGGGAGGTAGTATTAATTTCCACTTCTCCCCCACCACCAGATTTCCTAACTTATGGGGAGCCCCTAAGGCCAGCTGCCATGGCTCCATAGGCTGTATTTGGCATGTGGGCCAGGGGTTGAGCACCCCTGTCCTAAAACATTTATTCCTGTGTGCTTCATGCAGTTAAGGAGTGGAAGTGAGAGAATCTTTTTGTTAGAGGAAATTTTATGCTCATGAATATGCATCACAATGAAAACCTCAATTCACAGACAAGATAAGAGTAGTGCAAGATTCTTCTACCTAGGATAACATGCTTAACCTGTTACTCAGAGACCAAACATTAGGAATAAAAGTTCAATAAGATCTCCATGCCTACTCAGTTCTCAGCCTCTCTGCTGAGTCCAAGCTCAAGAGGACTTCTCTTAGAGAACATTACTACTCAATGTGAATAAGAGGATCAGTATCTGACACTACAAGTTTTGTAAAGTTCCACTCTATATTTTATGGCACAGTATTTTTTTTTAAAGGGTAAGGCAAAACAGGAAGAGCAAAACCTGAACAATGATGAGGAAATAAATTCTTCCTTAGGAAAGACATATATCAACAATCTCTTCAAGAGTATGAATGGGCATTCTGTGTAACACTATACCAGTGCTTAGAGCCTATCTACAGAGGGAAATCAGTTTGTGAAGCTCATGTGAGGCTGGACTTCACTACCTCTTAACATGTAATAAGATGCATTTGTGTGTACTGAGTGCATCCACAAGGGAGTTAATGCAGAGGAGTTAGTGCACTCTAAATTCATCTCCTAACGTACTTGCATACTAACCCATATGTGATGCTCTGCCCTGTCCCCCTTATCTCAGTATACAATATTTACAAATGCAAGGTGAGGATTCCCCCTCCAATCAGCATGGGGAAAGAAGCCCCTCCTGTTACATTCACATAAGGAAAACTCATTAAGGACATTGTTTATCATTAAACTGCTGCCAAAAGCAGCATGTATTCAATAATGGAAACTATCTATAAAGTTGATTAAATACAGCCAAAACTAGAGAATGTTTTCTGTAAAACACATAGCCCATATTAGGTAAACATATACATTGGAACCTATCCCAAGAAGTGTTTTTTAAATATGCGTCTCAGGCCAAATTAGCCAAATCAATTCCAAATTCTACTACTAGTACTGCATTTCTGAATTAGATGCATAGTAGTACCCATTGTTCTCAGCCCCTCTCAGCACCAACTCCTTTTCCAATCATGGTGAACTGCATGCTTTAACTACTTCTTCTCTCCCACAGCTTAGTTGTGCCTTTTTTTTCCCCGTTTCAAATGATCCCTGTTTCTTCACCAGCCTTAAACATCTGACAAGCATCACCAAGCAGAGCCACAAACAGCCCTGACCCAGAATCCCTCTGTTGCCCCCTTTCTCTGCTTGTCACATATGATTAGTCTGGCCCCACCCTCCATGAGGTAGAGCTGGACCAGGTTGTCCTGTGCCTCATCTGCATATAATTCCTGGAGGATCCCAGGACTTAGAAGTGCTGAGGTATGGGGACACTGGCTTGAAATGCTGTTGATTTGGCTGAGGCCCAGTCCAATGAAGCATATGGTAAAATCATAAGCCTTTTGGCTTTGAACTAATATCATGCATAGTTTGTACTATATAGCAGTAGGTACCAACACGTGTTTAGGGAGTAGCTCAGCTAAAATTTGCAGCAGTTTCAAACAAGGTAAAATGCATTACGTTTGGACGAACTTAAGTCTATGGGTACCCATGGTAATTTACTTGTATACAAATTACTACCACAGGCATGCTTATTTCAAAGTCAGTGTTCTCAAATTTGCCCCTCCTGTTCAGGGAGAGCACGGTCTGACATTAAAAGGGGGAGGGGGAAAAGGGACCACAGGGGCAAAGTGGCCACCTGACCCAGCAGACTTTCTCTGCTGTAGCAGTGGGAGGTGGACAAATTCAAGGCGGACCTCCAATAGTTAGATTCTAGACCTGGAAAATTATAGCAAGTTAACAAATTTTCCATATATAGAATCTAATTCGGGGGGGGGGGGGGGGAAGAATTCCTTATATTTGAGTAAATATGGTATACTTATTCCAAGTCATACTCCCTAAGGGTACATACAGTGAACATTTCTATTAGAGGCTTATCTCTTTTATGAGACTATGTTTGAAGATGAGAAGATGGGAATGTCCTGCACTATTCCTTTTCTCCAATTCCTGAGAAGATCAGGTCTCTGGAAAGATTCTAGATGCTCAAATATATCAGTGGTGATACAAGAGACAATACTGATCTTTTAATATATATTTTTGTATAAGATATAAATAACCACTGTATAGGAGAGAGAGGAAAAAAAAAAAACAAACCAGTAGCTGAAAAGGGAATCAGAACACAAGTATTTTCTCAATATTGACTATTCCCTCTGTGTTGTTGTATGGCAGTTAATTATAGATCAGTCACCAGAAACAAACTATCTAGCCTCAGGTAAAGAACACATGCCTCATTTTCTAACTCTTAATAGCTGTGACAACAACAAAAATGTGCCTTCTGTGTTGTAGTCTGTAGAGACTAGGGTAAAAATATTAATATTATAAAACAATTTACAAACTATTAAAGATTCCATATTGATGGAAAGCTCTAAATTACCAAGATGATGGGAGAATCTCACCACTAAATTCAGTTCCAAAACAAGTCACACACAGAAAGAAGAACTACATCTGCTTATCATGTTTTGGTCCTCTATAAATTCACTTAGGGCTTCAATATTTTTTTTAAAAGGTAATAGGCACAAAAGCAAACTATGTTCTGCAACAGTAGCAGGTTTTATACAACCATACTTGATAAAAAATAAAAACCCACAGCTCCAAAGATACTTTTAACATTCTTTCCACTGCTTTCAATTAGGCTCTCAGGCAATGAGAATTTTTTAGGCATTTAATAATACAGAGACTCCTGCATTGCTGCATCATTTTTACACTTACTTGTGAGCATGCAATACATTTGAGATCCCAAGTTTCATTACCATGGAATTTCATCATAATGAAGTCAGACAGAAATTGTCAAAAGATGCAGGTATGGCTATCAGTAGAAGAGTAAAAAATTGTTAACAACTAAGAACAAAGGTTTAGCTGTTAATAAGACAGCAAATTTAGAACAAGAACAACAAAAACTCCTTCCCTCCTCAATCTGTTTGTTTAAATCGCAAGATGATTCAATCCAGGATACAAGAAAAGAAACTAACACTCTGATTACAAAGTAAATCTCACAAGCAGCACCCATAATTTCTATTTTTAGCTCTGCAACTATTCTGTTCTTTAACCAATAGCCTATTACAATTTTTTTAATTGGGCAGTTTTTAGAATCCTAAACTGGATGAACGAATTTAATTAAAGCTCTAGAGGCGACAACCCTTTGCACAGGCCCAGCAGTAGGCATTGACTAAAAAAATATGAGAGACTCCAAAATACCTATGAGACTAACCAACTATACAAAACAAGGAGATGGATTTGAATATGGTACTGAATAAAACTGTTCTAATGTTGTGTGTCAGAGACTACTATATTAATGTAAATTCTAAAGAATGTAGTTTTGGAGCTCAAACAACCTGAGGAGTTAGATGGTTTTCTCTCTCAAAATATTCAATAACTTACTTTGCTGGTAAAGACTGGATTTTGTTCAACATTTGCTATTTTAATCAGGTGAAAACGTTTCACATCTTAACTGAAAAGGCATAACAGAAGACTAAAATGTGGAACTGATTTTGCTCTAATTTCTATCATGTTGCACAGTAATCACATAAAGAAAAATTTTACTCGCGCTTCCAAGATCACCTACAAAGGAATAATACTTCATTCAATGTAAACCTTAATATGTTTAAAAAACACAAACTTCATTAAAAAAAACCAAAAGGTGAGAGAGACAGCTGATTTCATAATGGTCAAAAATTCTTTCCATCTTATCCAAATGTTTCATTGTCAGCTTTTTTTTTTTTCTTAAATTGGAACCCAATCCAAACTCCACTGAAGTAAATGTTCAAACTGCTATGTGACAAAAAGCCATACATCAGGCCTTTAACACAGCATTGCTACAAGACGAACCATTGGCAACCCTTATATTTAGTTGTCTAACACTCTCTATTATAAAAAGATTCTGCTACCTTCTCTTTGAAAAATCATCGCATCTCCAGTGCTTAGTCTACAGTTCAATATTTTGCATAAAGACAGCACTCATGGTATAAAAGTGCCTTTTGTGTCCTATGAATTTGTTTAGATTTCTTGAGATAAACTGTTAAAAAAAAAATACTCTTTCCTTGCTTGCATTTCTCAGGAAAAAATGCTGAACTGTCAACCCCCAGTGCCCCAAAATCACAAGTCAGACCCCAAAATCATGTGATTGACTTTAAAAAAAACCTCTTTAATTCTTTTATAATATTGTTTTTCAAGCTTCACTCTATAACCTCAAGGGCTAAAAGATTTTTAAAAGAAATCTGAGATTGACACTCATTTCCTGGATTCCAGGAGTTGGGGCTTTTTTACTCTCCCTCCACCAGCCAATACTGAAGGCTTCATGATAAAATTATGAGAGCTGACAACATAGTAGTTGACATGTCGAAATAAGTATGAAACATACATTCTCAGGCTGGGCTGGTGACAAAGTAGAAGTACCTCCACACACTGGACTTAGCACAGGGTCCTTCATTCAGAGCACAGGATGCAAGCAGAAGGCTGCATGTACAGTTATAAATCTGTTATTCCCCAACTTGAGTTCTCTACTTTGCAAGTGCACCATTTTGCAAACAAACTACAATTGTTTATTTTAAGTAATTATTATTTATATTACAGGAAATAAAGGAGGTCTCAATTAAGATCATATGGTGTTTGAAACAGTATAGGCACATAGTAGGAGATGGTCCTTGATCCAAAGATGTTCTAATCTAAACCAGTATTCAGTAACATTTCCTGGTGGTGGGCTAAAATAACCAAGGGTCTAACAGCTTGGGTCTGAAACAGGACAGTGCCTGGACTCAGCCGGTGCTGCTTGAACCTGCCACGGCACAGGCAAAGCTCTGTGTTGTCCAGCTGCACTGTGGTGTGGGCAAAACACCTCAATACTGAACACCACCACTAACCCCCTCCTGGCTCCCTGGACCGTTGGATCCAATGGCTCTGCAGACCATAGGCTGCCAACCCCTGACCTAAATAGACTAAAAGTGAAAGGATAATATATTAGCCCAACTTAACATACAAGAAAGGGAGGCACAGATGACTACCCATGTGTCATACACAGTCTGTGATAGAGCTGAGACTTAAAACCAGGGCTCTTGGGACCTACTAAACCATCCTCCCCTCTAGTACCATCACTAAAATAGAGGCACAAATGCCATCTTCATCATTTGGTCAAATGCCCACTCCTGCTTTACCCTGATGGCTGCCTTTGTTAGGCGATAGATCTGTCATCATGTTGTTTTAAAGTAATCTCTAAACCAGAGACAGTCCTGGATGCTACTCAGATTTTTTATTAAGTGGACTTGATGTCTTTCCAGCTGGATTCCAAACCTGTTCTATTTTATGAGGCAAATGGACAAAAGAGGCAGAAGCCCTCCTTATTCTTCACAGAGAAGAGCTTAAAAAATAAAATAGTTTCATCTCACCCAAGATATCCATTTTAGACTAATTTCAAGTTTTAGGTGTAAATACACATCTGATGGGAAAATCACCCCCTCTTGAAAGCAGGAACAAAGGGACTGACATAAGCAGAACCATATTGAAGCCTGTTTCTTCTTATGTCATGATCTAATCCTGCAAACTGCAGAGAGCCCCCAGTTTGCATGACCTGCAACAGAAGCTAAGGTCTCTCTTCACTCTGTGACTAGAGGATTTCATATGCTATCTTTCACTACAACAGAAAACAGCTGAGCATCAGGATTGGACATGGGTAGCCCCAGGTCCAAGTTTGGAACCCAGAGCTGCCCCCAGCCTGATCCCCAGGTATGAACCTGGGGTACTTCCAGGACCTGGAGTTGTCTGGGGCCACTGTTGACTAACAGGCATTGCACTGACCCTATACAGTCCTGGGTCTAGTTGGAAACTCAGGGCTGTATGGGGCTGGTTAAGACAATCACCTGATTGTTGGCACTGGTGCCAGACAGCCCTGGGTCCAGTTCCAGACCCAGGAATGTCTAGGCTGATGGTGCTGACAAATTTGTCAGCACCAGTGGGGCAGCCCAGGCCTGGGACACAACACATGACCATGTTCAATTTAAGGTGCCACACAAATCAGACACAAGAACTGTATATTACAAGCAGAACAACTTTGTGGCTGGTTTGCCATTTTATGACACCATATTTTGGTTGAATGTGTGGCATATTGTAGTTTATGGCAGAATTAATATGTTAATAGTGCCTTAAGTGTAACTTCTGCCAGGGGCCTTAGATGAATCAACTCCATACCTTTAGTTGATTTGCCTCAATCTTTACCAAGTGTTCCAGGATGGACCAGTCTTTCACTACAGCATTTGTCTACTGTTGAAAATGGGTAGAGCTATTTCTAAATGTCATAACCCAATGATTTTTAGTGCCTCGGCACATTGGAATTTTCCCGCCACATGGAGCTTTCTTTGCACGGTGGATTTCTCAGCTGCAGAGAGAAATCCCTGGTGCAAAAGAGTTCCCGCCACACATGCAAATTCGTACCCCATTATTGGCTGATTCTAAGTTATTCCTACGTGGCGGCTAGCAATTGGCTCGCTAGCCGTACAAAAGGTTAGAGCAGTTTCCGCCCAAGTTGGAGGACTCCACAACCATCTCATGAGGAACTCTGAGCGCACTGTGGAGCCTAGCAAACTCCGCGTGTGTCTTGGAGGAGGACAGAGAGGCCTGATCAGCTCTTAGCCACTCCCCGTCATAGTGTGAATTTGACGTATCCCCCGTGTGAAGCGCTCGTGGAGTCATATATTGACTACTCATCTCGGTTCAGTGAGGTTCAGAAGAGATCTCATTTGTGTTTGTTTGTGTGCAACTGCAACTCAAGCGAGTTTCCTTCCTGCACTGTGACCATCGGCAGTGTAAGTAAAGCTTTCTTTATAAAACCAATACGCTTCCGTGCCTAACTCTACTCTGTTGTGGAAAAACCCCACCTGACGGTCCGGGCTACTAGCCATAGCCTCAGACCGACCCTCGGTCCTGACATTAAAATCGAGTTCCATGGGGATGCTCTAATTTTCATACAGTTATTGTATTTTAAAATTTACATGTTACCCTATTCAGGATCAACTGTTAACTATAGATAAGCTGCTGAAGATGGGAGGATGATAGTCAAATGAAGGAAACATTTAGGAAAAAGGTTGAGGTTTAAGAACAAGTCCGATTCAACAGTGCTGAAATCTTGCAACAGTTGTCAAAAAAATTTCAACTGCATTTGGATCAAAACAAAAGGCTATGGATTTTTTATTTTAAGTGAAAGTAGCAGGTCTAAGAATCTAAATCCTTTCCCATATACATTCAGGGGTTGAAATGAGATATTCTGTGTCCAACACACAAATAGTAGCTGGTCAGTTGGGAACTTGTATGCCAGTGTGTGCATTATACCACCTTCCCTTGGTTCATGCACCAGGAAGGGATGGTAACAAGAGTGTGTTCAACTCCCTTCAGAACCATTAGTTTTGAAAGATTTTTGCTGTTTGCTTTTAGGTACATGGAAAGTCACTTTCAGGTGGGGTGAATTTCAAATTTGAGGCCTTATTAAATTTGACCCCATCCAATTAAGGGTAAGGCTCTCACTAGTCTGGTTGAAAATCTAGCCTTCAGTTCTTACAGATATGCAGTTTGTTTTGCTTCTTCTGTAGCCAGATGAGCAATATAAAACCAAATGAAGTGTGAACTTTTCTATTTTGATGCAGTTAACTTCCAGCTTCTACTTTGTGTCATGTACGTTGAGAGTCAATTTTGTCCAAAACAGCTGTTTTAATAATTAAGCCAATTACATAATACACAAAGCCAAATCTCTGGCCTCTATAAAGGTTACATCATGCCACTATAGTGGTGCAAAGCAATCTTTAAACAATCCCAAAGGAATAGATGAGGACTACCTCAACCAATGTTGCAGGAGACATGTCTGGGCTAGCTACAGGCAGGCTCAGAGGGAGATGCACTCCATAGATTCCCAAGTAACAGAATAGTACCTACAAGGTTACTGTATCTGACATGACCTGGAGCATCATTGTATTGGCAAGTTCAGGATTTAAGGATTCACAAAGATGTCTTCTTCCCCTCTCTCGCTCATCCCAACCAGGACAGAGATAGAGACTGTATATGGTTATGGAGCTTGGGTACAGCTACATCATCAAAAAAGTTCAGCCAGCTAGTCAGAACATAATCCTGAGCTTTCAACAGTTATAGTCATCCCTTATCACATAAATAATTATGCTGATGTTCCTAAGGCCAAGTTCCTCAAAATAAGTTATCAAATGGATCTGGGGGAACTATCTGAAAAATCTCACGAAAAGGTAGTTAGAAGTCCTTTTCCCCAAACCTAAGGGAGATGGCCAAGAATTTCTCCTGTCCTTAACTATACTCATAAATAGCACTTTGCTGTCCAGTTTCATAAATATTATGAATTATTTTTATGTCCTTGGATTTCATGTTTTCTTACAAGGAAAGGGAAAGAAGGGGAAAGATAACCACATGAATTTCTGGACAAAATTCTTGGAGACTTGAGAGAGCTACAGATTGATGACCTACAACTGTATTTTCTTAGGTCAGAATTTTAAATAAATGAATTTATAGATGTTATGTGCTACACAAATATCATTCCAAATCAAAGAGAAAAACAAAGACACAGGACACCTTTGCAACGATGAAGGCAGGAGGGGGAAATAAAGCTTTTTTATAGAAAGTACTATTAGCAAATTTAAGGACTTAAGAATATAAGTGCCATATTGGGCAAGATCAATGGTCCATTTAGCCTAATATAGGGTTTAGAGGGAAAACAGTGAATCAGATATATTTAGAGTGATCTATTTCCCATCCATTACCCTTCCTGGCACCCACCATTATTGGTTTAGAGATACCAAAGAAAATGTCTCCAACCACTCTGTTCAACAGCCATTAATGATGCATCATCCATGAATTTGTCTAGTCCCTTTTTAAACCTATCTGCTTCCACCATCTACTGTGGCAATGAATCCCACAAGTTAACTATATGTGTATAAAAGTATTTGCTCTTGTTAGTTTTAAACCTGTCACCTACTAATTTAAATGGTGCCCCCTAGTTCCAGTAATTTGAGACTTGGCAAACAACAGTTCCCTGACTTTGTCCACACATTTTATGATTTTATATACCTTTATCATATCTTTCAGCCTTCTCCTTTCCAAACTAAAGAGTCTTTTTAGTCTCTCCTGAAATGGCAACTGCTCCATACCCCTGGTTATTTTGGTTGCCCTTCTTTACACTTTTTCCTAATTCTATTTTATCCATTTTGAGATACAGACCCCTTAGAACTGCACACAGTATACAGTATTCAAGATGTGGGTGTACCAGGGATATGTACAATAGCATAATGATGTTCTCCGTTCTGTTTTTTTTAGTTTCCTTAATGATGCCCAACACTGTATTGGCTTTTTTGGGTTGCCGCTGCACAATGTAAATAGCGCTTTAAGAGCATAAACTCAATGATTCCAAGATCTCTTTTCCGAGTTGTAAGAACCAGTTCAGAACCCAGAATTGTGTAAGCAATCTTTCAGCAGTGGTGGGTATACTGCAGGAATGACCAGCATACTATTGCTAACACAGCTGTGGTTTGGATTCAATTGTAACCGACCTTCATTCTAATAACTTTATTTAGCACAAGTCTTGGCCGTGTATAACAAGTTCTTCTCCTCCCCCCAGCATATTCACTTTTATACATCAAAAACCCACTAGTACTAAACAGTAAACTATTTGGACTGTCATGGCCATTGTAGGTGAAGCAGACATATTGAGCAGAGATATAGGTTGTAGCTGCGGTGGTCTAAGGACATAGGAAGACAAGGTTCTTTGGGTAAATCCGATATTTTTTTATTACACCAACTCAAAGAGTTGGAAAAATTCTTCTTTGCAAGTTTTTGGGTATAAATACCCTTTGTCAAGCTTTTGGGTATAAATACCCTTCATCAAGCTGAGGAAGCACTTGAGTTGGTGTGTGCTCTTTCTGGGTGGAATGAATAGTAAAGAAGCCAGAGGCTGGTGTTTATGCAAGAATGGCAGTCAGTGAAGATGTAAACTGAGGAGTCAGTGGGTGAGAGAGAGGCTGGGATGGGGGGAGAAAAAGGGGAATGAACGTAGCTGGTAGATAGTGGAGAGGTACCAGGGAAGTCAGATGTTAGGCATGTTATAATGTGCCATAAATTGTAGAGATGCACCGATACATTGATCTGACATTGGATTAGCAACGATATAAAGAAAATTTAAATGTACTGGAAAAATCGGCCATATCAGACTGATACTTTGGACGATAAATAGCCCGTGCATGTGTGCAGCTGTAGCACAGGTAGCGAGCAGCACAGCCAGAAGTGTGGAGAATTGCCTCCAGCTGGTAAGTCCCATGTGGTGGAAGGGGAGGGAAGGGGGAAAGAGGTGTGAGGGGGCAGATCAAGGCCCCCAAAGTGAGGGAGGCGTAGGGCTGGGGCAGGGGCAAGCACCGTCCAGCCAGGGCAGGGCAGGCATGGAACGAAGCTGTGGCCTGTCTGGGGGGAGCAGGGGGGTGGCTCCCACTGCTGCATGCTGCTTGTCTGGGAGCCACTCACCTGGCAGCTCCTGCTGCTCGTCTGGGAGGGCAGGGGTAGGGCATGTGCCCCCAGATCAGCACAGTGTGGGCTGAGGCTGGGGCTGTACCAAACTCTTCCCGGCAGGGCGAAGCTGTGCTGGGAAGGGGCTACAAGGAGAGGGGGAGGAGGAGGGTGCTGCAGCCACAAATTTGCTGTAGCCCCTTCCCAGAACAGCCCCACCCCACCGGAAGGAACTTGGAGCAGCCCCAGCTCCAGCCTGCCCCACACAGATCCCTGTATACATGGCCCTCCCACCCCCCCCGCCCTCCCAGACGAGCAGCAGAAGCAGGGGCAGGAGCCGCTGCACAAGCAGCCGAGAGCTGGATGAGCCACCAGACCAGTGGCTCTCGGACAAGAAGTGTGCAGCGGCAGGAGCCACGTTGCCCCACACAACCCACAACTTCATCCCATACCTGCTCGCCCCAGCCCCCTGCCCTAGCCCCATTCCTCCCTCACTGCGGAGGCCTTTATATGCCCCCGTACGCCCCTTGCCTCCCACCACACCAGATGTACCAGCTCTCCACACTACCGGGCTGGGTATCAGATATCAGATTGATATCAGCTGATATGCCACCTTAAAAATCGGCTATCTGTATCAGGCCCAAAACTCTCTATCGGTGCACCGCTAATAAAATGAGCAGATGCCTCTTTTCTCTATACACTACCCTGCTACACAAGGGTCTGCACTGCTTCTGTGCTTGGCTGGCCTGACCACCTGCTCCCGCTTCATACATGTGAAGTCCTGGATATAAGGCAATGTAGCCATCATAAAGCAGTGCTGCACACATACTCCTGCATAGCTCTTTGGCTCTGACTTGTGCACGTTATTGGCATGTACTCAGAGCCACTCTTAGGAAGTTAGGCGGATTCATTTTCAAAATTCAGCATATGTAGAGCAGGAATAAGTGGAGCTGGGGTGTTCCTTCAGTGGTACACATGGTTGTGGCACAAAGATGGTACAGATCTGCCCTAGTATATCCTAGAGTAGCTAATGAGAAATCTTTAAGGCGCAATTATACTATACAGGCATACTAAATAGGGAGGTTTGGTTCTCTTAATATTTGACATTTTCTGGTTTGTACATGCCATAGGAAGAAACACTTTGAGCATATCTGAGAAACAAGCTAGAACATGGCTGCAAACCATTTTTCCTTCTACTCAGTGTAAAGTTTCTAGACATGACAATAACAATAATTCAAGAGAAGATGCAATCTAGACACGACAAACTAATGCTTAAAGATGGAGGACTCCATGAAAACAGAGGCTAAGTAAAAATCTTATCCTCAGGCACCAAGGCCATAACCTCCAATGGATGACCAGTCATTTTCCCTCTAAATGACCACCTCCAATTCTCCTCCTTTACTTTACTTTATCCACTGCATGTGATGCATGTCAGTACATTATTTATAATACCATTTCCACCCTGGTTTCATAAGAATACCAAGGAGATGGATTAAACATTCTTGAAACTGACTGCATTGTTTACATCAACGTTTCCCAAACCTTGTGGGTTTACCATTCTCTCTCCAGTGGCATCAGCAGACTCTCTGGAGTCATTTAGACCTGCTATCACAAATGCAGTAGCAATTAGGTTGTCAAGTAGCAGATCTTCACTGAGCATCTTACTAGAGGGGGCAGACCCTATATTCTTCACAGAAGCTAAGTGTAGTCTTGTGGATAAAAGCACAGGACTGGAATACAGGAAATTTAGATTCTGTTCCTGACTGCCAGAGATTTCCAGTATGACCATACCACCATCTCTCTGCTTCACCTACCCAACCATAAGTGGGGCTAATCCTACTATATATAATGATAGGATGGAGTAGAGTATGGAGTGAGGACACAGCTCATTGAAAGATAGCTTTTATTAACAAGCCATGCAAGGGAGCCTAATGATTAAGTGTGCCAACAAAAGGCAAGGGTGGAAGGGCAGTCGAGCTCTGGCTGTGTACCGGTGGCCAGTTGCAGGGGTGGGGGGAGGGGAGGGGAGAACAGAAAAGAAGCCAAGGGGATGGAAAGATGCAGGGTAGGAGGACTGACCAAACCCATGTCAAGGAACACTTGTAACACTGAACTGGCTGAAAATAATATTTAATTTTATTTTCTTAAATAAAATCTTATATTTTATATATTCTTATATTTATTTACTTAAATTACTTGTAATTTTCCCAGTACATGTCTGAACCATTCCAAGTAACTTTAAACTGGTATAACAGGCTTGTATGTCTATCCACTTCAGATTAAACCATACTTAAAAACTGTTATGTGTGTCCTTGCCAGTTATAATGTGCCAGAGTATAAAATTCTTTCCACCAGAAAGAATGTCGCCAAAACAGATTCATTTCTGCATGAGTTTAAGGCCACAAGTGACTATTCAGTCATCTCATCGGGTCTCCTGCATAGTACAGATACTCAAATAATGAGGGAGGCCCCAGAAAACATGAGTTTAACTTTAAAAGGCTAAGCTTTGTAATGATTATTAGATACAGTAGCTCAGCCTCAAAAGGAGTAATGGAGAAGGGCCTGAATGATCCATAGCATCCATAGATGCTTCTCAAGCAAATCCCGGGATGTCATTCTCCCCTTGTACTCAGCCTTAGTGAGGCCACAGCTGGAGTACTGCGTCCAGTTTTGGGCTCCACAATTCAAAAAGGATGTGGAGAAGCTTGAGAGAGGCCAGAGAAGAGCCACACGCATGATCAGAGGTCAGGGAAGCAGACCCTACGATGACAGGCTGAGAGCCCTGGGGCTCTTCAGCATGGAAAAGTGCAGGCTCAGGGGTGATCTGATGGCCACCTACAAGTTTATCAGGGGTGACCACCAGTACGTGGGGGAACATTTGTTCACTAGAGCACCCCAAGGGATGACGAGGTCGAACAGTTATAAACTACTGCAAGACCATTTCAGGCTGGACATAAGGAAGAATGTCTTTACTGTCCAAGCCCCCAAGGTCTGGAACAGCCTGCCACCGGAGGTGGTTCAAGCGCCTTCATTGAACACCTTCAAGACGAAGGTGGTTGCTTATCTTGCTGGGATCCTATGACCCCAGCTGACTTCCTGCCCTTTGGGCAGGGGGCTGGACTTGATGATCTTCTGAGGTCCCTTCCAGCCCTAATGTCTATGAAATCTATGAAAATTGGCAACTTCTCAATTATACAGAATGGAAGCAAAACTGCCACTCAGCAGATGTAATTTAGGACACTTAAGCTACCAGTCTTTCATATCTATTCTTAACTTTATGTTATAGCAAATATTTGAGGTAAAGAATAAAATAAAATGAAAATATTTTATCACGTGATGCTCATCACACTTTTAAACTTAAACCCTATGTTTTTAAACACACAATTGCCCTTGTCCACAACAGCAGCACAATCACATTTAACATTGTGTGGGTTGGCATGTTTTCTAGGATACAACGTTTCCCCAGAATAGACTAGGCCAATGTGATGAGTCTTCTAAGTCAGTAACTCTCAACCAAAGTACCATGGTACCCTACGGTGCCTTGAGATCCTTTCAAGGGTGCTATGGGGTGCCACTGTTAGGCATGAAAACCCAGAGGTTTCAAATAGAATCCAGAGTGCCAAAAACTATTCTGACTTGTGATCTTTTTGAGGTCTCTGCAACAAAAGAACTGATCTATTATTTTTCTGTAGTCAAAAAAACAAGCAAAAACTAAGAGCTTGAAAACCACTGTATTAAGTATTTATTCTCTCGTGTATGAGGGTATGATTGGAGAAGTTTGTTAGCTCTGCAAATGACATCTAAATTTTTTTCTCTATCTACACACACACACACACACACACACACACACACACACACACAAATAAAAGCAACCAGCTTCTCTTTTTCACCATTCTTCTCCTCTTGTTTCTGTGGGTTGTTTTAAAGAGGTTTTTAAATTAGTAGCTCTTCAGTTTAATTTCATCCCCTTCTCTGCTCCTCCCACTCATTCTCTCACTGCTTTTTCCCACCTGTATCCAGTAGTGTTGCTGGCAGTAATCTTTGAACAGTGGTTGTCAAAGCAGTTTCAAACAGGAAAGGGTAAGGAGATGAGACTTGAATCACAGAAACTTAGTGCAACATACCAACAAAATAGCTATTTTGCTTCTGTTTACAGGCCTCAGCACCACTTTTTGACAATGAACTCCACAATCCCATGATGGTAGGATAGCTACAGAAAACAATCCTCCACCCATCTAATTTTGTAATGCTTTTGTAGAGTTATGGTGATCAGAACTGAACATGATAACCTAGAAGTGTTTATGTAACCTAACCTCTTCTGGCCAGAGCTACACACTAAGCAGAGATGATCATTAAGCCTTTTCCTGAGCTGATGTTCAGGTGCTTTCAGGTTCTTTCACCTAATCTTTACCTATAAGTAATTGTGGGTGCAAAACTGTAGGCAGTTAAAGGAATTACTTGTGCTTACAAGTTTGGGAGCAACAGGGGAAACCAGCTTTCAAAAATCTGGCTTTAAGTGACTTCCCTAAGGTCACATGGGAAGTTTGTAGGAAGCCAAGAGAACTCACATTTTCAGACTTCCAGGCAAGTGATTTCACCACGAGCTCATGGTTCCTTTCTAATAGCCATAAAAAGCAGAAAGGACCTTGGTTATTAAGGCTGTATCTAAAACAGCAAAGCCATGTAAAATGCAAAGAATTCAATTTGCCCTTATTTTGATCAAAAACACATATTTCGATTTGTAAACTGAGCAAATCAGAAAGTTCAGTATATATACAAAGAGTATATATAGGCTCCTACAATATCATCTGTACACAGACCATTTCCTGGCTGAAACCACGTTTTAATGAATCAATCAACAACACCACAAAATTTATTTTAAAAAACACGTCTAAAAATAGGGTATTTGTCCCCACATAGCAGATAACACAGCATGACCAGAGATGTAATATTACCTCTAGCTTCTCTCATTAACCATTTTGGAACTTAAGTGCTATAAGCCTAGAAAGCAATGGGTACCAATACAAACCAAAGTTAATAGGACTCCAAATCAGTATAAAAGTAGCTCTGTCTAGGACTGGAGGCTAAGGAGGACCACACACACAATAAATTAATTTACAATATCATAATCCCCTTATAAATTCAGAATGTAAATGTAGCTTTTAAAAATAATCTTTCAGAAAGTATACACACACAGAAGAGAGGGTTGGGTTTTTTTAAGCTTCACATGATATTAGTAAACATGTTTCCTAGTTATGTCTTACAGGCAGAAACATTCAAATATTAAACAATGTGGTTTATTTTCCTTTCATGCAAACAAAAATTCCTTAAAGACAGGAAGAACAGGTACATTTCACATTCAGATTCCTCCTTTAATTAATCTGAGCACAAATATTACGATAATATCCAATGTAATCCAAAACAAAAAGAAAGTCACTATTAAGAAGGTTGACTATAATTCAAGAGAAGATGCAATCTACCTTTTAAACACAGTTTTTGAAAAAAAACCCCAAAAGACTTTATAACTGATAAAACTCAGAAACCAGGGTTACATACAGAATTCTAACACCAACTTTAACCTTTACACAGCAATATTCTCAGTGGCCAGCACTCAGATGATTTGAACTCTGCCTCTAGATTTATACTAATATTTTGGATCCAAATCTAAATCTACAATAAAAGGGAAGGGTGATTATTTCTTTCACCTAAATGGAAACTAGATACAGCCCTTCTCAACAAGATACATTTAGGTAAAATAGGACTGATCTACATAGTTATACTGGTACAAAAAGTTTTCCCCCCCCCCTAGTGAAACACTTAATTATACCTATAACATTGGTTGTACCAGTATATCAGTAGAAAATACCTTACACTGTTTATAGAGCTTAGCCCCACAATATAAGACCTGTATAAGGTACTTCTACTGTTATCTACAACAGAGATAGGATGAGTGTACATGCAACAATATTAGCATAGTTAAGACAGCACAACTTCCAGGGACCGAGGTGGCCGGAGTATACACATTATTTGTACAGCAAAATCAAGTCTTGAAAACTCAGTCTAATCTAAATACAGTATGTACCTGAATCCAAGATGACCCTCCCAATAATTAAATTCTAGACCTGGAAAACTGACACATTGGTTATAATTTTCTATGTATAGAATCCACTTATTGGAGGGTTATCTTAAATTCACCCCCTTCCCCACAACCACTGCAGCAAGGCAAGCAGTGGCCAGGGGGCAAGTGAGAGGGCAAGTAGGTAGGGGCATGTAAGTGGCCCAACACTTGCCCCTTGCTGCCTGTGTGCCTCCACCTGTAACCCCCTGCCTGCCCCCCCCACCCAACACTTGCCCTTGCTTGTGGAGGCTATACCCCCTGATGCCTGCCCTAGCACCTGCCCCCTCCTTTTGCCCCACCCTGCCTACCCCTTGCACCACCTTCTGCCCTCACTTGACCCCCCCCCCTCCCCGGCCTCTTGTCACCTGCCCTATTGTCCCCCCACCATCTATCTTCCCCTCACACCTCCAGCTCTGGCCATTGACTGGGGAGTGGGGGGGAGAACCTTATCTTGGATTCAAGTAAAAACAATAGCTCCTGTTTTACCCTAATGCAGGGGTTTTCAGCCTTTTTTAAGGGGTGTACCCCTTCTGGTAGGTACCCTTTCTGGACTATATCCCCTGGATGAGCTGGCTGGGGAGATAGGGAAGTCCTCCAGCGGCTGGTTGATGAGCTGGGGAGGGTGGGTCACCAGCCGCTGGTCAATGAGGGGGCGGGTGGTGCTGGCACCACATGATGGTGGTGGCGAGCGGCTGTAGCAGGCAGTGGCAGCAGTAGGTGGTGGTGGGGACAGGCATGTGTCCCAAGTAACCCCACTTCTCCACACCACAGCCACGTATCCCCTGGGGCCTCCCCAAATACCCCTAGGGGTACACAAACCCCTGGTTGACAACCCCTGCCCTAATAGATGTATTTTGACTCAAGAGTTCTACTCACCCCATGCTTGCAAAATAGATTACTGCCCAAAGAGATGAAAAAAGGATTTGAAAATAAATTATTTTATTCAATAGAAGATCAATACATTTGGACTTCCTTTAGGCAATACAGGAGTAGCTCAGGTAGCTTTGGAATATTCAAGCATCTTTGATTTTGTTAAATTTTTATCATTATTTGGAAAGTCAGATTTCTGGTCCTAGCTGTGTTCTCTGCACTGTAGGAATCTAGGAAACCAGGGACTGAATATCTCAAAATGCTTCTTTCCCAAAACACAGAGGCACCACTATCATTGCCAGGAAGGCACTCCAGCAATGAGGATGGGAAGGGGCAGGTATCCCTTGTGGCAGCAGTAGCTTTGTCTGTTATGTACTACTAGTTTCCAAAAACGCCTCTCTAGCAGTTTTAAGCATACCGTCTTTATTACACATCCTTGTTCTTTCTAAACACAGCTTTTATAGTTGTTTCCATGAAAAAATATATGCAATATTGAAGTTTTTCCTCAATTACTAAACCAGTGGGTAGAGAGGTACTACAAATTCATGGACCACTAGTATTCCTAGACTGTGGTCCACGGTTACCTGTTATGCAGTGGAGGGTATGTACTTACTTAGCATACACAATTGGCATGGCAGCTTTTTTTTTTTTTTTTTTTTTTTGACAGGTATTAGTTTCCAAAATGCCCTTCACTCTTAAGCTCTCTTCATTATCAAGGATCCTAATTTTCTCCGATTTGAAAAGAAAAGGGAAAAAAAAGAATAGAAAAAGAAAGAATCCCAAATTTGGGGGTTTAAGAAGTAGCCCAAAATCCACATTTTTCCATGATCAAAAGGAAAAGCCACTAATATACAGAAATATATACATGGTGTTTCATTTTGATCATGGAAAAATGTGGCTTTTGGGTTACTTTTTTAACCGAAAAAGTCAGTGTTTTTTTTTGGGGGGGGGGGGGGGCCGGTTGGTTAAATCAGAGAAACCAGGATCCCTGCTCATTATACAGGACAAACACCCAACGGGTAAAAAGGTGCTTGGTTTAAGTAGATACTGGATTCTCAATAAAAGAAACAATGCAAACTGGAAAGAAAGCAAGAACAGGGAGGCTAGAGGCCTTTAATGGCAAACTCCTGTGTGTCTGACGCATTGAATTTTTGCTTACCCTGAGCACTGTCTGCTTACTAACCCTAGGCTGGAACAGGGCTCTTCACAGGCCAGATCTGGACCCACCTCTGGTGCTGGAAGCAGAAGCAGAAGCAGCAGCAGCAGCACAGAAGTCAATGTGTTGCGAGGGAATACTATGAACTCCTAATTAGGGTTGCTCATTAAGTGACTGACTCCTCACTCAGTACACTTCACAGTAGGGGATGGTCTTGTAACCTGGGACCCATTTTAACGAATGGGACAATGCATCTGTCACCACCAGCCAACCTGGCAATTAGTCTGTGAGTTGATTAATTAGAACCCACACATGGACAATTAATGAAACAAATGATAATGGTTTATTAAATATACAAATAGCAAACAACAGGTAAGCAATAGACACTAAACACAGTACTCACACACGCTTATCAATAATACCCTTTACAACTAACTCTTCTATCTATCCAAGTACAATATATCCATCTATGACTATCTGTCTATTCCTTACACTATTATTATCAAGGTACAGAGTGGCATAAACTTTCTTAATAAAGGGAAGGGAGATCATTATTAAGCTCCAACAGCTGCAGCCTCTGAGATCCTGAGGGTTGTTCACTTCGCAAGTCCACTCCAAGCTGACAGGGGCTTACCTTCCACTTATTAAAACAGGGGTCACTTATACTAATACAGAACAGATGGAGAGGAGGGAGGTGGAGGAGGATGATACTAACAACAATGAGGCAGAGGGCTATTACAAGTGTAAAACACACCCGGAGGGAAAAAGGTTTAATAGATTATAGAGTCGAAAGGAACCCAATGGATCATCGTGTCCGACCCCCTGCCCCTGGCAGGAAAGAGGACCGAGGTCAGACGGCCCCAGCCAGGTGATTGTCAAGCCAATCCTAGGAAGCCAACCCTAATTGCCTCCACTGGTGAGTCTGCTGACGGGGAGCAAGATGCAGGAGACCCTCCAGTGTGCCGTCTAACAATCCGGTGACTTCCACGGACCACTGCACTCTCCTTCCCACTCTTTATCTTCGACCAGCTTAAGCACTCAGGCCCATGCTGGACTCCAATCACACCCTCACACTCTCTCACCCTCTCTTAATTGGACACCATCAGATAATCTTCTCCACCCTCTCAGTCACGCACACATCAAACCCACACCAAGCAGACCCACACACGCACATCAAGCATTCTCGAAACACCCACACCCCCGAACTCAGCCCACACATACCCTTTTATATAGAATGTGCGCACAGCGCTCTCTAGCTCTGTGCTCAATACTAAAATGTACACACAAGTCTACTTTCAGGTGGCTGACATCATCTTAACAGGGGTACAGTCAACTGCAATTCACTCTGTGACCTACTCAGAGAGTCAGTCTGGGTACCATGATCTCTCTCTCTCCCCGACACAGATCCAAATTTCTACAACAAATACAGCAGGTCCCCACCGACCCGCCCACCTCCCCCTACCAGCACACATCCCCAGTGGGCCTTTGTACCCCAGTATTTGGCAGCAAGCCCCACCCACAAATTCCTGGCCCTTTTAGGAGCCCCATGAGACAGATGAGACTGCTCCATGGGCCAGATCAGGGCCACAGGCTGTATGTTTGACATCCTTGTTCTAGAGTAACAAACAGAAGCCCATCTTATAATTCTTCTGAGCTTGTTATTAACCATGAATGAAGGCAGTGTCCTCCATGCAACATTCACTGCTAAAGCAAGAAATATTTTCGGACAATGTGTGTGTGCTGTTTCTATTAAAAAAAAAAAAAAAATTAGGACAAATTTATTGTAAATCAACTGATTTTAGAGAGTCAGCAATTTTTTTCCAAAGGCAATAAACCTCTAAAGCAAGTGATTAGGCTCTGGGCACAAAAACCACAGACTCCTATGTTCTCTCCCACTGCCCAGGTTATACAGTCACAGTTGTACACCTTCACTACTAGTAGACCAGTGCTAACAATACTGTCAACACTATTAAAAACACCAAAGCAAATAACACTGCTAACATGCAGGTGATTTGCACAGCTTTACTGCTTTCCTGCTCTGGTCACAGAGCTTTCAGTGGCACAGATGGGGAACAGAGGTGCACAAGGCAAGCAGTGGGTCTTTAATTGGACAAACTCTAAAACACAAGTAACTGATATAACAGGACAAAGAAAAGAAAAGAAAAATAAGTCACCTTTGGCCAATACAGGAGAGCCTCAAACAAAGAAAGGGATATTTTAATTGCCTTCATATTATAACACTGCAGGCATGGTATAGTAACAACAATAGCTTAATTTACTCTGATAGAAGGACTGATTCATCTCTGTATGAAAGGGACAGCAGAAAACTAGTTTTTAAAGAGTGGCTATATAAAAAGGAAAAGGATATAGTGAAAGTGTTATTGTGAAGAAAAAAAAAAGTACAGCATTTCTATAATTTTCCCATTTTTCTTGATATGAAATAATTGGCATAAATTATTGCAGCAGCATAGCATTTCCTTTAACTGAGACTCATCTTACAAAACATGAAAAAGGTGACTCTTGACCTGGACAGCATTTTGCAGCCATGGACGAAGAAAGGCAACATGACTGAAGCACCAAATAAGATTCCCATAACAAAAAGAAGGGTAGGCGCTGAAGCCACTTGCAACCCCATCGCCAATTTCAGTTTTCAGTCAGAAATTCCCATGATTAAACCAACCACAGAAAGAACTTTCTGTACCCAATGGTTTTAAGATTACTTTTGGATGCATTTCAATGCAAGATAAAAATCAGAGAGACATATACATAAGTCTGCAGGAAGACAAATAGCTTTATTTACAACACAGCCAATTTAAAAAAAAAAAAAATTGTCTTTTCAAAGTACAGGCAGACACTGGCGATTATAAGGCAGCCTAATGGAAAGGATGGGAAAAGATTTCACCAAGAAAATGCAAAAAGCCAACCAAAGCACCATTACTATACATATTTATACTGTTTATTGTTGGGTAAAAGAAAGCTTTTCTATGCAAAAATAAGATTTTAATAAACCCTTTTTGAGCAAAGATTACAGGCCACATAAGCCACAGAAACTCTGAGTTTAAGCAGCAGAGCAGCAAACAATAAAGAGATGCTGAGAATGGGAGACTGCAGCATCTTTATGGATCCATATACATGATAGGAACAGAAAGGAATATGTTCAATTTGTGCTCGCTGGCTTGATTTACATACATTTATTCTAAATTCTGTGTCCACAAGTACTATGCTTATTGGATTTTAAGAACATCTCTTTCTCATTCAGTCAAAGTAGGTGACCAGATTTTTCAGAAGATTTCAGCACATAAAGGAGCTGAGCATCTTCCAAAATGTGGCCAGAAGTGCCACAATGACAATGCTTGAGGACTGGGCACTTTTTGAAAAACCTAACCCAGTCACAAGTGTTGAGCACCTGAAAAGTGGCACCTGCTCTTAGGATAATCTTTCCCAGCCCCGTGACTAACATTGAGGTTGCCTGAAGGAGTAGCCGACCCATTCCATCTTATTTTTTCCAGATTTTATTAGGTCCCATGGGGGGGGGGGGGGGGGGGGGGGGGGGGGGGGGCACAGAAATCAAACCAGCAAGGAAAGACAAACAAAACAGCCCTACAGAACTACTGGAGTTACAGCTCTGGGGCTTTTGGGGTGACAGGCAGAGGGGATGGTGTTAGTGAACATCTGTTATGGTTAAGTCCCTTGCTCATTCACTGCAGCTACACTGGACACAGGTTAGCCCAGTGAATTCTTAGGCTGCTGAGGCATATCCTTAAATCAAAAACAGCATCAAGGAATTTTGACAGCTCTTTTCTGTTCTTTTAAATCTCTTCCTACGTGCTGTGCTGTGAGAAACAAAAGGAACCAGGGTTTACCTAATGAGCAGTCACTGAAAGCAGAGGACATTCATGGTACATGCTGACAGACAGGGTACAGAGTAAAACTATTTAACATTTCAACCTCTCCAACTGCTTATTTCAATATGAATTTTGATATTAAAAAACGTTAGTGCTAAGGCAAAGACCTTTCCCACATAGACTGAATAGGACAAATATTGTCCCCTTATATGGAATGATGCCATACTTTTCAAAATCAGGATCTGGGCATTATAACAGATCAGATTAGCACTTAGCTTAGAAGAAAGTGTTTTTGAGGCACCAAGCAACAATTTTTTAAATAGACAAAAAAAATTTCATATACACACAAGTGGTCTATTAACTGTTTATATGACAAGTCATTTTAAATATATGCCATAGAACGACACTACACACCTGATACATAGATGAAATAAGACCATAATTCTTTTTACCCCAACATTTAATATTCAGGGCCTTGCAGCTGCCACAGTTTGGCAGCTGCATAGCCCAATCCTCACTACAGAAAGCTGCCCAAGAAAGTGTCCTTTTAACAAAAAAATTTAAAGTTGTGAAGAAAAAAACTCAGCAAGAAAAAATCTGGCATGACTTATCTGCACAGGGCTGCAGACAGCCTGAAATGTTAGTTTTGAAGGATTGCAAGTCTTGTTCACCCTAAGAGAACCTGGAATCCTAAAACAAAAATGACTATAGTGACATTAACTATATTTTCACCAATTTTGATCTGGGCTTGTCCCATAGTTCCAAGACTCCCTGGTGCCAGTAGTCACAATTATTCCTACATTTGACAAACCCTCCACTTGCCCCACCTGCCAACCTCTTTGATGTAGTTATAAAAAGTGTATTATGTTAAAAACTGAAAACGTTAGGAAAGCACAGAACAGGACGGATATGGTGAACAACAGCCAAACTTCAAATTTATTCAATTAAGAAATAGAAGTTAATTTGAACTGATGCAAAACTCTTACTCCCACAGGATGTCACAAAAGGCAGGTATACATGGACAAAAAGTCTTTGTGGTGTTCAAAGGGAAGGCAGCCTGCTAGACTTTTACTGAACCATTACAGATAAGAAAATACACAAACTGCTGTCTGCCATCCAAAGCAGAACACTTTATACACTCTGTTAAGCAAACTGGGAAAAGCTTTAAAAATAAACAAACAAGCAAAACCTTTGTGTTCCAGGAAAGCCACCCAATAGAGAAAGCTTCCTTATTACGGTAACTAATGAGTACGTTATACAAGGAGCATTTCCTTCCGTTTAGTCAACCTTACAGCCCTACTCTTTTTCTATGTTTTTCATCCAAAAGGGTTTGGCTCTCGCAAACCAATTACAATCTAATTAAAGAACGAGACTGGCACCATCTAGGGTGAGCAGCCTCAGCACCAGCGGGCCCCCAACTGAGCCGGTCATATTTCACATAAGTTTGCAACCCTGAAGGGGGGGGCAGAATATTTTAGCAAGGAGTATTTACAAGGACTCCAATCTTCCAAAAACTCAATACAGGTATCAAATTAAAGATATGCAAGTGGAGGGAGTTCAATGAAACTACGTCCCCCACCTTCATGTCCCAAACATTATGTGTGCATGCAAATGTTCGCAGGGCAAGCCCAGTTATATATTCTTGGTAAGGTGCTTTGAAGATTACACACATGCACAGATAATTTCTTGGAGTTAGGTAAAAAATACATTTTACATACACACACATATATATAAACACATATTCAATGAGATAGTTTTACTGTTCCCATCCCCCCCTTCCCTTCCCCTGAAAAAGGCTCTCTAAAAAAGTGACTACCCATGACAGAGTTGTCCCATTACTTTTACTATAATCCATTCCTATAGCAAAAACAATTGTGATTAAGTTATTACAGGGATACCAACTCAGATCAAGAAATCTGTGTAATGACAAACCACACTTCTCAGAGCGGGGAAAAAATCCAACAGTAATTCTTTGCAACATGACCAGAGGTGAAGTCTTTACAGAAGTCATTAACCTGGTAGCAAGTTGCCCCTTGAAGCCAGTGAAACTACTCACAACAGTAACAATCCCCAACAATAAGTCTGTATGGAAAAAGGGCATCAGAATGCAGAATTCCAGCCTCAAACCTCCAATGATTATGAGATTTGAGAGCCTCAGCCATGGGATTTTAAATCAAAACACTCATTTTTATACCAGCGTCCAAGTCTTTTTTTATTTGCCTTCTGGTAGTGTATTTTCAGACTCTCAAGTCACAAGGGCTTTCATTTGAAAAAAAGAAAGAATTAACTAATCGTCCAAGAGCCAGGCTTTCAGAGAAAGTGTCAAATATCATGAGACTCCCAATAACATGAGAACACACAGAAATAAGGAACACCATAACATTTTTAAATAGGAGCACTACACCTTCTGCCAAACAGAAAAAGATTGATGTTAGCCTTTTACTAGGAATACTGGAAAACATTTGAGGGATGTGATGAGAGAGACTGCAACCCCCGCCCCACATCCTCCATATAAAGGAAGATATTTAGTTTGTAAAATATGCCACGGTCCAAAGGGGAAGATGAGGACACCAGAAGACAGAAATTCCAAACTATTCTCTATGGCAGGGGCAGGCAATTATTTTGGCTGAAAGGCCATTTAACAAGTTTTGGCAAGCTGTCAAGGGCCACAAGGTTGCCCCCACCCCTTGACAAGTGCCCCAGTCCCTGGTTGCCATCTTGGGACTGGAAGTCCCACCCCTTAACCCCTGACCTTTACCACCAGAAGTCCCTCCCTCCCCTTGCCCCCAGAAGTGCTCCTTTTGGGAAGGGGGTTTGCCATCTTGGAACTGAAAAAACAAACAAACCCCAGATTATATATTAAAAATCAAATCCATAATAACCTATTTTAATTTTATACTTAAAAATATTTTTGTCCTGACTTGTGTGTGCTTGCATTGTGTATATAGAGGTGATTCCATAATAGCTCAAACTGAAGTCTTACTCTTGAATATTGCAGGGGGGGGGGGGGGGGGTGTGTGCGCGTGTGTGTGGGGTGGTGGGTATGGGGTTTGTGGAGAGGGAGGGAGGCTGGGGGTATATGTGTAGCAGTGAGTGGGGCTCCCCCCAGAGGCAGAGGTGCAAGTATGGAGTTTGTGGGGGATGTGGGGGACAGTAGGTACAGTGTTTGTGGGGTGTGAGGGAAGGTGTGGTTGTGGGGTGTGCATGGGAGCCCCCCTGTGTGCACCTCCCTGAGCCATTCAACACCTGCCCCCACCCTGCAACAACCCAGAGCTCGCACACCCTGCGGTGTCTCATTGCCAGCAGCATGTAGCCCCAGCATAACCTGCACCTGCTCTGTACCACCCGGCCATGACACGTCCTGCTGCCCCTGGGTTATGCAGTGGGACTGCCTTTCTAGGCAGCCCAGTGGCAGCAGCTGGCCTCAGCCCCACAGTAGCAGCGAGGACCCACAGAGACATCCCCGACCACGTACACCTTGTGCCTGCTCCACGCTTGCCCGTCTGGACTGAGCAGCAATAGCAGTGACAGAGACGGGCAGAAACTGTTGCTCAGCTTGGGGAGAAAGCAGCCCCTCCCCTTGCTGCTGCCAGGTAGTTCTCGCTGCAGCTACCCAGAGCCCACACTGTGCAGGGCTGCCATGCAGCTGCTCTGCGCTGTCACCACTGCCTCTCAGGGCAGCCCAGAAGCGGTGCTGACAGAGACACAGGGCAGCTTGGGCTGTATTTTGCCCACCCCTGCTCTATGGAGTGCTCCCTAGCAGCCTATGGACATCTAAATAGGCCAAAGTCACAAAGGAGGGACAAGCTGGCTATTTAAAATGGAAACCCTGAAAGGGGTAGGGAATTAAAGAAGCAGGCAATACAGAGTCAGGGACTGGAGGCCTCCTGGCAGTCGGAGAGTCCAACAGAACTGTGGTCCTAGAGAGAACTGTATTTTACTAGATGAGCAATTTGGGAAGGGAGGGTGGGGGAGAGGCGCAAATATGAGCTAGCTGAGAGTGCAAGGGTTGAGAACTGATTTTTGATTGTGGAGAAAGGAATTTGACTTGGTTTGTAGGTGGGGAAGGCAGAATTGATTTATGAAAGTCAATTGTGACTGTTGAAAGAGAACCAATTTTGACGGTAGCTGCTAGTTTTGAGTGTTTGTGGGGAGTGTAATTTGATTTTGTGATAAAAAGTTGATTAATTTTTGGAGCTGGAGATTATTTTGATTGCATGGAAGAGGGAACAGCCTACAGGGAAAAGGCTAAATTTATGACTGTACGACTAAGCATCTTCCCTGTGAACAACTACAGTTATTGCCACAAGACCGATATACAAATGTAAACCCAAACCAAGAGAGCTCAGAAGAGGAACTGGCTATGCTCCTAATTAAGAGTCCACAATAAAGTTATATTGGGTAGTGGGGTTACCTTTTACAGCCACAAGCTTGCACAGAATTAAGTCTTAACAACCAAATCATTAAATGCTTATAAACACTTCTTGTGGGCCCAATCCTCAACTTCAATTCAATTCCTTCACATACTTGACAGGATTGAGTCCCACAGAAAGTTTCTTTGCAGCGGTCAGTAAACTCCAGTACCCTCAGCACCGAAGAGCCTGATGGAAAACAGGGGGACTGGAAGGCAAACTGACCAGAGAGAACTATGGAATCTCAAAAATCTCATCTCTCTCCCATGTTCAGTGAATGCCAAATCTTAAAGGCTTGCAGCATCCAGTTATGCAACTACTATGGAAGGAGGGAGAAGAAAAAAAAAAATAAAAACAAAAAACAGGTGGCTAAAGAATTTTGTAAGGGAACCCCCAGCACTATTTCACTTCCAAAAGGAAAGCAATTCAATATTGATATCTATATATAAATATGATGCAAGTACTATTTTCCACCATTTATTGTTAATATAAAACAGTCAGACACCCTTTGCAAAGAAATTAAGTCTTTAGCCAGTGAAGACAGTTTGAGAGAATAAGTTTATTCCCCTTAGGCAGTTAAGAATTAAGAGAGATTTCATGCAGAAGATAAAGAGCACCACAAATACCATGCAAGGAATAATGCACCTCATTGTGCCCAAGACAGCTATTGAATGGCACCTCCTTGTGGAGGAATATCCTGACATTTACAATTTCCCACCATAATCTTAATATTTTAAAAATTAGTCAAGATGCATCTATCAGAATACTGCCCCTTACAAAGAAGCATCTGATGGGGAACGACAAATTAAGAGCCTAACAAAACAAATCCTTAAGAGCCAGGGCAATCCCAGGAGAAAGTTATATTATCACTATACAAATAATTACCACAGAAACTCTAGTTAGGGCTCCAATTTCTTCACTACCAAACAACAAAACAAAATGGAGGCAGTCCTTGCTCCAGACACAGCATATATGGATGCCAACAATTTGATCCGTTACATCATATGGCACCATGACTTTGCTTCTAGATGCCCAAAATGACCTCAACTCCGTAAGAGCATTTCTATCACAGTATTCCTCCAGCAAGACTGATCAAGCCAGACTCAGTCGAGGTTACCAGATTCCTCCCTTTATAGACACTAAGCCCATCTCTACCTCAGGCAGACAGCAAGTTTGTTCTGGAAAACAAATTCAGATTTGAGTCTGGTAGCAACTGAAAGTCGTTTCTGTTAAAAGCAGTTGAGTAGCCACTCTAAAATGAGACTTTCCGGTCCCCACTATGGAAAATGTCTACACCATAAACATTTACCACCAGAGCTTATGCTAGAGAGAGTAGTTCAGTCCCCATGTGCATTTAGTCCCTGGCCCAACTACCTCTTTTCTCCATTAGAAATAATCCCCTCCAGGTTAGGACTGAAGCACACTGACAGCCATGTGGGGAAACTCAGCACTGTCCCACAGTTTTTCAGAGAGCAAAGAAGAGACATCAGGGGCCAGGGTTATCAAGCAAGGACTTTTCACAAACTTCATGATTAGAGAATTAGAAACATCACATTCTCACAGTATTGTGAGTCAGTAAGTTGTATTAAAAAAAACAAAAACTGTTGGGTTTGTTTGTTTTTTAAAGGCCGAGATCAAAACAGGCAGCCAGATTTTCTAAAGGGGCTGAGCAGCAATAACACTTATATGCTTTAGTGGAAACTTGTATGACACGTGCAAGGTAAGAAAAAGTGGGTTTATTCAGTTAATCACCTGAAAAATAAGGTTTTATAATGATGTGCTGACAACTTAGACACAGCGTCACAAAAACCCCCAATACTGAGCCTTCATTTGGAGAGGAGCTGTCTTTAGTCATTAATGGGGACAAGCATTAAAGGCTACACAGAGCAGCAAAAGTAAGTCAAGGGATTTTCAGTCTATGCTGGACAGATGCTGCCCTACCTAGACATAATCCATTTAACAAGTAAAGCAGGAACACTATAGTGTTAGTGACTTCCCACATAGACAACATAACCGCTGCTGCACTTGGGGAAGCTCTAAACTTTAGGAACATGTGGAAGGGGGAATACAAAATTTTTTTAAAATGCAGAGGAGAAGGGGGAAAAAAAAAAAAATAAAAGATGTACTCAGGACAAAATGGAAGGTATTAGAACCTAGCAAGAATACATCTAGAATGTTGCACACTACAAATGACCAATTGCTAGCCACCGATAAAGCCACTTGATAACAAGATATGTATACATCTGATATTCTTTAAACTTTTCAAAGATGGATTTATGCCATAAACTTGTAAATAAGCAAACAGCTTGTTTTGCTCATGTACAGTCCCTGCTCGCAGGCACATTTTGCTTTGAGTGTTTATGACTGCATTGTCATTTATTTTAAGGCATGAATGGACCATTATTTGCCTACAGAAATACAGCATTGTTGGAATGCCAGTACATTAAAATAACTTGGTGTTTACTCCATTTCCTATCAACAGACACTTACAGCATGGACTTGAGACAGCGTGAAATATAGCCTTAATGCCCACTGTCATGTTATATACATTAGGCCGGTCTTCAGGAACAGACACCATATAGAGAATTAGTTTCTCACGTTTTGTTTTCACTCATGCCAGTTTTGTTCTTTATATCCACCCATCTGTAACACAGCTATAAGCTTAAAAAAAAAAAAAGGACCAAGTTGTAAACAAAAATTACTTCAGAAGCAGAGAAAGTATTACTTAAAATACCTTATAAAATATATTTTTAATCTTTCCTGTGTTTTTACATAGGATTTTCATTTATAGATCTCATACTTAAGAAACATTTTTATGGTAAGACTTTAAGCAAGAGGAAACACAGCAGGAGAGCCTTTAATAAATGATTGTGACTAGTTGTGTACATTAAAAAAGAAAATCCATCACAAATATAGCACACCAGTGTTATTTTATCTTGGTTGCCAAGATAATGTCCGTCTGTCAGATCAGTGCCTTACGCTCATGGGAAATGTGGAATCTCTGCCAGCACTCCACAAGCTACTCATGTATAGAAGGGCTAGCAGGATTGGACCCAGATGCTTAAAGCTGATGTCCGTATCAGTTCTATAGGGCCTCTGAACACAGTAATTTTAGGTAGGCTGGTTGTTCTTAAAATACCCAGACTGTGTGTGTTACAAAAATAAAGTCTGTTTTTAAGTTTTAAAGCCCCAGAAAATCAGTGCTCAAGAAACAAGTGAATCAGAAGAAAAACAAAAGCCAAACTAACTAGTTTAGCCTTACCGCCAAGCTAAAGACAATGCAAAAGTAACAGAGAAACAAAAATGATGAAATAAGCTTCATACAAAAATTACTGCCTTGTCCAGTGCAGCAGATCAAAGTAGATTACCATAAATGGGTCTCTTCCATTTTAAAAATCTAGAAAAAATAAGCTAGATTTTCTAAATTATTTAATCTTTAATGATGTTTTAAAATGTTAATATTATGGGTAAGGTGGAGGCTTTTATAAAAGTTACTTAAGCTGACAGTTCCCCTTTAAGACATGGGTGACGTTATGATTCAAGTACTATTGACTGACATCTTCAACAACTCTAAGAGAGAGAATTCATCTTTGTAGAAGCAATTACTTATAACTACTAGAAGTATCTAGTGCAAGTGTCAAGCTTGCCAACAAGAATATAAGCCAAGACAACTAGTTTACTTCAAAATGATTTACAGAGCCCAAATCTGTGAGGTTCCAAATTCCCTTGCTTCCCACTGACACTGCAGGAATGAATCCATTAAACAAAAACGCACGTCCTTCTGACCTACTGAAATACCACTTCAGCTTTAGCATAATGAATCTTAATACAACTCTTTCATTGCAAGCAAGACCAGAAGTACATATTTAATGTGCAAGCAGAAACAAGAAGAACATCCACTCTACAAGTTTACTTTGCATAAGAAAAGAGATGACTGAGGCAGACCCATACAGTTAATTGCTTGTTGCTGTCTACCAGTTCCAAATACAACCCACTGGGCTGTTGCAGCACGAAATTCTTGTCTGACTAAGCAAATAACTTCAGATAACTCCCAAGGTTCCATGTCCTGACTCTTCCTATTCAGCAGACTGAAAGGAAAGGGGGGGGGAGGAAGGAGAGTAAGAAGAAATGTGTCTTCAGGGGAGGGGAGGGAAAAAAAGAAGAGTCTGCCCAGAATAGAATGATCCATTATCAACCCTGAGAACATCAAAATGCTGCATCCCTCTGACATTACATTCAGCTGCTCAGACACAGACTCATCTATCAACACTTGTGCCGATAGCTATTAAAACTTTTTTTTTTTTTTTTTTTAAATAACAGTTGCTAAAAGAAGAGGGGGAAGGAGTGTGTGTGGGGGGGAGGGGGCAATGAATAAATAATTGCAAAAATCTTATACTGTAGCAGCTACCCCATATGAGCAAAGTTAGAATGCAAAATTACCCTGACAGGACCTGAATCAGGACATGGCACTCAAGAGATCCACAACCCACCCAACTGCTTCTGGCAAAGCTGGGGGGTTGAGGACACATACCCCACCCACCCAGAAAAGGCAATGGCCATGCTCCAGCATCAGCAACGCACTCCCCTAACTGCCCCTTACCATTTCTTGGTGCACTCCACCATCAGTTCCTGGTAAGAGGCCACAAACTGGAACTTGGACGCGTGTTTTCCCACCCGTTGCAGCCTTTTCCACACCGAAGCCATGATGATGGTGATGATGATGACGATGATGAGTCTCAGAGACCGATACTGAGCTCCAGCTCCCCAAACTCCCCCAAAGGCAGGTCAAACGGTGTGCGTGCACCCAGCGCTCCGGAAGCCTAGGTAGGGACCCAGCGCCCACGGTGCACGAGGAGGAGCTCCAACCCACGCTCAGGATGCATGGTCTGTCTGTTGCTGTCCCAGGCTAGATCCCAAGCCCGGCCCAGAGCCGAGAGCAGCAGGACCCGCAGCGTCCCTGGGTGACAGGGGGGAAGTCCCCTCAGGCAGCCGCCCTCCTCACGCAAGAGACAGTCAACAGAAGCACACTGCAAGACACAAGGAGGGAAGGGGGGAGCAGGTTCATGCGCTCCCTGCTGCCACAGTGCAAAGGCAGGCAGCCTGAACCCCGCCGGAGGCAGCGACTCCTGCAGCGGCACCCGCACCCCGGGGCCCCGCACGCGCCGCCTCCTCTTTGTCTCCCCGCTGCCCACAAAGGCTGTCACCTCCCGGGGCCGCCGCACGCGCGGGGGCAGCGGTGCCAGCGGTGCCCCCGGCCCGGCCAGGCCCGGCCGCAGGGCGGGCAGCAGCGCGGCGCCCCTCACCCGGCGGGAGCCCCTGGCGGAGCCGACGCGCGTGGGCATGTGTCAGAGCCGCGCCCCCGCCCCACACCCCGGGGCCGCCCTTACCTCGCGGGAGCTGTGTCTCGCGCCCCGCCGGGCGGAGGCTGCGGGCGCTGCTGCCCATTCCCGGCGCGTCCCGCCGGGCCCCGCATCTCATCGCTCCGCCCCGCCCCTGCCCGGAGCTGCCCTGAGCTCCCCCCGCCGCGCTCCTGCCGGCTGCGCTGCTCACCCAAACTGCATACCCCCCCCCCCCATGCCGCAACCTAACATCGCTGTCCCGCTGGGCGCGCCATTGGCAGAGGCTCCGTGCCCGCCCACACGAGGGAAGGCCATTGACTGCGGCGCCACGTCCGTCACAGTCGGTGCAGCGCCGAGGCGGAGGCGAGGGAGGAAGGATCCTAGGCTGGCTCAGAGGCCCCGGGGTCCTGACTAGCCGCTGGACCCGATGGACGGGGTTGTTTATACTCAGGGGACTGGCGATTGGCTGGCAAGCTGTCCGTCAGGAGAAGCGGTGCAACCATTGGCTGGCGGGGAAGGGGTCGGTCGGGGAGTGAGTTGTCACTCGTGGGGCGGGGGCGTGGCCGCCCGCCGGGGCGGGGCGGGGCGCCGGACCCAGCCCAGGCTCTGGCAGTCGTTGCTGTGGCCGGTGCTCGTGCGGTAGCGGCGCTCCTTGCCCGGCACCGGCCTGTTAGGTTTGGCTGCTGTAGACGGCAAGCCTCATCGGCTCGGCAGTGGGAGTCGTGGGCAGCCCGGGGCTGCAAAAAAAGAAAACTGAAAGCAAAATCCCTAATAAAGAAGAATAAAACAAAAAACGCGGTGTGCTTCTTTTTTTTCTTTACCCAGTGCGGTGCTTCTTGTGGGCCCCCCCCCCGGTTTTGTAGCGTCCTGGTGTAAATCTGTCCGAGTTTTTCCAAGCCTTTCTGCCGAGGTCCTACGCGGCTGGGAGTACTCTAGGCAAGTTGGCCTGAAATTGGGCCCCTGGTTTCTGCTGCGCTTTGGTGGGACATTCAATAGTGGTTTCAGGCCCAGAGAAAATCCCACTGTGTTACATCCAAAAATGAGACCTACGACGGGCCTTCCCTTATTTGGGCTGCTATTCAATTGTTTGTTCCCCAAATTTTCAGTTTAGTATTATGCTGCGGAAGTTTTACATTTAATACACACATTGGAGAAATTTCAGGGTGCTGCAGCTGGGTGGGAAACGTGCTGGGCAATGGAGTGAGATTTTACAATAATAATGTATAAAATGCGGTTACATGCCTGTCAGTACTGTTGGCTGGAGGCTTGAGAGTTATTTTTAAATGAACAGGGTACCTTGTGCTGCTTCTGCTGTCTGGAGATTTGGGAAGATGACACTGCGGGGCCTTATTTATGCTCCGTTCAGGTTTGGAAGGGGTTCTTCGCAAGTGTATTTCTAAATTAAAGCATGGATGCCAAATGACGTTTCTGAGGTAAAAGGTCTAATCTGGGACTGCTCCTGCATGAATGGTGCCTTGATAGGAGCTAATTTAATCCTAGTAGCCAACCAATTAATTAGCCAGGCCAGATTTTTGAGTAAATGCAAAGGGAAACAGGAGAAAATAAGATGTGTATGAAGACATCCACTCAGGCTTTGAGGCAGCTATAGAATGGCTCCACAGAGACAACTACAGCCTAATGGCTTGCGCTAGTCTTTGCAGCCCCCTATACTGCCGGCTCCTATCTAACAGCATGAAAGTCTAGACAGATCCTAAAATGGTAGATAGTTTTAGACTGAGCCCCACTCTGCCCAAGCCCTTCCCCCTGTAGAACTGCAGCATAGGAAGTCCCCTGCAGTCAGCACTTGGCCGGACAGGGATAGCAGAATAAGTTGTTTTGGGGACAGTGAATAATTTTTCCAGAAGGAGAGTCAACAATAGGTGGGGTGTGGTTGATGGTGGACACTGGTTTTCTAATTTTATCCTTTCTGCTGACAATTAAAAGTAGAGATACAACTAGTTCCACTGCTTACCCTTACACATCAGTATGACATTCTCTATTCCCTTCCTTCCTTCCCTCAGTCAAACATTCTTTCTCCAGTTAAATAGGTGCAGAGGATCTGGTGGTTGTTCATCAGCTTTCATTTCAAGCATCATTATTTATTAACATTTTCTGTTACCTTCATTGCTTTAAGCTTCATGTTACACCACACCTGAGAAGTCAAGGGCCCATACCTATCGGTCTCCTTTTCCTTTCTAAGTGTAGAGAGAGTTTTTATATAGGATAATTATAGGGATTTCTTAGTGGTCATGTGTTTGTTTTTTAAGCACTGAGTTGAGAGTAACAACTATCATACTTGATTTGTATAGAAAACAAGAAAACAGTGAGAGATCTGGAAGGGTGAGAGCTCTTGTTAATTCTGCAAATAAGGGCTCAGGTCTCCGGCTGCAACTCAGGAGCACAAAAATTGAATCAGACATAGGGGAGGGGAGGAGGTTAGCAAAAATGCCACCTCTGTGCTCCAGAATGCTAGATTCACTGTGTACTGGTCAAGTCCCCAGACAGAAGTCATACAGCCTGAATGCTGTTGTAACATGTGCTGGACACCCACAGCTCCAAAGGGCCAATATAACAACCAGAGATTAGCAGGTGCATGGCAGAAGCATCCCGCCCCTTGGCAACATCTCTACACCAGCTGCAAAAGAGGGGTTATCTAGGAACCCTATGTTGGCTACTTCACCAGAGGATCCTTCTATATTAAAATGATCCTACTCTGACTGCTGGCTCTGCCAGCTGTAGGACGGCTTTGTGTCAGTGATACAGCATGAAACACAGATCAGGGTCTGAGCCAACATCTTGGGAAATAATAACATTTTAATTTAACCCATTATAGTCATCACAGTCATTGACCAGCAAAAGTAATTACTAGTTGGGTCAGCAACTGAATTTACAACTTTCACATTACTCCAAGACAGGCTTTATGATGACTATAAACATAATGATGGATTCTTTCTTTGATGTCAAAGAGTTTTTCTCTTACAAAACAAAATCATATCTTTAGGATATACTGGCAGATTTTTTCTGTTATTCAGAAATACAATAATGTTATTACATCTTTTATTTCAAATACAATCCTAAAAAATAAATCCTGTGATAAGGAATACATAGGCCTGGAAGGTATATTTGTGTTTGCAATATGCCCTCCGTTACAAAGTCTTTTGGACCTTTTGAATTTATTAAGTAAAATTCTAAAAATCATCCCAGTGAGGAAGGAGCTGGCAGGGGCACATTGCAGCAGTCTCCAGACCTTCGTGACTCTTTTCCATAAGCAGTTGGTACCTGTTTCCGGCTGGGAATAGAGTGACTAAATTGTCTTCCAGCCTTCCATTGCTACAGGTAGAGGTACTCGTCCAGGACACGATGTGAACATCTTTCATTCTCTTTGTCGCCAGGATGGACCCCACTAGCATCTGAGGGAAGTACTAGCACTGTCCTGATATCATCGCTCGTTTGCCTGTGAGACTTGATCCTTGATTATTTTCCCGTCACCACTTACTGTAGTACTATTAGTTATTGATCCACCCTTATCTTCTCCTTCTCATAGCAATTTTACCCCCACAAGTGCCTAGCTTCACTCGCCATTCCCATTACAATGCATACCTTATTTTATCATCTTTCTTCTGTAGAAGAAAAAAGACTCAGTTTTCCTAGGTGACAAGTCTTTTGTCCAGACAAACATTAGCTACTCTGTTTCTAATTCTCCCTTCAACTTTAGAGCTCCACATCCCTTTTGTTGTCTGTCAACTCTTGTTCATCAGCATCAATTATGACAAGGTGTTTCCCAACAAAGAACTGATGACCTTTGCTAAAATAGTTAGGCTTATAAATATAATTTTCACCATCTCTCCATATACAAGCCTGCAGAAATGTCACTTAGGAAAGTAATTCTGTCATATCAAAATTATAATGCTATGTGATTGTGCAAATATGTTTATATCTGTGATGATGTGCAACATGAATGACTAGGTATCTAAGTCTACATCTTTCACTCTTACATGTTGTACTTATCCATTTTCTGGCTCTCGCCACGGGTTGGATTTTGCCCTATCAAAGTCAATGGAAGACTGCATTGACTTATGTGGGTTTTGTATCAGTGCCAGGTGCCTGTTCCCCAATATGTGTCCCCTTGTACTGTTTGCTATATGAAGACCTACGGAATGAAAATCCTGCCTTTATTCCCATTTTTGCAGCTGGTAATGCATATTGAATTGTGTGGCAGCAAATTGAAAATGTAAATGTCCCTTTGCTGTTTTTCCATGTTCTAGTAGTAATTTAACAAAAAAACCCAAGAGAAATATATTTAAAACATAACAATGTAGAAAAGCAAAAACGTTATCAGACTGTTATTTTTTTAAACTTCCCTCATTTACTTCCTTGTCTCCTCTTCAGCCTGGAAATTTTTTTTGCCTCTGCAGGCAGTAGAGTGTCACAGCAAAAACCATGCTAACAGCTTACTGCGAAGTGTTATTAGGCTAATGTGCAGTAAGCATCAGTAAATAGCCGTGAGCCAGTGCAATTGTGCAGTAACTCTAGGTGCTGTACATTTAGTTAATACTTTATTAAGGAAGTACTAAACTAAATATGCAGTATCTAAGGCACATTAATGAATATGAAGATGTGCCGGGAGAATAGGAAGTCTTTGAAAAATAGGAATATGGCAGCTAAGACAAATAGTGGTTATAACATGAATGAGGATTTCAGCAGAAACTGTGTTAATAGTAATCTGAATCTTGGTAATGATCCAGATACGATAATGGGCAACTTTATAAGCAAAGCATTCTTGGAGGGGGAAAAAAATAAGTTTACAATCTAGACAAACTCCAAGACTTCTGGCTTTGGGGATAAAGTGAAGGGCTTAGTAATGTGTAAATATAGACAAAACAATATGGAACAGGGGAGGTTTTATCTAGGAGGACTTCAGTTTTCACACATTTAGTTCTAGTATATGATGATGTAAACTTAAGCTGTTGCATTTAGGACAGGTGGGTAGATGGGAGATGCACAGATGCACCATTGTGTGACATTCATGTAGGAAAGTAGAGAGGTGGAACCTACTACTGGAATATCTCAGAATATATAAAAGAACAGAAATGGGACAAGGACAGATCCTTGTAACCTATCAAAGTGGAAGCATCAAGGAGGCAAGCTGTGCCTGTGTGCAAACTCTCCTTTCTGCCTCCATTCCTGTACGACAGTATATCTCAATGCTGCCTTTGACAGGCAACGCTGCACTCTGTAATATGGTGTCACGTATTTGGTTTTGCTTCATCTCCTCTCAAATACCCTTTCACACAGTCTGATGATTCCCGATAGCCACTGTGAATTAGAAAGAAATATATAGTTTGATAGTTCTACCTTCAGAAATTCCTTGAAAGCAAAATTATGACAGCACAGTAGTCCCAGCTTGCAGTGAAACTTTTTAATGAAGCAATATCTTTCTAAGCTGTAATAAGTATTCAAATATCTGTGTGACCTATTTTACTACTGCTGAGGGAAGATGTGCGTATGTCTCCAGAATGTACCATAGGGAACAAGCACATTTCATAAACATTCTGGGGTGAAGGAGATCATGCAGCTCATTAAAACTCACCCACATACTTAGCCAGTTTTTCTACCCTGGACCAACGTTTTATGCCAGACATTATGTATACAGCACATTTTCTCTAGGAACAAAGATTCCCCCTTTCAGCATGAAAGAGTCATTCACACAACGCCTCCTTTACCTACTGTCAGAAGTTGCTCTCCATGCTGCTTACTCCATCTCACCAAACAAGGGAGGACTGGAGAATTTGAAGAGCCTTGGAAGCCAGCCTCCCATGCCTCTTCTCACACACGCACTACTTTGCAGCACAGAAGCAGCACAGAAGAACCACAACACGCTAGCTGTATAGGCAACTGTCAATTCTCTGCATCATGGTGTACACATAAGAGGTCTAGTCAGATGCCTGATGAATCCATTTGTGGTTGACAAGCCCAATTTGAGAGTGACCAGGTCCATGCTTTGAGTTGGAGTCCAAGTTTACAGCACACTGTTTTCTTCTGTGTACAGTCTTCTAAATACTCTCCTTCCCTGCACAGCAGAGTTACACAGGTCCTGCTGCCAGGGGACAATCTGCAAAGACAGGGACTGAATTTGCATCTGTTTTTACAGCAAATTTGGAATTAAAACTTCTGTATCTACCTTTGCTCATCCATTGCACATATTGCATATCTATATATCTATAACATTATACATACATAATTTAAATTTTAAAAAAATATGTCTGAACTCCCTTAAAAGGCAGGGGGATCTCCACAAGTATCCAAGGAACAGATCTCTCTGGCAGTTTTATTGGGAGCCTAAGGGACACGAAAATGTTTATGAAATGGATGCAATGTAATATGAAGAAACATCCTGCAGAGACAAGACAAAAGAGGGGGTACTGAGGACTGGAACCTTGACTGCAGGCAGCAGTGTCTTATTCTGCATTACAGAACTCCAGATTAAGGCCATCCTGCCATCAAGTCTAGCCTTTTCTTAGCTTATTTTGCACTCTTATTACAGAGTGTGACAAACTCAGTGGCAATTGTGCACCATTCTCAAGGGTATGAGAAGATGAATTACATATGCCTCAAAAATGGCCCTGGTAATATATTTTCTGAAGAAACAAACCTGGATTTTCTATACTCTTTCTACAGGCAGCAATTCTTGAGATCTTTTATGATGCTTACTGTCCCCTGTACCTTTTCCAGTTCATCAATACCCTTCCTGTGTGGTCTCACTACCCTTTTGGAAAGTATTTGTATGATCTCATGACATCTTGCCACATTAATGAGAGTATATATGCTTTTTTTCATTAAATTTTTCACCAAATAGCCTAAGTATTAATTCAGTCAAAGCTGCCCCTTTCTGCAATATCATCAAGAGTTTTTACCTTTGTCTTAGGGATTACAGCTGCCTTGATTCCTAGAGCTTGAGAGTTTAATGCATCCCTGAGAGATTGCAGCTACCTCGATTCCCCAGCCCCAGGGGTATGTGGGGGGAATCCCCACAGCTGGGAGCCCTCAACTGAGGGAGCTCTCAGCCACAAGAGCTTCCTTCTTGCCAGTGCAGGAGGAACCCAGGATTGGGCTCCCCTTGCACCAGCAATAAGGTATGATGGGATCTAATGCACAATCCCACAATCACACCTCCTGCTTAAAGTGACCACCCATCCCTAATTGGGTGGGACAATCCTGAAATGTAAACATAAAGTCCCGGGTCCTGGGCTGAATGACTTCAAGACAGCATGTATCCTAGATTCCCCTCAACACAGTCAAACCATAACAACTATCATCCCAGTATCATATACAGGGCTCTGGGTTTTCGGTTCACCATGGATAAATGCAGAAAACCACAGATGTTCTCCTTGGAAGGAGAAAAATATGGGAAACCTATGGTTTCCCCTTACAGGCTGGCAGAGTTCCAGCCTGCAAGGGGCTGCTTGGGGTTGGGGGGACCAGGACACAGGGGGTGACACATGTATGTATGCATGCACATACATGCATGTGGCCAGCAATAGAGCCAGGCAGTGGTAGAGAGCAGCTCCCCCAGCTGCCTGTAGGTGAGCTTATGGGGCAGCAGGATGGAGCCACGGACGGCTCATCTGGCAGGTGGCAGGGAGCCTGGCTCCCCACTGCTGTGAGCACTCCTGGAGAGAGGGGAGCATGGGGGGGATTTGTGCATGGGGATTTGTGCACAGGCTGGGGACATTTGTGCATGGGCTCCCAGATTTGTGCATGGGCTGGGGACAGATGCAGGCTGCCTGCTGTGGGCTTGTGGCTCTCTGCTCTGCTGCTTTCCCCCTGGGCCCTCCACAGCCCTGCAGAGAGGACCCAGCATGGGAAGGCAGAGCAGGGCAGTGAGGCTTGGTGCCTGCTTTTGCATTTTGAAAAGGTGGTCACCCTACTACTGCCATGCACATGTGGAATGGCAGGAGGCACGATTGTGTGGATCATGCATTAGATCCCATCACACCTTTACTTGCTGATGTAGATGGGGCCAGAGAGAGTCAAAAGAAAAAAGGCAGGAGCTTATTTAAGATAAAGGAAGAAACTGAACTACTGATTACAATTTAGTGAGTTTTGAATATATGTAGCAGCATAAGTGGCATTTTCCCTCTGTAGTTACGTAGTCACAAGAGAGGCAAACAAATTTTTGTGAGTGGACAGGGCTGTTGCCAGACATAAGAGAAGGGATGGAGTAAATTTACAAAGACTTGATCCTTTTTCATGCCTATTCTATACCAAACTGCAGTAAGCGATTCAAATTTGTTGAACCTTCTGGCTGATCTGCTGTAAAGCCTATCTTCTTGCAGACACCTAGAGAAGTTGCAGGTTCAACGGCAGAGAGTTTGGGAATCAAAAACAGGGTCTTATGATACAGCTGTGTAGACCATCTTTCATTTTTGTACCCTGAGAAAGCCCATAAATTAGAAAATATACAAACTAGAAGTGTGATCAATCAAATTACTAAACTGAAAACATTTAAGACTTTCTATTTTTAGAGCCCTGAATATGTCAGAGTAATCATAAAAACATAATACAGCAGTCTCCATAGATTATACTGAAAATTCTTCTCATCCAAAGATAATATTGTACATATCCTTTAAAAAGAATGCCCAGTTGACTTTGGAGCAGCAACATCAGCCATCCACACAGTTTATTATTAAGAGACCTGTACTTTCTAGAAACAGATATAGTAAGAACACCAAAACCATCATAGATCATAGACCAAATATGAGAACTTTTTAGTTCTCTAAAAGCAATTAGGTTTCAAATATGATATGACAAACTATTATGTAAATTACAATTGCCACAGGCTAACAGAAATTCACATTTGACTGTTTGTGAATTTGGAACCTTGAATTGCATTTTTGATTAAAAAGAATGTTGATAAAAGCAGGCAGGCAGAACTGGGTAAACATGCAAGACCCCAATCCTGAAAAAACTAATGCCCGTGTGAAATTTTTTGCATCTGAGTGAACTCCATGGGCCTGCTTCTGTATGCAAAGTTACTCACATGTATAAGCATTTGCAGACTGGCATGTAAATCTTTGGCGGGTATGAGATGGAGCAGGAGAAGAGAAACTAATTAGTCCTGAAAGAACAAACAAGTCAACTACTAAAAATGCTTATAAATCGATCATAAAGCTTCATCCATTCAGGCATGCTACATCTCCATAGCTCCCTGGGTTTGTAAAATATTTCTAATTAATCTGCTAACAAAAGGATGGGAAAATACAGCCCATGGGCTGGATCTGGCCTGTCAAGAGATTTTATCCAGCCCGTGGCAGGTCCTTAAGCCCTGCCTGGCTCAGGCATGGTGGGCAGCCAGGGCCATGGTGGAAGTGGCCGGTCCTGCTGAGGCAGTGTGGTGGTCAGACTCTGCTTCCCAACAGCCCCGGAGACCCTTCCAGCTGCCACTGCTACTGTTGGCACTGCTAACAGACCCAGACTTGCTGCCAAGGCACCCTGGCCCATCTGCCCTGCACCCAGTGCTGGGGGCACTGGATGGAGCAGGCAGGTGACATCTCCATGGAGAGTGGCCCAGGACCTTCACAGACAGGGCACACTCTCCTGGATGGATAGGATCAGGCTGTAGGCAGACAGGGAGCAACATCTGGGAGCAGCATGGGTGGGTGGGGCCAGGGCCAGTCCCAGGATCTTGGGGTGGTGACAGCATGGGGCTGAGGCCCAGGACAGAGCCATGATCTGCTGCCTGCACGTCTCTGTGATGGGCACCAGTTCTGAGGACAGGGGTGTGCGCGGAGCAGATTGCGGTTTTGCCCCAGCCCCAGCCCCACATTTCCCCAAGATCCCGGCCCCAGCCCTAACTCTGTCCACCTGTCCTGCTCCAAGCTACTCCCTGCTTGCCCACAGCCCCGTCCTATCCTCCTGGGCGAGCACACCCTGCCTGCACGGGTTTTCGGCTAGTCTCCATGGAGACCCTGCCCACTCTATCTAGTGCCCCCAGCCGTGGGTGTGGGGCAGATGGCCAGGGTGCCCAGGCAGCAGGGTGGCTTTGGTAGCAGCACTTGCTTGCACAGGTCCTCAGCTGGTCTCCATGGACCCCTTGAGGCTGGGATCATCAGGTGGTAACAGCGCAGGACCAGGTCCTGGGGTAGAGTCACTTAGGAAATTTTCATAGATTCATAGATTCATAGATGTTAGGGTCGGAAGGGACCTCAATAGATCATCGTGTCCAACCCCCTGCATAAGCAGGAAAGAGTGCTGGGTCTAGATGACCCCAGCTAGATGCTCATCTAACCTCCTTTTGAAGACCCCCAGGGTAGGGGAGAGCACCACCTCCCTTGGGAGCCCGTTCCAGACCTTGGCCACTCGAACTGTGAAGAAGTTCTTCCTAATGTCCAGTCTAAATCTGCTCTCTGCTAGCTTGTGGCCATTGTTTCTTGTAACCCCCGGGGGCGCCTTGGTGAATAAATACTCACCAATTCCCTTCTGTGCCCCCGTGATGAACTTAAAGGCAGCCACAAGGTCGCCTCTCAACCTTCTCTTGCGGAGGCTGAAAAGGTCCAGTTTCTCTAGTCTCTCCTCATAGGGCTTGGTCTGCAGGCCCTTGACCATACGAGTTGCCCTTCTCTGGACCCCCTCCAGGTTATCCGCATCCTTCTTGAAGTGTGGCGCCCAGAATTGCACGCAGTACTCCAACTGCAGTCTGACCAGAGCCTGATAGAGGGGAAGTATCACCTCCTTGGACCTATTCGTCATGCATCTGCTGATGCACGATAAAGTGCCATTGGCTTTTCTGATGGCTTCATCACACTGCCAGCTCATGTTCATCTTGGAGTCCACTAGGACTCCAAGTTCCCTTTCCACCTCTGTGCCACCCAGCAGGTCATTCCCTAGGCTGTAGGTGTGCTGGACATTTTTCCTCCCTAGGTGCAGCACTTTGCATTTCTCCTTGTTGAACTGCATCCTGTTGTTTTCTGCCCACTTGTCCAACCTGTCCAGGTCTGCCTGCAGCTGTTCCCTGCCCTCCAGCGTGTTCACTTCTCCCCATAGCTTTGTGTCATCTGCAAACTTGGACAGAGTACATTTGACTCCCTCGTCCAAGTCACTGATGAAGACATTAAAGAGTATCGGTCCAAGGACCAAGCCCTGCGGGACCCCACTGCCCACACCCTTCCAGGTCGAGACTGACCCATCCACCACGACTCTCTGGGTGCGACCCTCTAGCCAATTCGCCACCCACCGGACTGTGCAGTCATCCACGTCACAGCCTCTTAACTTGTTCACCAGTATGGGGTGGGATACCGTATCGAAGGCCTTCCTGAAGTCTAAGTATATGACATCCACCCCTCCTCCTGTGTCCAGGCGTTTCGTAACCTGGTCATAGAAAGAGACTAGATTGGTCAGGCACGATCTGCCCGCCACAAACCCGTGCTGGTTTCCCCTCAGCATAATTTGCCCTGCTGGGCTCTCACAAATGTGAGCCTTGATAATTTTTTCAAAGACTTTACCAAGGATGGAGGTGAGACTGACTGGCCTATAGTTGCCCGGGTCCTCCTTCCTCCCGTTTTTGAAAATGGGGACCACGTTAGCCCTTTTCCAGTCCTCCGGGACTTGGCCCGTGTGCCACGAGCGTTCGAATATTCCCGCCAGTGGCTCTGCAATGATGTCGGCCAGTGCCTTCAGCACCCTCGGATGGAGCTCATCCGGGCCTGCCGACTTAAAGGCATCCAGTTCTTCCAAGTGACTCTGCACCATCTCAGGGTCTACACATGGAAGTCTGGCGCCTTGCTGCTGTCCCTCTACAACCCCAGTGAGAGACTTGTCATGCCCCTCGCTTAGGAACACTGAGGCAAAGAACTCATTGAGGAGTTCAGCCTTGTCCCCCCTGTCTGTCACCAATTGTTTCTGCCCATTTAGCAGGGGTCCTATTCCTCCCTGGCATTTTGGTGAGCTTTGGTGACCGAGTCCTCAACAGCTCACCAAAACTCCCTAAGTGGCCCTCTAGCCTGAATAATTTCCCACTTCTGTGCTAACAAAACAAATATATTACACCAAGTTATATAACTACAGAAAAAGAATATTGCACCTTCATATCCAGATTAATGCACAAATATTTAAATAGGGGTTGCAAGTTATTTTTAACTGAGCTTGTCGTTCTAAGCTGTCATCATGCAATACCATTTGGCTATGCAGGGGGAACAACTCAAAGACGCATTCTAATCCCCCAGAAAAAAAACACACATATTTTAAATCCTCACAGTCAGAGAATACTGAGACAACTGATTACAAGGCTGTATGCAGTAATGTTAGCTCTAGCTTAATAAATATAAATGGTGTAAATTTGCCTACCAGGGGCCCCTTATACAGCACTCCATGCACAGAGGTACCTCTCCATAATATTCCTTGTGCTGCAGCAAAAAGATCACTCCAGTGCATATGCTCTGGCAGCGTCGTGGGCTGGATTCCTTCTGGCAATCAATCATTAAACACTTTCAACAGATAAAACAACATTCCTTACAGCCCAAACCTCTGCCTACACTATATACTGCTGTCAGCCCTCACAAGAAAAAATACAGAGAAGAATTCATGCAATGCTTCTTTCAGTTAAACACAGAACACCAGAAGTACAGTAGTAAGCCAGTCTACACAAGCTAAAAGAAGAATCCTGCCGCCTTTTAACATAAGTAGTCTCACCCACAAGCCTGGGTCACTTTCAATAGGAAAGGTGTATTATACATCTAGGATAAAGACCTAGATTCTCGGGTGTACCCAATATCCACCTGGCATGCCTTTAGTAGAAGGTAGGTTCCTTAAATAAAGATGGTTGTGGCTCCTTGATACTGGAACCAGTATCTATGCCAGTCCCAGATTCAGCACAGTTTAGAAAAGCTCGAGAGCACAGCCCCTTTAACCTTCAGGAGCCAGTAACTGGGCTAAGAATAGCTAAAGCATAGTAGTGTTCCAGCATTGCTCCAGCCTCACCACCCCATTCCTGATGAATTGCTTAAGCAAAGCAGGTGTGTTAGTAGGCTATGCTAGTAATGTACGTACTAAAGAGTACCCAACCTGCAAGGTCTGCTGGTTTTGTGCCTAGCTGGTACTACATAATTCTATTTCTTATTGTTATTCATCCAGAGCTCAGAGGCGGATTGCCCACATTTTATCTTGGCTTAGTTTTCAGAGACTCATTGACTGGTTACATGGACTCAGAACCAGTTAATGCTCAGTCAGGTCTACCGCATGACAGTCAGACCTAGAGAGTTCTTGCTGATATCGCCTCAATGGCATTTTCCTAGTGGCCCTACCTGATAAGCATTGCTGGTTTAGATCTTTTTGTTAAACCAAAGATCTTGGTGTTTGGTAAGTGCTTTCAGACCCTAGAAAGCCCAGTTCAGCCAATACTGAAAGCACTATGATTATATTTCTGTCTATATGGTGAGCAGTAGGAAAATTCTGACTGCTGCAAACACACAAAAATAATCAATTGCTACAAATTACACCCACACATCTGTGACCTGAGTTCTGCAGCTCAACAAAGGAGAGCAGTCCTTAACAAAAATAAAGGCTGACAAAAGCATCTTCTGCCTCTTTGTTTCAAGCAAAACTATGGATGGTATCGAAAGCTTTCTGTGTAGAACACAGCAGGCATATCCAACATCCTGGCAAAGGCTGAGAAGAAAAACAAGTCGATGATGCCGAGAAGAAAGTATCAGAGAGATTAATTTGTCTGAAAGTCTTTCTTTATGCTCTTGTGTTAAATAACAACAAAAACCCTTTCATGAATATTGAATTTACTTACAGCATGGATAAACTTCTCCTGTCACTAGTGTGCGGGCCAGGTCAGACCCCGGGCCCTTTTCGTAGCTCTGCATGCGGGCTGTGGCCGGCAGCCCGGGCAGGCCGGGTCGGAGAGGGGGGTCGCCGAGCTAGAATTAGGCACAGACACGTAACGGTTGATTTTAAGATTGTTTACTTACACCGAGATGGTCGCGGTGCAGGCTGAGAACTTGCTTGAGTTGCGGTTACAACAGAAAACACGAACACACGTGGAGGTTGCTAGGCTCCACGCAGACAAAACACAAACAATCACGTGGAGTTTGCTAGGCTCCACACAAACAGAACTCCAGATGTCCAGGACAAGCGCGCATTAAACTCGTCGTTACGTCTTATAGTAGGCTCCGTTCGAAGACGGGAAGAGGTGGGCGGTGGATCAGGCCGCCAAACTCCTCTGAGCGACACACAGGGTTTCTATTACCCTGTCGCGCACACCCAGAGTCCCCATGAGAAGGATGCGGAGTCCTCTTCGGCTTGGGTGGAAACTGCTCAAGCCTCTTATACGGCTAGCAGGCCAATCGCTAGCCGCCATGTGTGAATAATTTAGCACTAGCCAATTGTAGGGCACAAATTTGCATACAACGAGCGGGAACTCTTTGCACCGTGCATTTCTGTGTTGCAAAGGGAAATGCACCCTGCAAAGATAGCTGCAAAGTGGCGGGAACACTCCTTTGCAAGCGGGTTCTCTGCGCAGCAGAACTCCTCCGTGCAATGAAGCTGTAAACCCACGGGGATAATTTGAGTGCCGAAGCACACACAAAAAATCAGACCTTTGGGTCATGACATCCCCCCTTGCTGAAGGCACAATAGAATTATACTTCAAACCTATCATCCGGGTTGTTAACAGCTCTATCAATGGTTCACGAAACTAAACGAGCAAAAACAAAACCAGTCAATAATAAAAGTTCGTCCTCAAGGGATCAAATCAAATAATAACCGACACACACACATATACATAAAATCACATTCATAACAAAAAACTGAATGATCATGACTTAGGTGGGCGTCAGGGTGGAATCGCGTGTCAGGCCTTTGTTCCTTTCGATGATGTTGTCCCTCTCGGGGCCTCTCTCCACCACGCACTCCGAATCCCTGATCTGTAAAAGAACTCTCTTAAAATGGTTATTTCACTATTATTTATAAAATCACACAGGACCGCATGATAATGCAGTCAATTAAACTTATCATTACTATTAAATACAAATATGTAAACACGTTTTTATACTGGACAGTTCTCTCTCTCTCTCTTTTCCGACTCAGCAACTCGACAAAATCGTCGATGAGTCATCGTCGCCTTCTTCTAGATAGTGAAAACCTAACTCGTAGGCTAGCTGCCATTGTCCCGCGTCTCCTAAAATCTGGAGCTGTCTCTTATTAAGTCCAGAACGCTGCAGGAGGAACCCAAACATGTATCGCTCCTCTTGCGTTCTCTGGCGTAATACTGGATGCTCGGATTCGCAATGTTTCGTGTTTTGAGCCTCAGTTGGGCGTTGACACTCCTGATCACTGGATAGTCTAGGCTCCATTAGGATGCACAGTCTTGACAACTGATGAAGGAGACTACTCACAGGATGATCGACCAGTGGGTTCAGCACAATCTGCAAAACCACGATGTTTCTTTGCCCGTAGACTTTAAGACAACTATCTATGCTGTCGAGGGTCACTGGAACGGTTCCAGGGTCTCGCAGGTGACGGTGAGGCCACGGTCGCATTTGTTGGAGCGGTGTTAGTCCCAACATGCATTCTCTTGGGTTCTAGGCGCAGTACAAAACTCCGATAATAGCCAGTACAAGCTGTTCTGCACTGGTGTGCTCTGGTCGTCTGTCGTGCCATGCATGGGCCTTCTGTTCGATCACTCCTGCCACAAGCGCTGGAATCGGAATAGGCCAGTGGGCGCTAAACGCCACCATGTCGATGTCGGTGACATGTCCCCTACTCCATGAAGCTTGTCTCACCAAGAAGCTTGCTTCTTCCTGGTCCAGGAGGTCAGACCCAAGTTCCACGACCAGACGTCCCAACCACACAGCCAGAGTTTCTTCGGGTTGGATCCCGGATTCCCTACACAAATTCTGCAGTTCGGCTCTGGAACGAGCGTAATAGGTGGTAGCTTGAACTGCACTCTGCGGACCGATGACTGGGCTGCTTGATACTGTAGGCTGATCAATTTCCTCATGAGTTATCGTTGCTGTTGCTGTTTCTGTCGGAGCTGCAGTCATTGTTACAGTGGGGGTTGCTGTTGTTTCAGGCAGGAGGGGCGGATGCACTCCTCCGCTTGACTCCCCCTCCCTTCGGCAGAGGGGCGTGGTCGGCAGAACTGACGTTGCATCGCTGGGTGGAGTTACCGGCCGAACCCTCGCGGGCTCTCCCGAAGCTCCATCCCTCTCTTCCGGCTTCTCCATGCGGTCTTCCCTCTGCTCGGCGCCATCTTGTCGGGGCAGTTTAAGATCCCTTTTCTCAGCCACTTCTCCGACCGCTCGAACGGCCATATGCAACTGGGTCTTTAAGCTTAAAGTTTCACTCATTAAATCAGTCATAGTTTGAAAGGTTGCATTTAGTTTTCCCCCCTTGTCGCACCGTAGGACCACTCTCTCATTTACGGCGCGGTCCTCTGTCTCCGGGTCTTCGCGGAGCTCGGACGGACGCTCTCGACTCCTTAGTCTAGGCACCACCATGCAAGGGGAAAACCAGCCGATTGGCATCGTCTCTCCCATCTCTCGGGCACACAGTGAGCAACGGACACACTCCCGGGTGGGGGTTGGGCTTACTGCGCTCGCCGGGTCGACTTCGGCAAGGGTCACAGCATCGAGGGGCCTATACAGGACCCGCTCATCGCCCATGATACACCCGAACGCTGCGGGGTGAAGATATACTTCTTTCCCTTCTAGGGCTCCGACTTCAGAAGCTCCTTCTTCTCCCCTTAACGAAAGGTGTCCCTGGATACATCTCCTGCCCGTTCCACCCGCCTGGTGGTACGCGAGGTACGCCTCCAGTTCTGCGACGCTTGCTACGCTGCGTCTCCCACTTCTCCAAGGGCAGTTCTCAACTAATTCTAACTCTAGCGAGCCCTCTCCTGATCCCATCGCCATGTGCCGTGGTGATCCCGATCCCATCCTCGTCGCCATGTGCGGGCCGGGTCAGACCCCGGGCCCTTTTCGTAGCTCTGCACGTGGGCTGTGGCCGGCAGCCTGGGCAGGCCGGGTCGGAGAGGGAGGTCGCAGAGCTAGAATTAGGCACAAACACGTAACGGTTGATTTTAAGATTGTTTACTTACACCAAGATGGTCGTGGTGTAGGCTGAGAACTTGCTTGAGTTGCGGTTACAACAGAAAACACGAACACACGTGGAGGTTGCTAGGCTCCACGCAGACAAAACACGAACAATCACGTGGAGTTTACTAGGCTCCATGCAGACAGAACTCCGGATGTCCAGGACAAGCGCGCATTAAACTCGTCGTTACATCTTATAGTAGGCTCCGTTCGAAGACGGGAAGAGGTGGGCGGTGGATCAGGCCGCCAAACTCCTCTGAGCGACACACAGGGTTTCTATTACCCTGCCGCGCACACCCAGAGTCCCCACGAGATGGATGCGGAGTCCTCTTCAGCTTGGGCGGAAACTGCTCAAGCCTCTTATATGGCTAGCAGGCCAATCGCTAGCCGCCACGTGTGAATAATTTAGCACTAGCCAATTGTGGGGCACGAATTTGCATACAACGAGCAGGAACTCTTTGCACCGTGCATTTCTGTGTTGCAAAGGGAAATGCACCCTGCAAAGATCGCTGCAAAGTGGCGGGAACACTCCTTTGCACGCGGGTTCTCTGCGCAGCAGAACTCCTCCGTGCAATGAAGCTGTAAACCCACGGGGATAATTCGAGTGCCAAAGCACACACAAAAAATCAGACCTTTGGGTCATGACAACTAGCACTGTAAATGTGTCAGTTTTGGAAAAATGGGTGATCACTAACATCTGGCACCTGGCCAGAAAGGACACACAAGAGTCCAAGTACTTTACCTACCTGTCCTGCTTGATTCTTTTGTTCCCCATTTGTTGTTTGTTTTTTTTAATTTAATGGCTTCCTTTACAAACAGTATCTAGGGCATTTGCTGTGCTGTCAATTTTGTGATCAACTTCCCTTCACATATCAGGCAGCATAGATTTCTGATTGTGTTTCAGTACTGTTAACTGATGTTTATGATGTAAAGAAGGAAAAAACACTCTGTGGGATTTGTATTTAGGCTGACAGGGATATGTATTCAGAAGCTGTTCTCAATATCTGCCAGGGGATTGGCACAAGTATTGCTGCAGCTAACAGTTATTTGAAACAAAACCCTGTCTTCACTGATCCACCAAACCATACTAGGTACAACAGGCATGGACAAAAGCTGCTAAATGCAATTTTCCTTAATAAAACAGAATGTTTGACAAGAGTTTTAAAGCATAGCCATTGTTTGCACATTGTGTGCACCACCATGTAGATGTATGATAAGCCCTGAACCAATGCAGGCCTTATATTCAATATACTAACTCCAGCTGCTCCCCAGTCTTTACAAAGTATGTAGCAAAAATAAGCTTTGACTCTATCCCACACCCATCCTCTATCCTTTTCCCAAATAAACTATATTGTGCATTCTTTTCAGAGCTCAACCCCAGACTATAAACATCACCTCTTATTCTGATACCAGTGGGGTTCCACATAGTCTAGCAACACAAAGAAGACAGAAAGTGAACTGGTTGTCTGGGACTTCTCTGGTATAGTAAATTTCTCATGGGACCCTGGGAACTTCTATAGCTGTGTCTGTATACATACCACCCAACCCTGACATAGAGAGGTGACAGGGAAGAAAAGGGCATTGCTAGACCATTGAAAGAGCCACTTAAGGACAACTGGCACTAATTAGAACAACCTTGAGGCTTCTCCACATAGCAACTCTTGATAAAGTAACTGCTTGGGTGGATGAAAGGAATGCTGTGGATATAGTGTATCCAAACCTCAGCAAGGCTTTTGACAAAGCCCCCCTTGATCTTCTTACAAATAAATTGGCAAAATAGGGTCTAAACAAAACTACTAGAATGTGGGTAGACAGCTGGTTCAACAACTTCAACCAAAAGGTAATTATAAATGGATTAATGTCAGTATGGCAAGAGGTCTTGAGTGGAGTCCTACAGGGGTCTGTCCTGGGCCCAATGCTGTTCAGCATCTTTATTAATGGTTTGGATGCTGGAATAGAGAACTTCTTCAACAAATTTGCAGATGACACAAAACTGGGAAGGATTACAAATGCATTGGAGGACCAGAGTGCAATCCAGATTGGAAAGCCGGGCTGGAACTAACAGGGTGAAGTTTGATGCTGTCAGATGCAAAGTGCTACACCTCAGGAAGAATAATAAAAGGTACAAATACAAAATGGGTGAATGGCAGCATTACAGAAATGGATTTGGGGATCTTGGTGGATCACAGACTCAACGTGAGTTCACAGTGTGATGTAGCTGCACAAAAGGTGAATGTTGTTTTGAGATCCGTCAGTAGAAGAATTAGGTGTGAGAGGCAATAGTGCCTCTTTACTCAGTACTGCTAAGGCCTCATCTAGAGTATTGTGTGCAGTTTTAGGCTCCACATTTTAAAAAGGACATTGAGAAGTTAGAGAGGGTCCAGAGGTAGGCAACATACATGATAAAGGGCTTGGAAGGCAAGTCACACTGGGAGAGGTTGAAGGAAACAGGCATGTTCAATTAGTGGAAAAGGTACTTAAGAGGGGATATGACAGCAGTCTTCAACTATCTGAAGGGCTGCTACAAATAAGGAGGAAAACACCTTTTCTTCCTTGCTATAGGGAGCAGGATGCAGACCAATGGAGTGAAGTTACAGCAAAGTAGGTTTAGACTGGATATCAAGAAAAATGTTTTCAGTGTTAGAACAATGAGGGAATAGACTCCCTAGGGAAGTTGCAGACTCTCTATCTTGGGCATGTTAAAGAGCAGGTTAGGTAAGCATTGCTCAGAGATGATCTAGAAATAGTTATGGGTAGGTCCTAAGCTTCTGGGCTTTGCTAGTTGCCACATAGGGTCTGGAAAGATTTCCCTCCCCCCCCCCCCACTTTTATTTTCACTTTCCTCAGAAGAATTTAGTGCTAGATGCAGCCAAGGTGGGGGATTTGACTGAGGTGTGCCAGTGCTCCTGCTAGGACTAAAACCCAGAGGATCCTGGCTGGAGGGTCTTGCCAGGCTCAGTTGGCTCAGGGCCAACTGATTGCCACATTTGGGATCAGTAAGGAAATTTACCCCATGGTCAGATGGGGGGGATTTGCCTTCCTCTGTAGTAGGGGAATGGTCCTTTTTCTTGGATCTCTTGAGTGTATTTTAACAGCCTTTGCAGCAGCAGGACATCTGCCATTGTTTCCCTCCTGCTTTACCTGTGGCAGGTATTATGTCTTGTGATTTTGTGTGGCTGTAGTTGTGGTTGACAGTTTCGTTTTGCTAATGAGTTAGACAAATATATTTGTATAGAATGATTTGGATAGGGATGATCCTGCCTCAAAGAGGGGGGTGGACTAAATGATCTCTGGAGGTCCTTTCCAGCCCTGCTTTTCTATGATTCTATCATTGAACTAGCAACCTAGTGCCTGTGGGTCAAGGAACACATAAAACTAGTTGATAACTGTGGCAAGTACAAAAGCGTTGGTTCCCAGATCTGCCCAAATACAACTACTTGCTAGACAAGAGGGAATGTTTGGGAATAAGAATCAGAGCCTTCTTCCTGTACCTGGGGGGCAGCATCTTAGTGGTTAGAGCAACAGTTGCAGACAGCACAGTGAAGCTTATTAATGACATGCAGACTGCCTCTTTGATTACGTGCACAACACTTGTGTTCATTCCCAAATCTGCCAAAATGACCTTCTGCAACCTCTCGGTTACCTATAAAATGGGGGAATAACAATACCTGACTACCTTTAAAAGGAGAGCAACGAAGACTTGCTCAGTTATCACCTTTCAGAAGAGATTTTGCACTCATGGTTTTGTGACTTTAGTCCACTTCACCCACTTCCAGGCTAAATGGTGTTTATATGGAAAGGGCATGCAGCTCAGTGAAATCTGGGATCATACACAGTGCAGGGAACTTTCAGAAGATGAAGGACAAGCACTGAACCAGTTCTGCTGTGCATACCCCAGTGGTGTCTTTCAGTGAATTATAACTAGCCTAAATGTAGACAGATTTTCATGAGTCAGCAAAAGGCCCTTTTCTTTCCCCAAGACTCTTCCCATGTGGAATCCAAGTCCTGCTGCAAACTCATGAGGTGATAGAAATGTTCAATTAACAGCCAGTTTTCTTTTAACTTTGACAAAATTATTTCCCTACCCGCATTCTTACAATGAACCATTGTCGGAGAAGTGGAATCATGAAAACAAATATGAAAAAATTCAGCCTATAGTGTTAAAATTTGGCGAAGTTATGGCCAACTGAATAAAGGGGCTACAAATAAACATCAAGCAACCATAACTAATCTATTTGTAATGCAACACACTCGACCCACAAGACCAGAGAGACACACTCTTCCCTTGCTGCAGATTATTATGCATTCCTCAGTTTATGACAGCATCACCTTCAGTGAAACTAAAATAAATACCCACAAAATGGAAGCACACATAATGCCACTAGTAAGAAAGCAGTAATGCAGTTTACTGATTGGCACAAGTAGAGCCCAGAACAGCTTCAGCTTAAATTCATTAGTTAATGGTCTGTGACAATGAAGGAGAAAGACAGCAATTATGCATATCTCCCAATTGATTGTTTCTCTTTTCAAGGCAATGCAACAAATTATTGGCCTCTTATATTAATGTACCACAAAGGATGACTACAATATCTATTTTGGGGGGGAACTATCCCCTATCAAGATGCAGACTAATGCTAGATACATTTGATTTTTATAGAAGAAAGCTTAGTAGAAAATCAAGATCTTATTAGATGCACAATCAATCACATTACACTTTTATGTAATATAAAAATATGCTATTTAATCAAAAACATTGATCACAGGAAAATTTCTTTTCTGATCAATTCCAAGGGCATATCCCACATCTTAGTACTTCATCTGGTAATACTATAGTTAGAGGCATTCCCAACACCTGTCTTTATTTATAGCAAAATCTGGGAAGAATGTAATATGGAATCATCAAAAATAGTGAGAAACCCCCTGGCTCTCTAAACCATGGCTTTTGGTACATTTCTTGAGGAATGTGAAAACAGAAGTAGATTTGCCATACATCTGAAATGGCAAAACACATTACTTCACATCAGTATCTTTAATAAAATCTGACTGTCCATCAAGCCTTAATTTAGCCTCCAATTTTTTTCAAGATCTCAAGTCTCATAACAAACCAGCATAAAGCCTTTAAAAAAGTTACAACAGATTTATGATTAAATTGCCTGAAGACTGTAGATCTGATCCGGAAATAAAGAAAGCCCTATATTTTTCTGTTTTCTAATTGCCCACAACCTCTATCAAATTACTAAGGCCTGATTCTGCTCATAGTTACTCTGGTGTAAATGAAGAATGAGTCCACTGAATTTGCATGAATTGACCTGAACGGGTAAGAGCAAAAGCTGGTACTGAGTTTTTAAAAGCTTTTAGTTGTATAGATTCATAGATGTTAGGGTCGGAAGGGACCTCAACAGATCATCGAGTCTGAACCCTTGCCTGGGCAGGGAAGAGTGCTGGGGTCAGATGACCCCAGCCAGATGCCTATCAAGCCTTCTCTTAAAGACCCCCAAGGTAAGGGAAAGCACCACCTCCCTTGGAAGCCCATTCCAAATTCTGGCCACCCTTACCATGAAGAAGTTTTTCCTGCTGTCTAGTCCAAATCTGCTCTGTCAGTTTGTGACCATTGTTCCTTGTTATCCCAAGAGGTGTACTGGTGAACAGAGCATCTCTGATTCATTGCTGTAACCCGCTAATGAATTTGTAGGCAGCCACAAGATCACCTCTCAGCCTTCTCTTGTGGAGGCTGAAGAGGTCCAGGTCCTTTAGTCCCTCCTCAAAGGGCTTGGCCTGCAAACCCTTAACCATATGAGTGGCTCTCAACCTCTCAAGGTTATCCACATCCTCCTTAAAGTATGGCACCCAAAACTGGACGCAGTACTGCAACTGCGGTCTGACCAATGCCGCATAGAGGGGAAGTATCACCTCCTTGGCTCTATTTTTCATGCATCTGCTGATGCATGATAAAGTGCGGTTAGCTTTGCTGATGATTTTGTCACACTGACAACTTGTGTTCATCTTGGAGTTCACTATGACTCCAAGATCCCTTTCCACTTTTGTGCTGCTGAGAGGGTAATTTCCCAGCCAGTAGGTGTGCTGGATATTTTTACACCCTAGGAGATGCACTCTGCATTCATACTTGTTGACCTGCATCCTATTGTTTTCTGCCCACTTTTCCAATCTGTCCAGCTCTGCCTGCAATAGTTCCCTACCCCCTGGAGTGTGCACTTCACCTCACAATTTAGTATCGTCTGCAAATTTGGATAGAGTACACTTCATGCCCACATCCAAGTCACTGATGAAGACATTGAAGAGTACAGGTCCAAGGACTGAGCCCTGCGGGACCCCACTGCCCACATCATTCCAGGTCGATACCGACCTGTCCACCAACATTCTGTGGGTGCGACCGCTAAGCCAATTTGCCACCCACCGGACTGTGTAATCATCTAAGTCACAGCCTCTTAATTTTATATTTATTTAATTTATTTATTGTGTAAGTTTAAAAGTTCACATCTACATAAGAAAATGTGAGTGACAAAGTTAAGCCTTCCTTCCATAGGCTATTAGAGCACAAAATATCTGACTGGGCCTTGTTACACAGTAATTTTTTGCAGCTCCTGGAACGCTTAACACCTAGATTGTTCGCATATTAACACCTGAAGCTGGTTTTAAGGTTTAAGCACTCCTTATGAGTCTCAAAGTTATACTACTCCAGGGAAGGCTTATCTCCAGGGACCTACTTAAATTGCAGCAAGACAAAGGGTTTTACGCAGCCTGCTCACAGACTGCAGAGCTCATCTTGCCAGCATTTTGTGGCAGCCCCATTTCTTGGTGTTGATTGGAGGAAAGGCCCCACCCCTCAGTTCTGATTGGCAGAGTGGCCCCAAGGAGGAGGATGGTTGGGGGGCAGCTACCATCTTGACTGCTGGCTGACCTTCATGCCACCCAACCTCTTGGTGCTGATTGGCAGAGAGGCCCCACCCCTCGGTGCTGATTGCCAGAAAGGCCCCAGGAGGCAGGAGGAGGAGGGGTGAGGTCAAGGCCACCATCTTGATTGCTGGCTGCCCTTCATGCCACTCCACCCCTCAGCAGTGATTGGCAGAGACTGCAGCACGGGGAGGAGGGATGAGGGGGAAGCCGCCATCTTGTTTGGGGCGCTTCATGCCACCCCACCAGCTGGCGGCTTCCCTGCCCAGCAGTGAGGACTGCTGGCTTCCACTAGGGAGCCAACATTTTATTTTTATTACGTTCTTTTGTTGCTGTTAATTTTGTGGACCTCACTGATAAACCTGGATTTCACAGTTTCAGTGAAATCCGCAAAACTGCGAATTAAGTAGGTCCTTGATTTTCTCTGATCCATGCTACCCAGCTTGTGTTGCACTACGGTGTAGCCACTCTGGTCGACATCTTAGTGTAAAGATCCCACCTGCCCCCAACCCCTGCTGGCTTGAGTTAGGCCCAATGTCCCACCCTGCACTCTCCTCCCCAGCACTCCAGATCTCCACTCACTGACCCACCTGCTCCCCCTCCCCCCTTATTTGTAGCTGACCCCACTGTCTGTCCTTGAGGAGCAGGCAGGGGAGAGTTAACCTGCCTAGGTGGTAGGGGAGATAGATTGGGGAATAGCTGTGGTTGGAGCCTGAACATTTCCTGCAGCCATTCCCAGCTTGTAGTCCAGAAACAAAGGTGTGCCAGGTACCTGGTACTGTCCCACACCCCTCTGTTTTCTGGGAGAAGTATGCAGAGATGGACCAGGAAGGGCTGTAGCAAGAACATGGGCTCCAGCCACAGCCTCTTGTACTAGATGTCAGGATGGGCTGTTGAGCAGCTGCCTGGCCAGAGGACAGGTAAGACCTCCCCTTTCCAATATGTCCCAAGGACACAGGGAAGTTTTGCCCTATTATGCCTCTGCTCCTGCCTGCTTTAGGTTTATCAGAAAACCCTAATACAGGGTCAAATGTCAACAGCATTCCTTTAAGATACCCAACGTTTCTGGCAGGCATGTTACAAATTAGCCTCGCACCCTTCCAGAGTGCCACTCTGATTCCCTTCCTCTGCCAATTGGCTGCTCTGCTTTCTGTTTCCTTCTCTGTGTTCCCTGCCAGATCTAGAGGGGGTGCAGTGGTGCAGTCACACCCTCCCCTTTTGACCATACTTTAGGAGCAGCAGCTGGGGACTTAAGTCCCAAAGAAGGTAAAAATCCCACCTCCTCTTCCTTTCTGTGCTCAAAGGCAATTCCCCTTCCCTTCCCATCGTTCCCCTCCCATTTCCCTCTCCCCAGCCTGCCACAGCTGGTGTCCTTATTGTCCTGGGGGCTAGGCGAGCTCCTGCCCACTCCAGCCAGGTTGTGCAGTGGCTGGGTTTAGCTCGGGATACCTGATGGTAGGCATATTCTCCCTTCCTGCCTGCTCCCCTCAGGTGTTCAATGGGGGAAGCAGGTGTGGGGAAGGCAATGGGCCTGCCCACCAGTGCTACCACTGCCACAATCCTGGGTGAGCTCAGCTGCAGTGCAGCCTGGCTGTAGTGGGCAGGAGCTCCCCTCGCCCTTGGGATACTGTGAATACCAGCAGCAGTGGCAGGCAGAGGAGGGGGGAATGGGAGGGGAGGGGATGTAGATGGGAAGGTAGCAGACGTGCCTCTAAGCATGAAGGGGAAGGGAGGAAGTTCTCACCTGCTTTGGGACTTAAGCCACTGCTGCCCCTGCAGCATGACTCACCCGCCCGGGTGGAGGGGAGGTAGGGGAGCGGGCAGGGATGTGCAATTCCTCCTTCATAAAATCCTGGATCCATTTCTGCTCTCTGCCCACCCCACTGCTGTTTTCTGGTCCCTGCCCTATCTGTCACTGTGCCGCCTGTCCCTTCCCCAGTTGGCTTCAACGCACACAGAGGCTGCTGGTGCCACTTGTAGCACACATACTGCAGGTTGGCCACCCCCCGCTCTAAGAAGAGGAACCAAGTAAGCCTGGCATATCAAAAAGCATTTCTTCAGTGGATCCAGAGTCAGGCTATATTAGCAGCTGACTAGACTGAGCTAGTGTTGCTTAAATGCAGCATTTGATTCAAATGAACCAGTGTAGGACAATAAATTATGCAAGATAACTATGAATGTTGTTTTTTGACTAATTCAAATGGTTGTGTAAGTGGCTGTCTAGGTGTCTCTAATTCACTTGCTTAAAGTTTTGGGGTCTCAAACGTTCAGTCTCTGATATACAGAAGCTCTTAGGGCTCTCTATCTACATGTAGCCAGCCAATAGCCATGGAGCAGCCGTGATACCTCAGTGGCCATGCAGCCCCTGCCTAGCTCAGGCATGGCTGTACGGTCTGATCATTTCTGATCACTCTCCTGCCACACCTTGCTCTTATTGAAGGTTATAAAAGGGAGGCTGCCTGTGGGCTCTGCATGAGCCTGAGCCTGTGTCAATCACTGCTGGGCCTCTCTTGGGTCCCCTCAGTCTCAGTCCTCCACCCCCAGGCTAGCAGGCCCTCTCAGCCTGTCCATATGTCTGCCAGGTACCTGTTGCCTTAAGGGCTCATTATGTGGCTCTGTACTTCCCCTACACCACGTCCCAAGCCTTGCGGGTGTTCTCTCCCTGTGATATTGTTTATTTATACCCTCAGCCCCCACTTGGGCCTTCAGACCTCCCAGTCCCATGAACAGCCTCTTCTCTGTCTTCCCATACCCCTGATCCTGCACACAGCCCCTTCTCTGGGCTTATGGGCTCTATGGCCCAGCTCAGTCCTTCTCTGGGCACATGGATACTTTGTGGGTTCAAAATAAAACAAATCCCACTTGTCCATAAAACCCTGCTTTCCTCTGCCCAGGTAGACTTCCTCTGTTCCCAGGCCTGCAGGGTTGTTTATATAAACTCTAGTCCAAGCTCCTCATTCTGGGGCTGCCATGGAGGGACTGCCTGACCAGCTCAGGCTCTGAGCTTATATATCTCCAGCCTGAGCCCTCTTCCGGTCAGGTGAGTTTCTCATTAGCCTCATGAGCCACCTGCAAGCAGCCTAGCAGAGAGCTGGCACACCCCAGTGCCCTCCTACACTCCATCACTCAAATACATAGAACAAAGAAAGCTTAGCATGAATGTTAATATACCATCATGCTATAGGATGCAATTATGACATATCCCAGGTGCTCTGATGAGTGTTTTTTAATGTTTTACTGTATTTTTCCCCTCATAGACTCAACAGTAAGTTCTTTGTTCATTTTCTCTTTGTAGCTGAAAGAAGCAATGATATATAGCATATGATACAAGCCACCAAGGCTGTAATAAAATTTTCAATATGTAATATATAGTGTTACAAATTATGAGATCCCATGTTATGCTTTTTTTTAATTTAAAAAATCCTGAACACATAAACCAAATTCCAGTAAACCTTATGAGGGCTTAGATACTTGTTTATACTCTGAAATAAATCAGATTCATATGCAGCCTGATTTTGCATCATTCGCTTTACAGCAGGATGAGGTAGTTAACGTGTCATTTCATTAGTGCTCCAAAGCATTACAGAAACAGTCTGTTAAATAAGATGCTTTCCATAAAACTACTTTACTATAAAATGGAAAATATTGATTTTTCCTAATAACATAAGGCAAGGCCATCCAAATAGAGGCCTGCAAGCCTCATACGGCCTGTGAGGAGCTAAATTGTGGCTCCCAGGCTCCTACCCAGCAACTGCTCCCCACCATTGCTGAAGCTGCAGAAACAGCTGAGGGGAGGAGGGAGGGGGCGGTCTCTGGGCTCCAAGGTATTTTTTGTTGTTGTTGTTCTTACACGGGAGGTATATTACTAAAAATAAATCCAGGTACCGACTACACATAATATTAAATGCATTATGTCCAGATGTCATAGATTAAGTGGATAAGGATTAAGCTGGAACAATGTGAACACGAGATTCCAAAATAATACTGCATGAGTGACTAAACTTCTGGACACACCAGCAAAATCATTTTTCAAAAGAGGGAGATCTATGAAAAACTGCCTTTAATTAATGAGAGAACATTATCTACTGAGTATACACTAGGCTGAGATCCCTTCAGTTCAGTGAGACTTGGCAGCTTGGAGAATGCTGCTTATGGGGGTTTTTTTTCCATTTGTAAAAACAAACAGAGAATGTTATTGCCTTTTTTGGATAGTTATATGCAAGTATTTATAAATGGTGAGTTGCAGCACTGGATAATTCCCCCTACTTGAGTGCCAAGCAGGTTCTGCAGTATATCAGTCTGCATGGCAGACTCTTAACTTTGCCTCTGAAAATTTTAGTAACAATTTGCAAACAATGTCTCATAAGTTTATAAAACTGATTACAAGTGTGAATAAATTGTAGGAAAAAACATTCCAAGGACAGCCACATGTTATTGAATTATAATCTGTCAAATGATCTACTTAAAAATAAAACTAAAGGTACAATTTAGCCTCAAGTTTGTCAGTGGGTAGGGATTCAGATGACAAATGGAAAATATAACTAAAATCAAAGTATTGCATCAAGAGTATTTTTTTCAGATATACCCACACTGTCTGAAATTCAGGCCATCTACTGGCATCATGCACAGAGATAAATTGTACCTACTGTTGTTAGGCCCCAGCTCAAGTCTGGGTTCGTGCCCGGTATGCAAAGGCCAATAAAGATACCAGGGGTGAAAGTATAAAAAAGATTTATTGCTAGCAATAAAAGGTGCAAGCAGAATAATCTCACTGAACAAGCACAGCAGATATGCAATACTAAGCCCCTTATATACAAGGGTTTGAATCTTCATAAGCATCCTTGTTTGCTAATTGGTTATAAAGGAGTGACGCAAGGAGTTCTTTACTGAGCGTGTCTCTATACCTGTGTTTTAGCTATGTATCTCATTAACATACATATATGTTTCATTAGCATATATCTTCCCCACCTAGGGGTGTGATTTTTAGTATTTTAATGAGCTCTTTGTCCCAGTACCTCTGATTCTGTTTTTGTTTTCAAGCTTCCTCTATCTAAGACTGTCTGATCCTTATCATTGCAGATGGGCATTCATCACATAACATTCACTTTTGCTTAGGCTTTGCATAGTAGTTTCTAGGTCGAACCTCACACTGTTATGGAAGGAAAGAGAAGGTCAAACTTAAACTGTAAGGTGAAACAGGACAAGCAAATTGAATTAACATTTTTAAAGTTACCAGAGGCACAACACGCAGCATTGCAATCTGTCAATATGTTCTGTCAAATCTTCAGTTTGAAGCATTAGTTGGTTAACTTAACTGAAGTGGGCTTTTTCCTTTTACATTTGAAAGATACATATAGTGACAGCAGACTTACATATAAAATGAACAATTATTTCTAATAATAAACACTCCAACCACAACCTTAATGACAGTGCTCAAGCCAAAATCAGCCTTGGAGTAAGAAGATGAACCTCCCTTGAACTCAATTCAGAAGAGCTGTGACCACTTATCCAAGACCTGAATTCAGACTACTTCACATTCACAAACACTACTAAATACATGGCCATGGGTTAGAATGAGCCCAGCCCCCAAACTGATGGAAAAATGAATGGAAATGGATGCAAGGAATCTACCCTGCTTTGCACCCCTGGAGCAGAGACCAGGCATAACAGCAATCCTTGTGTTCTCCTGAACTAGTATCATAAGTAGGCTGAGGCAAGTGGGGAGTCAGCTCTGGGCATCTGGGCACTGACTTAGAGGGAGCACCAGCTAGTCCCCCTTCCCAAACGAGTCCTTGCTATGGCGGGCATTGCCCAACCCAGCCATAGGAGGCACAGCCCCATGCCCAAAAGTGTAACTTGGGGGCAGAGGGGTGGAATGATTCCCCCCAGAGGTGTTAATATTGTAGGCACAGCTCTGCCCCAGGGGGGGAAGGGTGCCAAGGCACTAGGAGCAGCCCGAGCAAGCCCATGCTGCTGTTGCCTGTCCCTCAGCAACAGCAGCCTGAGTAGCAGCTGCCACTTGAGCAAAGAGAGCCCAGGAAGGTAAGACTCCTCTTCCTCTCCCTCTTCCCACCTCCACTTTCCAGTGACCAGCACAATTCCTCCCCACCCCAGGCACTAAAAGAGCGTGCTACATCTGTCCTGAGCACATGGTCTGCTTGTAGCTGGAGCCACTGACAGTCCAATGCCCCAAAGGAGATGAAGGCACAGAACTGACGTGCAAGCCCAGTAAACTCTCCCAGGCTCACATCCACATGTGCAAGCACACATCCACACTTCCTGCAGCCCTGCACCAGGCCTCTTGCAGCAGCCAGGGGGAGTTCTAGACTCCCCCTCGGTGCTAGCTCAGGGGCTGGCAGGGAGCATGAGGTCAAGAGACAGCCCTCGGGAGCTGCCTGTTGCTGGGGTGGGCTCCGCCACCACAGCCCAGGTGGGGACAATATCCCCCTGCACTGGCAGCAGAGAGCTCCCAGCTCCCCCACTCTGTGATCGCAATCACAGGGCCGGGGATGGGAAATTTTTATCTCCAGCCCTAGCTTCACAATCATGGGGCCTGAGCTGGGAGATCCGTCTTTTTCCTGCTGTATAAATGGGATATTCTTTCTCCGCAAACATTCCCTGTAATAAATCTGCTGTCTACCTCCATCATAATACAACCACTGTCACTTCTTTGGAACCACAGTGTGTTTGCCACAATTCACTCAGAAGAGTAGATGTTGCTGTGGCTTTTTGGTTAACACTGACTGCATGTGAAGCTCTTGCACCAACCAAGAGACAATGTCACTGATACTGTTAGACCAGGTAAATTACAGGTGGGTGGTAAAGATTGAGCTTTAGCTAGCTATACTCAGATAAAATTAAACTTTAAGTATAGTCTACCTCGTTTTGCATATGGTGACAAAGCACCAGAATAAATGAGAATCAAAATCGATATATGAAGGTAAAGAGAATACATAACAGCGTGGATAAAAGTTATATCCTATGCAACTTGAGTCTGGTATAGCTGTACCACTTGTGACTTAGCACTGCTCTCTTACTGTGGCTTTTTTAGAGAAAATTGGGTAAAGGAATATTACTAACTCCAACCTAAGTGAACAGAAAGTTACTTCTATGAACTTGAAGTTGAAAGACAAATTATTACTCAAAAGAAAGAAACACACTAATGCAACCAATAAAAACTTGATAAAATAGTACTGAATCAGGCATAAACCCAACGAAGAAAAAGTATCATGAGCTGAGACCATGGGCATGTTATCCAACTAATTTGGTATGTCTACATACTGCAGCCAGCATATAACTCCTAAGAGTTTCAAAGCGATGTCCACTATTTGTAGAGTCTATATCACTATGCATGTTGCAATGCCTAGCCAACAAGGTAAGCTGAGGACACTGCAAATGTTCTACTTAGAATTGCTTGACTTTTGCAAGTTCTCTCAGGTTGCTAATGTTGTTTTAACTTTTTGTGTTTAGTAATATAAATCATTTTAAAAATAATTCAGAACGTAGGAAACAAAAAGGCAAGTGGTTGCACAAATAACATAAAATCCACATCTACATTTATCTTATCTTGAGAAAATGATCAAAATAAACGACTTACCACACAAATATCCATATTGTGAGTGTTTTGCACGCATGTATCCTTTTTCTGTCATTGCAGAGCTCCCATACAGCTCAGGTCTGCATCACATTTTTGAGCTGGGTGTTGGTATGATCTTGTTTTAAAGACCTCTTTTGATACAAAGACATCTGCGTCTTACCACACAGTGCACATAATTAATAGCTTCTAATCAGAACTTCTAAAAATGGACACTTTTTGTCCACAGCTGAGAAGTTCACAGCAGGGCAAAACACCATTTTCAAAAAGTACACAAATTAATCCAAGTTTATTCTCCTATTCTGTTCTACCCCCTCTTTTACCCCTTCACTTTGATTGCACAACTCACTTATGGTCTGATCAACTGTAAATTAATCGTGCATGTAACAATAACACCTTACAAACAATTAAATAGTTCAGTGGTAGGGTTTCTTATGTGTCTTCCTTTCCGGAAGCTGTTGGATTTTCATGGGACCCTTTTTTATTATAAAAAGTATTATTCTTTGCCTGTTTGTGTAAAAATACTCCATGTTTCATCGGCTAGATTGTGTAATATACGACATACCAGAAATAATTTGCATACTTTAGAAGATCTTATGGTAAAGTGCCACCAAATTTATCAAGATCTCAAAGGAACATTTGCAAGATGCTAAAAGGTCTTTTCAATGACTGATCCAGTTAATTGGTGAACCTAACTAATTAAACCAGCAGAATTTATTAATAGTTTCATAGTTGTTGTCATCTACTAAACGTGAATGTGAATATAAGCCTGTCCTATGAAAAGGGAAATATATCTTGTAGCTAAGAGTGAAAGAGAGTCTCAAGTTCTCTCATGCGTGCTCCTTGGCCAGACTACATATGCAGCTTACTTTCCAGGCTTTTGTATGCACTGGGTGCATCTACACAAGATGCTGACTGCACAGTAGCCTAATAATACTATATAGTAGCATATTAGCACAGCACAAACAGTGCTAATACCCTACTGCAGTGTTATTAAGCTAGTGCTCAATAGCATCACTAAAAAGGCATTTGCCAGTGCTACTGTGCAGTAAATCTGGTTACTGCACATTTATTCAGTACTTGATTACAGAAGTACTAAATTAAATGCACAGTAACCACTGTATCTTAATAAACATGTAGACACACCCACTGAGTAGAAGTGAGTGTGTAGGACATACCGCTCAACAACTCTGAGGCTTTCCATGGAGGTAGTGTAGATATGCCAAACTTCTATGGCATGGCCATTTGCAAAGTGGGTGATTATATGTGGTAGACTGGATTAAATGAGTAAATGCTCACAGGATCCCAAGCACCTGGTGATGACAGCTGTGATTTGTTCTAATTACAGACAGACTGTATACCAGTGCAGGGACATGGTATATTTTTGCTGTTTGTATGTGTAGTGAAGGGGTGTCAAACTCTTCTGGTTCTATGGGTTAAATCAGTGGCAAAGGGCCAGTTAACAGGCCAGATCAGGCCCATGGACCCTACCCCATACCTAATGTAACACAGGTGGCACCTATGCCGGCCAGTTTGGGATGCTGGGTGGCACAGACCAGGACACAGCCCAAGTGAGCACTGTTGGCAGCACAGCCTGGGACCCAGCCCGAGCAAGTACCGCAATTCATGCAGCTTGGGCTCTGCTCCAGCAAGCACCACACATAGGGATGGTCTGATGCAGCAAAAGGGGCAGCACCAGTGTGTGAATTATAGAGCTCCACAGGCTAGATTCAACCTGTGGAACCACATGTTTGACACTTCTGGTGTAGTGGTACCTGAAGCAAACAAACAGGTTGAATGATCCAACTCTCTTGTGATAAGCTTCTGCTTCACTGTGCTTGCAAAACTGATTTTTAACATTGACTAGTAGCTACCCACAGAATAGCCCCAGTGAATAGATTCATGGTTAAATGGCTTACATTTGTGTCACCAGTGGTGGTTTGGAACAATCTTGTTGCCGAAGTCCCAAAACTCTGGTTATTCAATAATCACAGGTAATGCATAGACCTCAGAGGGTTGATTCTCAAATTCTTTTCCACTGTATGTACAGCTGATGTGGCTGGTTTATCAAACCTGACGTTGTGACACACTTCCTCTGACAGTCTGAAAAAGATATCTCTTGGGCTCTGCTTCTTGTCAGAAATGTCCAGACAGTTTCATTCTGTCTCTCCAGGAAACACAAATGAAGTCCCCCACCCTCAATTGATGTAAAACAGCCTAGCTCCATCTGGCTGAAGGTGTTTTCTCTTCACCAAACACATCAAGCTAGGCTTGTCTTCAGGAGATTTTTTTTTCCTATGAAGTAGTAAAGGAGAGAACTCAGAGAGGACAACTGCTTTATAGAAACCGTGATTAATTTCCATGTGGCAATTCTTCTACTACAGTGATTTTCAACCTTTTTTCATTTCCAGACCCCTAAAAAATTTGAATAAAGGTGCAGACCCCTTTGGAAATTTCAAATGGAGTTATGGACCCCTTTGAATTATAAGTGTGGGTATTCACATATTTTTGATTGATCATAGTCATCTTTCACAGATCCCCTAGACAGTTGGAGGACCCCGAGGAGTCTGCGAACCACAGACTGAAAACCACTGTTCTACTAACTCAGCAACCACAACTGACCACACAGTCTGACTCTCACAGTCACATGAAGGCCTTTTTTTTAAATGCTTTTTATATTGGCAGCATGAAAAGGTAAAAATAACTTCTGAGGGTGAGATTTCACATTACAATTAGATCATGTTAAGAGCACTTAAAAACTTGAATGATCACACATCAAGGCTCATTAGTGCTAAGTGCCCCTTAGGCATCTTAAAGTTACGCCATTCCCAGCTAGGATTAATTCAAGCTGTACTACCTAGCTTGAGTTAAGTTAACTTCTGGTATTCACCTGAGATAAAACCACCAATTTTCAGTCCTTCAGTATAAGGCACTGCTCCTAGGTGGACTAGCTATCATCCAGGCATCTACAGCCCTGCACTGACAGCTGGGAACAGCCCGGCAATTGATTGGTGGGGTGGGGATGGGATGAGTGGGGAGGGAAGGAAAAACCGTAAAAGGAGTTGGAGGGGGCATGAGGAAGGAATGAGCTGGGGCAGGATTTGAACGGAGGGAGGAGGGTGGGGCAGGGGGAGAGCTGCCTCTCTGCCTCCAAATCATCCCCTGGACCCGCAAATTGTCCCTTCCATCCCCAGATCACTCCCATGCCACTGCAGTTTGCTTCCTCTGCCTCCTATTATCCCCTCAACCCCAAAATCACTGCCCTGTTGCCCCAACCAGCCTAAGTGGTGGAGGTTCCCAAGGTGGGCTTCCCCTCCCTGCCTGCACCTTGGGTCCCTGCAGACCATGCCACCCCTGCACACCTAGATCCATCCCCAACCAGACCCTGTAGCTGAAGAGGAGGCAGGAGGGAGAGGATGGAAGGGAGGAGGGAGCAAGAAGCTGCCAGGCAGCTGCAGGGTCATGGGGACTGGATCCAGGTACATGGAGCAACGTGGGTTGCAGGGAGCCTGGGAGCAGACAGGGAGGGGGAACCCCCCACCTCCTGACTGCTGCCATTACTGCTGCTCTTGGGCTGATTGAGGTGGCAGGACAGCAATCCAGGGGTGGAGGGGCCAACTGGATGGTGAGGGGTGTTCCAGGGGTAGAAGGGTCAATTGTAAGTGAAGAGAGGATCTGAGGGCTGATGGGGGGCAGTGAAGCAATTTAGGGAGTAGAGAGGGTGATTCAAATGGCACAGGAGAGTCCTTCCCCCTTCCTCTCTGACGTATACTAAGGCTAGAGAGCTAGCAAGCAGGGCAGGCATCGAGCAGACTTGCAGACTTTAGTCACACCCCTGCTCGCCAGCCTTCTAGCAGCAGTTCTGAGCAGTGCACATGAGAGATGGTATTAACTAGGGTGACCATATGTCCAGGTTTGGTTGGGACAGTTCTGGATTCTATAGGCTGGTCCCAGCCAGTTGGTCAAAAGTCCCAGGCCAGAGTCCAGTGGAGAGGTGGAACTGTATGGTGCATTAGGCAGGTGGGTGGGCAGGCACTGTTGCTACTGTGTTGGGGCAAGACATGTAGGATCCTTGGATATGGCATCTTAGATAGGGTGACCATACATCCACCCACCTTGCTCCTGGACTGTGGCAATGGTGCCTGCCCGCCTGGCACACCATACTGCTCTGCATCCCTGTCAGGAAGGGAGGATGCCAGGATTTTTGACCAACCAGTCAGGACCAGTCTATGGAATTTGGGACTGTCACAGCCAAACCAGGAAGTATGGTCACCCTAGCATTAACCCCAAATGTGTGACTGATCACTAGCACTAGTTAACCTTAAAACAGGGCCTTTTTGCACATAATTTTGGGCGGCTCCTGGAGATCTTAATACCTGGATTGTCTGCCCTTTAATACCTGAAACTAGTTTTAGGCATTTGTTAGCAGGTTAAAGTTATGATGCTCCAGGGCAGGATTATCTTTCATCTGTGCTACCTAGCTCATGTTACACTAAGGCAGTGGTGGGCAAAATACGGCCTGTGGGTTGGATCTGACCCACCAGGCAATTTCATCTGGCCCATGGGTGAGTGGCTAACAATTCACTGCATTCAGCCCAGCCCTGGGCTGCCCCTGCTGTACTCACATGGGGTCAAGCCCATCTCACTCCTGGAGGGGCAGCATATGCTGCGCTCCTACCCTTGCCCACATGATGGCCCCAACCCCAGTCCCACAGGTAGGGAAGCAGCAGTGGTGGTAGTGGGTAGGCTGTGGGGGGAAGTGGCAGTGGTGGCAGAAGGGAAGCGGCAGGGGAAGGGCAGCAGTGGTGGCAGGCAGGGGAAATTGTGGCAGTGGCAGCAATGGCAGTGGTAAGTGGGAGTGAAGTGGCAGCTGGGCGGGAGTTCAAAGTCCATGCCAGTGCACCAGGGCCAGGAATGGCAGGGACCCAGGGTGGGGTGACAGGGGTGTGGGGTCTACTTGGCTCCATCACACAAGGCACATGTGCAGTTCCTGAGTTTTCTGTCCAAGCTGCTCGCTTCTTGGGGGAGCCCTGCACAATGGAGTTGGTGGCCTGGCCCTGCTCACTGCTATGTGCAGGTCATGGAGAAAGACAGGGAGCTCTGTGCTATGGAGCCGGGCCAGCTCCACCCCTCTCCCTGCTGCCCCGGCTGAGCCCCATGACCTGCAACGCTGGCTTGGGACTCCCCCCAGTGGTGTAAGGCTAGGGCATGTGAACCCTGCATGATGGAGCCAGAGGCCTGGCCATGTGCAAACCTGGGGCTTGCTGGGATCACGTGTCACCGAGGGGCTCTGCCTGCTGCGGGCCATGAGCACCCTGAGGGCACACACTCACACCCAGTCACCATCCCCCTCCACACACCCCACAGACCCCCACAAACCGCATACCCACCCACACGTACACCCATATACCCCACCCCCCCACACAAACACACTCCCTACCCACCCTCCTACACTCCAAACATCCACACACCCATACCACCTTCATACCCCCCACAAACCCCATACTTCCACACCTGCACCCCACAAACACACACACTCCACATACACCACACATCCACACCCCCACACCTTCCCCCACACCCCACATACACACACACTCACACACAGACAGCCTCAACCCCCAACAAGCCCCATACCCATTCACCCATACCCCCCACACCATTCCACACCCCCCAACAATATACAAGAGTAAGACTTAATGTTGAGCTATTATGCAATCACCTCTACATACACAACACACGCACACACAAATCAAGATAAAAGTATTTTTTTAAATAAAAATAAAATATTTTATTGTAGATGTTTGATATTTAGTATATAATTTGGGTTATTTTCTGGTTCCAAGATGGCAAACCCCCTTCCCAAAAGGAGTACTTCTGGGGGCAAGGGGAGGGACTTTTGGTGGCAAAAGTCAGGGGTAAGGGGCAGGACTTCCGGTCCCAAGATGGTGACCGGGGGCGTGGCACCTGTCAAGGGGTTGGGCTACCCTCGTGGCCCTTGACCACTCACCACAACTCATAATACAGCCCTCCAACTGAAATAATTGCCCACCTCTACACTAAGGTATAGCCACTCTAGGCTACACCTTAGTGTAAATATACCTTGATTAGTGTAAATGCCCTACCTTGTCCCACTTCTCCCGCAGGCCCAGATCAGGCCACTGCTCCCCTCCACTATCCCCAGCACCCCAGAACCTCACTCACTGCCCCCCAACTGCATATTTGTGGCTGCCTGCACTATCTGTCTTGGAGCAGCAGGCATGGAAGGGTTAACCTACCTGCACAGCTGCCACTGCTGCAGCTACTCTCTGGGTAGGCTCAGTTCAGAGAAGGGCAGCAGCCCAGCAGCAGCAGCCAGGCAGGCAGGTCAACCCTTCCCTGCATGCTACCCTAGGACAGACAGCGTGGGCAGCCACAAGTAAGCAGGGAGATGGGACACGGGTAGCCACAGAGGGCAGTGAGGGGCAGAGGGGAATCCCGAGGGGCCGGAGACCTGGGGAGCCCCAGGGGCTGCAGGGAAGTTCAGAGGAGGAGGGGATAAAATTTCACCTTTCAATCCTCCAAGCCCTGCTGGCCTGAATATATGACTGCTCCAGACTCAAGCTAGCACTAACACTGATCACCATTTGTGCAGCTCATGCTGTAAGATGTAACAGGGCCCCCAGACTAATATTTCTTAGAATTAGCATTTGCTAACTCTAATGTGTAATCTTAACCTGAGACTACATCTACAGCAGTGATTCTTAACCAGAGTGCCTTGAGATCTATTCAAGGATGCCATGGGTGCTACTCAGTGTTTGCACAGTTAATATGATTTGGAAGAGAAACCCAGAGATTTCAAATAGGTCAAAAACATTCTGCCATGTTGTGGTCTTTCTGAGCTGTTGCAACAGAAGTATTGTTCTATTAGTTTTCCATAGTGAAGAAAAGAGTCAAAGCTAAGAGCTGGCATTTTCTGAGGGGTGTCTTGAGTCTATTGAAAAGCACCTTGAATCTAAAAAAGTTGAAAATCATTGGCCCAGAGGGATGTGTAGTCATGTGTTATTGGTGTGGACTTGGTGTTCAGATTCTACACACCAGCCCTTCTCCCAGTCTCCACAACACAGGCAGACAGGGGAATTGTCAGAGGTGTAGTCAGACTGTACTGCATTGCAGCCATTCTCTGTTTCCAGAAATCTTTAGAAGAGCAGGCACCAGAGCATATAATACAGTAGCCTTGGGGTAGCAATAATTCACACCAGAAAACAGACAAGACCCTGTATAGCTTCAGATTACAGAAAGTCTAGAGCAGTGATTCTCAGCCTTTTTGGACTCGAGACACCTGTCCATAACTTTTGTGAATTGAGTAACACCCGCTTTCAAAAACTAATTTATATATTACTGTGTTTTCTTCCTTGCAGAGGGGCCCCTCAGTACAGATGAGGGCTCATCCAGGCAGGGAAAAGCCTGAGGCTGCACTTATATGCTTAATGTATCTGCTTAGCTCTTAACACCTCCCTTACCTCCTCATAGCTCATGGCACCCTTCAAAAATTTGGTGGCCCCAACACCCTGGTTGAGAATCACTGGTCTAGATGCACCTGAAAGCCATTTTTGCCAGTCCCCTTTTCCCATCTCTGACCCATAGCAAAGAAACACAATAACTGGGTAGTACACCACCTGGGTTTCACACAATCTGTATATGGCTTGCTTCAAGACTAGGTCTTTGTTGGTCATGCTTGTACTTTACTGTGGAGGCTCCCCCTAATGCCTATCATTATGCACACTTGAGGGTGCAAGATTTATGGCCCAAATCCTCACACCCAACATACAACTCCAGTACCATGTGGTCTCCTGTCTATCTCTTTGAGGGACCCAATCGAACGAACTAAGGATCATTAGGGGTCAGTTGCCTCTCTGGTCCTATCACATCCTCTCTATGGGTAAGAGAATAGGGGGATGTACAGAGCAATGAATAACAGGTTGACCCTGCTGCCAGTTACCCCCTGAACACAGCATGAAGGGAGCCTGCAAAACTGAATTTGCAGCCCCTACACAACTAATCAAACCTTGCCCTTCTGTGCCTAGCCATACCGCACCTATATCACTGCCAGGCACTGTTGTAAGCAAAAGGTTGGAAAGAGATTTGCTCCTACATGCATATATGCTTTCATTGCTCTCTGAAAAGCTATCCTTGACTTCCAATCTCCTATAAAATTAAGAGCTTAAGAAACATGTGGTTTTAGGACTAGAGACTGGACAGCCCTGAGACTGTGAAGATAGGTATTTAGATTAAGAAAGCTCCTCTGAGCTAAAATAAAATGTTCATCCATCTTTTTATGTTTTTAACTGCTTTCCTTTTTCTGAACAAAAATATTTTTAAAGCTGGCAGAACCTTAACACTTTAATTGTGAAGTGTTGAAAGTATCATGACATCAGTTTTTGTAGCATTCTGGAATCCAAGAGTGATTATATAACACAAGTTTCCTTAAAATCAAGTTCACTACAGAGTTAAAATTCATCTCCTATTTAGTAAGGAAACAGAAGATGTGCCCAGTACTCTAGAGGCTAAGAAAAACTTGCAGGAGAACAGTTTTCAAAACAGGAATGCTTGGAGGAGGAGTTTGGTATTCTTCACAACCTGAAACAGAGTTTGCTTTTTGAAATAGCTTCTGAACCGCTGCACAAATAATAGCCTAAATAATATCTCAAGTTGCCTCTGACATTAAGCAAACTGATTCAGCCAGTCCTACTTCAGCCTGGTCTTGAAACCATGTTTTAAATACTCTTAAAAAACTGTATGTCCCAACATGATTGTACTGAGGCCCTATTTACTCAATAAATTTTACACTGTTTATTTTACAAGCTTAAAGCAAAGGCCCACCATTTTATATTATGTTTTGATCCTGCCTTTATGCACTAGTCTAGCTAGTGTTATAATCCCAGGAAGCACCCATGCCAGGTTTCCATTTCCCTGTTATCTCTGACCATCTGGCTCAGATGAACTCTCAAACTGAAATCCTCAAACAACAAATCCCAAAGCTTTGGTAGTTTTAGCTCAAATTTTTGTGTGATAACCATTACAATTTATACATAGGTCCAGATTCTCTCAAAACTTGGACTGCATCTTCTGAAACTTCCATAAAGCTTACTGAACCTGGCCCAAAAATATAGATCTTGTTTCTCAAAAGAACTGAGCTAAATCTGAGTTCTGGGTCCTCAGCACCTCCCAGGATCCAACCCAAGGCTTGTAATAAAACCTCAAACTAGGCATGTCTCAGCAGGTTTCATTACAAAAGGTTTTCCTTACAGCCCCAGTTGTAACATGATTTGCATCACACAGCAGGATTATATGTTACAAGTATTTTGTTAGAGCTTGCTGCAGACATAGTGGTACCAAGGGAGAGTCTCTATAGCCCTGTTTGTGATAATAGGATTATTTTTAGAAATGAGGGGAAAAAAACCATTTATGAGCACAGTTTTTGAACATACCCTTACATCAACTAGCATACTACTTGTCTCTGCATTAACAAGGCCAGATGTTCCAGTGAGGTTCAAAAGATAAATGGCAGTACAAACCTTCCTCTACAGAAAATCATGTGGAAAAAAAAATTAACCAGCTGGTTATTGTCAGACTTGGGGATACTCAGCCCAAGTACATAAAACAGTCCTAGCTGTAGATATATTGTAAACAAAAATAAATTAAGCATTAAGAAGTCACAGGGATTTTATATCAAAATTCTGTTATCGGCATCCACTGGCTTTAGAATCTGTCTCCTGCTTACACGTGTTACTGCACATAAAATATCCAGGACATTCATTCAAAAAACTGCACCATGTAAAGCCTCAGAATCCCGACTCCAATATCTGCACTGAGTCTAGTCCTATAAGGCCAGACTATTTGTACCCAGTGCTTAGTTTTATAATCATAAGGAGTATTTTCACTTGTGGAACTTGTCAGAAAAATGCATCTCAACACCCAAGTGTAATTGCTACTACCAATTTTAGTCCCTGAGAATGTCCTACTCCCACATCACTAACAGGAAAATACTGGTAATTCTGATCCCTATGAAGTGGCAAAAACTTTGACTCTACTGGGGAAAAAACAAAGTTAGTAAATGCAATGGACATTCACATTCACTGAAAGTCCCAACTCCTAACCCCTGACCTTTCCCACCAAAAGTCCCACTACTCCCACCCCTCCCCCCTAGAAGTACTCCATCTTGGAACCAGAAAAAAAACCAAATCATATAGTAAAAATCAAACACATATGGTAACATCTTTTAATTTTATTTGAAAGAAACATTTTTGTCCTGATTTACACGTGTTTACATAACTGTATATAGAGGTGATTGCATAATAGCTCAAAATAAAGTCTTATTCTTGTATATTGTGGGGGGTTTTAAGAGGTGTGTGTGGGGTATGTGTATGTTTGGGATTGGGGGGTGTGGGGTTTGTGAAGGGGTGTGGGGTGTGTGTGTGGGGGAGAGTGTGTGGGTGTTTGTAGAGGGTTGTGGGTGTGGAGTTTGTGGGGGGCTGGGAGTGTGTATGGGTGGATGTAGGGTTTGTGGGTGGGTGCGAGTCCCCCCCACCACATGCCCCTGTCCTCATGGGGCACAGCCCCTGCTGTTGGTAGCAGCAGCAGCAGGAGGTGGGCCTTCAGGGCACTTCTAGCCCACAACAGGCAGAGCCCCCAGCAACAAATGGCTCTGGCTGAATCCTGGGAGCTGCATGTGGCAGATCGGAGTCAACCCAGCCTGCTGGCGAGTGCCTTTGAGCCAGACTATGCTGGCTCCATGCCAGCATGTGGGGCTCCCAACACTACAGGCAGGGACTGTGCACCATCAGGTTGGGCTGGACTTGCTCTGTGACTCCATGTGCACCTTCCAGCACTCCAGCAGAGAACTGCACATGGAGGCATGGAGCCCACCCGGCCTGGCCTGATGGCACACGGCTCCCACCTGCAGCGCCAGGAGCCCCATGTGCTAGCATGAAGCCAGCCTGGTCTGGTTTGAAGGCACATGCCAGAGGGTTGGGCTGGCTCTGTGTCACCATGTACAGCTCCTGGGATTCAGCAAGAGCCACATACTGCTGGGGGGCTCTTCCTGCAGCAGGCCAGGAGTGCCCTGAGGGCCTGCCACTACTGCTGCAAGCGGCAGGGGCTGTGTGCCATGGGGTGGGGGCACATCTGTCCACCCACACCCACAAACCCCACTCCTACCCCCCTCCTACAGACAGGAGCTCCCCTTCCCACTTATCAGCTGTCCAGTTGCATGCCATCATGCTCTGTGCCTGAACATGGGGCTCCCAGATGGAGTGCCGGGTACCCCACAGAGGTGGAAGCACACAGCCCACCCAGTCCAATGGCACATGGCCTGCCCCTCCTACCAGCTTTCAGAGGGGCAGCCACAGCCTGGTAATTGTTTTTTGGAGGGGCCCCATGGGCTGGATAGAATGGCCTGGTGGGCTGTATTTTGCCTGCCCTTGTGCTCGAGAGTTGGGGGGTAGGAAGGATGGAAAGGAGGTGCCAAGTACTGAAAAGTCTTATGGCATATGGGCTGCTGCCACCGCACAGGCTCCCACACATGGCTGCTCCTGCTTCAGTGCAGGCACCCGTCTAAGTTGGCACCTGGGACTAGTGCCCCACTTGCCCACCCCTAGTTATGCTACAACAAGGTCCCCCACAGTGTAAATCAGCACAACATGACTGAAACCAATCTGGCCCATGGTTAGCAACCCAAGCCTTGCAGAGAAAAGAAACTGACCAAATGTCTACTATAAACACAAGATAAACCGTTCACTTTTTTTAATGGTGGAAGCTAAGGAGCATCTGCTAAAAATAAGCAAATAGCATAATGGGTAAAACTTTTTTGGTTTTGACAATCCCAGCAACCAGCATTTTATAAAAATGACTCCATTTCATCAACTGTCATCCAAACCCATTTGGAAAACATCTGCTGAAAAGCCATTGAGAGAGCTGGAAAAAAAAGTTGCCATTTGAATAATGGAAGGCTTGGACTATAGAAATTTTGGATTATTTGACTGTGTGAAGCCCAGAGATACCTCATTTTCAGCCAGAGCACCCATCTGCTGTAAAGCATGCCCTTTTAAATTGTTTTTCAAGTTGGGCACACAAAACCTGAAGCCCCCCAAATCACTAGTCACTTTTGAATATATTCAACAAAATGCAGCTAAAGAAATCTTTTTCAAAGTTTTTTTTTAATGTTACCGTATCCATTTTGAGATGCACCATCAGCTTTAACTTTGAATTCAATACTCTTGCTTTCATTGTTTTGTATCACAACCTGAGCATTATTAATACACAGTCCTTACTTTTCTGTCAGAGTTTCTATTTGGATAAAGCTAATAAATTAAAGATGAGTTAGTTCATTGTTGAGTGGCTTGATATAATAGGCCTTGTGAGCTAATCCTTATGTACATGTTACTGGGTTTTTTAGCAGCCTTATAGATGCAGTTAGGCAACAGTAATAAATCACAACACAGGAATGAAAGTACTGGCACTTTAGGGAACATGTGTTTTAGAAAAAACTTGCCCTGTCACTCATGGTGGTATTGCATTAAGATGGATTTCCAAGATATATTTATAAGCTATGCAGACAAAATTGTATAAATAATCCAGTAACCTGCAGGTCGGTGCAGTCCTCTAGTAGTACTGCAAGCCACTGTGCCTTCCTAATTCCTTTTCCAACAAACCAAACAGGTACACTGTATTGAAACAAATATACTGGCAAGGTGGCTGCACAGCTTATCTCCAAGGGATACAGAAGGGTACTGGAATGAGGACAAAGATTTAAAGAATCAAAATCAATCCAGGCATATGACAGATTATTTTGCAGAATCAGAGCAGGCATTCATATTGCAAACCCATGTCAACCAAGAAATATCTTGGTTCAAGGAGTGAATCTTTCTCTGAGATCCATACATCTCCTATACATGTGTTATATCTGAACATGCACATAGGCCCCTAGCAGGATTTTAGAAGTACCTGTGTGGGTCAGGCACCAAGGTACAGATAATTCATTCTTGGCAGTAACACATTTCCAGTTGCTTTTAAATCTTGGTGATAGTGCAAGGTGATAGTGCTCCTTAGGAGCTTTCGAAAAATCCCCAAAGATGTCTCTCTACATCTTCAGGTGCCTTTGTGCTTGGAAAATCCAACCCTTCGGGTTTTGTCCTGGTATCCATCCCAATACTGCCTAATCCCTGAAAACTCCCTCTTTGCTGGTGGGGGGAGAGACTAAGGGCTAATACAGGAGGAGAAGAATTAAGGCGTAAGGCAGGATACAAAAGAAGGTTCAGGGTGAAATGGCATCTAGTATTTAGTCCTATATAGTTTAATTTCAGGGTGAATAGCCTCTTTTTCAATATTCTAGCTTTGTATCGATGCCTTGTCCCTATATCATGAAAATCAGACTGATCCTACATTTCCTATAGGCACTCACCTTGTACAGTAATTTCCCTTTTTGTCATAAGGTCCTTTGTTCTGCATGCATCAAGCTCAAATAAACACTCCCAGTGTTCACAGCAATACACAGACACCGCAAGCTGCTAGGCTGTAACCCATACACCATGTAAAGGGGACTCTGAAGGAGTAAGAACGACTTTGTCGGACTATCTATTTTAGCTACTGTGCCTGCTTCCTTTCACAGACCTGATGAAGAATCACCCACAAAAATCCTTGCCTATCTATTTAATGCTCATTTTATGTGCCAGATAAACATTATTTAAAGACCACTGACTTTTTAATGGAATCAACAACAGTTCCATTACATCAGGTTTTTCGAAATTCAGGGTCTGACCTTCTCTTCTCATTTTATTTACCTCTTGAAAATAAGCTCATGCCAGTCCCTGCTGCTGTTTCCTCTAGGTAGGAATGCAGCTGAAATCACACACATCCAGCTGAGTTGCTGGGATCAAGCAAGGCTTCCACAGAATTATTTTTTGCCTAGCAGAAGCCACTGAGGAGTTGTCTCCAGAACATGTGAGTTTATTTGCCTTGTTGGAAGTCAGGCCTCCTGGTAAAAACATGTTGAGAGACAGTGCTTTGGGGGCTTATTGGGGTGAGGTTTTCCCAAAGGAGAAAGAACCATTTTTTAACCTCAAAGGAGGGTGGAGGAGAGAGCTTTAAGTTTAAGCAACTATGCTTAGCATGAGGAAAGCACAGTTTCTCTTCCTGTAAGGTACATCAAAGGTGCTGGCTGCAGCTAGCAAGAGCTGCTAGCTTGGAGAAGGGCTTGCCATCAGGACAAGAGGTCCCAGCAAGACTTTTTCTTTTTCTTAAAATATGTCCAAATAGCATAACAATGTTTACAGAGAGTTTGCCAGTTTTGAGAGAAAGCATCAATTTGGCCTGTTCATACCCTGTAGTATTCACTGCTCAGGAATGCTCACTTTGAATGTTTGTGAAAAAGCAAAATTCGGGTCTGTTGCTCTGAAACATTTAGGCTCCAGACCTGCAAACAAATATGCCCATGTGGGCCATGCAGCCAGGCTGAGCCTCTCCAACTTCAGTGAGGGTCTGCCCAAGTGTATTAACGTATGGAACCTCAAGACATGCACACACACAAAAAAAATCAACCTGACACTTGTTCTAGGTGAAAGTGAAGGACTTTAGGAAGGTCATTTGGGGTAATCAGCAAAGAGAAACAAATGCATAATTTACTAGACCTATCCCGCAGCACTGAAAGAGAACTACTAACTCAAGGTGCTCAAAAAGCACAAATAATATCACAAAAGGCTGGTTAAAAATCATGTGGATTGGTTTGTTCATTTCTTTAAATAAGTAGTTTTGAGTTCTTTATATTTGCCTTCTGGTTTTGGAGCCTGTAAAGCATGCTCAGACCAAGTTTCCAAGCTTCTCTCAACAACCCTGATAGCTAGAAGCCAAACTTCCTTCAAAGGAAAGCTCCTCCTTGCATGATGCCAGGAATTGGGGTTTCCAGGAAAACATTAAATATTGTAGGACTTAGAATAAAATTGAGAAAATTGGCAATCTTGAGATTTCAAAAGTCAACAAATCATAGCTGCACTCTCTATAAACAATTTGTGAACAAACTAAGGCTCAAATGTCCTTCATGAAGACATCTGAACAATTCTGAATGATGGGGGAGGGGAACTGGGAAATCTGTAACAACTAATCCATTTACAGGCTTTTCGCCCACAGAAGAAGGCTAGATTAGTCAAATGAAATGGCCTGTATGAGTGATTCAACCATCTTGCCAGGATCCTTTTAAATTTAGCTCTTTCTTAAGTTATTTTTCTTAAAATCAGCAAAATACAGCAAAATGCTGACCTAGCTGCTGGGCTGACCTAGCTGCTTGGATATAGCAGGAGCCCGTACTTGTTATTTTATTTTAAAACATTTTCTCAGTATTCACAAGAGATGCCTAGGGACACAAGCACATGCGATTATGTCCATTCTAAATCAAAGGAAGAAGTGCAAAGGAAGATGTACTTTTAGAGGATTATGGTTACATCATATGTGGAGCTAACAACACTCACTTTTAATACTTTGTTTGTGACAAGAAAAGTGCATGTCAGAACTATGAAAACTCTGCCTATGTAATGCATGCAACCCTCATGAAGCAATTATACATACAGTAGAGAAGGATTAAGCCTGATCCACAGCTGCTTTGATGTTTAGATCCTGGTGTAGCCAGGGGACCACTTCAACTCCTAGAAGGTAACAACTCTCTTAAGTCAGCCAAGAAATACCCAAGTAAGCTTGTACATGTGTTCTTTCCTCTGACATGCCTTTGCTATATCCCTTGCACTGGAGCCAGAAAGCTATGTCAGAGTAATCTCCAACAATTCAGACTTTCTGCCTGCTCTGCATTTCCACAGCAGTACAAAGGAGATGGAATGGAGGCCAGAATCTGGCCCTTTAGAGGCATACTTTTAAACAGTTGATCATTCAGTAGAGACTTCCAAAAATAAAAAATGCTGATTCTAAAAACATGATTTCCTTATTCATTTACAATATTTTCCTGACCCTTCCTTCAGCTGATTACAGACAGCACATGGGTGGGCCTTCATTTTAAAAGGTCTGTCCTTCCTTACTAAAAAATAAAAGGGGCAGGGATGGGAGGGTATGCCTCCCACCCACCCACCCACACATACACCACCTATCATAGAATCAAAGAAAATTTAGGGTTGGAAGGGACCTCGAGCTCATCTAGTCCAAGCCCCTGCTCACAACAGGACCATCCCCAACTAGATCATTCCAGCCAGGACTTTGTCGAGCGGGGCCTTAAAAACTTCCAAGGATGGAGATTCCACCACCTCTGTGGGTAACCTGCTCCAGTGTTTCACCTTCCTCCTAGTGAGAAAGTTTTTCTGAATATCCAATCTAACCTTCCCTTGCTGCAACTTGAGACCATTGCTCCTTGTTCTCTTATCTGTCACCACTGAGAACAGTTTAGCTCAGTGGTTCCCAATCTGTGGTACACATACCACCACTGATATGCAGACAACCTGTCAGTGGTATGCGTTAACAGATTTATTATAATTACTTTATATGACAAAAAATTGCTGGTGGTACTTAAGGTTGCATCATTTTAAATTGGTGGTGCACAATATGTCAGAGTTTGGGAACCATTAATCTAGCTCCATCCTCTTTGAAACCACTCTTCAGTACTTAACAGCTGCTATCAAATCCCCTCTCGGTCTTCTTCTCCAAATTAAATAAACCCAGTTCCCTTAGCTTATCATCATAAGTCATGTGATCTAACCCCCAAAACATTTTTGCTGGACTCTCTCCAGCTTGTCCACATCCTTTCTGTAGTGGGAGGCCCAAAACTGGTTGGTGAGGCATGACTTCCCCTTGTTGAATCCATGCTGACTGTTCCTAATCACCATCTTCTTCAAGTGCTTAGAAATGGATTCCTTGAGGACTTGCTCCATGATTTTTCTGGGGACTGAGGTGAGGTTGACTGGCCTGTAATTCCCTGGATCCTCCTTCTTCTTAAAGATGGGCACTAGATTTGCCCTTTTCCAGTCATCCAGAAACTCCCCCAATTGCCACAAGTTTTCAAAGATAATGGCCAGCAGCTCTGCAATCACATCAACATACCTGTAGAAATCTTCTTGCTACCCTTCACATCCCTTGCTAGCTGCAACTCCAATTGCATTTTGGGCTTCCTGACTTCATCCTGCATGCCCAAGCAATATTCTTATACTCCTCCTCATGATGTTTGGCCAAACTTCCACCTTTCCTTCTTTAATTTTAATTATTTTGAGACCATTATTGTATTTACATTGCATATCATCTAGAAGCCCCTGTATGGGAGTAGAACCCCTTTGTTCTGGGTACTGTACAAACACAGAATAAGAAGATGGTCCCTGTCCAAAGGAATGTATGCCAAGTTAAATTGGAAAATAAAGGACAATTCTAACAACAGCTAAAAAGCCACCAAGTTCAGCAAAAGCTGGAACAAAGTATTCACCTGGGGAATAAAGCCATTTATTACTTCTCTGTCACTTCTCTGCAGGTACCTTTGGAATTAAACAGGTAAAATTTGCTATACAAGTTTATCTTTGCTGGTCTGTTCTAGCTGAAAATAAAACAGTGCTTTGGCTGTCATATTTTCTGAGCTATTTGTGGAGGCTGGGAGGGAGTAGGCACATAGGTGAGGAAAGTTTGAGATTAAGGCAGAGATAGGATGACAGGAGACCTGGGTCAATTAAAAAAAACCCAACTAAGTAAACAGGGGCCTATAGTTAGGCTCCAAAGTCCATGTGTAACTATTTTTGTGGTACAGTAAGCAGACTTATTTTCTGGAAAGGCAAGTGTTTTGGAATTTTTTAAATTTTATTGTGCACCCAACCTCTGAAAATCAGGCCTCTTTAAGCTGGTTAAAGTTAGATACCCCAAATCACTAGTCATTTATATGAAAGCCTTAGACACAATTCCCCATTCAGCAATGGGATGTGTTGAGCGCTCATTTTTCAAAGTCAGGTCACTTAAATACTTGCCTAAACACAGGGTTAACAGCCTGATTTACTGTTCCAATTTTTGCAAATCTTGCTAGAGTTCCAAGCCCAACTCCGATGTCAGCTTATTTCCTGGCCTTACAAACTTTGGCTTTGACACAGTAAACCAGGGCAGGGGGGAGGAGAACCAGAGAGATAACATTACTCATTTATCTCACCTGGGATGCTCTGAAGATTAATTGGCTAAGAAAATGTTAACAGATCAATCTGAGGATGAGAAATGCTATATAAAATAGAAAACAAGAGAAGATTGTGTGCTGTAAACTGCTGGCCCATTTTTCCCAGCCTAGGAAGGACTTGCTGCCACCCCCAAGTCCTTCAGTCAGGGCCTGGTTCCATCTGTTAGTATAAAATGTAGGCAACACATCAAAGCAAAGCCAGTCCTAGGCCCACCACAAGCTACTTCTCTCAGAGGTTTTTCAGTCTTTTGTTTGAGGTCCTACCACATGCACCAGTCTTACATTTGCAGCTCTCCTCCACAGCCTCTCAGCTGAGACTTTTAGGTTTTTACGATCACTGACTTCTTTCCCACTGGGCCTGCTAATTGGTTGGCGGGTCCCAGGCCCCATGGCCCATCGAGGTGCATACCACCCAGTTACATTGCTCTTTGGGGGCTGCTTTGTTCTAGAAATGGGTGTTCTACAGTCAGTAAGCCCACTGCGATTATTACTGGTTTTTCTAAAACGGCTATCAATAATTCTTTATTTTTAATGCTCATGACCTGAGCTTGGGTCTGTCACCTTTCAGCAGCTGGCTCAGTGATTTCTAGTGCCAATAATGATGCAGTCTAGTTGTAGCCTTTGGAAATAGTTTTCTGTGAAGTATTTCTGCACAATATTCACTGTGCTCCAAGCTTATTGTTGGCTCTCCAGCTCCATTTTTCAATCTGGGATTAATAAACTCTATCTTCAGATAACAAACATTCTTTCCACAGTGCAGCTTTGTAACCTTGGGCCAGATCCCCAGTTGGTGTAAATCCAGAGTCATCCTTATCTGACTGAGAAAGCTTCATTTGGCTGCCTAGCAAGTGAGAACTACATTCTGACTACACACTTGCGGCATCTCTTTGATGTTGATGGAGTTTATCAAGACAGCACAGTAGATGACTTTTCTATTTAATCTGCTGGAATCCCAATTCCAACAAAATCATTATTACCTATAAGGTTTTCCAGTTACACAAATGGCTGCGTGTCCTCAAAAGCAAAAACTACATAAACTCTTTCTTTTTAACTCTTCTCTGCCTGCTTTCATCCCTATTACTATTGATAACTCCACAGTCTTATCCTGGCCCTTCCTGCTGCTTTGGTCTTATGGTTAAGACATTGGACTTCAACTCTGGAGAATTCTTGGCTCTATCACATCTTCCACTGCAATCCTGGGCATGTTTTTAATCTCTATGCCTTAGATGTCTAGCTGCAAAATTGTATAATACTTTATCTGACTGTCTTTATTACAAAAAAAGAAGTGAAAAGTGGAGTGCTAGTGGAGTCAAGGCACAGATCATTCTTAATTTTTTGAAACTTTATTAACAAATCCAGCTAATCAAGTGCACTTAGTTTTTAACCTGATGTAGCTGAGAATGGCCTTATAAACCCATCTAGGGTTTACCTCCTTAAAACACAGTTTTCTCTGAAGTTTCACCATTCAATTCTTGCTCCCTCTGATATCTCTACTCTTCTTGGTCTTAGCCTACCCAATCCAAAGCCCACTGAAATAGGCAGGATTTCAATGGATTTGAATCGAGCCCTTGAAGAGTTGCCCTTTCTTTGTTCTTGTGTGAATGTAACTGGAAACACTTCAGGGAATGGATTGTATTCTGTAAAGCACTGAATACATTTATAAAGATATATAAGTAATAAAAACATCCCCCAGCCCATAAATGATGCTCTGCTAGACAGCTGCTGCACTTTACTACAAAGCTGATGACATTTTTGTAGTGAATGAAGATGTTCATACATTATAATGGAGTTCCCATTCAGTGGCAGATTTGGGCTGGCTCACTTGTGAATTACCAGTGAGAGAGGGTAGAAGGATTTTTTACTCCTCAACAGGTTTGCAGGGTCGATGTGCCTTTTAGAGCTGGGTACATTTGAAAAGGCAAGGAAATGATTAATCTATTATAGCCAAATGCTTAGCTTGTAAAAAAATGCATCAACATCAGTGGAACTGCACCAGTTCACTCCCCTTGAAGAATATGACTTAGTATTTTTATGATGCAGAACTTAATTCTACAAGTTTCCCAGTACTCCCTTCTACACACAGATCAGTGAAAGCTGAAGTTATTTGCTACACTGTAGGAAGGGGTTGGATTTTGTGAAGTTAGTTTGCAAAATATTTTTTAAATCAATCTGGGGAAAAGTGCTGAAATAATTTACATAATTTTCTTTAAGTATCAAAACCTGAAAATATTAAAATCCTGCTTTTCAGAAGAGGAAAAATACTATAATAGTGAAAAAGTAAAATTTGCATCCGTACATCTAGTTAACTATGCATGTGGTCCTGCCTGGTATTGGGACCTAACAGTATATAATCAGATACCCCACACCTCTTGGTTTGAAGAAGTAAAGACATAGTGACAGATTGGGATAACTGAGAAGAAATGCCTAAAATAATTCAAAGAACTATTGCTCTTATTTTTAATGTTCAAAATTTCTTCAGTACCTGTCATCAAGTGATTACAAAGTTCCTTATAAAGCATTAATAGCTCCATTTTACAAAAAAGGGAAACTGAGGCACAGAGCTTAAGAGCTAGATCCCATAAAGGATTTAAGAGCCTAAAACAAAACTCCAGTAGAATTTAGTCACCTAAATCCAAAAGTATGATAAAAACCCCTCACTCAACTGCCTCCCAGTCCTGATGGCACCAGATTCCCTAAGTGTCCCTGTTTGAGTTTGGAGTTCTCTCAGTGCCTAGAGCTCTGCTTTTCCGCCTGTCCAGAACTGCCCCAGTCTGAGCAGCTAAGGGACTATCTTTTATGTTCAACAAGGATCCAGAAGGTAGGTTCTAAGGGGCCCCATCCAGCAGGCTTGCTCCTCACATACCCTGACAGAATTGGTCTCTTCACAAAATGCAGTTCTGGCCACACTCTCCTGGGCTAGGTATAGGATTTAAAAAGCCCAAGGCAGAATCGAGCTAAGTTACACAGTTTTCTGTAAGTGGTGTAGTTTAGATCAGTAGCAAATAGAATACACATTCACCCTTTGGTGGGGAAGGAAAATCTTAAACTGAGTTCTGCCATTTTTTAAACTAGTCTGTATGGGCTGAACTTCTGTTCTGTTATGGGTATAGACCTGTTTTGTGTGCTGAACTTTTGTCCTGTTAAGATATAGATGGATTTTGTGTGCCACGCTTCTATGCTGCTACAGCTATAGATCGGTTTTGTGTGCCAAATGTATGTTCTGCTATGGGTATAGACCAGTTTTTGATCACTTATACCAGTAAAAGTGTAATGTCTGTACCTGGTCTTAAAGAACAACAGTTGCTGCCCCACCCCCTTTTTTATGTAACTGTTTAATCATGATGTGAGAGACCCAGACAGAATTCCCTCCTCAACCTGACAAGGTTCAAACCCACATCTCCCACCTCTCAGGAAAGTGCCCTAATCACCAGGCCATAGATTACTTTGGGACTGGAAGCAAATCTCCACCCCTCCTGTTGAAGCTGTTCCACTCTCTATGCTTTGTACTGAACTCTAGGCTGTTAGTTTGCATGACTTAGGCTGTGCCTGTGACTGAATTTATGTGGCTCTGCCTCATCTCTAGATTGCAATGAAGCTTAGACAGGAATTAAACTCTGGAATGAGGTTGACCAAAATCACATTTTGAGATATGGGCACCTCAACCCATGTCCCATTTAAGATCTTAGTTTACCAATCTGGATCTTTCCTTTAAGTCCTTTATTCGATCTAACCAGAGACAGATCCAGAGGGAGTGCAATGGCACAGTCACATCCCCCCTTTCAGCCTATGCCATGTTAGCAACAGCCAGGGACTTTAAGTCCCCAAATCAAGTAAGTATCCCCCCTCCTCCCTTCCACTCCATGCTCAGTGGTACATCCCCTCCCCTCCCATACACCCCCTTCCCTGCCTGTCACTGCTACTGTCCCTGTTTTGCCCAGCTGTCCTATAGCAGCAGTGGTAGCATGTGGGTTCTCCCTCTCTGAGCCTATTCCCAGGCTGGCAGGGAACACTCAATCGGAAAATTGAGCAGGGAGAAGGAACTTGCATGCCACTGCTGCTGTTCCCAGCTCCCTGAACAGCCTAGCTGGAACAGGACAAGAGTTGCTCTGGTGCTCCCCCTGCTCCCACCAGAACTGCAGAGCCAAAGACAGTCAGTAGTAGTAGGGATATTCTTCAGAGCATGGAGGGGTTGCCGAGAGCAGAGGTGGGGGAGGAGATTCTTACCTGGTTCAGGGACTTGAAAAAAGTTCCTGGCTGCTGCTCCAATAGTGTGGTTTGCCCATCCCAGGTGGGGAGGGAGACAAGAAAACTGGGAGTGGTGGTGCAGCTAGCTTTGCAGTGTTGGTTGCTGCTCCTGTGCCCACCCTTTACAAAATCCTAGATCCGCCCATAGATCTAACTACAAGTGGACCTAGTTGGTGTGGCACAATATCATATATAGCACAGCACATTGTTTTTCCCATGAAGAAGTAATTAGATGCTTTACTAATATGCTAGGAGGTTAGCACTATACTATTGTAGTTAAGATCAAAGCAAAAACAAATGTAATGACTGGACTGTGCACTAATTTGCTAGATTATCTGTAAAGTTTAAGAAAACACAACAAACTAAGCAAAAAATAGTCAAAATAGTCAAAAGATATTGTGTCATTAGTCCTATAGTCATTACAGTAAAATGTATGTCTTATTCATATTCATAAAACAAAATGTATCCCTCTTGAGCATCTTGGTAGTGCCTCCAATATTTAACTATCAGTCATGTCCACACCTGAGTTAATATTACCACATCTGAGTTAAGGTTTTTAGATAAAGCTAAAAACAGTCTACAGGACTATGAAATAAAAGAGAGACATTACCAGGAATGGCAAACAGACAGCAAAATTGCAGCAGAAAAGGTGGTCTGAATAGTGGTACATCAAGACCATAAAAAGGATGGAGGGTTGTTAATACCTATGGAGTGAAGAGAGATTAGCAGTACTAATGACCCATGAAGGCAATTGACTGTGTCAACACTGCCTGGATAGAAATGCCCTTCCCACAGAGGTGGTTTTAAAGTTTGGGTGGAGCTGGAATCAAGGGGAGGGGGTGCGTGCAACTGCACCACTGCTTTCCCGCTGGATCCACCCCTGGATCTAACCCTGTGCAGCATGTTAGAGATGTGATACTAATTTTCAACTGCCTTAAACACATCTGTAGCAATAATGGCCCTGAAGCCCTGAGTCACTACAGCATCAAGACCTACTTTTTTCTCCTAAGTAGAAATACTTACCTCTGTATACAGCTTTACAGCACTTTGAACATCAGTAGTAGACCAACTGAACTGGAGCTGAGTCAATTCTTCAGGTATTTACAAAGCCTGTGAAAGTACAGATCATGTATGAGACTGTGGTCAACTGTGCCTCATGTGATTTCCAAACCATGAGCAAATCATGAGTCATTGAACTTTGCTGTAAAATGTATATATCAATTTCTTCAGGTTTTTTGTTCTTATTGTGGGAGCAGAGTGATTTCAGACAAGCAATAAAACATTGCAATTCGCCTTGGAAAATAAATGCTGAGTCCCATCTTCCTCACTCTAATTGTGCTGCAGTTTTCTCAAAAGCAGTCAACAGTCTGACCTACAGCTTGTTTACCCCCTTCCAAAATTCTTGGGCTGACGACTAATGATGCATTAATCACATTCAAAGCCTGATCTTTTGTTTCTACTGCTCTGTAGGCATCTGTCAGAATCACAAAAGATTAATTATCCTACCAGCTTACATTCAGAAATGTGGATTCTCTCTGTAGACTCATTCTCCATCATGCATCTTATCAGTTCATTCAGAGACTATTGCAGGCCTAAAGCAAATCCACTGACTCCCCACATTCATTCCAGCATCCAGTGCAAAATTGTTCTTACTGGGTGTGTCTCCATGTGCCTATTAATGTGCATCGATAAGCTCTGGAGTTTATTGCTGCTGGGTGTCCATCTATACATGCACCCAGGATTGCAACACATTGCGCTAGGGTAGAGCAGCCCCAGCTGGCAGGAGACATTGGGGGTCATTATGCCAGCCCAGGGCTGCTCTCCCCAGCTCAGTGTGCTGTGGAGGAGCTGGCTGAGCCATGAGGATGCTTCAGCGCAGGGGCTAGCCAGCAGGCAGCCCCTGCACTGAAGCATCCTTGTGGCCCAGGCAGCCCTCCAGCATCTACACGTGTGCTGCTGTGGAGTTTTTTTACTCTGAAGAAGGAAAGTACTTTTATTTACAAGTGCTATCCTGCTGCAGAGTAAATTAGTTTACTCCAGCCTAATAGGGGCACTGCTAATTACTCTACTGCACAGTAAGCATCTCATGTAGACTCACCCACTGTTTCAAATCTCTCTGTTTCATGGACCATGTCTCCCTTCACCTGTCTTTTCAGAGTGTTATCACTGTTGGCATAAGAACCTTCTCCTCTGCAGCACCTGTCATCTAAAGAAGACCTTCTTGGTCACTCCATTTCTGTTTTGAGAGGACACCCTTTCTCCCTTGTGTGAACTTTTCTGCCTACCATTCATTTTGCTTTCAAGCCATATTACACTCTGGAGCATGTATAAAAGATTCTGAATCAAATAAAGCTGTGTTCTATTCAAGCTCATCGGATGATGAACCAAATTAGCATTAAGCCTTGGGAGCTTTCCCACCACAGAGGAAACAGCTATGGTTCTTATTATTTCACTGCTTAAAAGGAGCAAGGAAAAACTGAAGTATATTTATCCTTGGATCTTGGACTCTGTGCCCAGTTGTCAGGGAGAGACTGACGCAACAATGAATCAAGGAAACATCAAGAGTTTCTCTATGCACAATAGTTATAATTGCTTTTATGATACTGATAAAATGGTAAGACTACCTAGTGTAGCTGAAGTTATACCAATACAAAGGCACCTTATGGCTAGGGATAGAAATTACACATAAACCGGTATAAGTGATCGGAAAGCAGTTCAAATCTGTAAGACAATAGAACTTCAGTGCATATAAGCTGTTTTCAAAATGGGCAGAACTAATTTAACATAAACCTGGATGGATATAGCACAGGGGTGAGCAATGGAGAAGAGCATTTTTTGCACTTAATGAGTTTTGGGGACCAATCGAGGGCCAAATCCATCTCTCTCTTTCTTTCTCTTCTCTCCTTCTCTGTCTCTCTCTCTTTCACTTCTTTGTCTCTCCTCTTCTTTCTCTGTCACACTCGTTCTCCTTCCTTCCTTCCTGCCTTCCTTCCAGAACCCAGCCAGAGATATAGTTCACCAAAAGCTCCAAAGCTCAGCTCTGGACCCACATGGAGACCCATATGGGGTCTTCTGCTGTGGCAGGTGGGTGGCGGTGTCAGCTGTGGGCGCAGCCAGCAGGTTTTGGAGCCCCAACACAGAACCTGCTGGCAGTGTCCTCAGCTGATGCTGCCACCTGCCCGATGCAGCAGAAGCTCCTGCCTGGGTCCACAGTTAATGCTGCCAGCAGGTTCTGCATCAGGGCTCAGGGTGGGAACTTCTACTGTCCTGGAAGAGCTGTGGCGTCAGCTGTGGAGGCCATCAGCAGTTTCTGAGTTGGGGCTCCTGAACCTGCTGGCAGCAGCCACAGCTGATGTCATCACTCACCCACTGCAGTAGAGGCCCTGCCTGGGTCCACAGCTGATGCTGCTGTGTCAAGGGCTAATGCTGCTGGGTGGAAGCAGTCTTGGCTGCTTGTGTGGCATTATGCGGCACCCAGAGCTGCCAGCCGCCCAGAAGCCAGATCCAAGGAGTTGGCAGCCATCCACCCCTCAGCCTGGATCAAATCCGTTAGTGGCCTGAATTTGGCATGCAGGCTGTATTTTGCCCATCCTTGATGTAGTATCAAACTTAACAGATTTAGGTTAAAACAGCTTATTGAACTTCTGTCCCAGATCTCCTTTGGATTCTAGTTAACTCACAGTCCCCCAGCATTGCAGGAGACTTTGCACCTCCCCTGTAACTCTCCCTTTGCAGGGTGAGCAGGCTAGCCCTGGTCCCAGGTGTCTACTCCAGCCAAGCAGGGAGGCCTGCTCCAGCACCCCCCAGCTGGGCCACTGCAGGCATGTGTCTGCATTTCTGGAATCAAAAGTGAATGTCTGTTCACTTGCCTATCAATTCAATCTACGCAGCTTAAACTAACCTGCAAAGATTGAATCAATTCAGCTTCAGGCTTTTTGACTGTCTACACTTTCCCTATGGAAAGAGCTTTAACTGTATAAGCTAAGGAAATAAGCTGTAAGTCTCTAAAGAACCTGTACACTGGTACCAATGTGCCTATACCAGAGGCAGTACTAATATAACCATGTGTTAAAGAAAACAATTAAAAATCACAGCCCAACAGAAGTGGTGGGTATAGCAGATCCAAGACTGCAAGGGGAAAAAGCAGTGAGGCCATCAGAAGAGGAGACAAAGGGAAGGGCACATTTCTACAGGAGGCTGGGGAAAGAGAGGAATGACTCTAGAGTAGTCTTTTTTGCACTTGGCTTGACATTCTGGTGGATCTGGACTCTAGTTAGGGCTTCATCATGCCTGAAAAGCATGTTGACAACCTGTCCTGTCCCAGAAGGGGCACTTGGACACCTCAGAGCAAGAAGAGATGTGTTTTTACCAGAACGTAAAATGGTGGGGGGAGAATTTTGTACCCTCTGCCCCTGCTAATCATCTGACAAGCTGGCAACTTGAGAATGGTGTTGGCACCTATTCAGAGCTAGATATACTACAACAGGGATTTTCAACCTTTTTTAGTTGGTGTACCCCCAGCAGCCCATCGAAGCAGGGAGTCCCCCAGCCGGTCGATGAGCAGGTGTGTGTGTGTGTGGGGGGGTCCCCTGCAGCAAAACTAGGAGCACCGGCAGCATAACCAGAAGCGCCGGCAGTGAAACCAGAAGCACCAGCAGCAAAACTGGAACTGCCGCCGGCAAAACCAGAAGTGCCCCCACTTCTCCTGATTGATAATTGCTGTATAACACCGACTGCTGCTTCTGTTTACTTACTGCCCTCCCTGAGTGATCCACATAGACAATCAGAGGAACTCAAAAAAGGTCTCCTACAGAACCAAACAGAGTAGAGTGATATTACCAGGTTCATGGGCTTTCTTAAAAACAGTTTTCAATCAGTTAAAACCATAATATTCCCTGAGTTGTATTCTTATAACACTCTTTTCTTTCAGAGACTAAAAAGATGTCATTTTAATACTAGTTAGATTTTCTAGAGGCTGGAAAAAGCAGTCATTATACCTTTTCCCTTGTCATAAAAGTGAAATGAGAGTGCTCTCATCTGGATTTTCATTATATTACATTTGGAAGGAAGCATGTGACACCTCTGGGGGGTGAGGGGGAGGATGGTGGATTGCTATACAATGGCCATCATTTTGCCTCCCATCAAATGCATGACTTAAATTGCTGCAGGGGTAAAAGAATACACAACCCAAGAAAATATCCATTTATTATTAAGTAGCTTTTATTATAAAAGTTGTAGCACATAAAAAGAAGAGACATTCTTGATGAAACTCCTGCCATTATTTAAATGAGAGAGGGTCTGAGTGAGACAAGTGTTTTTAAGCTATCTAGAGCCTTAACAGATAGGTTTTGACACAAGTCCTGCATTATGCACATCATCATTAAAATGTTATTGACTGATTTTTTTCATCTTAACTTCTGTTCAGATGCATATTTTTAATGGAACAGAATTGAAGTCCTTCATCGGTTCCAGATTGTATTTGGCTTTACCCTCATGTCAGTGTTACCATCTACCATGATTTTAGCATTGGTCTTGAGATACTTAGTTCATATTTTTGAAGTTCCAGTTTCTGGACTCATGTTAATGTGTGAAAAATCACAGCTTCCATTCTAAAAATATATTAAGGACCACATTTTATTCCACCTGTTGCATTTGGGTCTCTGCAAAATCAGTAACACACCCAATTTTAGTAACCCACTGTTTTCTGAGCCATAAAGCTGTCACAAAAAGTAAAGAGGTGGAGGGCCACCCATCCACACTTGGCATTAACAGATTTTGAGGGACTCAAGCAGGATTGCATGTAGGTACCTAGGTCCTAATGAGTGCCTAAGAGGAACAGGATCTGGCCCTAAACTTCTAGCCCTAATTGTTGGAGAAATAATCTTAAAGATATGAGCTCTACAGGTTTAAACACTAAAAGGCAAAGAACATCATTTATCCTATGTAAAATCTCAGAATTTTGAAGCTAGTCTTATCATTTGGGGGGAGGGAAGAGGGGCTGACTCAAATTTGAACTCTTGACTCTGCAATATTTGTAACAGTGCCACACAGTGGAGGATGTTATAATTGCTTCCCCAGGCTATGGCTAGTCATAGGCCTCTGTCACGGGCGGGGGTCCTCCAGGAGGGCCGTGATCTCCTTAAGGCCCCTTCCCTCGTGCCAAGCCGGTCCAAGGGCACCCTCCGATTCTCTCCTGCCACGTCTTTGGTGTTTATATAAGTTTGGGAGGCTGCCTTATGCCCTCTTGGACACGGTTCGTTGGGACCTCCGTCCCTGTGGACTCCCGGACTCTCCGTGGGTCTCACTGTACAATGGGTGCTTCTCAGGCACCCTAGCCTTATGGGCTATGCGTGGGCTCCAACCACCCCTTATACCATGCCCCAAGCCTTGCAGTTGGACTAGACGTTGTTCGTCTCTTGGTCTGCTCTCACGCCCGTCTCTCAGGCCTTCTCTGTACCGTTGCCCTCTCCTCTCGGGCCTTCTCTGTACCGTTGCCCTCTTCCTGGGGACTTCTCTGCCCACTCTGGGACTTCTCGGTCAAGCCGCCTGTCTCTCGGGCCCACCGCACTGCTACCTCCTTTCTCCAGGGCTCACCGCACTACTACCCCCTCTCTCCAGGGTTTACCGCAATGCTCCACCCTGCTCCGGGGTTTACCGCAGTACTATGCCCTTCCTCAGGGGCTTGCCACGCCCGCACTGGGGCTTCTCAGTAGTACCCCTTCTCTGGGGCTCGCCACGCCCGCACTGGGGCTTCTCAATAGCGCCCCCTCTCTGGGGCTTGCCACGCCCACACTGGGCTTCTCAGTAGTGCCCCTCCTGGGGCTGGGGTCTATGCACCCTGCACCCTTACTGGCGCTGGGGTCCCCATGCTGCTGTGGGTCCCCTATGAGGCCTCCTCCAACCCCTAATAGCCTCACCCAAGCCACTGGTCTAACAACAAAGCAAAACACAAACTCAAGCCTCTTGGCTACAACTTAAACATAAGCCACCTGGCTATAACAACATTGCTCCAACGTCCCAGAGCTACCATCCTTACTAAGCTGAAGCTGTACCTGCAGTCAGGCTGCTTCTCGCATCTTTGCTTTGGGAGCTCCTGTCCCTCTGGCTGTTGGCAGGGAACTGCTAGCCTGGCCTCAGCCCCTGGGCCTTATGAGGGTCAGGCGCTGCCCCTTCCGGTCAGCTGACCTCCTGATTGCCCCGGACAACCCACAGCTGTGCTCCTTATTCCCTTCCAGGGCTCTCTCCCTGGCAGTTTCCCCTCTCTAGGAGCAGGGCACCTCAGTGCTCTGCGACAGCCTCATATAGACATTCAGGGCTCCTACAAATGTGTACAGAGCCTGCTCTTATGCACTAAAAATACAGCACGCTGGAGCAGAGTTGACTAACTGAGGTTGTTGGAGCACGAAAACCGATGTGCTCCAGCAGCCTTCTGCATCACATGTATCAGCATCGGCGCACATCTCCGCGCTGAAAAAATGGCAGTGGGGCATTTTGAAATAAAACACGTTGGATGAGCTTTAGTTCAAAGCATCTCACCACCATTTTTTCAGCATGGGGATGCACGGTAATGCTGATACACATGACACACATGCACCATGTCCTACAACATGTGTAAAAATGCCATCAGTTTCTTCTGGAAGAGTTGCTGCTTTTCCAGGAGAAACCAGGAGTGTACAGATGTTCAGGCATTTTTTTCCAGAATAAAAATGGCCACTCAAGGAGAAAAATAACCTAGAAACAACCAAGGTTAAATCGCTCCACAGAAAAGTATGGGAGAGTGAATGTCTGTACATGATGTGGCTTCTCTCAGAAGAGAACATAGTCCTCCAGCATCCCCAAGACCTTGCCTCCTGGGAGACAGCGTGTAGCTCACTGGACTCTGCCACTCTCCGGCAAAGATCAGAACACACCCTCTTCACAATCCCCACATTGTGCTGTAGAGAAGCAGAGACTGACCATAGCCAATCAGGGCTGCCCTATGCACCAATGCCATCTGTTCCCAGGCAGATTACAGGAGCCCAAAGAACAGACTGAGATGTGTGCACAGGCCTCCCACCCCCCAGCTCCACAGTTTCAGCACTGCAAGCTGTCTGCTCTTCAGGGCCTCAGCATTCAAGTGTCTGTACATGTGACTGGGTAAATTTTTCTCCCAGGTGAATAAACCTGGGAAAATTCTTCCAGATTACCTAAATGTATGTATGTAGCTACAGGGACCTTACTCTAGGCCCTGCTACCATTTTCACAGTTAGGGGCTGGCCCAGTTTTCAGAACAATTTTTTATGTTGCATGATAGTTATGCTTTTGTTTTAACATTAATCTTTAAGAGTAAGCACTACCTGTGGAAATTTACTGGCATAGCTGTACTGGTATAATTAAACTGCCACAGTTATTCTGGTATAAATCCTCCTGTCGGAAGTCTCATTCTAGAAACCTGAATAGATTTTTTTGGCATAGCTTATATGGCCTTCCAAGCAACATAAGCGAAAAGTAGACAAAGGCATGCTTATTTTAGAATAAAAGGGCCCACATGGGGACTAATGCCAGTTATATAATTATACTGCTATAGCTGGGCCAATAAAACTTTCTCATGCAGACAAGCCCTAAAATCTGCATCTTGTACTTGGTTTAACTGTTGTACCACAAAACTAGAAGACAGTAGCAAAAAAAGCTTGCACTCTGGCACAGCCCTAACGAAAGCTACCCAAACTGAACTTTTTTCATGTCTCAGAAGGAGCTATTGATTGAGCCTGCAGCCAGACTCTCTACACACAATTAAAACTTTCCATCAAATTTGACCACCTCTTACTGCCATATAAAACTATGCAGTGATCAAAAGTAGGTATCCATACCAGAAACATACCTTCATTTCCCAACAAAACAAAGCTGTTCTATTCACGTGCCTGTATAATGTTGTAAAATTAATTGTTTTTGTTTGAAAGGATGTACTGGCAAGTTTCAGACACCCTGTGATAGAGGCAACAATCAGACTCAAATGGAATGCATTAATATGACCCCAAGTTTGGAAATTCTCACTGTGGGTTCTTAGAAGACTAGAAATTCCTTGTACAGGAAAAAATAACAATCAATTCTGTCCTATAAACAGGAAATCTAGAAGAGCAAGTCCTCCAGGTTCTCTGATCTTGCATTATCTTTCTCTGATCACTAAACATCCCAGATTCCTGGTCTGGGAAAGCCTCATCACTGCAATCCTGAAGAAAAGTATGCAGAAGGGACTTGCTCCAATTGCTTAAAAATATCAAATCCCCTGTGAGAGATGGAGGATATTTTGCATAGTGAGATCTAGGTTCTTTTTCAGATTGGATACCTGCGTAGGGGTGTAAGAGAATAACTTTCACCAACCTGTATTTCCTTGTGTGGGTTACTCAGGCTTTGAATCTGGGTACAGAGAAGTCAGCCGCAAATACAGCTCCTCCTGCAGCATTCTTTGAGTTGTGAGCTGAAAGGTCTGGGAAAAATGAAAACTTGAGAGTTTACTTCACCAGCTCACCACCACTATTGTCAGCCCAACAGATCTGAGAGCTGGCATACTGGGATACAAAACTACTGCTGGAGGAGAAAAGCGGTAAGTTACCACTCCCTAGAGCATTCAGGGAGCAGGAAGGGAATTGAATTACATTTCCCTCACTATACTGAGAGGCAGATCTAGATGGGGTGCAGTGGTGCAGTTACACCCTGCCCCTGCTTTTTATCGTGTTCTATCTACACCTTAAAAGCAGCTGCCTGGGAGGTGCAGTGGCATTTCTATTCAAGTAGTGCTGAAAAAGTCAATTGACTTCATGGCTCATTACCACCTAACCTGATTCCTGCTAATCTGGCTTTATTCCATAGTGCTAATGCCTCTCTCTCCCTTTTGATGGTCTTGATGTTTCACTGTTCAAACTATTTTTTCCTGCAATTTTGCTGTCGCTTAGCCATTCTTGCTAATGTCTCTCTTGTTTTTCACAGCCCTGTTTTTAGCTCCAGCTAGAAACCTTAACTCAGGTGTAGTAATATTAAGTCAGGTATAGAAATGATTGAAAGTGAAAAATTGGAAGCTCTGATTTCTTTTAAACTGGATTCTGGTTTCTCTTTAACTGCAAAAAATGTGTTGTGTTATATGTAATGTTGTGCCACACCATCTGCGCCCCAGTTTTCAAAACTGTAGTTCTGCCCATGCCTGTACTGTTCTGTTCTAAAAGTTGTGCTTGAGGGGTCAAAGTCTTTTAACAAGTATCCTCATTTAAATCATTCTGCCTACTTTTTAACTTGGTAATTTATTCAGCACCCAATTAGTATGGTAGGTGGTCACTTCTGGCACATTCTTTGGCTATACACAGGACATTTCTGAGCATAGCTGCCAACTCCATGGGTGCTCTGGGGCTCAAGCACCCAATGAAAAAAATTAGCAGGTGCTCAGCACCCATGAGCCGCAGCTGAGGTGTAAAGAAAAAACAAAACGTGCTTTACCGGAAGAAGCAGTGCATTACTTCAACCTGGCTCCGCAGCCTCCGTAAAGATTGGGCATTTCAGCAGGACTTTTTGGAGCTGTTAGCTAAAGCTGATTCAATCAGCTGTTAGATAAAAGTGTCCAAAAAAGCCCCACTAAAGCACCAGATCTTTAGAGACGTTGGTTGAAGTAATGCACTGTTTCTTCTGGGCATGAGCAGGGCATGGTGCTGCTTTCCCACCACCCCTGCAGTTTTCCCCCTCTGTGGTGTAACACACAAACGTAACATGAATTTTGCTTTCAAGAATTTGGGGTGCAGTTCCCCCTGAGCCCCTGCACCAATCTTCATGAAACTTGGCATGCATCATGAGCTCAACAGAGGCTACCATCCCTGCAAGGTGCATCCAAATCAGACACAAAACAACAAAGTTATAGATATTTCTTTGATTCCCCATTATACCCTATGGCCGGATCTCCAAGGCGGTTCTGAAGCCTTTCTGCAGCAGTTCGGAAGCTCCAAACCACTTTGGAAAGTCTAACGAAGCCAGAGCTTTGATCTAGACATGCTGCTTCGGACGCCGAAGTGTCCAAAGCTTCTAGAGATCTGAAGCACGGTCCAAAGCCTCGCACAGCCCTTGTGGGGAGCAAAGACTGCTTCACTCCTCTGAGTCCTGGGTTGACTGATATAGCAGGGCTTAACGTGCCCTTCGAGGCTTCTGCCCCACAGAGCACATCAAAGCCGTCACCTACAGCCCTATTCATGGGACTGCAGGCCCAGGACTCAGCATGGGCCACACAGGGGAGAAGCTACCTCCTGCTCCACATGTTAAAGGCAACATCTGCAGCTCTGTCCCTTCTGCCTGTGACCCCTGCTCAACCTCTTCCCTGGCACTTTAAAGCTGGTACCTACAGCACCCCCCCAAGGCAAAACTCCCATCCAGACCAGGGGAGGAGTGTAGAAATGTTTATTCTTGTGAAAGAAACTCAGGGAATGCACCTTGAAAATCTTCTATTGGAAGGGGCATGTTTTCCCTGGGAGAAACTGAATAAACATAGCCTCTGATGCAGGCAGTCTAGTAATGGTTTTCATGCTGACCTGGGATGTGATCATGCACAAATCTCTTGGTCTATAAGGGACAGATTTGTAAAGATAGTTAGGTACCTAAAAATGGAGAAAAACATTTAGTAGGATTTTCAAAAGGCAATGGAAGTTAAGTGCCTACACGCTTTTGAAAATTACATTAGGCATATATCTACGTCTTTAAGGCACCCAAAGAACTTTAAAAACTGGGGCCTTAGGATCCTAAATCCTATTGCTTTTCAGTGAAACTTAGATTCCTACAGACCTAAGTGAGATTTGAAAATGGAACTTAGGCTCCTAAACCATATAAGTGTGGGGGTTTTTTATTTCATCTCAAATCCTTTTGCAACTAATATTTCACCCATCTTTAACAAAATGAAAAATAATGATAATGATGTACTGTGGTTACCTTTATTCTACAGGACAGAGTATATATTTACAAGGCTAAAATATAAAACTCCAGTGTCTCTGGTATTTTATCAATGCGGTTCACCTTCTGCTTGGGGCTGTGAAAATTCCAAGTGCCATGCTTAAAGTAACTGAGATAAAAGGCAAATATGTTTAATAGGCCATGATGGATTTAGGAGTCAGATTAGATCCAGGCTCATAGGCAAGATGTTTCCATAAGAGTTACCTCAATCACTTTGCATGGTAAGAATGTCATTCCCATTTACTGTTTTGCTTTAATCAGAGTCCTGTGCACATGCTGCCTTTGTTTTGGGTGACTGTTCATACTACAGATTACACTGACAATGCCAATAACATTTAACACCCACTTCCCCTCTCCCCCACTCAGAAATAGAGTACATTCTTTTTATGTAACATGCAAAGGCAGCTAACATTGAAAGAAAAGGGATTCAAGGCAAATGTTCTAGGAAATGTGACTAGAATAAGTTTCTTCTGAAGTTCTGTAATCACAAGTAATAATTTATTCCTTTTTCTCCTAAGACTCAGAAATCATATTTTAGTTGCTTGTCAGGAGCAGCATTTTGAGAAGCGATTCAACCTTTATCAGCATTCAGCTACATTGTAATTCACTAATAATTAATGTAACATTAAAATATAGTCTTACCTTTCCAGATGCCGCTAGGTGTTCATTCTTTGATTAATTTAGTATTTATTGCAATAACAGGATCACCATTAAGTCATTTAACATAAATGTCAATTGCAGTATAACTTCCAGTGGAATTTAGTTGCAGCCAGAAACGTGCTGTATACTGTCTGACTGCATGCCATCTTTTAATCCTCTGGAGTTCTTTTTCGATGTGCCTGTTAACAATCATCTTTTAAGGCTGCCCAATGTGCCTGTTTTAAAATAACAACAGGATTTTTTTTCTGCAAAAGCCTCACAATACTTCCTATCTTATACCTAACTGCTTCATATATATTTGATCCAAAGCTTTGCCACAAGAAGAAATCAAAATATACTACAAGAATGAAAAACTACAAGAAGGAATGAAAGAATAAAGCAAAAATAAGACTCTTAAACAGCAAATATCATTTTTTCACATTTGAATAGTATTAACAAACTTTTAGGGCAACCAGATAACAGTTTATCAGTGTTGAAGGCATAATTCTTCTATTCCTGTGCCCCTTATTGATACGAGTGACTCCATTAGTATCGAGAAAACTAGGGTCCAAAATTTAAAAGCTATTTAGTCGATTAAGGTTCAGGTCAGTGCCTAGCAGAACTTTCAAGTCCCCATGCTGCAATCTCCCATTGCTATTAATGCAAGTTGTGTGCCTAGGTATTTTCAAAAATTCCTATGGCACCAATCCGTATCCTTAGGTACCTAATTACCTTTGCAAACCATCTATAGTCTGGAATGTGAGCCAGACTTTTAAAGGACCTTCATCCTCAGGAGCCCAACACCTACTGAATTTTAGTGGGATTAAATTTAACTCCTTGAGATTCCTCTGAAACTCAAAGCCTATGTCCTCTGGCAAGGGCTACAGGATTGGGGCATGGTTCAACTGTAGTAGGCAGCACCTCCTCTTCTCATCCAGTCCCATACAACCTTAACTACTAAGGGATTTTTAGCCATAGGTAGAACTAGAATTACGGAAAGGGGGTGCAGATGGTGTGGCACAACATCACATATAACACAACATGGTTTTTTTTTCTGGTTAAAGAGAAGCCAGAAGATTTACTAAGATGCTAGGGACCTAGAGCTATGTAATTCCATTTAAGATCAAAGCAAAAACAAATATACCTTTATAGGAATGTGCACTATGTTGCTAGATTATATTAAAATTTAAAAAGCACAACATACTTGGCAAAAAAATGGTCAAAAGATATCATTTAATAAGTCCTGTAGTCATTATAGTTAAATGTACATCTCTTATTTGGGTTTGTAAAACAAAATCTAATCCTCTTGAGTGTCTTTGATGGTGCCTCCAATACTTCACTGTCAGTCATTTCTACACTTGACTTAATATTAGTACACCTGAGTTAAGGTTTCCAGCTAAAGCTAAAAACAGGGCTGAAGAAAGGATAGTTTGAATTGTGAAACATCAAGGCCATTAAAAGGGAGAGCGGGGCATTAACACTGTGGAATAAAGATAGATTAGCAGGAATCAGATAGAGGGTATTGAGCCATGAAGTCAATTGACTCTTTCAGTGCTGCCTAAATAGAAATGCCACTGCATCTCCAAGGCAGCTGCTTTTAAAGTGTGGGTAGAGCAGGAATAAAAGGGGATGGTTTGTAGATCCACCTCTGGATTTGGCTGCTCCGAATCCCAGACTCAGGATCACAAGAATAACGCTTGTGCCACAGCAAGGGAGTGTGGGCCATGATTATGGTGGCGGTGCGTCAAAGCTCTGCACATCCAGAAATATTCATGAAGGGTTCAATTCTGCTCTGTGAATGGGATTACCCACTGGATGGAATCAAGAATTGCTCTCCACAGCAGGGAGAAGGTTCTTACAGCACCATTTATAAACAGCATGACACATACAAGAGCCAATTCTATGCAAGTGACTTCAGTGCTATGTCTAAAACAAAGCAAACCTATTAAATAATCACTATACTTGTCTAAAAGGATAGCTTTTCATTCAAACAAAGCAATGCTAAATAGTCTGTTGCCTGCATTAGCTTCAGTATCACTTGTCTAATATTATGCACACATTTACAATTTCAGTACACTAGTTTTCACTTAGGAGCCCCGGACAAGGAACTTCACTGCAACTGAAGGACATTTCTACGAGGCTTCATTTCAGCTCTTTGGGGATAACAAAACCAAGCAAACCTTTTACAGCTTAAAAAGCCACATTATCATTTAATTGAAATTCTCTCCATATTTAACTAGTAACAAAAAGAAAGGAACACATAATGTTGGCTGCATACAAACCAAATGCCACAAAAAATGTAAATATTTCTATGGGCTCACTTGTGACAAGTCTGTGAGTGGGGTTGGTTAAACAGAAAAGAATGTTACCCACCCACAGAAAACCACATATAATGAAAAACAGAAAATTAAAGGTTTTCTTTAGCACAGGAATAGAGTCCTCTGCATTGTAACACCAGAGTCATTGAGTAGATTCTAAGAAATGGCACTGAAATAGCATGATACAAACAAATATGAATTCTCAGCACACACAGCAAACAGCAGCAGCAACAGCAAAACAGCTTCGCTCAGTCCTTATAAAGAATAAGGTCAGGTTTCTCAAGGTATTTAGATAGCTAATCTGCTCCCAGGCATTGGAAAATCCCACATACTTGTCTCCTTAGGCATCTAAATTCTCTTGAAAATATGGCCTTAAATCTCCATCTTTAAGTCATTCCCTGCACCACATAATTCTGCTGGTATCTCATCTCCAGTACGATTTAATATACCCATCAAAATATGTTCTACATTTCCCTGAGTATGAATGCCTCCATATGCTTGCTGTGTATTCATGTTATACAATTGCCAATTCACCTTGCTGTATTACTCCCCTGGGCTCTAATTTCAATAAAAGATCCCATATGCTTTTTCTCATTGAGGAACATCCTCCTTAACCCTGTGACCCATTTATCCACAGCAGCATCATTGACATAGCTTGTAAAGACAGATGATCTTGAACCCAAAGACATAAAAACTAGTCATGCTCATAAAAGGAGCATGACTCTTCTCATGGAGAGGACCCGACAACACACAAGCCTAAGAAGAGATCCTCAGCACATGTTTCTCATTGTTCTAGTCATGTCACTGGACATGCAAATAGATGTGTGAATAACTGGATTTTGTTGTTGTTCAATAGCTCAACCAAAAAAACTGAAAAATATTTTTTTCAGGCCAAACCAACTGCCAAAATGAAACCTCCTCAAAAAAAAGGTGGGGTTGGGAGAGAGAAAGGATAACAAAATATTTTATTTGATTAAAGACTTTTGTTTAATATATTTAGGTTAATTTTTTTATTTTTTACTATATAAGGATAGTTTCAAGCAGTGCTGCACAAACACTCTATCATAGAATCATAGAAAATTAGGGTTGAAAGGAACCTCAGGAGGTCATCTAGTCCAACCCTCTGCTCAAAGCAGGACCAGCCGCAAGTAGATCATCCCAGCCAAAGCTTTGTCTATCCAGGTTTTGAAAACCTCCAAGGATGGAGATTCCACCACATCTCTGGGTAGCCTGTTCCAATGTTTTACTACCCTTCAAGTGTGAAAACTCTTCCTAATATCTAACCTAAACTTCCCTGCTGCAACTTGAGACTGTTAACTCCTTGTTCTGTCAACTGCACCACTGAGAACAGTCTAGCTCCAACCTCTTTTGAACCCTCCTTGAAAGATGCTATTAAGTCCCCTCTCAGTCTCTTCTTCTCTAAACTAAATAAGCCCAGTTCCCTCAGTCTTTCCTCATAAGTCAAGCTCCCCAACCCCCTCACTATTTTTGTCACCCTCCACTGGACTCTCTCAAATTTGTCCACATTCTTTCTATAGTGGGGGCCCCAAAACTGAACACATTACTCCAGATGTGGTCTCACCAGTGCTGAATAGAGGAGAATAATCACTTCCCTTGACCTACTGACAACACTCCTACTGATGCAGCCCAGTATGCTGTCAGCCTTCTTGGCAACAAGGGCATGCTGTTGGCTCATATTCAGCTTATTGTCCACTCTAAGTCCCAGGTCCTTTTCTGCAGAGCTGCTGCCCAGCCAGTCAACCCCCAGCCTGTACTGGTGCATGGGATTGTTTCATCCTATGTGCAGGACTTTGTCCTTGTTGAACCTCATGAGATTTCTTTTGGCCCAATCCTCCAAGTTGTCGAGGTCATTCTGAATCCTAGCCCTACCCTCCAGTGTATCTACTACTCCCCCCAGCTTGGTGTCATCTGCAAACTTGCTGAGGGTGCGCTCTATTCCATCTTCTAGGTTGCTGATGAAGACATTGAATGAAACCGGTCCCAGGACCAACCCCTGGAGCGCTCCACTTGATACCAGCTGCCATCTAGACATCGAGCCATTGATTGCTACTTTCTGAACCCGATGCTCCAGCCAGTTTTCTATCCACCTTACAGTCATTCATCCAGCTCATACTTCCTTAGCCTGTACTTGACTATATTACCTTGAATACCAACCTATACAGTACAGGGCAGTGTTATACAAATATATACAATCTACCTCTGTGTGCCTTAGCTCCAGACCCAGAAGCAGTATCAGCTGTGTTAGTACTGCACTGTGCCCAGGGTAACAAGCTGCGCTTCCCAGCAGAGCTAACTCAGTACTGCTTTCTGTTCAGGAGCTAGTGCATATAGAGCTTGCTCCAGTATCATTCTGCATGGCACTGTTTGCTTTATCTACTCCAGTTGCTAACATCTCCAGGGGTCTGAGATAGACTATTGGGGTAAAGGGTCATCATGGGCAGATCCCTTACATTAGCTGCAGGCTCATGGGCTTGGTATGGGATCTACTAAGGAAGATCTTTGCTACTAGAGACTCCTAGTGTGATCATCAATAATGGCTGTAGGGTGCTTTGCACCAGAACTGAATAATAAAATGTCCAGCAAAGTGTGAAGTCTGCCACATAATGCTCACAATTATTATGCTTAACAGGCTCCAGAGAAAAATACATTGGTTTTAGTTTTAAAAATCAGCTTTTCTGATTGTCTTCCCAGCCTCAGTCAAACACCCAAGACAACACTGGCAGTTGCTTGTTTTATCCAGAGAAGGATTTAAAATTGCTGAGCAGTGCCACACGAAATAACTGTCTCTCACTGACTTAGGCACTCAGTTCTGCTGCTGTCTACATGCAGAACTTCTACTGCATGTAGTAGAAGGCTCATGCACAGAAAAGATGCAGACTCTGATTTTTCATGACAGGAAATGTTTTCACATACAAATTCAACAAATGAATCCAAATTAGTTTTTCAAAGCTATCCCCATCCATTCCTGGAGCTTACAGGAATCTAAAGAAATTCCACAAGCGTATGCTTAATATAGACGCTCCTGGTGAATCTCAGCCCATGGCTATTCCACTACCTGACAACAGAAAACCACTTCTGTGCCAAAAAGCACTCCAGCAGTCAGACTCTGAACAGCCATCCAGCACCACCACCAGTCAACAAAGTAAATGGCAGCCTAAATGATTTTTTCCCCTCTGCACCTCTCACAGCACCTTTCAGCTCTTAACAACTGACCATTTAATTAGTTTACACTCTTTTTTCTTTTCAGTAATTATGCTCCAGCCATGCAAAACCTGTTTCACAAGAATAATCCTTTCATTTCTACAGATTTCTCCAACATCAGTATAAACCAGAATTTAACTCAGTTGATGTCAGTGTAGTTACAGTGGTGTGAAACTGCACACAAAGGAGCATAGACTCAGTCCTGATGGGATTGCTCAGAAGGTAAACCTCACATAAGGCCCAGCAAAACCAAGCCTCTTGTTGAGTATTTTCATTATTTGATTACATCCTCTTTATGTGTTCAACAATTAGCAAGTTCAAGTTTAAACCTGACAGAATAAGTCATTCAGGTGCCTTATAAAAGTTGCTCTAAAAATGTGAATTGTTTTATTATCTAAACTTTGAAACAGTTGAGGCTGTTTCTTCCCATACAGGTTACAGAAAGTTTTAAGCTAATGCTAAGGTTCTCTCTCCCTCTTATATTTTTTCATATCTCATAATTTTTATGCAGAGATAATAAGAGTTAGTAGACCATAAAATATCATTTTCTATTTAAGGCATGCATTTATGTTAGCTCCATTGGGCTAGAAACTCTATGGTTTAGTTCCATCACTAGTATAACTACACTGGCTCCACTGATGTTGTACTAAGAATAAATTTGGCCTCATGTTTCTTAAAGAATATACTATAATAGACTGCTATTACAATCTGTGCCTTATATCCCTGCATCCCCTTCCCCTCCATCTGCCCCCTCCTTTTTTGTTACTGTCATCAATTACTATGCTATGCATAATAAAGGCTTGTGTTTTTTTCCTTTTATAGAATCCTAGAAAAATATACCTGGACAGGATCTCAAGAGACCATCTAATTAAACTCACTGCTAAAGACAGGATCACTCCTCTATAAACCATGCCAAGCTGTATATACTATATGAACTGAATCTAACGCACTGTAATGTGAATGTGTGACAGCAGGCGGAGCAGCCCTGCTGACTGGATTTGGACTACAACCCTCAGGAGTCCCCAGGGGGAACAGTCCTGCAGAACTGTGCTGACTGCACATATACTACAACCCCCAGGCACACTGGGTGCGGGGAGACAAAGGGAGAGGAAGCAGGATGCAGTGGCTGGAGGAAACATGTGGCTGGAGGACCCGGAGGAGTGGCAGAGCTGGGACTGCAGGCTGTAGCTGTTGGACTCAGATGTGGAAGCACATGCAGACAGCAATTGAGCACTCTCAGGACCAGAGAGGCTGGTCTGGAGAACCTTTGGAGGTGTGGGAGGGTTTAGGTTTCTTGAGTGTATGTGTGGTACATACACTCAAGAAACCTTGAACCTTCCTACACCCCTGTGGTAGTGCTCACTACCTGTTATCCATTCTTGAATGAATTCACCACAGTATTACAGTGACTGTCAAGCAGTCAGCATGAGACTCATGAAGGTCTCAGTGGCACGTGCTGCACAAACTGCAATTATTTTCATTGAGCTTTAACACCGACTCATTCTCTTCCTCCTGCTATTTATTACTTCATTTATAGTTTTACTTGAACAATACTTGCTTCTGTGTGTATTTCTCCTTTGGTATACATAGATTTGTGAAACATATTTAGTATGCGGCTCCTAGCCATCCTGCCCTCCAGCTCCCAAACTAACGAGGATAGGGCTAGGTTAACTCAAATATGAGACCTATTTTTTCTGGGGAAGTGAACGTTTAGCATGAAGAATCTTGGTGAACCAAGTATGATGAAAGCTTTGCCATTGACTTCAATGGAGTCAGGATTTCATGCCTACAGTCTGCAGAAAGTGATCTTCCTCCCAAGCTGGTTTTGACTAGTGCCCAAATAGACTGCTAGGGCCACTGCTTTTTGAAAGTGACATCATAGATTCATAGATGTTAGGGTCGGAAGGGACCTCAATAGATCATCGAGTCCGACCCCCTGCATAAGCAGGAAAGAGTGCTGGGTCTAGATGACCCCAGCTATCTAGATACTCATCTAACCTCCTCTTGAAGACCCCCAGGGTAGGGGAGAGCACCACCTCCCTTGGGAGCCCGTTCCAGACCTTGGCCACTCGAACTGTGAAGAAGTTCTTCCTAATGTCCAGTCTAAATCTGCTCTCTGCTAGCTTGTGGCCATTGTTTCTTGTAACCCCCGGGGGCGCCTTGGTGAATAAATACTCACCAACTCCTTTCTGTGCCCCCGTGATGAACTTAAAGGCAGCCACAAGGTCGCCTCTCAACCTTCTCTTGCGGAGGCTGAAAAGGTCCAGTTTCTCTAGTCTCTCCTCATAGGGCTTGGTCTGCAGGCCCTTGACCATACGAGTTGCCCTTCTCTGGACCCTCTCCAGGTTATCCGCATCCTTCTTGAAGTGTGGCGCCGAGAATTGCATGCAGTACTCCAACTGTGGTCTGACCAGCGCCCGATAGAGGGGAAGTATCACCTCCTTGGACCTATTCGTCATGCATCTTCCAGTGACATGTAAAACTGAAGCTGTGATGACTTGTTAAATAGAGCTGGTCAAAGTCCAAAAACCTATTTTTGCAAAAAATTCAAAGTTGTTTTCATTTTAGTTTAATATTGACTTTGATCGTCTTTTTCCAAGATTTTTTGTGATCTTTCATCTTCCACAGAATTATCAAAAATTACACTGAGATCATATAAATGGTTACAGGAAATGGTCTTCTCTCGTTTAGATCCCAATTTCAACAACTTTTATAACCAAGTTAAAAGATTAAAGCAATCCATTTTTCATGAAAAGCACTGATGATTTTATATGAAGAATTTCGTTTTCACAAAAGCCATTTTTAATGAAAAAAATCCAATCAGAAAATATTAATCAGCTCTACATGCGACCAGAGTGCAACAGTGTCTATACAACTGTCAGAATAAGAATGTTAAACCAAATGTCCTGCCAAATTCCCATTCAGATAGCTGCATTCCCCTGTATTTAACTTCAGTGAGGTTTCTACTTGAGGATATTACATACTTCCTGTCTGAAACTATGGTTGCTGTTAAACAGCAACTGAAGCAATTCTTCTGCATAGCATCATGCATCTGTTAAACAGATATGGCATTTTGGGTCCTTCAGATGTAATGCATTATAAAAAAGTAAAACAATCATAATTTCATTGTGTGTGTGTGTGTATATATATATATACACACATATATATACACATACGCACACACACACACACACACACAGAGGCAACCTCTGCTTAGCACTCTTAATTGGTTCCTGAAAACCGAGTGTTAAGTGAAACGAGCATTAAGCAAAACTGAAAGTATTTGACAACCCCAGATTCCGACCAGAAATGTTTTTAATGACCCAAGATGGTGACCGTGAGCGTTATAGCAAAACTCGCTGAGCACTAAGTGAAATCAGGTATAAATTTAAGCGAGCTAAGTGAAACAGCCTTAAGTGGAGTTGCCTGTGTATGTGTGTGTGTATATATATGGCTTAGTCTGTTTGTCTGTATGGCTGTCTGTGTGTCTGTCTGTCCATAACACTTTTGGCCAACTGCGCATGTGCTGCTGACAGGGTGAACAGAGGATGGCTGCATGGGCCTGGGCTGCTCAGGCCCAAGTTTGAGCCGCTGCCACGGAAATTTGTGGTGGCGGCAAACATGCCCTGGCCACCTGAGCAGTGGGGCTTCCCCATGCCTCCCTGTCTGAGGGTGAAGGGGAGGGTCATGGTGGTGGTGTCCCCCCCACCGCCTGTCCCCACTGCCCCCCAGAACAGCTGGCAGGGAGGGGAAGGTGGCAGGCAGGGAGGGAGGGAAGGATGGAGGGAGGGGAGCGAGGCAGGGGAAAGTGAAGGGGGGGGTCATGGTGGCAGCTGTTGTCGGAGCCAGATGGTGGGGAGGGAGGGAAGGGAGTGTGAAGGGGGCCCTGACAACAGCCGGCAGGGAGGGGAAGGCAGCAGGGAGGGAGGGAAGCTGCGCAGACCTGGGTGGGTGCGGGGCAGGGGGAGGCACAGTGTGGGGGTCATGGCGGTGTCTGTTGTCAGGACCAGGCAGCAGGAAAGAAAGAAAGGGGAGGAAATGGGGAGGGGAGGGGGTGTCACGGTGGCAGCGCCCCTCCCCCCTCTACCTAGGCCCTCCAACAGCTGGTAGGGAGGGAGACGCGGCAGGGAGGAAGGGAGGGGAGGAGAGGCAGGGGAAGCCCTGCTGCAAGGCGAAGGTGGGCAGGGGGAAGGAGCCCCCATGCTGGAGGCAGCAGGAGGAGGTGGTGGTGGTGGTGGTGGTGGAGGGAGTCTACATGGCCAGTCCCGAAGGGTGAGTGGGGGGCGAGGAGGGGCCATGTAAACACTCCCTGAAATCCATCATTCTTGATGGGCAATTAGCTAGTTTTTGTACACATACACACACACACTGAAATTATAATTACACACACAGAGAATCATAAAAAGATAAGATTGGAAGGAACCTCAGGAGGTCATCTAGTCCAACCCCCTGTTCAAAGCAGGACCAGCCCCAACTGGATCATCCCAGCCAAAGCTTTGTCTAGACAGGTTTTGAAAACCTCCAAGGATGGAGATTCCACCACATCTCTAGGTAACCTGTTCCAGTGTTTTACTACCCTCTTAGTGAGAAAATTCTTCCTAATATCTAACCCAAACTTCCCTGCTGCAACTTGAGATGGTTGCTCCTTGTTCTGTCATCTGCCACCACTGAAAACAGTCTAGCTCCATCTTCTTTTGAACCCCTCTTCAGGTAGTTGAAGGCTGCTATTAAATCCTCTCTGTCTCCTTTTCTCTAGACTAAGCAAACCCAGTTCCCTCAGCCTTTCCTCATAAGTCATGTGCCCCACCCCCTCACCATTTTTATTGCCCTCTCCTGGACTCCCTCCAATTTGTCCACATCTTTTCTGTAGTGGGGGCCCAAAACTGAACACAGGACTCCAGATGTGACTTTATCAGTGCTGAATAGAGGGGAATAATCACTTTCCTTGACCTACTGGCCAGGGGTGACACGTAGGGGGTGCATGCGAGTGTACGTGCATCCCCTGAGCGTGGCAGTGCATCCCCTACAAAAATGTGCCACTGACCTGCGGGCGGTCGCTGCTCACCACCAACACCACTGGTGGTGTCAGCGGGCAGTCCGTGATCCCCACAGGCTGCTGCTGCCACTGCTGACAGGGACTGCAAGTGGTCACTGACCCTTGGTTGGAGCTCGCCACCCCCCCTACCCCAACTGCAGGAGTTCCCCTCCCACTGCCACTGTGCCCCTCCAGGTGCTGGGGGCATGCGTTGTTCACACTATTGGCAACAGACTATAGATTCATAGATTCATAGACGTTAGGGTCGGAAGGGACCTCAATAGATCATCAAGTCCGACCCCCTGCATAAGCAGGAAAGAGTGCTGGGTCTAGATGACCCCAGCTAGATACTCGTCTAACCTCCTCTTGAAGACCCCCAGGGTAGGGGAGAGCACCACCTCCCTTGGGAGCCCGTTCCAGACCTTGGCCACTCGAACTGTGAAGAAATTCTTCCTTATGTCCAGTCTAAATCTGCTCTCTACTAGCTTGTGGCCATTGTTTCTTGTAACCCCCGGGGGCGCCTTGGTGAATAAATCCTCACCAATTCCCTTCTGTGCCCCCGTGATGAACTTATAGGCAGCTACAAGGTCGCCTCTCAACCTTCTCTTGCGGAGGCTGAAAAGGTCCAGTTTCTCTAGTCTCTCCTCGTAGGGCTTGGTCTGCAGGCCCTTGACCATACGAGTTGCCCTTCGCTGTACCCTCTCCAGGTTATCTGCATCCTTCTTGAAGTGTGGCACCCAGAATTGCATGCAGTACTCCAACTGCAGTCTGACCAACGCCCTATAGAGGGGAAGTATCACCTCCCTGGACCTATTTGTCATGCATCTGCTGATGCACAATAAAGTGCCATTGGCTTTTCTGATGGCTTCGTCACACTGCCAGCTCATGTTCATCTTGGAGTCCACTAGGACTCCAAGATCCCTTTCCACCTCTGTGCCACCCAGCAGGTCATTCCCTAGGCTGTAGGTGTGCTGGACATTTTTCCTCCCTAGGTGCAGCACTTTGCATTTCTCCTTGTTGAACTGCATCCTGTTGTTTTCTGCCCACTTGTCCAACCTATCCAGGTCTGCCTGCAGCTGTTCCCTGCCCTCCGGTGTGTCCACTTCTCCCCATAGCTTTGTGTCATCTGCAAACTTGGACAGAGTACATTTCACTTCCACGTCCAAGTCGCTGATGAAGACATTAAAGAGTATCGGTCCAAGGACCGAACCCTGCAGGACCCCACTGCCCACACCCTTCCAGGTCGAGACCGACCCATCTACCACGACTCTTTGGGTGCGACCCTCTAGCCAATTCGCCACCCACCGGACTGTGCAGTCATCCACATCACAGCCTCTTAACTTGTTCACCAGTATGGGGTGGGATACCGTATCGAAGGCCTTCCTGAAGTCTAAGTATACGACATCCACCCCTCCTCCTGTGTCCAGGCGTTTCGTAACCTGGTCATAGAAAGAGACTAGGTTGGTCAGGCACGATCTGCCCGCCACAAACCCGTGCTGGTTTCCCCTCGGCATAATTTGCCCTGCCGGGCTCTCACAAATGTGAGCCTTGATAATTTTTTCAAATACTTTACCAAGGATGGAGGTGAGACTGACCGGCCTATAGTTGCCCGGGTCCTCCTTCCTCCCCTTCTTGAAAATGGGGACCACGTTAGCCCTTTTCCAGTCCTCCGGGACTTGGCCCGTGCGCCACGAGCATTCGAATATTCCCGCCAGTGGCTCTGCAATGATGTCGGCCAGTGCCTTCAGCACCCTCGGATGGAGCCCATCCGGGCCTGCCGACTTAAAGGCATCCAGTTCTTCCAAGTGAGTCTGCACCACCTCAGGATCTACGTATGGAAGTCTGGCGCCTTGCTGCTGCCTCTCTACAACCCCAGTGAGAGACTTGTCGTGCCCCTCACTTAGGAACACTGAGGCAAAGAACTCGTTGAGGAGTTCAGCCTTGTCCCCCCTATCTGTCACCAATTGTTCAGACCTGCCAATGCAGCCCAGTATGCCATTACCTTCTTGGCAACAAAGGCACACTACTGTCTTATATTAAACTTATTGTCCACTGTAACCCCTGGGTTCTTTTCTGCAGAGCTGCTGCCCAGCCAGTCAGCCCCCAGCCTGCACCCCAGCCAGTTTTCTATCTACCATTCATTCAGACCATACTTCCTTAGCTTGCCTGTGAAAATGTTGCGGGAAACTCTATCAAAAGCTGACTGTTTCTAATCACCTTTTTCTGCTCCAAGTGCTTAGAAATGAATTCCTGGAGGATCCACTACATAGTTTGGGATCCTCCATGTGGTAAAAAAGGTCCCAATCAGGACTGAGGTGAGGCTGACTGGTCTGTAGTTTCCAGGATTCTCCTTTTTCCCTTTCTTAAATATGGGCACTATGTTTGCCCTTTTCCAATCATCTGGAACTTCTCCTGGTCACCATGAGTTGCCAAAGATGATGGCTAATGGCTCTGCAATCACATCAGCCAACTCCTTCAGCATCCTTGGGTGCACCTCAACTGGCCCCATGGACTTGTACACGTCCAGCTTTTCTAAATAGTCATTAACCTGGTCTTTCACCACTAAGAGCTGCTCACCTTCTCACCCACACTTTCCCTGATCCTCCTCTTGCAACCGAGGTACTTGTAGAAACCCTTCCTGTTACCCTTAACATACCTTGCTAGGTGCAGTTGCACTTTGGCCTTCCTGACTTCATCTCTGCATACCCAAGCAGTGCTCTTATATTTGTCCCTAGTTATTTGTCCAAGTTCCTACTTCTTATAAGCTTCCTTTTTGTGATTTAGTTTACTGAAGAGTTTAGTTTACTGCTAAGCCTAGCTCATCTTCTGCCACACTTGCTAGTCTTCCTGTACATCGGGATGGTTTGTTCCTGCACTCTGAGTAAGGCTTCTTTGAAGTACACCAAGCTCTCCTGGACTCCTCTCCCCTTCAGTCTGGCTTCCCAGTGGACCCTGCCTATGAGTTCCCTGAGTAAGTCAAAGTCTGCTTTTCTGAAGTCCTTACTTCACTGCTCTCCATCCTTCCTTTCCTCAGGATCCTGAACTCAATCATCTCGTGGTTACTGCTGTCCAAGTTGCCATCCGTTACTACATTCCCCACCAATTCTTCTATGTTTGTGAGCACCAGGTCAAGAAGAGCCTGGCCCCTAGTTGGTTGCTCCAACACTTGCACCAGAAAGTTGTCCCCAGTACTCTTCAAAAATGTCCTGGATTCCTTTGCACTGCTATATTTCCCTTTCAGCAGATGTCAGGGTGATTGAAGACCCCCATGAGAAACAAATATATATATAACCTGAAGGTGCAATGCACTCAAAAGTCCATGTTGAATCCTGAGAAAATACCGATTCTCCAACAATCACAAAGTATTTATGTACCACTGTGACAGAAACCGTTGAGAAAGGTGTCAGAACATTATACTATAGTTCAAACAGAACCCTTTCTTTTTCCTTCTGTCTACAAAATAAGGTGTAGAACAGTGGTTTTCAACCTTTATAGACTCAAGACCCTTGTTAGATTTGAGGCACCCCTCAGAAAATGCCAACTCTTAGTTTCCCTGCTCACCACTCACCGCCACCACCAGCGGCGGCTGCGGGCAGTCCCCGCTCACTGCTCACCACCATGGCGCACCACAAGTCACAGGAGGCACGAGTCGTTCATGATCTCAAGGCACCTCACAGTGCCACAGCATCTTAACTGAGAATCACTCCTGTACAGTGTTCAGAAGGAGCCTGAAAAGATCTATAAAAAATGATTGTTTCTATGCCTTAGAGGTCACAATTTTACAGAATTTCTTCCCTTAAATATATTTATCTGGCCCCTACAGCCAATGCTCTGGGATTCTCAGTTTGATCAGTCCTGGAGCTGTCTAATCCTGCAACTGAATCTGCTGCTAGTGTGACAGCTGGCAACAAAGCAAATGGAATTAGAGGTGATATTTAAAGGGCTTTTAGTCACACAGCCCTGAGTAAGCAGGAAGCAATGAAGACCTTCCTGGTGGATGGGAGGGGATACATGTGTTCTATCATCCTATGAAACCTTAGGATGTGTCAAAATAAAAGTTATCTGAGCAACCTTAATTTATACCAGGTTTACATAAACATCATGACACTTATCTTTCATTACCTAATCACAGGCTACTGTATGCCATAGGACCCCTATGTTATTTAGTGCATATGGCTGAATAGTACTCACTGGGCACATCTACACAAGATGTTTACTGTGGAATTCCTAATTAGCTCCACAGTAAACATCTTGGTTTCTACACATGAAGCTCTACTAGGGCACAGGAAACTAATAAACTCTGCAGTAGGTTAGCTTCTAAATACAAGTACTATCCTGCTGCAGAGTTTTTTCATGTGCAGCAATGCACGTGTAGATGCTAACGAGGCTGGCTGGGGCATGAGGGTGCTTAAGTGCAGGGGCTGTCTGCTGGCTAGCCCCACACTAAAGCACCCTTATACCCTAGCTAGCTCCTCCACAGCACATTGACCTGGGTCAGAGCAGCCCCTGGGCTGGCAGGGTGACCCTGGGGCCCCCTGCCAGCCAGAGCTACTCGACTCTGGCTCAATGTGCTGCAGTCCTGGGTGCATGTTCAAACAGAATTTAAATGTGAACCTGGGAGCAATAAACTTAATATGTGGCAGAGTGTATTGCTTTGAATTAACTGCATGTGTAGACACACCCACTGAGATAGGGTGTTCACATCATGACTAATTAGCCTGCTGTCTGGGCCATAGCTCCTGACTGTCCTGGAAGTATAAGGACAATAACAAAAGCCATACTGCTTACACAAGGAGGAAAAAAAAATGCCTTGCTTTCTCCCCACTGCACAGCACTAGTAGAAACGAAAACAATCTGTAGTTAGCTATACTTCTCGTTTGTTCTTCTTCAACTTGATTTGCGCCGGCATTCGTGCCGGAGGGCGGGCAGGAAGGGCCATGAGGGAGACTCCTGCAAGGGTAGAGCAAAGTCACCACACAACTCTAAGTAAACAGCAACTTATACAATGGTGTGGACGTGGAGTGCTGCTAGGGCCCCTGTCCGGGGGGCGCTGCCTGCCTGGGGCTTGTCAGAGGCCTCCACCCAGACAGTGCCCATGGGGGGCCTGGCGTCCACCTGCCCCCCGGCCTGTGGGGGATGCCCAGCAGGGCTGGGGGGGCAGGGAATGGGGGCCCCACACCTGTCCTGCAGGTGCCTGTCTTAGGGCCCTGGAGGTGCAGAAGAGGGAGCTCCAGGAGGAGGTTAGTAGGCTGAGGGGAATCAGGGAGGCAGAGAATGAAATTGATGGTTATTCCCTTTCCCTGCAGGACCATGCACACAAGAAAGAAGCACCCCGGGAGGTGCCGTCCACTGCTGAGTGGCAGACGGTCACAACCAGAACCAGGGCTGCTCGCAGCAAAGCAGTACCAGTTCCTCCAGTCCAGCTGGATAACAGGTACAAGGCTCTGGCAACTCTGCAGGAGAAGGAAAGAGAGGAGGAAACCTCCAGTGAGGAGGCAACTCCACTCTCTTCATGCTCCGAACAGGCTGAAGGAGCCAAACAGACCCAGAAGAGGAAGCATCAAGTGATCATCATAGGCGACTCCATCCTGAGAGGTATGGAGGGCCCCATCTGTCGCCAGGACCCCTCAACACATGAGGTGTACTGCCTCCCCGGAGCAAAGATTCAGGATGTGACAGGCATGATCCAGGCCATGATTCAGTCCACTGATTACTACCCCATGGTCCTAATCCATGTGGATACTAATGATGCGGCCAGGAGAAGCCCTGATCACCTGATGATGGACTACCATGCTCTGAGGGGCGTGCTGAGGGAGATAGGAGCACAGGTGGTATTCTCCTCTGTCCTACCAGTGAGCAGATGTGGAAGACAACATGAGACCTGCATCATAGAGAACAACTGGCGGCTTCGGGAATGGTGTCTCGAGGCAGGCTTCGGCTTCCTAGACAATGACCCACACATCACAATGAGAGACGTGCTCAGGTGGGATGGGCTTCACCTTTCCCCCAAAAGTAAGCATGTGTTCTCTTCTAGGTTGGTGATCTTCTCCGGCGGGCTTTAAACTAGGCTCATCAGGGGACAGGGAAGATGAAGGCGGAGGAAGCCTTGAACCAAAAAACCAAGAGACACCCACAAGGACAGCCCAGCCTAGACCGATGACAAGCAAACCAAATACCCAAGTAAGCAACAGGGGCCCGGGTAGTACTGAGATTAGGGGGCTAGTGCACACATCTTCAAGAGGCCCCAAATACCTCTACACAAACGCTCGTAGTATGGGGAACAAGCAGAAGGAACTTGGCCTCCTGCTAGCTGACACCAAGCCAGACATAGTGGGGCTCACAGAAACATGGTGGGACCCAACGCACGACTGGGCAGGGAATATCAAGGGCTATAGGCTGTATAGGAGGGACAGGACAGGGAGGAAAGGTGGGGGAGTGGCGCTCTACATCAAGGAGAATACACATCCTCATCTAGTAGCACAAGGTCAGATGAGGGGCACATTGAAGTGGTCTGGGTTAGAATACAAGGAAGTTGAGGGGAAAGGGACTTAACGGTGGGGGTCTACTACAGGCCACCCAACCAAGGGGAAGAGCTAGACTGGGAATTCTTAAGTCAGCTCATGGAGGTAGTTAGGTCAAAAGACGTGGTCATCATGGGGGATCTGAACTTTACAGACATCTGCTGGGAAGAGCAGTCAGCCAGGTCTGACCGCTCACGTAGGTTCCTAGCCAAGATACAGGACCTCCATCTAACTCAGGAGGTGCACAGCCCCACCAGGGGAGATGCCTTGTTGGATCTGGTGCTGGCCACAGGCGACGAACTCGTGTGGGGGCTGTGGGTGCTTGACCACCTGGGCGACAGCGATCATCGCCTGCTGGAATTCACCATCCAGCGCAAGGTGGCAAAAGCAGCCCTGGACTTCAGGAGGGCGGATTTCAATGAGGTAAGAAGAATAGTTGGGGAAGTACTGAGGTCCCGGAGGGGAGGGGAGTCGGGTGTCCAAGAGGAGTGGTCGATCCTTAAGGAGATGATCCTCCAAGCCCAAAGGGAGGTAATCCCAACAAGGGTCAAAGGGGAAAAGAGGGCGCAAAAGCCCCCATGGCTCACCAAAAGCATACAGGAACATCTCCTAGCTAAAAGGGAGGCGTACACCCAATGGAAGGGAAGACTATACCTCGGTTGCTTGGGGCTGCAGGGAGGCGGTCAGGAAGGCAAAGACAGAGATGGAACTGGGACTAGCTACCCGGATTAAGGACAACAAGAAGTCCTTTTTTAAATACATAGGGGGCAAAAAGAAGGTACCCGGTAACGTGGGGCCTCTGCAAGACATGCTAGGAAATCTGGTTGTCGCACCATACAACAAGGCTAACCTATTTAACGATTTCTTTGCTTCCATTTTCCTCAACAGGGATCAGATCAGCCCATCTGCTGGGACCCCCTCAGGCCCCGGGGGAGGCGCACCCAGGCCTAGGGTTAGTGAGGATCTAGCCAGGGAACTTCTGGAGGGACTGGACATATTTAAATCAGCTGGTCCTGACGACCTCCACCCCAGAGTGCAGAGGGAATTAGCAGAGGTCATTGTGGGACCCCTGGCACAGCTTTACGAACACTCGTGGTGCTCTGGTGTGGTGCCAGAGGACGGGCAAAGCGTCAATGTGGTTCCCATTTTCAAAAGAGGGAGGAAGGAGGACCCAGAGAACTATAGGCCAGTTAGTCTTACCTCGATCCTGGGTAAGCTCTTTGAGAGAATTATCCTGGCGCATGTCCATGAGGGGCCGGCAGGGGAGATTATGCTTAGGGGCAAGCAGCATGGGTTCATTAGAGGCAGGTCCTGTCAGACCAACCTGGTGGCCTTCTATGACCAGGTCACAAAATCCTTAGATGCAGGGGTAGCAGTGGATGTAGTCTTTCTGGACTTCAGGAAGGCCTTCAACACGGTCTCTCACCCCATTCTCAGTAAAAAACTAGGGGACTGTGGTGTCGACACCTACACAGTCAAATGGGTCGCTAACTGGCTGGAGGGCCGCACCCAGAGAGTGGTGGTGGATGGGTCATTTTCGACCTGGAGGGATTTAGGCAGTGGGGTTCCCCAGGGCTTGGTCCTCAGGCCCGCACTGTTCAACATTTTCATCAGCGACTTGGATGAGGGGGTAAAAACACCCTATTCAAATTTGCTGATGACACTAAGATGTGGAGGGATGTGGGCACACTAGAAGGGAGGAATAGGCTGCAATCAGACCTAGACAGGTTACAGGGGTGGGTGGATGAGAACAGGATGGGTTTCAACACTGACAAGTGTAAGGTGCTGCACCTGGGGAGGAAGAACCAGCAGCATACCTACAGGCTGGGGAACTCCCTTCTTGTCAGTGCAGAGGCAGAAAAGGATCTTGGAATCATTATTGATGCCAAAATGAACATGGGCCGACAGTGTGGGGACGCGGTCAGGAAGGCCAACCACACCTTGTCATGCATCCACAGATGCATCTCAAGCAGGTCCAAGGAGGTGATCCTCCCGCTCAATGCAGCACTGGTCAGGCTGCAGTTGGAGTACTGCATCCAGGTCTGGGTGCCACACTTCAGGAGGGATGTGGCCAGCATTGACAGGGTCCAGAGGAGGGCCACCCGCATGATCAGGGGGCAGCAGGGCAGGCCCTACGAGGAGAGGCTAAGGGACCTGAACCTGTTCAGCCTCCACAAGAGAAGGCTGAGGGGGGGATCTAGTGGCCTGTTATAAACTAGTCAGGGGGGACCAGCAGGCATTGGAGGAGTCCCTGTTCCCCCAAACACTACCAGGTGTGACTAGAAATAACGGTCACAAGCTGGCAGAGGGTAGATTCAGGCTAGACATTAGGAGGCACTACTTCACAGTCAGGACGGCTAGGATCTGGAACCAACTTCCAAGAGAAGTGGTGCTGGCTCCTACCCTGGGGGTCTTTAAGAGGAGGCTTGATGAACACCTTGCTGGGGTCGTTTGACCCCAGTGCTCTTTCCTGCCATGGCAGGGGGTAGGACTTGATGATCTGTCAAGGCCCCTTCCGACCCTACAAACTATGAAACTATGAAACTGTCAGGGAGAAAGTGGCATATCACCATTGTAACAATATTGGTATTTACCATTTGGTAAAATATGTCCCAGTCAGGATTAATGTCCCTCTGTGCCCTGTCCTGTACAAATACATAAGCATCAAGGAGCTGTCTATTGAAGAGCTCAGGATCCAAATAAAACAAAATGCAATAAAGGGAGTGTGTCAAGCAGAAGAGGAGGGAGGAAGGAGCATAGTAAAACAACATCACAGCTCTTTTATCAACAACATTCCAGGAATCTGTAGCAGGGGTCCACTATGCAATAACCATTTTGATTCAGCAGAGAGGAACCTAGCAAAGCTCCTGAACAAACCATTAACTCTTTATATGGCTCATCTGGAATAAGAAACCCATTCTTGATGTGCAACACAACTGATTAACTGACTATCTGCATTGAAGTGGTGTGATACAGGACTACTCAATGAGTGAGGGACAACAAACCTTACCAATACAGGGTGTATAGCTACAGACCACCTGGATAAAGTGACCAGGAGAGACATACCTTTATCTGAACCCCTTGGGTGCATCCAGCTGAGCATGCACGTGCCTCTTGCAGCATCTCAAACCAGTTGAGAGCTGGCACCACCTGTGCTGTCTGTCACGGGGCTAGCCTGGCACGGTGCAGGGCCATGCAGCTTCAGGCAGCATTAGGGCCACTTGGGCTAATCACCCAGGGCCCAGCCCTGCTTGTGGGGAGTGCATGTCGTGCCAGGCTGGGTCCTGCCTCCACGCACCCTGTGTACCGTTGGGCTGGGCTGGTTCATAGATTTCATAGACATTAGGGCTGGAAGGGACCTCGGAAGATCATCGAGTCCAGCCCCCCCACCCAAAGGCAGGAAGTCAGCTGGGGTCATAGGATCCCAGCAAGATAAACATCCAATTTTTTCTTGAAGGTGTTCATTGTAGGTGCTTGAACCACCTCCAATGGCAGCCTATTCCAGACCTTGGGGGCTCGGACAGTAAAGAAATTCTTCCTTATGTCCAGCCTGAAATGGTCTTGCAGTAGCTTATAACTGTTCAACCTCGTCATCCCTTGGGGCGCTCTGGTGAACAAATGTTCCCCCACATACTGGTGGTCACCCCTGATAAACTTATAGGTGGCCATCAGATCACCCCTGAGCCTGCGCTTTTGCAGGCTAAAGAGCCCCATAGCTCTCAGCCTGTTGTCGTAAGTCTGTTTTCCTGACCTCTGCTCATGCGCATGGCTCTTCTCTGGACTCTCTCAAGCTTCTCCACATCCTTTTTGAATTGTGGGGCCCAAAACTGGATGCAGTACTCCAGCTGTGGCCTCACCAAGCCCGAGTACAAGGGGAGAATGACATCCCGGGATTTGCTTGAGAAGCATCTATGGATGCAAGCCAGCACTTTGGTCGCTTTACTAGATGCAGCATTGCATTGAAGGCTCATGTTCATCTTGAAGTCTCTTTCTTCTGTAGTGCTAGCTAGCATAGCACTGCCGAGCCTATAAGCATGCTGCAGGTTTTTCCTCCCAAGGTGAAGAACCTTGCATTTTTCAGTGTTAAACACCATCAGGTTCTCATCTGCCCATTTGCTGAGCCTGTCCAGGTCAGCCTGGATCACCCTCCTGTCTTCTGGTGTGGATGCTTTGCCCCAAAGTTTCATGTCATAAGCAAACTTGGCCAGTCCGCTTCTGACTCCAATGTCCACATCATTAATGAAGACATTAATGCTTTTCCTCCGGTTCCATGGAGGCAGGACCTGGCCCGGTGCGACATGCAAGCCCCACAAGCAGAGCTGGGCCCCAGGTGACAACCCAGGTGGCCTTGGTGCTGCCTGAAGCCACACCATACCAAGCCAGGCCAGCCCTGCAACAAGCAGCACAGGTGGCGCCAGCTCTGAGGCAATCAGGGCCGCACCACTCTGTTGGGGGCTTTGGCCACAGTGGGCCCTGGGCGCCCTATGGCCGCTGCTGCTCCAGGGGTGAGCTGGGGCCCTGTGGGGGGTAAGGACTGGGGCCCTGTGGTGGGGCATGAGGGCCCTGTGGAGGGGCAGTCTGTGTGCTGTACAGGCAGGCTGCACCCTGTTGGGGGGGGGCAGGGGACCCACCCCTCTTGAGCAACCCCCACATAGCCCCGCCACAATCCACTCACAACACCCACATCCCCAAGTCTCCTCCACAAACCCCTCACCCACATACCCAGCCACAAACCCCTATACACACCCGACCTCACCCCCACAAACACTACACCCACCCACAAACTCCCCCAATCCTCCAAATTGCTTTACACTTGTAAATATATCAATAAAACATTGCCCAGCTGATCTCTCTCTATATAGTGGCATTTCATTTTAATAGCAGAAGAACACTATTTTGGGTAATTTAATGAGGGAATTAGGGTTTATTATCAGAGTATTTGCAATTTGTAAACAGGGAAGACCAGGATTTCTGCTGGTGAGACAAATGGCAAGACCCGTTTAGAGGAGCCTGTCCAGGGCCAGCACTGGGGACCCAGCCACAAGGTGGCTGACCTCTTGGCCATTTGGGCCCAAGAGGACATGCTTTGATAGTTCAAAGCAGACCACTACAAGGAGCATATCTTTTGGGTGATAGTTGCCCAGATGCCAGAGCGGAGGCACCCCATCCGGGTCTGGCAGGGGCACAGCCTTGGGGCTACAGGTCCAAGGGGGCAGATGCTGTTGCAGGTAGCAGCAGGTCACAGCCAGGCAGCATCCCCCACTGCCAGACTGCTACAGTGGGTAGAGGGTGCAGGGGCCACTCCAGATTAGGTCTACTTCAGCGTACAGCTGGCAAAAGAGGTAGTGTCCCCAAGTGAATAGATACCAAGTGGCCGAGCTTCAGAAGCTCCTGTCTAGTTGTATCTTCCATATTAATGTGGGCCTTAAAGCCCACCCAGCTAACTAATAGCCCCTTTGTGGGGCCAAACGGTGAAAGATACAACTAATTTCTTGGGACAACAAAAACAAAAACAGAAAGGAGTGACATGGGGCCAAAGGTTCAAAATATGAAAATAAGTTCTCCAGAGGGGGACAGCAAGCAGAGACCCCCCGGGCCACACCCACCAGTCCTCAAGGAGGCAGTGGATGCTGCCCACTGGTGCTCTGCCTGGAAACGTGTTTGGAAAAGTGAGAGGAGAGCGGACCCGCAGTCTCCAGGCACCTTTCCAGTCAGAGACTCCTTCCTGGTCAAGTACAGGGCCCACTTGGCCAGGGCCAGGAGGAGGTTGACCAGGAGGTCCCAGGGCTTGGTGGGGCTGCGGATGGGGTGGCCAAAAACAGAAAGTTGGAGGGGTGAAATTCAACCAGAGCCTCAGGAAGAGGTTCTGGAGGTGGAGGTACAGGGGTTGCAGCCTGGTGCACTCAAGGGTCATATGCACCAGGGTCTCCCTCTGCCTGCAGAAGGGTGCCTGTGAAGCTTGTCACATACATGCCCGTGGCAACAGCTCCACGGAGGAGCTGCTAGCTGAGGTCCCCAGTGGCTTGTGGGATGAGGGTGGAGTACAGACTCAGCCACTGGGGTGCCCCAGCCATGCCTTCAGGTCCCGCCACTTGGTGTCTGGGTGGGACTCGATAGTGGCATGATGGATTGTGCAGCACACAAGTGTGTAGAGATGGCGGTGATAGACAGTGGAAAAGCAGACCGGTCTGGTGTCCTCTAGCTGGCTCAGGTGGTGGAGTGGGAAGCGCTGTGAGGCTGGGCGAGGCACTGGCCTCACAACAAACTCTGGTGAACTGGAGGACATGAGGGGCAGGGACTGCCACCGTGCAGGACCTGGTCAACAAAGACAAGGCCATCGGGAGGTAGGGCAGATTTCACATCCTGGAGCAGATGACAGGTTGCACGTGTCGTGGGTAGACCCACGAGCCAGGCCAGCACAGTGGGGTACACCCACTCCTGTCTATGGTAGTCCAGGAGGTCTCTGATACAGGTCTTCAGAAGCTCCTGAGGGCAAGTAGCTCTAAGCTGCTTGCCAGGGCAGGTTTTTATTTTGCTGGGGCCAACACAGGGCAGGTTTTTATACTGCTGGGGCCAGTACAGGTGCTGGCCCCAGGCTCTAGCTCCTCCTGGTTGCAGATCTGGGAGGAGCTGGGCAGAGTTGTTGGGGGGGGGCAGTTGTGCCCTAAGAGCACAACTTGCCCCACACCAAAGTGCGTATTGAGGCATGTGCGCCAAGGCAAAAATCCCCAGCTCAAATTTGTGCCGCTTCTATTTGAGCTGCTGCAAGTGTACATGCCTACATGTATGGACCCTGCCCCCCACTTGGTACGACACAGGCAGCACCAAGTGCTAGGCAGCTGGGGCCTGATGGCCACTGCTGCTGCCAGTGAGCTGTGGGCCCTGCGGGAGGGGGCTAGGGCCCTGCGGGGGGGGATGTAGACCCTCCAGGGGGCGGGCGGGGGACCCACCCCTCCTGAGCTGCACCCCTCATGGTCCCCTGCACCCTCACAACCCCCTCCATCCAGCCCCTCCACCCCCTACATACCTGGAATGGAGCCCAGGTCGCTGCAGCTTGCCCTGCACAGGCAGGCAGTGTGCTGCAGCATCAGCAGGTATATAGACACTCTGGCCAGCTACCAGAGCATCTCTGTAGGACCCAAGCCTCTGGCTGTCTCCGGGCACAGTTGAGCCCACATGTGCCTCTTGCCTGTGCCCCCTTGCCTGTGCCCCTCTTGCCTGCACCCCCCTCCCTGGCTCGGTGACTGGTGCCTCCTGGGTCTGGCAGGACACCTAGGGTCCCCCCGTGGCCGACCACTGAACTGGGGGGGGGCGGGGGGGACGGTGGGGAGGTACTGTATGTACTTCCGGTCCACTTTCAGGTTCGCTGCCGAGCACGTGGGGGGCACCCCACCCCCGCACTCCTGTGGGTCACTCCATCTGCCCCAGCATCACAGTGATCACAAGCCATGCCTGCTACCTCAAGGTATGTAGAAAACATTTCTAAAGCTGTGTCTATGTCTGAATCGCTGATTCTCTGAATCAGCATCAAATCTTCAGATTCAGATTTGGCTGAATCAAATCAAGGACAGTGATCCGAATCAACGAATTGAATAACTGTCCCTGATTTAGGCTGAATCCAAATCTGAATCAAATAGGGCCCGCTCGCACACCCCTACTACCTTTGATAGTCACAAGAAAGACTCCAGTACCACAGTATATGGGGCAGTCAGGCTGAGAGCATATTGTTCCAGTGCTCCAGGCTTTGCAACAGTTGCCAGTTTACTTGTGGGTGAAGTTCAAAGCACAAATCATGACTAGCTCTATTCTGCAGCCAAATATCCTGGAAAATGCTTTTCCTTGGAGGGTAGGCCCCATGCTTGGAAGGATGGGGTTAACTGAGGAGTGGGCAAAATGTGGCCCAGGGGCCGGATGCAGCCTGCCAGGCCATTCTATCCGGCCTGCAGGGCCCCTAAAAATTTTAGAAAATTAATATTAATCTGCCCTGGGCTGCCTGTCATGTGGCCCTTGATGGCTTGCCAAAACTCAGTAAGCGGTCCTCTACCCAAAATAATTGCCTGCCCCTGGGTTAACTGCTAGCTCCAGCAGTGGGGTACATAGGAGCTGAAAAATGAGTTCTGGCCTTTGGAATTTATTCCACTTGGAACTAGGTCTGAGCTGGGCTGCCATTAAAGCATGTTGGAAGACATATCTGTTCAGTTTTTCATAATACGTCCAATCCAAAGATTTTTAAATTAATGGAACAGTCTCACTGGGTGCCTGTACACATGACGAAAGTTGCTTGTTTTTCTGGTTTAATTGCATCACACTGTATACATGCAGGGGTTTTTTATGATTTAAATGGGTTTGCTACGTTGCAAACTAAACCACATCTGCATGTAGTTTAGTTTGCGACATAGCTATTTGTACGTTACAGCCTTTGACAGCTTGTCCCCCCTGCTGTGGGAGAGATGGGTTGAAGGCAGAAGCGGTGAGGGGCTCGATCCTTTTTTTTGTTTTGTTTTTTTCATGAAGCCTGCCCACATCTCCCACAGCCAGGGGGTGAGCTGCTGGTGGGAGCCCCTGACCTGCGGAGGGCCCAAGTCTTTTCTTCTGTAGCAGCAGCACCCCCTGGGGCCTCCCGGGTTGGGGGCTAGTGAGTGGGTGCTGCCCCAGATCAGGCTTAGGGAACACTTGGATCAGGCTGGGTGCTACCTGCAAGCTGGGCCATCCGTTAGCCACCAGCCCAGGTGGCCCCGGGGCTGCCACCACCATGGAAAGAAGATCCAGGGCCCCCCACAGCTCAGTTGGCAGCTCACCCCCTGGCTCCAAGAGAGGTGGGCAGGCTCCGAAGGAAATTAAAAAAAAAAAAGATCAGGCTCCTCACCACTTTTTTTTCCCCCCCCTCAGCAAAGCCTACTTGTGCAAGCTCTGCCAGGCTGTGCATCCCCTGAGCTGTGGTGGGGCCCGGTCAGGCCTCCTGGGCAGGGTGGTAGCTGCGCAGGTGCTGCCCTAGCTCACAGACAGCACCCACCAGATCCAACTCTTCCCTGAGCCCACATAGGGAGCAGCACCCAGTGGGCTTCCCATGCATGGGCTCAGGGAAGAGTTGGATGCAGCAGGTGCTGCCTGTGAGCTGGGGCAGCACATGCACAGCTAGCACCCTGCCTGGGTGGCCCCAAGGGGCAAGCTACCAGCGGGCCTTGAGCTGTGGAGGGCCCCAAAACTTCCCTCCATGGCGGCAGCGCCCCCTGGGCAGCACCTACCCACTACCAGCCCACCCAGGCGGCCCTGGGGAGCACCATCACTCAGGGAAGGACAGGGGCCCCCAGCAGCTCAGGGGCCACTTGGCCCACCAGCAACTCACTCCCTGGCTGCAGGATAGATGGGCAGGCTCCACAGGTCATAAAAAGAAAAATGATCAGGCCTCTCACAATAACAGTCACCTTAACAGTGACAGAAGCCCCTACATTGAAACAGTGTGTTTTTAAGTGTCATAATTAAAAACCTACCATTTCAATTTAGGGGACTAAACTCCCATCGCGTGTACAAGTGGCCACTGACTTCAATGAGTCAGGGACTACACCCAAATTAGAACTCTGATGCCTTCCCTGACCATAAATTGCATTTCTTGCCCAAGACTCTTATGGGAAAAGTAAATTTGTGCTGGGGGTTACAGTATGATCAGGTTACTTCTGATCTGGGGGGAAATGGCTGTTTTATGCATTATACCCAGACATTAACATGATGGACACATTACAACCTTGAGTACTAAAGATTCCCACTATAGCTATAACATATCTGCACATCTCATAGCAGGTGTCAAAGTCAGAAAAGAGGGAAGATAAAGTCTTACACCAACTTAGAGAAATGTCTGGTACCAATTTAGCATTGTTTCAGCAACTAAGCAGAACAGAGTTGAGTAGATTAACTTGCTGGCTGGAGGAAAAGCTGCCAATGGAAGCCTGGCTTACTGTAAGAGGACATGCTTTCATCTTACACAGTGCCTTGTGCCAAGAACTATGAAATACATGTGCACTAGATAATCACTGATCTTTCTTTTTTCCATGAACAATCCTGAAGCAAGGAGGAAGAGCCAATTAACTTCACTGTAGCTGACTTTTTTTTCCATCTTGCAAAAGATACAAAACAAGAAGAGACTGAAAAGAATGGTACCTATCTCATTCAGAATAAGTTTTTGCCACTGAAAACAATGATTAAAGATTAAAGAAAGATGGCACTGGATGGCATATTAGTCATGCCCATCAAACCCACTATTTTTCCAGTTCTCTAAGCAGGTAGAAAGATAAATGGTTAAATAACCTATGTTACTTTTTACAACTTGGGATTTTTATCAGGATACGATCACTGGGATATTACAGTCTGTTTTGTCCCATCTACCATCCATGTCTTTCAAGACTGAGATGACCAAGAGTAAGATCTAGTTTAAAAGTTACCATTAATAAAATAACAAAGTATTCAAGGTACTCCAAGAAATAGCTGACTTTCAGTGCAAACCATATGTTTGTAAAGAGCTAGATCAAACCATAGCTTTACATGTAATAAAAAGCATCACTACTTAATGCACTAATAAGCAGTAACATTTGAAATTCCTAAAGGATCTTGGTACCAGATGTGCTCTATCTTAAAAACTAATTTAAACATCCATTTATTTTGTCTCCTACAATATGCAAAGCTTTGAACCATCTTCATAAACTTTGCTTCTGTTTATGGGGAGCATATGGTCTTCCACACTTCTCTGTATTCCTCATATTTAGCACTGCTACACATTATTATGCTTGCTTGAGGTGTAAATTTTCCTAAACTCTAGAGTAATATAGATCCTACTACACTGTGATTAATACCATGTTCCTTACCCATGTGAATGCAAAAACCCCTCTGCCACTACATACAGTCCTATCCACCAACTGCAACCATGGTGGAGAACTCTTAATTTTAATGCAGCAGTTTACAATTCAAACCTGTGCTAACTGCATATGTAAGTGCAACTCCAAAGCTATAACAAGTGAGAATTGACTGCTCACTACTGAATCTGGACACGAGTGAAGATTTTGGTGGTGCTTAGAATTGCCATGTTTGTCACAAAATATTGCAGTATTAGGAAAGATATTATCTACTAGCCAGGCAGTTCAGACTTCAGTTAGAAGTCCCACCACCAGTACTGCAGAATAAGAAGTGAACCATCTAAATTGATTCTGATGTCTGACTACCCACAGCTTAACCCTGGGACATAACCTGAATACCTGACTTTTTTTGTTTAATGTTTGTTCCATTTTCTAACTTGAATTATTATTTTTCTTCATTTCAGGACTCTTTTGTATAGGCTTTTTTCAAGCTCAAAGGATTTACTTTCATGGGACAGTGGGACATTGTCAGGAAAAAAAAAGAACAATGATAATATCTCAACAGATGCTTCCTGTAAAGTTATTGCTAAAGCTTAATGCTCCTGAGCCAGAGGCAGCCATCTTGTTGGTAAATTATGACCTTATCACATTATCATAAATTATAATTCTTACATGGATCACTAACTTGTAAGAGTAAGAGAAATTCCAAATGCAAACGTATGTTTCCCTATGCAGGAAACCTATGTCCCTAAAGAAGTGACAATCTCTCAAGCCCTAGATAACCTGGTGCCTGCTCAGCTGGTCTTGTGCCTTCACTTTGTTCCCTTGGGAACGCTTCTCCAGAGCCACCTTCTCCTGGTTTCCCTTCAGCTTCTTTCTCACACTCCCACCTGCAGCTGGGTGGGAGGAATCAGTGAAGCAAAAAGATGGAGAAGTGATTTTTTTTAAGTTTCACAGTTGTTTCAAGTGACTAGAATTCTGTACATTCAACATTTCATTTTTCCATTTCCTCCCCTTATTTCATGTTTGTGACTGATTGCAATACAGACTGATTAACAATGTCCAGGTTTTAGGTTGTCTCTTTATGTTTTCATTTTTTTTCTTTTGCTTTGCCAAAGGAAGATAAGTTACAAAATAGAAAAGGGGGAAAAAGACAAAGGTGCGTGGGAGCAGGGTGGGATGCATTTACCCTATACACCATCCAGTTTACTGCACTTTGAGGCAAGAAAATAAAAAAAGGTGGTGGGGAGATGGGGGGAAAGCTGAATGGTGCAAAAAAAAAAAAAAAGAAAAAAAAAAGAAAAGAAAATGTTTTTTGCAAAAAGAAAAGAAAACTGATATTGTTTTGTTCCTTTTCACTGAAAAACTGGAATGTTTTACTGAAAATGTGAACAAACTACTACACAGGAAAATGTTGATGAAACCCTCGTTTAGCCAGAAAATGTCTCGGTATAACAGTTACAACCAGCCTCAGGGGATGATGTCATAGCACTGTCCAACCCAACACTTCACATCCAAAGAAAAGTGTCAGCAGGGCTGAGGGGAAAGCCAGCAGTACCACTGGCATTCCCTGTTCCTCTACATCCCCAGCACAGCAGGAATCAGCACGGTTTGAAGTCTGTTCTTCGAGGGGATGAACTGGAGAGTAGCACAGAGCTTGTGGCACTTTCACATGAGAAGAAGAGAGCGTACATCCATTTCCACTCTGTTTAATAATGATTCAGTCATAAAAAAACTGAAAAATTAAGCACTGCTTAAATATTAAACAATGAAAGAATTCAATGTTCTCTTTAGTAGAATACATGAGAATATTATGGAAACAAGCTGAGTGTTCACACCACCCTTGTCTCTCTTCTAAGACATACACTGTGTTAATCAGCTATTATCAGTTCATTAGGGGAAGGGATGGAGGACTACTTACCAATCTAGCTTGTAATGATTTAGCAGAGTGAGGGTAGCTTGTGATATTGGTAATGATGACATGGCAGAAGGTTTAATCAGAAGGCAGTAATGTTAGTTTGCACAAACCCATCTTTTTAAAACCTTCAGATCAAAGAGACCTCTCTCCCCACCTCCCACCCTGCCAAAAGAGGTCTATTCCCTATATACCTCTCAAAGACATACAGCCTGTCCAGTTAGCTAGGGGAGTAAGTTCCTACAAGTTGGAACGGGTACAACCTTTTTTGACTGACATATGGAAGTGAACCTATCAAAGAACCAAGAAAAAGCATTAGTCTAAACTTCTTGAATATGAACCCCTTCTCCAGCAACCAAGACTGGAAAGTAACAAACCTGCAAAGTACACCCAAAACACCCTCCCCCCAGACATCTGAAAGAACATGGTAGTTACTGTGTTTAGTTTGTCTTCCATATCCTTTCATCCAGGAGCATTTGTTTCCTTTCAACTCTATAGGAACAGAGAGCTGGTACAGCAGGGAGGATAGTTCTTTTCGTCCTGGTTTGCAAACCTATCTAGCAGAACTACTTTTGATGGTGGTGTAATGCAGTAAGCAGGGCTTGCGTCCTGGGCCAACCCTGTGGGAATGTGTTGGGTAGGGGTTCTAAGAACAGGGAAGGGCGGGGGAGTTGCCCAGCTCACCCATCCCAAGTTAGGCTACTGCAAAGTTTGTATCAGTCTCTTGAACAAAATAACATACCATCCAAAGAATTTTTTTGTCATTGAATATACAGCTTTTGGTGGCATAGATCTGCTGGTTAAGGATATGGGGTTTTTTCATTCTTCTTACCCTCCTATGCCAGTAAAACTTTAAAGTAGAGATCAGGCCTTAGTCAGCCAATTCCCTTCAGAATTAGGTCATGCTCTCCTTAGCTCTCCTCTGGCTGTTACCAATTGAATTAAAAATCTGGAACAACTTGTACAGCAAACATCTTTGCTTTCAAGGATCTAGCACACAGTCAGTAATAGCAAGAAGAAAGCTTACAGAAGGTGGCATTTAGATGGCAAGAATGATGAGACAGGACTGGCAGACAACAACACAGAGCAAGTGTGAACAACCACAGAGAAACAGGAAGAGCCGGCATTCCCTTTTAGAGAATGTCTATTTCCTATGGGAACACAAATTATAATTAAAAAATAACAGTATTTAATAAAACACATTAAAATGGTAGTTTATTTCGGACACCAAATGCTGCCAGTCTTGGGAGCTTACCTGCATGAAATCACTTACTATAGAATGGCATAACAAGGCACCTCTAAGACAGCAGTCAGCTGTCAGCATCAGCTATTTTTGTGACTGCCTGTGTCGCCCCCTTTTGTACCCCCAGTTTTGCTACTGAAACACAGGGTTGGAAGAAACCTCAAGGCTAGGGACAGACATTACACATAAATTGGTTTAAGTGACCAGAAACTGGTTTAAACCTGTAAAAGAACAGACGTTCAGTGCACATAAACCAGTTGGAAGATGGCTGTAACCAGTTTGAGATAAACCTGGTTGAATGTAGTATCAGACTTAATTGATTTGGGTCAAACTGGTTTATGTGATGTCTGTCCCACACCCCTTTCTGGTTTAATTTAAACCAGAGTCCCTCAGCATCCCAGATGCCTTGCAGCCCTGGGTGGGTCTCTTTGCTCTCTAGCTGGAGCTCTGGCAGAGACTACAGGCACAGCAGGGTCTGCCTGGCTTCTCTCACTGCTCAAGCAGGGCTTCCCCCCTCCCCTCTCCCACAGCATGGACCATAGCCAGTATGTAGTATGCTAGCTAATGCTGAGAGGTGTCTGTGTAAGGCAGACAGGACAGTGTCTGTTTAGGGCTTTTTAGAGCTAATCAACAGGTAGCTGGTAATGTCCTCTGTTCCTTCCTTGGAAAAAGTTATTTAAGAAGAGCTTGAATTAATAATAGAGGCTTTTGTTTTCTTGATGGAGTGCTAAATACTGTTATCAACTTCCTGCTGGCTCTCTCAATGGTCAGGAGCAGTGGGGGGGGAGGGAACGGGGGGGTGGGGGGACAGAGGACCCCTTCCTAATCAGAGCATCCTGCTGGGTTCTGGTCATACCCCCTCTTAGCTCAGCACTTTTGAAGGGAAGGGAGATGTCACAGAGCACTGAGGTGCCCTGCTCCCAAAGAAGGGAAACTGCTAGGGCTTCCTCCCTAGTACGGAATAAGGAGCCCAGCTGTGGGTTGCTGGGGCAACCAGGGAAGGTCAGCTGACCAGAAGGGGCAGGGCCTAGCTCCCTTATAAACCCTGGGGCTGGGGCCAGAGTCAGTTCCCTGCCCGTGGCCCAAGAGGAAGGAACTCTCTCAGGGAAGAAGGGGGAGGCCTGATTACAGGAGCAGCGTTTTGACACTGATGAGAGGAGTGTTCTCTGGTAGGCCGGACTGATGTTTTAGCCGGGCAGCTTTAATTTATGTTACAGCCCAGGGGCTTGTGTTTTGTTGTTGTTACAACACCAGTGGTTTGGGTGAGGCTATTAGGGGTTGGAGGAGGCCTCATAGGGGACTCACAGTGGAGTGTGAGGACCCCAGCACCAGAGAGGGTGGCATTACGGAGAAGGCCCCGGAGCGGGGGCAGCATTACTGAGAAGGCCCCAGAGCGGGGGCACAGTGAGCCCCGGAGAGGGGCAGCATTAGTGAGAGGCCCAGTGCAGGCACGGTGAACCCTGAAGAGGGGGGTAGCATTGCTGAAAGACCCCAGAGAAGGGGTGGTGGCTGAGAAGTCCCAGTGTGGACGCGGAGGCCCCAGAGAGGGGGCAGCATTGTTGATCAAAGGAAGGAAGGCCCAGAGAGGACGAAGCGGGGCCAAATTGTGATAAGGCTGAGACATAACGGCTATTCCATCGGCGAGGTGTGGACTGCGGTGTAGGGCAGGAAACGGAGCCACAGATAGCGCCTCCTGGCAGCGGGGCAGTACAACGGCAGCCTCCCGCTAAGTAACATCAATTAATTAATTAACAGCAAGGCATGGCAGGTGAGAAGGCGGGCAGTTGCCCCAAGAACAGGTGTGCAGGCCACATTTTAGCTCGGCCCAGAGCGGATACTGTTACAGGAGGGCTGCTTTAGCATCCTCCAGCTTCTAGGAGCCACTACAGGCATATGCCTGTATTTCTTCAGTCCAGAGGGAATGTCTGTATGGTTACAAACCAGTTCAGCCTAGCCAGGTTAAACTAACCTGCAAAGATTGAATCAATTCAGGCTCAGGCATTTTGAATGTCTATCCCTAGCCCAAAGGTGAGCCCTTCCACAGATACAGGATTTGCTGTTCTTAACCTATCCCAGACTCCTTGAAAACCTCCAATGAAGGCAATTCCACAACTTAAACAGCTTGTTCCATTGTCCTAGTGTTCTGTTCCTATTTGTACATGTCTGTCTCTTCCCATCATCCATTTAATAAAGCAGCAGTGAAGTGACAGCATAGTTCATTTCCATCTCTGTGAAAGGTGAATCTAATCTGGAGCTCTAGAAATGAAGACCCTTCTGCTTTGAAATAGGCTTGTTCTGAATAGTGTGACTTTGGCCCTTCTCACATTGTTTTTAACAGTGTAATGCAGGGGTGGGTAAAATGCGACCTGTGGACCAGATGCAGCCCACAAGGCCATTCTATCTGGCCTGTGGGGTCCCTAAAAAATTTAGAAAATTAATTTTTATCTGTCCCTGGCTGCCTGTCATGCAGCCCTTGATGGCTTACCAGAACTCAGTAAGCGGCCCTCTGCCCAAAATAAATGCCCACCCCTGGTGTAATGGGACCTTTTTATTTATTTATCCAGGACTACCAATTCATGACAGAGAGACAGTGTCCCACTTAACCTTAGGTCCTGCTGTGGTTGCCTTAATGACAAGATTGATTTGCAGCCCTGCTGCAAAATGTAAGAGATTCACTTTTTTAAAAAATCCATATATTAAATTAAATCAGCATCTTAATGAGGGGGTAGTGCTAGCCCACAGGAGAACATGTTCTGTTTCAGCCTGTTTGCTGGTGATGAGATAAAAAATGCTTTCACTGTGTAATTGAGCTGATGCATGCCATGCTTTAGCAGGGTAAACACCACCACAGACTACTTGCATCCCAGCTTTGGCTGCTTAAGTAGCTTGCTGAAATGAGCTCTGAGTCCATCAAAGACAGTAAGCAATCTTGAAGTAAAGATAAACACTCTTATCTTAGGCTTCCCAATGCTGCTTTTCTGAATAATCATTGACAGTTTACACGTTAAACTGCTCTCCAATTGGGAATGATAACTTGGGACAGTGAGTCGAACCACCTGGAGCCTGTATTACAGTAGACTTCTCTGCTACAAGAATAGCCTGGTTCTTGTTGCCGAATGAGATTATTTTTGTTGGTACACAATATAGATAACAAACCAACCCTATGTGAAGGCAGTAATTAGGCCTGAATCCAACAAGGCAGTTTAACTGCATAATTTTAAGCATGTTAGTAGTCCCACTGAGACTCCTTTCATGCTGAAGTGTTCCATTGCTTTGAAGAATTATTGTTGATAAGCATGTGCAGAATTCCTAAATGCAGGATATCACCAAAACCACCAATCTCAAAGAGTATTACAGTGGTGAGCCATCTTATTTTGCAGATAGGCAACTAAAGCACTAAAATGCATTTCACTTGCCAGTGCACAGCTGGTCAGGGGCAGAAAGAACTCAGGTCCTTTCACTCCAAATCCACTGCCTTATCCATTAGGCAACACTGCTTCCCCAATACAAGAGAGGGAAAATATTTTTTTCAGTTTCTTATTTCATTCAGTCTGGCAGGCTGACTGTAAAGCAAAGGTTTGGTATGAAATCCTGGCTCCACTGAAGTCAATGGAAAAAACACCCATTGATTGTAATGGGTTGCGGATTTGCCCTCCTGTCTCTCTTTTAAATAAAACTAAATCAACATTCTGCTGCTAGAGAAATGCCACATCTCCCAGGCAAAGTACAATAGAATTCATATAGTAAAACTCATCCTTGAAAGCTATAATAATTTGCAGCTGTCTGGCAAGGGAGTGAGGTATTCAGGCCAAAAAAGTATCCTTTCATACAATGTAAATTCAGTCCAAGTGTTACCAATACATGCAACATAAAATTTGACACATGAAGTGAACAATAGAGATAAAAAAGAAACAGGAAGAATAAATTGCCAAAGTGAAATAATAAAAAAAATACTTTAAGCATATCAGAAAGCAGCTGCCTATGGAGAATCAGCAGGTATGTTGCAGTCCCAGAGTGCAGAAGGAGCAATCAAATAAGAAGATTGCAGCCAAGTTAAATTACTTCTTTGCAATCAGTTTTCACCATGGTGGATGATTGGGGTTAGGGGTAGGAAGAAAAGCTAGCTATTCTGGAGGTCACTATTTACATTAAGACATTGCCAGAGCTACAAGAATACAAAAAGTGATAAAAGAAGAGGTGGTAGAAAAATCCAAGTTTCCAATTGTATTGAATCAGCAGGACCAGATAGCAGATTGTAAAGAAACTAAACAAAAAACAGCTGAGCTACTAAGAAAAAATTATCATTAAACAGCTATTATGGCAGAGGGATGATAATTATATCCATCTTTTAAAAGAGGAGAACACACAGTTGAGTCCAAGAATTATAAAGCATCAAATCAAGGTAGAAAGAGCTGAGTAAAACTACAGCCAATCAAGGTACAAAAAACACCATCAATTATAGCAGAATGAACCTGGAATAGCTCTCTTGAATCCAGTGAATTCATCCTGGTTTTGCACTGGAGTAAATCAGTTTAGATCAATGGTTCCCAACCTTTTTTTTCTATGCCCCACTGCTGGGAGTGGAGTGCAGTGGTGGTGGCAGCAGGGGAGCTCCCAGCACATGGCACAGCTCATCTTTTCTGCATTGTCCCCACAACTCTCATTTGGGCTGTGACCCGGGGTTAGGAACTGCTGGTGTAGATGCTGGTCGTCCTTGGTGACTGACAGAGAGACAACTTCCAACCCGCCTGTCTCTCTAGGGCAGTCTGCCTTGTCCCCTCCTGCCACACCTTTGATGTAATGTAAAACAGTGTTACAATAAGCGGGAGGCTGCCCATTTAAGACCCCGATGACTAGGGGTCTTTACATATGACTCCAACCTTCCCTTATTGTGTCCCATGCCTTGCAGATGGCATCCTTAAGTTGCTCTATGCTCTGGCTTGAAGCTGGGCCAAACGCAGCCCCTTGCTAGGCCTCGCACATTCATCCTTTCTCTCCACCCCAAAGGGCTTCATTCATACTACCTGCTCTCACCAGGCCTCTTGCACTCTTTGGCCTTCTATGGCAGCCTCCTTCTGCTGGCTGCCACCTTCATGGCAGCATGCATGCTGACTAACCCCTACTCTCTTTTGGCTGTGATGTCCTCCCCCTCAAAAGAACCTTTGGCCTGTTTAAGGCCCTGGCCCAACCCCAGGCGAGTCAGGGTGCCAGACAGTTCTTCACAGCCCTGGCCTACCCCTCGTGGTGGGCACAATTGCCCTTAAGCCTTTCAGCCCTGGTCCCCTTACATTCATCAGTCAAGGGATCAGAGAGTTAGTCTAGCAGCTGCTGCCCTCTATGGACAATGGGGTCCCTTTCTAGGGCCCACCATACAGCCATCTCCCCTTGAGCTTGCTTACAGCCCTGCAGATCTTAATGAAGCAGCTCTTTTCTCAACTAGGCTCACCTGAGCCCTCAGCCTCACCCCTCCCTGATCTCATCAGGGGCTTGCCTAGCTCTTTTGTAGGCCCACAAGCTGTTAGCCCCCCTTGCTAAGATGGGCCTTGTTCTCGCTAGGCCCCAGCCTTCTTCCTGGGGCTCTGGACCCCACTGGGCCCATAGGAACCTCCTGTCATCCCCACAGTTCCTCCCTTACCTCCAAGGTGTTGTGAGCAGTAGCTCAGCCAGGTGATGTTTCTATGGCTGCCAGCAGCAGACTACTGGCTCAGCCCTGATGCCTGAGCTAAAATGACAGCAGCTCAGTTCTCTCCACCAATTATATGGCCTGGCCTGCAGGCATGTGACCTTCTCATCAAGGCTGGCCCACACCTGCCAGTTGCCCTGCTGTCTGCTCTTGCCCTTAAAGTAGCAGGTACTGAAGGTGCTCCGTCACTCACTTTCTCCCTTAAGTGACTGCCAAGAGGGGGGAGGGGAAGGGAAAGAGCTCTTCCTGTTGCTCAACAGACAGGCTCCTCTGTAGCCTGCAACAGCCCACTAAGTGGTGGGCACCCCAATGGTGCTCCGCCATAGTGATCTACAAAACTATCAAAACCTGGGAAATCCGAGGACCAGAAATAACCATAGCTCCATTGACATCGGCTGAGGATCCAATTCCATAAACATGGAAACCACAAGGAACCAGGTAACCAAGAGATTGGCCTAAAATCCACATATTCTTAAAATCAGAGTAATATTTAGTGGGAAAGTGTAAAGGGAGATAACCTCTGTTTCTTGGACTGAATCTAAAAGTTTAATCTGCACCAATATATTTCAACCATGCTTTCAGTTCAGTCTCACTTATTCTCTATCATGAGAGACCCTGTTTATTCACTAAGCTAAACACACAGGAGTGTGCAGAAGAGGGTGAAGTCCCAGCCCCAGACTCTCAGGTCTGGATGATCTTAGACAGGCTAGCTTCTAGAGCTACCAGTAAATTTTCTGCCTAGTAGTGCTCTAACTCATGTAGCACTGACAGAAATGTTTGCCACTTGCTAATTGCATGCAAATCAAACTCAGATACTTGGGGGAACAAATTCCAATCCCCATAAAACTAAATGCCCAAACTCCCACTGATTTCAGTGCAACCAGAATTTGATCTTAAAATATGAAGATATTCTGTCTTCTCTCACATGTAAGCACTTAATAAAGTGTTTTCTGCCAGCTTCTCTTGTTTGGGGTATAAGAACTATTAAACAACTTTCTGTCACCTTTAAAGTGAAACAAGATATTATTAAAGTGATGTTACATAGATCAAAGTTTTGGGCTTTAGTGAAAGACTGTGAAATGCTAGAAACTGTTGGAACTGAATGCTATTTAAGACTTTGCAGTTGCCTCAATTAAATAAAAACATTCACAGAAGAGATCAAATTTGTTTTAACAAATCCATTATAAATTCTATTCCAATTTTGCAAATGGAAAGAGGGGCCTCTGTTTTACTCTTAAATAGTGCCTCAGTTTGTTCTGCAACAAGGATGTGACACGACCAAACTGCAAGGTATAAGGCTACATCGTCCATGGGTATAAAATGGTATAGTTCCACTGCAATCAACTGAACTATGCCATTTTATATCAACTGATGAGCTAGCTCAGAATAATTTTTTATTACCTTGGGAATGCTGCCATCCTGTCTGTTTTGACAGGCTGCCAACTTGATCTGGAAAAACAAACAGGACAACACTATTAAGCATGCATAGACATGTCTCAGTAGAGGACAACTTTGGATTGAACATTACTGTTATAACAAAAAGTGCTGAACACGGGAATGTATAGAAGGATTTGTTCAACACAAGTATGGACAGATAACATGTAACTTAGTGGATAAGGACCTACTAAGTCTGCTGCTTTTCTCTGATGACTTTTGGCCTTATTTGTACATTTACAGGAAAAGTTCACCAGACTTATCTTTTCTGGTTCCAGTCTCAGCGAAACCTGAGGGTAATTTGTGTGCGTTAAGTAACTTTGACATTAAAATGTTTAATAAGCAGTTTTTATTTCCCTTTCCTGTCATCATTTACATACTCAGAATGCAGAATGATCCAGCTCTCTCAATCCTAAGCAACTATTTTTCTCTCTTTTTTTTCTTTTAAAGTCCAGATATTTCAGCTTTCCTGTTTCATGCCATTCAAACTTGACATTTACTAGAAGAGTTTCTTGGGACTACTTGGAATTACTGAGCTTGTTTCTTGGGGGGTGCAAGAACAAACTCCCTGCAGGAAGTCAAGCCATGAAAATATGTTTGTGGATCTTTCACTTTCTACTGTACAACCTTCAGAACACATTAGCACAGAGTAACTGAACATTGCTTGACAGTTTTAGTAGTAAGTGATAATTGAGGGCAAGATCTTGTGAAAACAGCCATGCTGGTAAACCAGAACCAGGTGAGTAATTGTTTTGACAACAATGGGACCCCTTGGGTGAGTCCACACATGCACGCACGTGCCCTTGCAGCAGCTCAAATAGAAGGGGTGCAAATTTGAGCTGGGGCTTTTTGCCTCAGTGCACATCCCTGGATATGCACTTTAGTGTGGGGCAAATTGTGCCACTTGGGGCAAAATAAACCTGCCTGGCTCCTTCCAGATCTGCACCCAGGGGGAGCTAGAGCCTTGGGCCAGCACCTGTGCTGGCCCCAGCAGTATAAAAACCTGCCCTGGCCAGCAGTTCAGCCCTCGTGAGCTTCTGAGGCCCAGCCACTTGGTATCTGGGGACACTAGCCCTTTGTGTCAGCTAGACTGCTGAAGCAGCATCCCAAATTCACTTTTTAAAATACCCCCAAATCCACATTCTTCCACAATTAGAACAAAAGAGAGACAGACAGAGAGAGGGATTGATCAGATGGGCAATGTTTTATTGCTATATTTACAATGTTAAAGAAATTTGGAAGCCTACCAGTGTCTCTAGCATCATAATAAAAAAAATCCTAAAAATCTATGTTTTAATGTTTGCTTTTGGTTTCCTTATCACATGGTAGGTGTGTGATGTGGGGGATGTGGGGTTTCCAGGAGGGTGGGGAGGGGGGTGGGGGGATGTGGGTGGGTGTGGAGGGATGTGAGTCAGTGTGTGGGTAGGTGTGGGGGGACTGTGGGTGTGGGGGCTGCTTAGGAGGAGTGGATCCGCTGCATGAATGCCATGTTTCCCCAGCAGCTGGGGGGGCATGGTGGCACTGGCAGCAATGGGAGTTCCCACAGATGCCACGGGCACTGTCGGCAGCAGGGGGGGAAAGGTGGCAATCACTGACCAGGGGTTGGCAACCAGCTGCAGATGCCACTGGCAATGTCAGTGGCGGCCAGCGGCCATCACTGACTGCCTGCAGATGCCCCTGCCGGCGCGGGGAGGGGAGGGGCAAGCAGCGTTTGTGGCAAGCAGCATTTTCTGAGGGGGTGCACCGCCATGCTCAGAGGGTGCACATGCACCTGCATGCACCCCCATGTTGCCAATGGTCCCCTACTCCCCACAGAGCACATGGACTACCCTGTCTGCAGGGTCCCAGCCCCCTCCAGGGGCTACAGCTCCTCCCCAGGCCCCCCCTCACTGGTATCCAGTCTGCTGCTCATTCCCCTTGCCCGGCTCCTCTCCAGCCTCCAGAGGCTGGAGAAGAACAGAAGAACAAGCAGGAGGCTGGAGAGAATAGGAGAATGAGGAGGAGCCTTGTTCCCACAACCCCATTTGTTCCCCCTACCCCCCATTCATCCCCCCACCCCGTTTATTCCCCCATCTCCTGTTCATTCTCCCCATCTCCCCTTCATTCCCCCGCTCCCCGTTCATTCCCCCCAGCCCCCATTCATTCCCCCAGCTCCCCGCTTGCTCTCCCAGCCCCCCCCCACACACTCACCGGCAGTAGCAGAGGATGAGCAGGAGGCTGGAGACAGCAGGGGAAGTCTCCATCTTATCTCCAGGGGATTGTCTCCAACCTCCTGTTCGTCTCCACCCCCTGCTCCTTCTCCTATTTGTCTCCAAGCTTGGGAGGCTGGATATGAGCAGGAGAATTAGCAGGAGGCTGGAGATGAGCAGAGGAATGAGCAGGAGGCTGGAGACAGCCCCTGGAGACATGCTGGAGACATTCCCCTGCTGTCTCCAGCCTCCTGCCTCTCCACCGCGCCACCAGCTATTGTTGGAATGCTTGTTCGCACTCTGATTGGCTGTTTGTCAGCTAATCAGAGTGTGAATAAAGTGCTATGGACCGACAGACAGACAGACTTAGGCTTTTATAATATTAGATGCTTATACTCTTAGCCCTGACTCAGCAGAGCTCTTAATCTCATGCTTATCTCCTTAAAATCAAAGTTGATGCTCCACTTCCATCATGAGTTACTAAACTCCTCCTCTCCTCTTTAAACTTAAAATCATGCTGTATAAATAGCAAAGAGCTGCTCTAAAATATTTCTCTGATATAGGCTCACTGCTGCAATATTAAGAAGGAGTACTGTAAAAGCAATTCATAGATTCATAGATGTTAGGGTCGGAAGAGACCTCAATAGATCATCGAGTCCGACCCCCTGCATAAGCAGGAAAGAGTGCTGGGTCTAGATGACCCCAGCTATCTAGATACTCATCTAACCTCCTCTTGAAGACCCCCAGGGTAGGGGAGAGCACCACCTCCCTTGGGAGCCCGTTCCAGACCTTGGCCACTCGAACTGTGAAGAAGTTCTTCCTAATGTCCAATCTAAATCTGCTCTCTGCTAGCTTGTGGCCATTGTTTCTTGTAACCCCCGGGGGCGCCTTGGTGAATAAATACTCACCAATTCCCTTCTGTGCCCCTGTGATGAACTTATAGGCAGCCACAAGGTCGCCTCTCAACCTTCTCTTGCGGAGGCTGAAAAGATTCAGTATCTCCAGTCTCTCCTCGTAGGGCTTGGTCTGCAGGCCCTTAACCATACAAGTGGCCCTTCTCTAGACCCTCTCCAGGTTATCTGCATCCCTCTTGAAGTGCGGCGCCCAGAATTGCACGCAGTACTCCAACTGCGGTCTGACCAGCACCCGATAGAGGGGAAGTATCACCTCCTTGGACCTATTCGTCATGCATCTACTGATGCATGATAAAGTGCCATTGGCTTTTTTGATGGCTTCGTCACACTGCCGACTCATATTCATCTTGGAGTCCACTAGGACTCCAAGATCCCTTTCCACTTCCGTGCCCCCCAGCAGGTCATTCCCTAGGCTGTAGGTGTGCTGGACATTCTTCCTCCCTAGGTGCAGCACTTTGCATTTCTCCTTGTTGAACTGCATTCTGTTGTTTTCTGCCCACTTGTCCAACCTGTCCAGATCTGCTTGCAGCTGTTCCCTGCCCTCCAGCGTGTCCACCTCTCCCCATAGCTTTGTGTCATCTGCAAACTTGGACAGAGTACATTTCACTCCCTCGTCCAAGTCACTGATGAAGACATTAAAGAGTATCGGTCCAAGGACCAAGCCCTGCGGGACCCCACTGCCCACACCCTTCCAGGTCAAAACCGACCCATCCACCACGACTCTCTGGCTGCGACCCTCCAGCCAATTCGCCACCCACCGGACTGTGTAGTCTTCCAAGTCACAGCCTCTTAACTTGTTCACCAGTATGGGGTGGGATACCGTATCAAAGGCCTTCCTGAAGTCTAAGTACACGACATCCACCCCTCCTCCTGTGTCCAGGCGTTTCGTAACCTGGTCATAAAAAGAAACTAGATTGGTCAGGCATGATCTGCCTGCCACGAACCTGTGCTGATTTCCCCTCAGCATAATTTGTCCTGCCGGGCTCTCACAAATGTGAGCCTTGATAATTTTTTCAAAGACTTTGCCAAGGATGGAGGTGAGACTGACAGGTCTATAGTTGCCCAGGTCCTCCTTCCTCCCCTTTTTGAAAATGGGGACCACGTTGGCCCTTTTCCAGTCCTCTGGGACTTGGCCCGTGCGCCACGAGCTTTCAAATATTCCCGCCAGTGGCTCTGCAATGATGTCGGCCAGTGCCTTCAGCACCCTTGGATGGAGCTCATCCGGGCCTGCCGACTTAAAGGCATCCAGTTCTTCCAAGTGACTCTGCACCATCTCAGGGTCTACACATGGAAGTCTGGCGCCTTGCTGGTGCCTCTCTACAACCCCAGTGAGAGACTTGTCGTGCCCCTCACTTAGGAACACTGAGGCAAAGAACTCATTGAGGAGTTCAGCCTTGTCCCCCCTGTCCGTCACCAATTGTTTCTGCCCATTTAGCAGGGGTCCTATTCCTCCCTGGGTCTTCCGTTTACTCCCTATATATCTAAAAAACAATTTCTTGTTGTCTTTTACTTGGGTTGCCATCCTCAGCTCCATGGTAGCTTTGGCCCATCTAACAGCCTCCCTACAAGCACAAGCAGAGGAGGTATATTCATCTTTGGTGATCTCTCCCTGTTTCCACTTTTTATGTGCTCCCCTTTTGTCCCTTAGACTGCCCTGGATTTCTCTGGTCAGCCAGGGAAGCCTCCTGGCCCCTTTCCCTCTTTTGCCTCGCTCGGGGATCGTCTCGCTTTGTGCCCGAAGGATCGTTTCCTTAAGGCACAGCCACCCTTCTTGGGCTTCCATCTCTTCAAATCTCCTACTCTGCAGTGCGTCCTTGACTAATCGCCTGAGTTCATTGAAATTGGCTTTCCTAAAGTCTAGCACATTCACCCTACTAGTTACCTTACCCACTCGCCGTCTTATGGTGAATTCTATTATTAGGTGATCACTGTCCCCCAGATGGCTACCGATCTGGAGGTCCGCTACCATGTCATCTCCCGTTGCCAATACCAGATCCAGTATGGCATTCCCCCTAATGGGACTGTGTACCTCCTGAGTCAGGTGGAGGTCCTGTACACAGGTTAGAAACCCGCGTGAGCGGTGGGACTTTGCTGTCTGTGACTCCCAGCAGATGTCCGGGTAGTTTAGGTCCCCCATGACTACCGCCTCTTTAGCTTTTATGGTCTCCGAGATTTGCCTCAGGAGCCCCGAATCTCTTTCTTCCCCTTGATGTGGGGGTCTGTAGCAGACCCCTACCACCAAATCCCTTTCTCCTTGCCCCCCACGTAGCCTAACCCACAATCCTTCTACTTCCTCATCCTTGGATTCTGTCTTGATGAGGGTTGATGTATATTGCTCACTGACATAGAGCGCAACCCCTCCCCCTTTCTTCCCCACCCTGTCCTTTCTGTACAATCTATAGCCCTCAATATGTACTGCCTAGTCATGGGATGAATCCCACCAGGTTTCCATTAGCCCCACTAAGTCATAGGTGTTTAGTGCAAGCAGGAGTGCTAGTTCATCCTGCTTGTTTCCCATGCTCCTAGCATTAGTATATAGGCACTTAAGCCCTGCGACTGGTGCCTTTGCTGCCCCCCCGCTCCGAGTCCCAAGGGGCCCTTTGATTCTTACCTTCTCGTTTCTTACCTGTGCCATAGTGCTGGCCTCCCCATGGTTTTCAGGTTCCCAATGCTCTCTTTCTTCAGGCTGGGCTGTCCTTGTGGGTGCCACATGGTTTGGTGGTCCACAGCTTCCCCCACCCTCATCTTCCCCTCCCCCCGACGAGCCTAGTTTACAGCCCGCCGGAGGAGATCTGCCAACCTAGAAGAAAACACACGCTTACCTTTGGGGGACAGGTGAAGCCCATCCCAACTGAGCATGTCCCTCGTCGTGATGTGCGGGTCGTTGTCCAGGAAGCCGAAGCCTGCCTCGAGACACCACTGCCGAAGCCGCCAGTTGGTCTCTCGGATGCAGTTCTCATGCCGTCTTCCGCATCCGTTCACTGGTAGGATGGAAGAGAATACCACCTGTGCACCGAAGTCCCTCAGCACGCCGCCCAAAGCACTGTAGTCCGCCATCAGGTGATCGGGGGTTCTCCTGGCCGCATCATTAGTACCCACATGGACTAGGACCATAGGGTAGTAATCGGTGGGCTTGATCCTGGCTTGGATTACCTCCGTCACATCCCGAATCTTTGCTCCAGGGAGGCAGCATACCTCTCGTGCTGAGGGGTCCTGGCGACAGATGGGGCCTTCTATACCTCTCAGGATGGAGTCGCCTATGACGAGCACTCGTCGCCTCCTCCTCTGGGTCCTCTTGGATCTCTTGATCTGTTTGGAGTGTGAAGAATGTGGTGTTTCTTCCTGCCCAAGGGTTTCCTCCTCCCCTTCCATCTCCTGCAGGATCGCCAGGGCCTCGTACCTGTTCTCCAGTCGAACTGGAGAAGCTGGTACCGATTCTCTGCGAGCTGCTCTGGTCCTGGCTGTGACCGTCTGCCACTCTGCTGTGGAGGGCATTCCCCGGGCTGCTTCTTTCTCCAGTGCCTGGTCCTTCAGGGAAAGGAAATATCTGTCAATTTCATCCTCCGCCTCTCTGATCCCCCTCAGCCTGCTAACCTCCTCCCGGAGCTCCCTCACCTGCGCCTCCAGAGCCCCAAGACGGGCACCTGCCGGACAGGTGTGGGGGCCCCAATCTCTGCCCCCCCCCAGCCCTGCTGGGGATCCCCCACAGGCCAGGAGGTAGGGGGACATCAGCTCCCCCATGGGCTCAGTCTGGGTGGAGGCCTCAGACCAGCCCCGGTTAGCCTTGTCCCCCTGGGCAGAGGCCCTAGCAGCACTCCTCGTAGACACCATTCTGAGCTGCTGTTTGTAAACCTGTGTGGCGTCTACTCCCTACCCCTACAGGAGTCTCACTCCTGGCCCTCCCGGCCCACCCGCCAGCGCGAACGCCTGCGCAAATGCCAGCACGCTCTGTTCGCGCTGCACGGCTCGGGAGCGCGGCTCCCTACCGGCTCAGCTATATGGGACCCGGGGGGCTTCCCCTCCGGATCCGGCTCAGCTGTGCCGGGTCCCTCCGCCCCACTTACCTTCGGGGGATCAGCTGTTGCTGCCCCCGCTGCCAATTCCTCTGCTGCTGCTGCTGCTGCCGCCACCGCCGCCACCTCTGGTCAGTCAGTTGGTTAAGGGGGCACACGTGCATGCGGGACACACGTGTGCCTGGCTCCTCTCCTTCCCACTGCTGGTTCCCGAGCACACCAAAAGAGAATATATGTGCAAGTCATTTGGTCCAAACTGCTGACAACATGGGTTAATTCAACCCATCACTGTGAACTAATGGCAAGTGTGATTTTATATCTAGAGTAAAACAGCAATAAGAGAGTCAGGGACTAGTATTTTCCAGACTCGCTGATTGGATTTTCCAGACTTGCTGAACTGTGCCCTATGCAACCTACAAGTGAGCAAGCTAAGATTATAATGTTGCCAGGCACTAGGCCAAGCCCTCTATGAAACCTGGAGCAGCCTGCAAGAAGATTGCTCTGGGGCTCTCCCTCTAACTTGCTGCTATGGCCTTTTGGCTAGGGGAAAGTGAGACTAGGGGATATCTGAACCCCAGGGGCCTGGATGCTGGATGCCTGCCATAGATTTGGGAGTATCTGAAGCTGAAGAGTCCAGGAGACAGGACACTTGCCAGTAGTAGCGCCACATAGACTTGAGCAATTAAGCTCTAGTCACTGATAGAATATGAAACTGATTTGGTTAATTTGGCCTGAGAGATGAAAATAAAATAAAAAAGTAACTAGTCAGCTGCTGACAACTATTCCAGCAAACAAGGAACAGCAGGATGCAGGACCATTCTAGGCACATCAAGTCCCATTATCCACATACAGCCAAAGCTCTGTTATCCGGCACCCCTGGAAATGGGGGATGCCGGATAACAAAATATGCCGGTTAATTGAGCGGCCCCAGCTGCCGCTTCTCCTGCCGCACCTGTGGCATCCCTCTGCCCCTCCCGTGGCATCACCACCTGTCCCATGGGCCCTGAGGGCCCCGTGGGACAGGGAGGCAGGCCCCACATGGCCCTGCACAGCCTTTTATGCCCCCGGGCTGTGGGGGCTCGGAGAAACCAGAAGTGCCACAGTGGGCACTTCTGGTTTCACTTTATCTTACAAGCTGGCATGCTGGTTAGTGGAGCATGCCAGCTTGCAAGATGCCAGATAGCAGAGCTGTTACTGTACACTATTGAGATGCTGAGAGGGAACAATGAAGGAACCATTCAGTCAATTTTATAATACATTAGAATTCTTCTTTGCACAGGCAAGCCTCAATTAGCAAGACCTAGAAAACTTAGACATGATTTGCTCATTCAAGTATATCACCCGGATTCCATTTTGACCATATTTGAAAACTGAGATCTACATGAGTACCTGGAAAAAGCACTTATAATGACAATGTTCAGTATCCCCTTGGTTTCACAGTCTCATCGTGTCTTATTAAATTTATGGTTATCTTATCTCTATTGTTCTTAATTTGCTTCCCATTTTCAGTATGGCAGGTGCCACTGAATGCTATTCCCTCAAGCAGTTTGATGCCTTGATATAAATGAATACATCTATACAATCATGAATGACATGTGTCCCCAGAGGCTGGGGGGAGCACATCAACTGCCCACAGGTGGTGGTGGTGGTGGTGGCGGCAGGGGTGGGGTGGTGGTGAGCTCCTACAGGCGGCCGTGGCGCTGTTGGCAAGCGCCAACCAACTGCAGACACAGCCGGCAGTGTCGGCAGCCAGCAAGGGAAGGGTGACGAGTGGCGGCCAGTCATAGGGGATGCACTGCCAATCTCAGGGGGTGCACGTGCACCTGTGTGCATCCCCTACACGTCACCAATATATACAATGCAAAGAAAGAAACTGGTACATTTTGATTCATTTTAGGAACATGATGAAACTTGGAACTCGAAGAATATGAAGAGAAAATAAAACCTCATGGTCTAATTCTGAAAGAGGAGTTATTATTCAATATTTTTTTAGAGTGGACCCTGGGCTTAAAGGATTTCCATTTACTGTTTCTGTATGACTATCTGTTTGGCAATGTGTTCTCTTCTATTCTTGCTCAAGTGCATATCGTCCTTTAGAGAAAATACTTTACAGCTAGAACACTTCCCATGATTCCATATTATGTATTTATGAAGCTAATCACACTCAGATCTCTCAAAGCTTCTATAAAGCTGAGGCTGGTAAGTTTCTAATTATTCTTGCTGAACAGGTACATCAGTCATGAGTTCTAGTACAGCAGGTTGCCATGCTTAATACTCAAAGAAAGAATAAATAATGGAGTCCTTTAGGTGTGATCAATGAAGTCTGGTACTGGGATGGGAAATTTGCAGCATATATTTATGCCATCTATTTTATTAATCTCCTAACTGTCTTTCCCATTCTGACCGTTAAAGATTTCTGTATCTTTAAGAAACCAGGAAAGCACTGGTGCTGTAGTATCAGATCATTATTTTGTGTAAATAGACATGGCCTCATTAAAGTCAACAGACTTACACCAATTTACCCCAGATAAGGATGCTGCCCAAGTGCCCAGGTGATATACTGCATACATATTTTAATACAAATGAGTACCATCAAATCAGTGCATCCAAACAGAAGGCAATTGCTAATTGCCATTATTAACATCCACTTGCCTTTTTATTGCCTTTGTCTGAACTCTGCTGAGAGGCATGTATTTGACAGACTGCAAAACAAATTTTAAACATACGAGGACATGTTCCCCTTCCCACCTTCAGCAGAGCTTCATTTGCATAATGGGGGAGAGTCTAGCTAAACATGTATTAACTAGGATTAAGGTAGAAACAGTCAATGTAACATCCATACAGACTTAGCAGTGTTGGGCTAGTCCCTGGGCCAGATGCAATGTGTGGGGGTCAGGTCACAGACCAGATCTGGCCCATGAAACCACATCACTTGGCCTGTGGGACACCCCATGGGTCCAGTAATTTAGCTGCCAGGTGACAACATTGCCATGGCTCCCCCACCGCCAAATTTCCAAATCAAAGGGGAGCCCCAGCAGACTGGATAACACAGATCCATGGACCAAATCTGGAATGGCTCATATCTTGGTCACTCCCCGGTCTTAAGCTTTCCCAGTAGTGCTCTCTCAGTATCATTTTTTTTTAAATGGTTCAAGTATTTGCTTCTTGATCTAATACTGTGGTTCACAAACCACTCTACAATAGCATTTCATTTTGGGGTAAGATGCACTGTGCAAGAATACAGTGTATGTTTCTAAACAGAGTTCCTATACTAATGCCTAATGTTTATGAACCAAATACATAACATAAATCCTGCAAATGTGAATTCAATAATTTATAAATGCAAGCAAGCCCTCATTAAGTAAGAGAGGATTTTCAGAGTCCTGTAGTATATAGATTCAGACACCAGCAATAGAACATACTGCTCTGCATTACATCTTCCTATCCTGCCTCCACATCCATAGATTGGAATAATTCAGTTGGTCCAGGAAGTGATCCCTTGCTTTTAAGCTCTGTAGTCCCAATTCAAAAGCACTTACTGACTTCTATTCTATATGATTCTATGACTTCCCAAACAGCCTTCTGTGTTGGTTAACAGATTTGTATTACATAAACCAAGAAAATACTTATTTTCAGAGACAAACAGTGATTTTTTTTTTTTACACTTGGAAATTGGCAGGCTGAGTAGTTAAAATTATTATTCATACCACAATGGCAACAAATCTCATATCTGTGATCAAGGCCCAATACTCTAGTTGATATTCTTAAACGAGTTAGCAGGGTTGTGCTCCTGCATACTAGATGGGAATCATGATCAGGTTTGCTCTGTTTGTAAACAAGGTAATAGGAGTAAAAAGCTTAAAGTTTGCCTATCATAGAACAAAAATATATATATAGCCAAATCCAGGTTACATGTGTGCAATTCTCACTACTTCAGTGTTGTGGCACTGGTGTAACTAAGTGAAGAATTCGGCCCATTATGTTTCAAATAAAAGGTTATGAACTATTCTATTGACTTGCCCCAGCCATAGACAATGTGGCTTGTGGGATTTCCAGTCATTCTCAGAAGTCTTTACCATAAGAAACGTGGGTGTTTGGTAAAGAATAGGTAAAGGAAACCCACATGGTTTGACTACAGTATTCAGCAAACAAACCACTTAACTCCACATATAGAAAAGTTCCACAGTGCATTGCTATTGTTTCAGAATCTTAAAGGTAGGCACCCAAATCCATAGGTAAAAATCTAAATAACTGGCCTGATTTTCCAGACTGCTGCAGTTCCTGCCTGAAGTCAGAGAAACTGTGATTGTGTACTTTAGAAAATTAAGCCATTCAGGCATCTGCCTAAATACAGGTGCATCTAAAAATGTAGAGGTCTACATTTGAAAATGTTGGCCTGACCCTATATGTAATGCCTTGCTTAAATCAAATAGTTTTCTCTGATTTTTTAGCTATCCAATTACAACTGTTCTGCTGAATTACTTTGTTCAGAGTGGCGGGAAGGTGGGGGTGTGCTCCAAATTCAGGTTTTGCTGTAAACTGTCTCAATCAGTAGCTGGTATACTGCTCCTTACTGCCATCATCACTGTCATCAGCAATCCCTCAGTTCAAGGATATCTCTTCCGCAGCTCATTGATGGGTCTTCAGGTGACTTAATTGTCTGATTCTTGAGCCACAGATTCACATGCAGAAGTTACAGTTCTTTCTACAAGGGCAAGTAGGCTGCAGGCTGGGATTCCTCTCCTTTTCCTTCCTCTTCTCATTTTTCTCTGCTTTGAGGGCAAGACACTTTACCTCAAAGCAGGTTGCCACTTGTGCTCTACTCCAGGAATTTTTTGGAGAGCCTTGGAGGCAACTTCCTGGTGCAAGTATTGGAGAGAGCAACTAGGGGCCATGTTCTTCTTGACCTACTGCTCACAAACAAAAGAATTGGTGCTGGATGTAGAAGTGGATGCATGGGCAACCGGTGCCACCTAAGTCGGGGGGGCATGTGTCCCCACAGCAACCAGTCAGCGAGAGGGGGGGAAGGTCCCCCCAAGGCCAATTGCAGAGACGGCCAATCGCTGCAATGGATTGTTGCGGCTGCTTCTGGAATTGGCTGCGGCTGCTTCCGGGATTGGCTGCAGCCGCTTCTGGGAGCGCAACGGTGCTCCACTCCCCAGCTGGCACTTGCAGGGGGGGCATCTGCCCTCCCCTCCCCCCATCACCTAAGCAGCAAGTGCAGCCAATCAGGTGGTGCACCGGCACTCTCAGGGGGTGCACATGCACCCCTGTGAACCACCTATACGTCACCACTGAGTGGATGGCAAGTTAGGTAGCAGTGACCACAAGATGATTGAGTTCAGGATCCTGACAAAAGAAAGAAACAACAGCAGCAGAGTAACAACCCTGGACTTCAGAAAAGCAGACTCTGACTCCCTCAGGGAACTGATGGGCAAGATCCCCTGGGAGGCCAGTCTGAGGGGGGAAGAAGTCCAGGAGGGCTGGTTGTATTTTAAAGAAATCTTACTGGGGGCACAGGAACAAACCGTCCTGATGTGCAGGAAGAACAGCAAATGTGGCAAGCATCCAGCTTGACTTAGCAGGGAACTCTTCAGTGAACTTAAACACAACAAGGAATCTTACAAGAAGTGGAAGCTTGGACAAACAATTTGGGAGGAGTATAAGAATATTTCTCAGACATACAAGGATAATGTCAGGAAGGCCAAAGTGCACTTTGGAGTTGGAGTTAGCAAGGGATGTGAAGAGTAGCAAGAAGAGTTTCTACAAGCATGTTAGCAACAAGAGGAAGGTCAGAAACAGTGTGGGTCCTTTATTGAATGGGGGACGCAACCTACTGAAAGATGATGAGGAAAAGGCTGAAGTACTCACTGCCTTTTTTATCTCGGTCTTCACAGGCAAGTTCAGCTCCCAGATTACTGCACTGGGCAGCACAGTTTGGGGAGAAGGTGAGCAGCCCTCAGTGGTGAAAGAACTGGTTAGGTACTATTTAGAAAAGCTGGATGTATACATCCATAGGGCCAGATGCCATGCATCCAACAGTGTTCAAGGAGTTGGCTGATGTGACTGTAGAGCCACTGGCCATTATCTTTGAAAACTTGTGGTGATTGGGGGCAGTCCCAGACAATTGGACAAGGGCAAATCTAGTGCCCATCTTTAAGAAAGGGGAGGAGGAGGATCCAGGAAACTACAGACCAGTCAGCCTCACCTCAGTTCCCAGAAAAGTAATTAAGCGGGTCCTCAAGGAATCCATTTCTAAGCACTTGTAGGAGAGAAAGGTGATTAGGAATGGTCAGCATAGATTCACCAACAGCAATTCATGCTTCACCAACCTCATTGCCTTCTAGGATGAGAGAACTGGCTTTGTGGATGAGGGGAAAGCAGTGGACATGATATATCTTGACTTTAGCATAGCTTTTGATACTGTCTCCCACAGCATTCTTGAAAGCAAGCTGAGGAATTATAGGTTGGATGAATGGACTATAAGATGGATAGAAAGCTGGCTGGATTGTCAGGCTCAACAGGTAGTAATCATTGGCTTAAATTCTAACTGGCAACCAATATAAATTGGAGTGCCCTAGGGGTAGGTCCTGGGGCTGGTTTTGTTCAATATCTTCATTAATGATATGGAAGATGGGATGAATTGCACCCTCAGCAAGTTCACAGATGACACCAAGCTTGGGGTCATAGTAGATACACTGGAGGGTAGGGCTAGGATTCAAAGTGACCTAAACAAATTGGAGGATTGGGCTAAAAGAAAGTTCATGAGGTTCAACAAGGACAAGTGCAAAGTCCTGCACTTAGGATGGAACAATCCCATGCATCAATACAGGCTGGGGGCTGACTGGCTGGGCAGCAGCTCTGCAGAAAAGGACCTGGGGGTTACAGTGGACAATAAGTTGGATAAGAGTCAGCAGTGTGTCCTTGTTGCCAAGACAGCAAACAGCATACTGGGCTGCGTTCGTAAGAGTGTTGCCAGCAGATCGAGGGAAGTAATTATTCTGCTCAATTCTGCTTTGGTGAGACTACATCTGGAGGACTGTGTCCAGTTTTGGGCCCCCCACTATAGAAAGGTTGTGGACAAGTTGGAGATAGTTCAGTGGAGGGAAACAAAAGTGGTTTGGGGCTGGGGCACATGACTTCTAAGGAAAGGCTGAGGGAACTGGGTTTATTTTTTTCTGCAGAAGAGAAGACTGAGGAGGGATTTGATAGCAGCCTTTAACTACCTGAAGAGTGGTTCCAAATAGGACAGAGCTAGACTCCTGTCAGTGGTGGCAGATAACAGAACAAGGAGTAATGGTCTTAAGCCATTTCAACATTTTGACCATAGACTATAATGGGGAAAGCACAAAACTACCTATAATTTTGTTCACTGCTTGCCTGATTTGGATGAAACCTGCAGGGATGGTAGCCCTTTCTGAAGGCATGAAGCCTGCCAATTTCAAGGAGATAGGTGCAGGGGTTTCTGAGAAATTGCACCTCAAAGTCTTGAAACAAAATTAGTGTCACATGTGTGATTTAAGGCACAGCACGGTGAAAACTGCAGGCATGCTAGGCCCTGCTGAGGCCATGAAGCCTGCCAGCTTTCAAGGAGATAGATGCAGGGGTTTCTGGGAAACTGCACCTCAGGTTCCTAACATGGGTGACAATGTATGTGTTAAAGCATGCCCTCACTGGCGTTGAGGCCTCTACATCATTCAGTAGTGTGCCCCAGTGAGGCCTCCTCCTCCCCTACAACCTCAACTCAGTCCACCACTTTAAATGGCAACAGGTAATAAAACAATGTAGTAAGCAGCACAGTAGCACCAGCAGCATCTCAGCTAGCCAAATTGTGACAGAGCCTTTCTTTTTTTCTCCTGCAGGAACTTCTTCTCCAGCAGCTGCCAGAGAATTCTCCCTGCCAGCCCCAGCCCTGGGGCTTAGATGTGCCCAGGGCCCTGCATCCTTCCAGTCAGGTGCTAGAGGTGTTGGTATTGGCAGACAAGGTCCTTTGGGTCAATCTAATCTGGCATCTTTTAGCAGACCAACTGAATAGTTACAGAAATATATCTTAGCAAGCTTTCAAGTTGAAAAACCCTTCATCAGGCTGAGGAAGCACCTACAGTCAGTGTGTGTGTGTGCTCTTCCTGGATGGAAGGAATAGTAAAGAAGCCAGAGGCTGGCATGCAATGCAGGCAAGAAAGCCAGTCAGTGAAAATGGACATGAAGGTGTCAGGGGGTGACGGAGACAGGCTGGGGTAGCGGGAAAGGGGGATATAGCAGGTAAAAGTGGAGAGGTACCTGGGGAGTCAGATGTCCGGCAGGTTGTAGTATGTCATAATTCCAATGTCTGTATTAAGTCCATGAGTTTCTGGGCCTAGGAGGTTGATGAAGTGCAGTTCATAGGCTCGTCTGTAAAAAGTTGTTTGCACCCCAGGGAACTCTCCACATTCACCTGCGCTGCTACATCCCCCTTCTTCCACCACCCCCCACCCCACCCCACCCCAGCCTGTCCCTCACCCCCTGATGCCTCCATTTCCATTTTCACCGACTGGCTTTCTTGCCTGTATTGCATGACAGCCTCTGGCTTCTTTACTATTCCATCCATTCAGGAACAGCATACACACGCACCAACTGCAGGTGCTTCCTCAGCCTGACAAAGGGTTTTTCAACCTGAAAGCTGGCATCTAACTCCCCAGGTACCTCTCCACTTTTACCTGTGCCCCAGCCAGGACTGTGTGCATGCGTGTGGTAGCTGGAGGTTATGTCGCCTCCTACCTGCCTTACAACATGGGGATTCTCAGTCCTGGCATTTCCTTAGGCTGCTGCACCTCCAGCAGTCCCACCCAGGCCTCCCCAACCCTGGCAGAGTGCAGTTTTAGTGCTCATGCCCAGGGCCTGGGGCCTTCTCCTTCCCCATACCCTCAGTCCATACCTCCAAGTTTGTCCTGGCATGGAAGCTCAGCAGGAACATGTTCTTCTTCTGCTGGCTGGTGATGCAGTGAGTGCCCCCTCCAGCTCTGAAAGCGAGGCATTAAATGGCTTTTAAAAATGAAAAAAGGAAATAAGTGAGGATGGAGTGAGGAGGGTGGCATTCACTCCATCTGCACCTGGAGCTTAGGGAACCTCAGCAGCAGGAGGTTCACCTTGAGGAACACCAGCTGCTCCACGAAAGCAGGATCCAAGCAGGTGCGGTGGGGTGTCACTACATCCCCAGCAATGCTGAACACCCTCTCGCTCAGAACACTGGTTGGTTGACACTACAGGTGTCCCCGGGAAACCATGGCCAGATCCAGCCACATCTGGCTGTGGCTTGCCCATTAGGCCAAAGGGTCACACAGCAGCGGCTCCATGTCCTTGGCAAGATAGGCAACCACCAAGGCCTGAGTGCTACCTGCCTGATGGTAGGGTCTGGTGCCTCTGGACCCCACCATGGAAGCTATGCCCTTGGCCCACATTGGCAGCGCCTGTGGTGGAGGAGGAGACTGGTTTGTGGATGGCTTGCTATCATGGGACAGCAGATCCCCCTCTTCTATGTCCCCCTGCCTCCGCTGCTCTGCCTCCCTGACTCTCTTCACCAACACCTCTGCCCACTGATCCAGGGTTTGGCTGCTGCATATGCTGCCCTTCACCCTCGGGTCACACATGGCAGCCAGCACATGGACCGTACTGGACCACAAGGGATCAAGCCATTTCCTGATGCCCTCCTTCAGCTGCCTCACCAGTGCCTGCATGTCTGATGACAGTGCCTTGCCCCAGCCAGGAACATTGATCCCCTGGAAACTCTCCATTTGGCTCTGAAGTTCCCTCACTACAGGGATCACTTAGCTAAGGATTGCATTGCCAGTACTGAGGGTGTTGATGGCCTCAAGGAAGGGCTTGTGGACCACCAAGATCTGGGAGATGGTATCCCACTCAGCTCTGTTAACGGGGCTACTGTTCCCAATTTCCCTGAGCAAGGCCATCTCATGGATGGCATTCTGTTGCTCCACCAGCCTCCGGAGCATCAGGTATGTGGAGGTCCACCGAGTCTCCATATCCTGCATGATTTTGTCCTTGAAGATAAGGTATACTGCAAGGTATAAATGTATAGAAATAAAATATAAATGTATCTCCCTTCCTATATAAATTCTATAAGGTATGTAATGTGCTGCAAGGTATAAATATATAGAAATAAAATAGGCAGACAAGAATCTGATATCTTTTATTAAATGACCTTAAATAGTTGGGGGAAAAAATGTTAAGCAAGCTTTCAGGTTTAAAAACCCTTCATCAGGCTGAGGAAGTTTCTGCAGTTGGTGTGTGCTCTTCCTGAAAACAAAATATAAATGCATCTCCCTTCCTATATAAATTCTATAAAGCATGTAATATGCCGCAAGGTATAAAGGTATACAAAATAATATAAATGCATCTCTCTTCCTATATAAATTCTATAGTGCAATATCCAATATAATTACAAAATTGAAAAAAAATAAATCAGTGAATGTAATAATAAAATAAAAGGGTCTAGAAGAAAGCAAAAGGTATTGTGGAATCCCACTTGCTAGGCGAGCAAGTAGGAAATCATTCAAATCAATGGTAGTAGTAGCCTTCATTGTCTAATGCTCCTGAGCTGCTGGAAGATAGCTCAGTAACTGTCAGACCACAAGGCAGAAAGCAGTCCAGTTCAAACAATGCTGCCTTTAATGCTGTTTTTCCATCCCTGCCCCAGAGCACTGGGATTGGAAGGGATCTCAGGGAAGGATCATAGTCACTGGCCAGCTACACAGTTAATATGACAGCAGTCCTTCTCCCCTCTTCCCCCTCCCTCTCCTTACTTTCTGTTTCCCTGCAGGCAAGCCCAGCTTGAGCTTCCAAACTCAAAACGTTTCAAAACTTTCAAAATGTTTCAACTGCCCTTGTTTCGTTTCGACGCTATTTTGAAGCCCTTCATTTTGCTGTTTGGAACTCAAAATGAGTCAAAACGAAACAGCCAGCAAAAGTTTGCAAAGCCCTACTGTGTAAGCTATACAGGACCCAAGTAAACTTTTGTGAGTCTTCCTACACCAAGGGACTAATGCTTCACTTGTCCCCACACTCACATGACCTGTGTGGTTCTGCTGTACTAGGGGCAAGATGTATTGATGCACAAACTTCTGTGTGGTGTGGAGCTTCCTATCTACCTATGTCAAAGGGATAGCCCAAGGCTATAGCTAGAAGATATCTTACTAAATACATCCCCTGCTTTCCAACAAGCCTACTGCAGCTTGGGGCCACAAAGTTGCTTCACAGCTTAGGTAGAAGGATTCTCATTGCATGACCCCCTACTAAGAGACAAGCTTAACTCCCCTGACTGGAAAATGAGGTGAGGACTTTACTCTTAGGGTATGTCTACACACCAGAATGAAGTGCAAGACAGAGATACCTGAGCTAGCTCTGGTACTGAAAGCAGCACAGTTGCTTTAATACAGCCTAGTGCTCCATCCAGGCTAAAAAATATGCTCTGCTTCTCAGCATGGCTAATTACCATTCTACAATAATGCAGGTAAACCACTTCCAGCATACAAGCCAGCTTGTTCATAGATGGCTTGTATATCTCTACACAGCATTGCACTGTGTTGTGTAGTCAGCTTGCTAAGAGTGCAGCTGATAGCCACTCCATAGAACCTGCAAGAATTAATCTGGAAGAAACGTACTGACTTAGCATCTGGCCTTAGTTACAACAAGCAGTGCAACCCTGTGACACTGGGGAGGTGTGGATATAACTGAGGGCACAATTTATTCCCATGTGTTTTGAAAACAACTTCCCAAAAGCAAACATTTGTTGATACTCCTGCTGCAAAAGCAAGGCTTGAAGACCCAGTGGCAGAATTCAGCCCAAGCCACATTTTTAAAATAGGGCCCTGTAACAGGGAGCCTAGACCTCTACTTTAATCTGGACACTTTATGAAGAGAAAATGCAGCAGATAGAACCCAGACAGCTGAATAGGGGCTGGTTGCATTAGGGTAACCAGCAAGGAAACACTGCCGCCTAGGCAGAGACCCATACAATGAGGAAAGGTGAACACCTGCAGCCAGTTGAAGGAGCACTGCACCGAATAAGTTGGCTGCAAGCAAAAAGGCAGGAAAAAGTAAAAGGCTATAAGCACCTATTGCAGAGCTACTTCTGCAATACTGTAATAGGGCAGAGACCTGCTACAGACAACAAAGGCACTGCTAGAGCCACTGGGAGGCCAAGAAAGAAATGCCTGCAGGTAGTTGGGAAAGTCACCTGACCAGAAAGGGGTGGGGCTGGGGCAGCTTATAGACCCAGAGCTTGAGCCAGGGCAGTCATTTTGACTCTGGTGGCTGCAGAGGAAGGAGCTCCAGAGAAGGAAAAAGCAGAGAAGCTCCTGATGGACATTTGGGCTACCCTGAGCCAGGCAGATGAATGCTGCTAATTTAAAGGGAATTGTGATTCAGGGTAGGGGGAAGTTATGAGAGCCAGCCAAGGAGCTGCTATTTGGGTTAAGGCACCATGTGGAATTTTTGTTACAGCCAAGAAAGCTTATTCTTTTGCTAGTTATGACCAGTGGTTTAGGTCAGGGACTATCAGGGGAGGTTAGAGGTCCCAGTGGTGCTCAGGGCATAGGCAACATGTGTGGGAGGCACGGAGGACACATGCCCCTCCCCACCATTTCTGCACCAATGGCAGAGAATGGTGCTGCCACCTGGCTGGAACCAGGGCCCAGCAGCAGCAGGCGCAGTGACGCTATTTTTGTGATGATGACAGGGCACAGGGCTGCAGCCTAGTCGGAGCCAGTGCTCAGCAGCAGCGGAGGCAAGGCCAGCAGCACAGAGTTGTGCCCCACCACTGTCAACACTTATGCATTGTCTATGCCTGACGGACATGTGAGTGTCCTGAACCTTGCCAGAGGGCAGGGACTTGATTAAAGATGAGAGAGAGACAAGCGAAAGCTTAACGTAGACTGAGGCACTGGGGGGGAGGGGGGAGGTAGAGGGACAGTGCCAGAGGGGCAAGAACTATAGGAGGCTAATTAGCCCACAGCCCAAGAGGGGCAGAGGGAGGGCCAGCAAGCCTGCAGCCTAAGAGGGGCAGAGACTGACAAAAGCACAGAGGCCTGAGGAGGTCCAGATATTGGACTGGGGCTAAGTGGCCACTAAAATAACTGATTGGCATTATCTATGAGGCATAAGCATAGCTATAGAAGAAGTCAGAGGCTGTGAATATCCCACAAGGCAACAGGTGCCCTGAGAGCACGTACAAGCCAGGAGGGCCCATCTTGTGGAAAGACTAGTTTGGGGACTAACCAGGCCTGAGAGGGATGGCTGGCAGGAAGATAGAGCAGGTCCCTTCCAGAATTAAAGAACATCAAGGCATGGCAGACAGGAGAAAAAAGAGGGTAACCTAGAACCAGAGAAGCAGGAGGTGCATGGCCACCAGGGGGCACACTGGCCACCCCTGAAGCACCAGTCCTGTTACAGGGCCTTAAAGCCATTTATATTAGGATCACAAGATCATAGGAAAGTAGGAATGGAAGGGACCTCACAAGGTCATCTAGTCCAAACCCCTGCTCAAGGCAGAATTACCTCTAACTAAATCATCCCAGACAAGGGTCTGTCTGTCTGTCTTACGTGCTCTTGAAAATGTCCAGGGATTGAAGATTCTACAACTTTTCCAGGTAGCTTGTCCCAATGCTTGAACACCCTCAAAGTCAGGAAGCTCTTCCTAATCTCCAAACTAAATTTCCTCTGTTGTAGCTTGAGGCTATTGCTCCTACTCTTATTTCCTACAGCCACAGAGAAAAGCCCATCTCAACCTCTTTATAATTACCCTTCAGCTATTTGAAGGCTGTAATCAAATCGCACCTCCGTCTTCTCTTCTCCAGACTAAATAACCCTAGTTCCTGCAGTTTCTTCTTGTAAGTAATACTGTCCAGGCCCCTAATCATTTGTGCTGCTGTGTGCTAGACACTTTCCAATCTGTCCATATCCTTCTTGAAGCATGGGGCCCAAAACTGGACACAGTACTCCAAGTGAGGCTTCACAGTGCTGAACAGAGCAAAAAAATCCCTTCCCCTGATTTGCAAGTGACACTCCTGTTAATACAATTCTATATACTGTTGGCCTTTTTTACAACAAGAGCACACTGTTGACTTATATTCATCTTATGGTCTACTGTAACACCCAGGTCCACCTCTGCAGTACTGCAGCTTAGCAAGTCATTCCCCAGTCTGTACACGTGCATGCAATTATTTCATCCCAAGTGCAGGGCTTTGCACTTGTCCTTGTCGAATTTTTTCTGGTCGATCATGGACCATAATTCCTGTCTAATCAGGTTTTGCTCTTGGTGAATCCACGCTGGCTATTCCTGTCTTGTTCTACTTGAGGAGCTTCACAACAGAAGCTTTATGATTCTTCCAGGTATGGAGGTCAGACTGATCCATTGGTAATTCTCTGGATCTTCCTTCCTCCCTTTCTTAAAGATGCCCCTTTGCACCCTCCTGGCTTTGAATAAAGATGCCTTGAACATCTCTTTGTGTAAAAAAGATTCTGGCTTGAAATCTGTACAATTCCAATAGCTCTTTCTGAGCTCCTGTCATCATATTTGCAGCAATAATGGCAGTGTCTGTTTTAACAGTTTCCCAACAGACTTAACAAAGCTAAAATCCATGAATAGTTAAGTAAGCCCCGAAGTAATTCTAACTAAACCCTGAAGACAGCAGTAGCAAAATCAATGATAATGCTCAGTGATATGGGCTTCAATGGGAGCAAAATAGAGCCTTACATACCACGCTTCTGATGCTTTTAAAAGGAAGGTAATATAGACATAGCATATGTAATGCAGAGAAATAGTGCATACATGTGCACGCGTGTGTGTGTGTGTGTGTGTGTGTGTGTGGTACACACATGCAATATCAAAACCAGGGGCTTCCAGTAGCTCTCATCAGTAGTAATAATTATTTACCAGATAACAAATCCTTTAGGTGTTAAATGAGGACTAGGGAAAAGCATGCTATTGACACAGAGAAAAGATTGTTGGAGGGTACACAAAGCCAGGAGCACAGCTGTGAGGTTGCTCTGGCAGAGACTGTCCAAGCCAATAACACAATCTTTTCAAACATGCACATTATAGTCTTTGTGGCATTTGTAATTTGTTAAAACTCTTAATCTGTCACTTATTCCCAACAGTAAAAAACAAAAAAACCCTGTACTCCAGTCTTAACTATATACACCTGTACAGACCAACTCTTTGTATAAGTTTTACAGCCTTTATCTTCAAAAAGCAGGAACGTATTAACGGAAAAGCTGAGATGGGAATGATTTATAGACACACACACAGATGTGTCTGGGCTCTCACACTCAGGGCTGAGATGTATTGTAACACTTGCATGCAGGAAAACACACTAATAAGACCCAAATCAACAAATTTAGGGAGACAGCAATGACAATTCAGGTGGAGAAATAAACAACTGGCACCATTTAAATGAACTCTGTGTCTGAAAAGCCTAATGTAAAAACTGCTGATATTTCATTTTGTTAGATATACCGCATTTGGTGTTTATGGCTTAGCGCTGTTGCCAGAGAGCCCCAGGAGCATCAGTCTGGGAGCACAGCCAGTGTCTACCAACTTAGTTGGACCACTGTGGATACACAGAGATCCAATATTCCTCTGATTTAAAGCTCTCAGGCAGATTTTCAGTTTTGTTTTATTTATAGCTAGCATGTGTGGATTGAAATAAACCAGTCATTTAATATGCTGTGCAATTAAGAGTGCATTTTTTCCACATAATTTCTCATTCCAGTAGCCTATTTCAAAGCCCAAAGAACTGGCGGCTCTGAGCAATTCTGTCTTATCCATTCATATATGAACATACACATAGAGCTGCAGCACTGTAATTCCTTTCTATCAAAATAGAAAAAGACTAATATTCAGGGTTTCTATAGAAGTTGGACACTTATGATGACCATCTGTATAAATATTGTAACTGGTTCAGTCATGTGCACTTTAAGATTTTTCCATCCCTTGCCCCTTAGGCCCAGCTTTATATGCCTTTTATATAAAGCTCTGAATTGCCAGTTCAGACAGCCCTGGGGCTCTATTTCTTAACATTTAAAGATCTCCTTCTGCTTGAAGTTGAAATACCTGCTCCCTAAAAACACACTACAGAAAATCAGAGGAAATCTGCTGTTCATTAAATTCACAAAAGATGAGTGTAGGAGCCAGAACAAAATTAAAAAGGATTATCTTAAATGGAAGCATATTTTATCTTTGGGGAATATTTTAGGCATCTACATAGAAAATTAAATAAAAAACAAAAGTGTGCAAAAATTTTATGGGGGCATGTAGGATGCTTGCCATCTGCTGAACACACATGCCTGCCAAATATCGCAGATTCGCACCTTGAGTTTGGAAATCAAGTTCACACAGCAAATCCATGAATTTGTAAGTGTGCCTGAATTCCACCCTGCTTTCCTCTACTTAGTTGTACCTGAATTACTGTATCACCTATTTCTTAGAACAAAGAGCCTAATTTTGCAATGTCCTGCTGTCTGTTGACTTCACACTTGATAGGTTTGCAGAACTGGGCCAATAAAACATGAGAACAAGAGTGCAAGGGAGGTCAGAGCCTCCATTCAGAATGACTAGCTAAGGAAGAGTAACATCGCATAACTTAAGGAAAAATGCTTCTTTCAATTCTGAAAAAGCAATCAATAGGAAAATCCTAAAAGACTAAAAGATATTAACAGGGACCCTCACCTATCAGCTCATGCTGAGAAAAGAACTGTAACTTTCATGAAAAGCTAGCTTAATCAATTCACATCCACATGTTTTAATTCACATAAACCTACTCCCTCTCTGTGTTCAGTTAACTCAAAACAGAAGGGATATTGCACCCATAATTTAAAATGCATTAAATTGACCAAGACTAAGATAGCAACAATAAAATGAGGTTTCAGGCAATTCAATTTAAAATAAGTATTAACATTATGAGATCCACCTAATACCCAATGCCTTTTTTATAGTAATTCCTCAAATGAAAAAAAATATATTTAAAACACCCCATACTGCTTTATATTTTTAGATAACTTTTTATCCTTTAGAGCTCAGAATTAGGAGTATAGACGTTACATTTTTCTAGGTTTAATCCAGACTACAGCCATCACTACATACACTTGGACATCTGTAGTCCGAATTAAAACTGGTCCCAGTCCAAATTAACTAATCCTCATGAAATGAGGATAAAAGTTAATGCAGACTAGGGCAGCCTGAATTAGGTAATTTAAACTGTATTAGTTAACAGGTATATGCCAGATGCTTTTAGGAAAAACTATTGCTTTTAGGAAAAACTGTCCTTAGGAACTCAAATAAGCATTCCTTAGTAGATAAGCATTTTGCACCACAAAAGAGGCTATCAGGCACAAAACAACACCTTTACAAAGTCAAATGTGCCAACAACACCTTATCCTAAGTATCAGTATCCTGACTAAGCCCCCAGCCCCACTGAAGCACACCTGGTCTGTGAAGAAGGGGGCTAACCCCCTTAATCGTTTCTTAACCCTTAATTCAAATTGAAATTTGATTTGATCTGTGTGGTGTGAATCAGTTAACACAGTTTAGAAAATGGTGAGCATGTCTGCAAATGACCCTGGGTTCTATATCTAACTAAAAACATTGATAAGAATATGTCTAGACTGCATCTTGCATAGGCATATGTGCCCTCAGTTTAAATTAGCTCAATTTGAATACTGCTAGCAGAATAGCTATGGAAGCACATAACTCAGGGCAGGCTGAAAAATCTGTCTGAAACAGCATGGTTACATACTCAGGCACTTAATGTGTACTAAGTTTTAGGTTGTTGTAGCTACACTGCCAAGAGTACGTGAGCCATGTAGTTTAAAGCTAGGGTGAGTAAGTCAACACCCATGATTCCCAAAGGGTGTGCCTCAAGATCCCCGTGTGCAGAAGCAAATGCTCTTCTCCCCAACCTAGCACCCTGCACCTATCCCAGTTACTCCAGCAGCACCTGCAGCTACTCTTCTGAGGAGTGCTGCCACTGCTGCTGCCTTCTCCCACCCTTCCCTGCCCCCAGGCAGCCTTGTACCGGCCCTAGGGTAACTACCCATCCCTAACTGGGTGGGACAGTCCTGCAATGAGAACCTCAAGTCCCAGTTCCCGGCCTCATGACTACAGGACAGCATTTGTCCTGGATTCGCAGCACCTGCAGGGATCGGGAAATAGCCGGTTTCCCTTTGCAGGCTGGCAGCGGGGTGCTAAGTTCATGTGTACGCCTGCACAAATGCACATGGCTGGGAGATACAGCCAGGCAGCATGGAGAGCAGCTCCCTGCAGGTAAGTCAATGGTGGGGGGGGTACAGATCAATGCCCCCATGGGTGAGGGAGCGAGCAGGGCAGGGGCTGGGCATGATGCCCAGCCAAGGTGGTGCATGGGGTCAGGACAAGGAGCAGGACAGAACCGTGGGAGGTTCCTCCAGGGAGCGGGGGTAATGTGGAGCACATGCCCCACCAGCTTTGTGCACGGGGCAGAGGCAGATGTGGGCTGCCTACTATGGTCTCAGGGGTCCCCACCCTGCTGCAGGGGGGCTTGTGCTGGCCGTGCCACCATGGTAAGGTGCCCCCTGCCCACCTGGCAGCAGCAAGGGCAGGGGCGGTAATAGCATGGAGTTGTGCCCCCTGCTGCTGCTGGGTGGGAAGGGGTCAAGCAGCCAGCATCGGGCTCCCAGGGGAAAGGCAGCAGAGCAGGATGCCCCGAGCCCACAGCAGGCAACCTGCATCCGCTCTGCTCCTTTCGGCTTTCAGCTAGCCATGGTGGTGGCAGCAGCAGGACAGAGGAGAGGTGGACATGTGTCCTGTCTTCCCCTTTTGAAAAGGTGATCACTCTAGCCAGGCGCCTGCCCGCCCCCCTCCATTGCTCCCAGCAAAAAGGTCTGCTGGGTGCGGGCGAGTAGGTGCACACAGAGCAGCAGTTTGCAACCTGGCTCATCCCTTTCACTCCTCCCATGTTCTCAGGGTCAAGTGGACCTGCAAGGGTGGTCACTGGCATGCAAGACCCTATAGGGGCAGCCTAGGGACAGCCTCACCAGGATGGCCTGCCCTTGCCCTGAGGTACAGGCCAGAGGTTGGGAGGGGGCAGACAGTGGGAAGAGCAGGGCTCAGCCAGGTGAACATCTGCCCCCACTGCTTAAGTGGCACAAGCTAAATTAATGATTCTCAACTTTTTTAGCTACAAGCTCCCCCCACACACACACTCTCTTTCGGAGTTCAGATCTCTCAGTGATTTTCAACTGGGGTGCCATGAAATACAGAAAAGTTACAGAGGTACCTAGAGGCTAAAAAAATTGAGAAGCACTGGTATAGAAATGTATCTTTGCTTAAAGAAAGATATATTTGGTGTCATTTGTTAACAGTACATTTAACACTGGTATAATTTCTTCCTGAATTCTTTGTTTTGAATAAGAGATATATAAATATATGTACATGCACGCACCCATTTGGTGTGCCACCAATTTTAATCCATTAAAAAAGGCATCCCAAGTATCAAAAATTGAAGAAACACTAGTCTACATGTGGTATGAACTGTACCTTTGATAACAGGATAGACCTACCTTTCTTAGAATAAAGTTGTATTATTTGTCTTTCATCTTAAAGCTTTAAGGTTAATTGGCTTACCTTTCTTCTCATTCCCAGGACTTGTACTGAATCTTAGAGCTTTCAGCATTCTACAGAATTAGACCCTTGCTGCATTTCCTCATCTGTAAAATAGGGATAACAACACTTGACCAACCTTATAAGCTGTACTACATTTGCCAGCATCATCATTTTGGCAAATCCATCTACTCAATATAAGTATTTACTCCTGAGCTGGGAACCTAACCTCTCCAGAAACTACTGGACCCTCTAGTTTCCCTAAACCTGCCTGTGGCTCTCCAAAAATCCTTCCTCCCTTACATGCCTTCTGAAGAATTCAAGCAGTAAGATCCCTGCCTCCACGGGAAGCCCTTTGAGGCAAATCTGGTGTCGATCCAGCTGCTTTCACCAGCTCAAAATCAAACAAACTTTTCAAAAGTGATGTTTATGGTTTTTCTGTGTGGTTGACCTAGTGGGATAGGGGGAATTAAACTTAAAATGGATTAAAACATTCTTCTCAGTCACAGATAATTAATCTGTGAAATTCGCTACCAGCCAATATTACCAAGGGAAATAGCTTGGTAAGATTTTTTGTTGTTGTTGTAGGAGGGGGAGGGGTGCAGAAAGGAAATGGATTTGACATTTATATGACTACATTCTATAGTTACATTAGCTAGGCTAAAATTACAAGTGTTATCACTATTCATGCTGAAGGCTGTAAACTGATCTTCAGCTGTGGTCTAAGGGGGAAACCAATTACATAGTTTCATAGTTTCATAGTTTGTAGGGTCAGAAGGGACCTGAGCAGATCATCAAGTCCGACCCCCTGCCATGGCAGGAAAGAGTACTGGGGTCAAACGACCCCGTCAAGGTGTTCATCCAGCCTCCTCTTAAAGACCCCCAGGGCAGGAGCCAGCACTACTTTGCTTGGAAGTTGGTTCCAGATCCTAGCCACCCTGACTGTGAAGTAGCGCCTCCTGAAGTCTAGCCTGAATCTACCCTCTGCCAACTTGTGACCGTTATTTCTAGTCACTCCTGGTAGTGCTCAGAGGAACAGGGACTCCCCCAATGCCTGCTGGTCTCCCCTGACTAGTTTATAACAGGCCACTAGATCCCCCCCTCAGCCTTCTCTTGTGGAGGCTGTACAGGTTCAGGTCCCGTAGCCTCCTCATAGGGCCTGCCCTGCTGCCCCCTGATCATGCGGGTGGCCCTCCTCTGGACCCTCAATGCTGGCCACATCCCTCCTGAAGTGCAGCGCCCAGACCTGGACGCAGTACTCCAACTGTGGCCTGACCAATGTCGCATAGAGGGGGAGGATCACCTCGTTGGACCTGCTTGAGATGCATCTGTGGATGCATGACAAGGTGTGGTTGGCCTTCCTGACCGCGTCCCCACACTGTCGGCCCATGTTCATTTTGGCATCAATAATGATTCCAAGATCCTTTTCTGCCTCTGCACTGACAAGAAGGGAGTTCCCCAGCCTGTAGGTATGCTGCTGGTTCTTCCTCCCCAGGTGCAGTACCTTGCACTTGTCAGTGTTGAAACCCATCCTGTTCTCTTCTGCCCACCCCTGTAACCTGTCTAGGTCCAATTGCAGCCTATTCCTCCCTTCTAGTGTGCCCACATACTCATTTCTTCCATACTCAATTAGTTGTACTGAAGGACTTCACCCTGGTTCTCTGAAAACATCAGACCCTATAACATTTTAATAAGCCTTAGCAAACTGATCCGTTCCTCCTGGGGCTCCATGCGTGGTTAGTAAGGTGACCAAATTTTTAAAATAAAAGTAAGAGAGACTTTTTGGCAATTTTTAGGGCCAGGAAATACTCAGATAGAAGAAAAAAGGACACTCAAAAATAATATGGGATGGTATCATCAGACTCTAACTTGCCCCAACACAGGCGAGTGTCTCAACCGAGGGAATATTTTCTAATGCAGTCATTCACAGCACGATGTTATTCATGAAACAAGTGTCAATTTCCCTCTGAGCAAAAGAAAAGCTGGGAAAGCGTGGACACTGATTGACCCAGCTTCTTTCTCTCCTTCTTCCATTGGACTCTTCCTAATGGGCAAAGGACAAACTGTGCTCAGTGCAGCCATGCCTCCTGAACATGTATTTTGTAGTTTTTAAGTTCAGCACACTGGGGGAACAGGAACAGGACACTGAGAACAGACCTGCAATTTCCGTGGCCCTTGGGGCAGGATACACCCTGCCGCAACCCAGGAGAAGCTGGTCCCTGAGAGCCCCAGGCTCTGTGCTTGCAGGCCTGTCAGTCTTGTACCTTTGTGCTGCACTCAACAGGGCTCCTGCCTGGTTCAGGGATCATTTTAAAAGGATGGGCCTGACCCTAGACTCAAGGGGGAAGGCCCCTAGCACTAGTGTGAAGCACCGGTAATGAGAAAAGCTGCTGCACTGCCTTAAGCCACCATTGTCAGGTCTTAAATAGTAAATGATCATACTGGAAGCTCAAAATTATCTCATTTGCTGTAAAAATATCCTACACTGGGAAATACGCAAATAAGTCTTCTTCTTATTGACTTTACATTGCTCAGTATAACCCACCAGTGAGTGAGAACTGGGTTGTCAGTTTTGAAGCCCCTCTTCATTTTGAGGGAAGAAATCATAAGAAAGTGCTAACAGCAAACACAGAAGTCACTGAAGACTCCCTGAGAGTGATTTGGGTTTTGCATATGTAGCATCAATGAGCTGCCTCAAAAAATCATGCAAAAACTCAAAAATCATCCAAAATCATGTGTGCAAAAATTAAGTTTATTTCCTACCTATGGGGACTTTTTACCATCTTGTATCATCTACATTTTTCCCAGAGCCTAACGAAGGGACTTTGCTCTGAAAGCTTGCAGAAAAGGACAATTTTCTTCCCATTTTCCAGTTGGTCTAATAAAAGGTATCATTTTGGAACCAAGAGTTCTAGTCGTTTGTATGTCCTACATTTTGAACACTTTTACTATTATTGATTGTACCTCGTACAAGGCTTGAAATTATCGTGCAACTATGATAACCCGGCAACACAGCCCTAAGTGGAGGCCAGACGGGAGCCCCAGGGCCCCATCCCAAATCGGGACTCAACCCGCCTGCAGCCCCATCCCCCGGGAGAGCCAGCAGAGCTGTCGTGGCTCCAAAACTAGGTAGAACAACCGCGCATGCGCGGGCCGTCCAGCCCCTCAGGGGGAGCAGAGGCGCTAACTGGGCCACGCAATGGGGGCGGGGCGCCCGTTCTGACTCGCTTTCATGGTTCCCATAGCAACCGGGACGTTGGCGGCCTAGAGGCTCCCGGTCAGACATGGCGCTGCCGGAGCCAGTCCGGAGACGGCTCAGCAACTTCAGCCGGACTGTATTCAGCGACAGCAACCGCACCGGCCCGGAGTACCCCGACGGCGGCTGTAGCCCGGGTAAGGCCTGGCTCCCGTGCCAGCGGCAAAGATGGCGGCGGTGGCGGCACCCTCGCGGGTCGCTGCCAGGAACCAAGATGGCGGCCCAGGTGCCTCCTCTACTTCGCTCGCACATTGAACCAACGGCGCAGCCCCTCCTACACTCATTCACTCACTCGCAGGTGGAAGGGAGCCTCCCTCCCAACCTGCGAGCGAGCAGTCCCCGCGGCTGCTCAATGCCTGGGACTACAGCGGCGCCACCACATAAGGGGGCGGGGCGCTGAAGGCGGGGCAGGAACGGGCTAGCCCGTCAGAAGGGCACCGCCTCCTCCCGCTAGGCACGGTGAGCGCGTGCGCAGTGGTACCGGCTGAGCTGCACTGCCTTTGTCTGTCCTCGGGTCCTGCCAACGGGCGGGGCAGGCTTTTTTCTGCTTAATGAGTTAGATATCCAGGTTGTAGCAACATGAGGCAAAAGGAATCAGAACTCGTGGTAGAGGTGACATCTGTTGTTAGACCAACTAGATTTTTGCAAAAAAGAAAAAAAGTCTTTAATTGCAATTAAAGATAGCTTGCAAGTGAGGGATACTTTGACCCTAGCTGACTTCCTACCAGTGGGGCAGGGGGCTGGACTCGATCAGCACTAATGTCAATGAAATCTATGAAGCCTTTTTTTCCCCCCAAAAAAATCTAGTTGGTTTAATAAAAGATATCACCCCTACCACAAATTCTGAATTGGACAGAGGTACACATGGTTGGGTGTGTGTAAGTATTTACACACATGCAAACAGGCATACACACAGGTGTATATTCACACCCCTAACTTTCCTGAACTCAAGCTCTCTTCATCAGTGGCAGTGAAAGGTCTAGGCCAGCGGTTCCCAATCTGTAGTACACGTACCACCAGTGCTACACAGACACCGTGGCAGTGGTACACATTAACAGATTTATTATTATTATATATGACAAAAATTTGCTGGTGATACTTAAGGTCAAACTGAAAAATTTGCTGGTGGTTCTTAAGGTTGTATTGTTTTAAATTGGTGGTGCGCAATTTGTCAGAGTTTGGGAACCGCTGGTCTAGGCTCCTCTTCGCAGCATCTGCTAAAGTGGGGTGGACTTCAAGAAAGCTTGTTCTCTCTCTGTATAGATATACACACACATATAGAATCATAGTTACTTAGTCTGTAAGGTACATACCTACCCTGCCTTACGCCTGTCTTTTTAATTTTTTTTTAATACCAAAACAGCCTGGCTCCAGGGCTTCCAGGACTGTAGAAAAAGCACCAGAGGTAATTGAACTAGTAGTATAGGCTCAGGTCCTTCAGTAAACAGCACCGTTCCATTTCTGAACCCCCTGTACCTCTGCTGTTCCTGCAATTTGGGGGTTTTCAGGTGCTAAAATAACACAGGGAGTCACAGGCATTGGATTTACCCATTTCAGTGCTTAAATTCTCTCAGTCCCCTCTTTATAATAGCAAGCATCATACTTTATAAAGCCTGGTTCGATACCTTCCGCTTCTCCACCACCTTTAGTATCAAATAGGATTTTTTTTTTACATAAAAAATTACAAATGAAGAAATACTTTGCTGTTTGTAATACAAGGAATAAGATAGACAAATACACCCAGTATCTTACTCCGGTGCGTCCTATTGCACCCTACAGTAAGCAGCAATTAAATTAGTTCAAGAGTGGGGGAAAGAAGTTGACATTTTTGGCTACTTTTGTCAACTATTTACCTGAAACTCAATCTTAAATCCTAATCCAAGTATTAGGAATTTGGCCTAATATTGAAATATTAGGACAGGTATTTCAGAAATGTACCCATTGGAATAATACTTGGAACAACCCAGTGTAGCATAGCATCACAAGATGGTCACACAGAAAATTAAAAATCTTGGCCTCTGTCATTAATCAAAACCATTACCATTATCCATAAGTAACTTGCAACAGTTTAAAATGCCTCCTTGTAATTAGATGTTACTTATCCATTGAAGGGTAGGCTGCTGATATCAACTGATACGTTGTTCCAGTTCTGAACGGCTCTCCAGAAGCAGTTCCTTTTCTAATATCTGGAAATGAACTGTCCTGCATTCATCAGGACAGGCTGCAACTAAGAAAGCATGTTATAGCTAAGTAATGAACATTTTTTGGAGGTCTGTAGGTCATCTCCCATTCCTCCTAGTTGGAATAGTTTTTATACATAAAAATGTTGGACTATTAAACATGTCAGTCATCTTGTACCTTCTGTTTTTAGTGTAGACAGTCCCGCCTCTTTACACTATTACCTTAAAGCCTTGTCCCAGTTCCTTTACTATATTCTCCTGCCCCTCCACCTAGCTAATTAATTATCATGAATACTTCAGCATCTGATAAAAAGATTTCTGGGATATGTCTGAGAATTGAAGGTACCATGACTGCATGAGGCTGAACTGGAAACAATGATGATGCTTTCCGAGGTAGAGCAAGGACAGGTAGGAGACTGGAAGTCAAAGAGAAACTAGCCAATATTTGAAGATGGGTTCAATGATATAGTGTTGTTACATATCAGGTCACAAGTCTTAAAGAAAAAAAAAGATACAGAACTTTTGGGTTGCACATGCAGAAACAAGAGATGTTTAACAGGAAATGGAAATGAGATCATAAGAAGAATTTGGCACCTGCCCACAAATGGTAGCAAGTGCCAGTTCTTCTGAACTGCTCTTTGGGACATAAGAGAAACAGATCATTAGTAATTCATTCAGGTATTTATTGATATCATACTAAATATGAGGTAATGCGAATAAGCTTGTCTAATTAAAGGCAAAACTGTTCTCTTGTGTTCTTTTTAAAATATACAACTTTTTTTTAATACCAAGTCTAATCTTTTGAACCTGTGGATGAATTTGAACTGTTGTGGAACTCTACTATCTGCATCTTATCACAGGGCTCAAGAGTTCTGGTTTTTCAGGTTTTATCAACTAACTTCCTCCTCACTACAGTGTTTGGTTTGCAATTCCATTTTGTTTGATGGACATTCCAGTTAGATAGTTTGTTTAAAAACAACCTCCCACCACCTCCTTCCCCCAAAACCAGCTATGCACAAATTACATTTGATTGACATTGCTAAAGGCCAGTGATACATCATGAGAGCGGATTGAGGTAATGACAGAGCTGGTAGCTGGTTTGGTTGGTAGCTGTTTTTAAAGAGTAGGGGCTACTGCCTGTCAGATTCAAGAAACATTAATGGCATTGTGAGCAAACAGTACAAGTTTCCCTACCAACATGCAGAGATAGAGATCCTGGCCTCTAGGGATCAGTAATGAATATGAGCATAATCTAATTTTGTGCTTAGCTAATTGTGAGTTGTTTTGCTGAACTGTCAACAGAAGGAATCGCTTGTAGTTCTTGCAACATATCTATCCAGTAAGACTTGGGCTGAGCCCATCAGCTCAGTTTACAGAGACTGCTGAAGAGTTACTAGATGTTGCTTCTCAGTCCTCTTTCATTAGGCATCAGAATTATACTATCTACTGACTAGTGAAAAGCTGCAATTTATGATAGATATTGTAGAATGCTATAGGCCAGGAGTATCAAACTTATCTGGCCCCACAGGCCAGATGAGTGGCACAGGGCGAGATCAGCTCCACAGACTGGCCCAGCTGGATCCAGTGTGTGGGGCATGCTTCATGTGGTGTGTAGGTCCAGTCCAAGTTCTGGGCAGCACTGCACCCTGGATGATAGGGCTCTGCAGGCATCTTTGACACCCTGTTATAGGCAATGATTTAGCATAAGGGTGTCAAATTTATTTGGCCCTACAGTTTTAGGCAAACCTTGGACAGTTTAACATTTGATACTGATTTGTCCAAGTTTGAAATTCAGTCATTAACATGTTGGTTGAAAGTTACTCTTTTTGAGGTAGTGGTGTCTTTCTCCACTGTGTTTGGAAAGAGAATGTCTGACAAACAGGATGATGAGAGCTCCCTTTTCTCTCTCCAGATAACGAAATAGTTTCAAGTTTGCCATTGCAGATGTCCCTCTATTTCAACCTCTACTTTTTCCCATTCTGGTGGGTGAGCAGTGTTGTCATGCTTCAGCTGAAGGTGAGTCCTTAGATAGAATGAATGTTGAAGGGTACAATTTTCTTTTGTCAGTCTTATTTCCTTGTCCCATCTTAAAGAATTACCTTTTCTAGTCAATAATTCCAATCCAGATGTGGAAATTTAATAGATTAAAGGATCTCAAGCAGGAGTGTATAAGTACTGGGTTATGAGGAGGAATATGTCTTGACAGAGTTAATAGCAAGTTTGATAGAGAGCTGACTGAACAGCAGGGGCTACTGCCTGTCAGATGCCAGAAACATTGACAGTGTTGCACAGATCTCATACACAATATACTGGCTGCTGTAGGAGTCGTGTAAACTAGGGATAGTTCTGTTCTCACAAAATTCTTATTCTTTTTCCCTCTCTCTAGTACTCAGTCTTGCCAGATTACTACAAGTTCATCCTGGTCACAATAATCATCCTTGCCTCTCTAATTGAGGCCATCCGACTATATCTGGGATACATAGGCAATCTGCAAGAGAAGGTAGGTCCCCATCATCTCCCAGAGCAGTTGATTCAGGATTGCATTAACTGCTAAAAAGAAAACTTACCTGTTAGATTTCAATGTAGGTTCAATACCCCAGGCAAAAATGCTTCCAGTTGAATTAAAAGTTGACTGCATTTGTTCTAGCTGTGCTCTATGTTCCTTTCAATTCCTTAAACCACCCCCTCATTTTGTTCGTCCTTCTGAGGACCCTTCTCTCTGCCTCCCCTCTCTTCTCAAAACCTCTTCTACATGAAACTCCACATGACTAAAACCTTTCTCTCCATCTGCATACAAGTTTCTAAAAGCCATTAACATTGCAGTCATGACAGGGTGGGTTTGCATTCAGAATTATGGAGGTACTCTCTAGAGCACAGCATGATTCCTTTGGAACTGGCTAGGTCATGATTCCAACTAGCATACTGCCACTATACTGTGGTACAGGTCTCTCTTTCCAGTTACTGTTATTTTTGTTCCTGCTTACTCCTTTATACTTTTAATTCCCTTCTTACCTCTCCTCAGAATACTGGAAGATCATCCTGACTGTTCCAGGTCTTAACATTTTCTTAATTACATTGATAAAATGAAATGGCTGAGAATAATGCTGTTCACACCAGCATCACACTGTTCCAGAACACCTCAATAAAGTGTCCAGCAGAGGTGTAACTAAATTTTTTGTCTCCCTGCCCAGGAGGGGAAAGAGGTGTCCAACAATCTAGAGTCTTACCTTCCCGCGCACAAAGCAGTGATGCTACTGCTGTCACAGGGTTCCCCACTCATAAGCTGTTGCTGCCACTGCATAGGAACCACCTCTAAAATCAGTTATTGAGGGCTGGTGCCTCTCAGAGATCAGATCTCTGCCTTCTCACCACCCTTAGTTATGCTACTGGTGTCCAGCAACTGAGCTGGCTTAACTGCTGGTGAAGCCATTTTATACGCAGAAGGAGGTCACAAATTCCTTCATCTTCCTGTTTATGTCCACTTTTTTCACAAGTGGACAAAAATGGCATACTTGGTTGGAAGTCTAGTAACAGAGTGAAAAGACCAGCAATCACATGTCACTTGGTTTCTTCTGTTACCAGACTGTTTTGAAACCCATAGATGCATCAGCGACTAGGACTTCCCTGCAGAGCCAGCTGTATCAGTGAAAAGAAAACCTGAGAAGCCCCTGATCTTGTTCTAAACACTCCCTGCAACAAGAATCCTTGTGCCACTATACTGAAACATCAGTGCATCATTACAACCTTGGGTATCTGTGTTCTATTCTTAGTAGAGCTGGTCAGCAGTGTGATCCCACCCTACTTGTGATTTGTCAACAAAAAAACCTGAAAAACAAAAAATTTTCTGACACTAAAATGATGCCATACTGCTTCATATTAATTGCAGTTCCAGTATTTTATGCTCCCATTTTTCTCCATAAGCTGGGCTCACGGGTCAGACTACCTGACACATGATATATTTTAGTATCATGTGTATTAAAGTCATGGCCACAAGTGTACTATGGGAGAGAAGTCCACACAGTAGAGAATGTGAACAGAACAATCAGACTACAATGTACCACCGTACTGCCATAATTAAAGCAAAATTGTGGTGTTTCAGGCATTCTGGTTCTTGCCAAGCAAAATTTTTCCACAAAAAGGCACTTCCTCAGAACGTTTGTAGAATCTAAAACCCATTTTTCTATGGAAAAACAGTTTAGATAGAATATTTTCAAACAGCCCCATTTCTTAGTGATCCCACAGCATATGTAGGCTTCAGGGAGATGAAAAATTAACTTTATAGCAAAAGATTTAGAAAAGTCCTTTTTAATAGTATAACACAATGCTTGAATTATAAAAGCTGGCAGCTTTTATAATTATTAACATTTCCTGTTATGTTTATCTGTTGTAGGTCCCTGAGCTGGCTGGCTTCTGGCTCTTGAGTCTTCTCCTTCAGTTTCCCCTAATTCTCTTCTTGCTCTTTAATGAGGGTCTGAAGATCCAGCCACTGGAGCGTGCAGTCCACATCATCTTTGCCTTCTTCCTCACCTTTCAGGTCATTGCAGGTTTTCTTGCCTTGAAAAGAATGGTGAACCAATTGGCAACTCGCTTTCACCTTCATGAATTTGACCAGCTGGACAGACATTCTGCAGCTGATTATCCAGCCTGGGAGAAGAGAGTACAGGCTCCCTGGGTGGCTGGATCACACTTGGAAGCAGCTCGTCCAACAACCATTGGCTGGGGTTCTGCACTTAAGGCTTGACAAGCTACCAGGGTAGAGTCTGGGAATGAGTGTCCCTTGCTGCTTTGGATTAACCTCAGCCTTCTTGCTCATCAGACATTAAAAGTAGCTCTTATGCAGCAGGCAGTATTTAACCCAGGAGATATGAACTCCATTCTTTGTGATCAGTTACATGGTGGACTTCAATTCGCATGCATGTCATTATAGAGTTTGTAGATTTTATACTTTATACTTTAGCAAGTATGAAATTTCTTTTACTTGTATACAAAAGATTTCTATTTTCATGACCATTTTGCAATGAAATGTTTTGTTTACAATAAATTCACAAAAGTGTTTTTATTTATGTCTGCATGGTGGTATAATCCAGAGTGCTTGTGAGTATAGGACCGCCACAGGAGGCAGGGGGCAGCACAAAGGGGAGACAGTAGCCATTGAAAACTGCATCAGTTATTTCATTCCTACAGCTCTGCATGTAGCGTGCATGCTCTCCTTATTAATAACCCTCCACTGGGGCAGGTCCCCTATACATCTGACACAAGCTCAGAAAGGACAGAAAAAGAGTATGCTTTCAGCAACCCCTCATCACTAAACTTACTCAACATTCCTAGAAACAAAGCAGAAAGTTTTAGAAGAAAAAAATACAGTTAAAAATGCTCAACAGGAAAGAGGGCCAGCCCCAGCTATTTCACTGCCCTGAGTAAAACTAATCTTTCTATGTCTTGCCCTGCATTCATATAGCTAGCCACCAATACTCTAGAAATGCTGCTCTTGAATTTTGCACCTGCACAGTTTGTCCATAGGCTGACTCTGCTAAGAGTATTTTAGATTCAGGTTAGGTTAGGAAGGCCTCTAACGCCAATGGAAAACATGCCAGACAGGAACAAAGGGCAGAAGAAATTAACTGGATACCAATACAAACACCAAAGATCTTATCTCTTGAGTTTAAGCCCATGAGATGTTCTTAAATCTGAGATTTTAGTGGTAAAGAAGGGAGTCACTGGCTTGGAAGACTAAATTACTTAGCTAGAAACTGGCCTCAGGGAAAACAAGTGAAACAAAAGCTACTGTGCCTCATGGCCCTACTGAAGCATAATGCTATATCTAGAAAAACTGAACTAGGGACAAACATTATCAGAACTAAGAGGTTGCCTGGAAATTCTGAAGGTGGAAACCTAGTCTGCATGTAAAAAGCTTTAATTACAGCATTCTCGAATTGGGACATTCCTGAAAGGTAAGAAGTTAAGAGTACTAGGGTGCCATTCTTTCCATTTGGGCCTCATAAGTAACAGGTCTCATGATGAAATTGTTATCAGCAGAAAGATTTAATTACAAAAAAAGCCAGAGGGCATCCAGAGCTTATATTCAATTTTTTTTCCCCAAGACCTTTCTGCCCTAATTTTAAAAAAAGAAGACAGGTTGAGGAAATCACAGCAGCCCCCAGTGACAGGGATATCCATTTAAATTTTTCAGTACTGGTAATCGGGGATCCTGGTTTTCTCCAATTAAAAAAAAAATCCCCAATTTTTGGATTTAAAAAAAATCAACCCAAAATCCACAGTTTTCCATCATCAAAATGAAACACCACTATATATATAGAGAGAGAGAGAGAGACTGACACTGGATATATTTTCCCAACAAATTCAATGCCTGCCAAGTTGTGGAATATATGGAGCTTTGGCTGTAATACTACTGCTGTAGTTCATATATATAGTGGTGTTTCATTTTGATATACAGATATATATGTATAGATAGTGGTGCTTCATTTTGATCATGGAAAAATGTGGATTTTGGGTTACTTTTTTGAATCTGAAAATTGGGGATTTTTTTATCAGAGAAAACCAGGATCCCTGATGATAATGTACAATATGACTTTAAACTAGAGGAAAATGCACTCTAGTCACTTTGAGTAGAAAGCTGGATCTCAGACATACAAGTAGATACTGCAGAGAGAGACACTTTTCATAAACTACTGAAAAAATCTTGGCTGGCTGGGTAATGCAAGGAAGTTTGTTGAACATTGGCAATGACAGAAGTAAAGCTGAAGAAGACTCATAGATAAGAGGAATAGCCCAAAAAAACATCTTTGGAGTCATCAAGGACAAACTGTTAAACAGTACCACATTAATATTGTGAAGAAAATAGGAGGAAGTGAGGAAGTGTGGTGTAAATGAAGTTGGCATAATTTTGATAGCTCTGTTCTATATTTTTTTAAAAGAATCGGGGAGTGGGTTGCTTGCTTGGCCCAAGAGATGGGGGATATTGGAGAAAAGATAAGGGCTGAGGGCTATTTCTAGGGCTGAGGTGCTAAAGTCAGAGAATATAGGTAATTTGACAGACATATGTTTTGCTCCTCCTGAAGGAAAGAACAAGAGGTATAAGCATATTGATTAAGCATCTATCTTTTTAGGTTAAAGATCAATCTAATGATAGGGAAGAACAAATCTTAAAAGGGACTCAGTTGCTGCATAATTAATACTGTGTAGGTTCCCAATCAAAAACAATTTTTTTTTTTAAATATTGCAACACTTTGAGGAAGAAGTAATTATATTTAGTAAAGAATTGGTGTGTAACTTATTTTTTTTTTCCAAGACAAATCTGATAACCAGAGTAGATAAGGACAGATCTAGTAAAGCAGACAATAGACAAGAAACCAGGTGCAATATTATCCTTTCTATACCAACAATTCAGTCTTTCAGATTGCTGCAGAGAACTGTGCCCAAGGGGAGTAAAAGATCATTTACACCCTTATCATTTATCTGCTAAAATAGATTAATACTAAATCTCTACATTCATAATAATATAAAAAACACTAAAGAAACTGGCATTATTACATGCACAGATCATGACCCCCATAGAAGTAATATTTGATAGCTGGGAAGAGACCCAAAGATCACTTTTTTGGAAAGAGAATCACTTGTTTTCCAGGACAAAGTTCAGATTGCAACAATTAAAAAGAACTGTGTTCAATACTTCAAATAAATTACAAAGATAGAGAGGTCTTCTGCAATCCTTCCCAGAACACAGGGGTTAGTTGATAAGGAGAGCTGCCTTTGTGGGGGTGGAATAGAGAGTTCAAGGAAAATTAAAAACAAAGAAAAAGGCGAAAGCTTACAGACTCATTAAAATATAGATTAAAAAAGTATAACTAATATTAAGGGAAAACTTCATATGTTGATGACAGATGCCAGTGAAAGAGCCCTTAGGTATACAAAGCAAATATTTTATGAAAAAGGAAATAAAAATAAGCTATTGGTTTTAAATAGTCAAAGGATTCAAAAGCAACACATTCTTCCCTGTTTTTTTTTAATGGGTGGAACAAACCCTTATGAACTAGGTGTTATATTTGTTGCTTATAAACATACCTCCACACTTCAGACACTCCAAAGTTTTGGAATTTAATAAAAACAAATCTGGAATTAGCAGGCTTGCCTATTTGAGAAAGAAACTTTCAAGAAAGAAACAACAAGATGTCTTAGAGGCAACAGGAAGCATGAAATTATAGAACTTGAGGATTTAATCATTTTTTAACTGAAATTTACAAGGTATTTAAAGAGGCATTCCCTTGAGGGGTATTTTTAATGCCATTTGTCAGGAGAGAGACTGCCACAATTTATGAAAGAACTTACTGTTACTCTCTGTAAGTTTGGAAAAGATCTTACTTTATACAGCTCTTACAGACCTACATCGCTTTTGAATCAAAGATTTTAGTAAAAATACTAGCTGACTAAATGCAGACCATGCTCTCACTTCATATAAACCAGGACTAAAAGTAGGTTAATTAAAAATAGAAGAATATTAGAGTATCTGCAGTCATTTTGTTGTCACTTTACAGAAATAAAACTTTTGTTAGAACAGAGTGGAATATGTAACAGAAAGTTCTGTCCCATTTGAAGCTGGTCCTCAGTTACATCAGTAAGAACTTCAACAAGATTGAGGCCACATTGGCATCAGCACTTAACAGGGTGCCAGACTATTACATCAAAAATCAACTATGTGCCAATTCAAATAAAACAGTCTTCTCCACCTTTGGAATTGAGACACTAGTAAGCAATTCAACCCAACCTGGAATAGAATAGCTCTTACCTAGTGCTCAAATCCTATCTGCTTGGGAGTGATATTCAACCGTACACTTTCATAAGAACAACATATTAAAGAAACTAATCTACTCCAAATGGGGGGGGGGGGGGGGCGGCACATCCAACAATGTTATAAACTACTGCACTTGCACTTTGTTATTCAACAGCTGAATATACATGTCCAGTTTGTGAAAAATTGGCACATGCAAAGAAGTTACACACTGCGGTAAACAAGAGTTGCAGGTGCATTACTTGATGTCTTAAACCAATTAGTGTCAATAGTCTCCATTTACTCACTGGAATTGCCCCATCAGACATCAGGAAAGCATTAGCAAGCAAAATAGAACACACCCAGGAGACTGAAGATGAGGCATCCACTATATGGCCCCATTGCATGAGACTAAAACCACAGAAAAGTTTCCTCTCTACAGTGCAGGTATTAAATGAAACACTGAGAGCCACACAAATAAAAATGTGGCAGTCACAACTAGAAATAACCTAGGAGGGAGGTAGGATGAATATAGAACTACCAAACATCTCCCTGCAGGTGCAGAACTTGATTAGCCAATATTGAGAAGCTTGAATTGCCTCCAAATTGGCAAATATTCAATTAAAGGTAGGAAGAAATGGGATCCATGACCCCAACAATCATGATTCCTGCCATGCTACATGTGCATGGAAGGAGGTGTGATTGTGGGATCAGATACCAAATCACTCCATATTGCTAGTGCAGGGGAAGCTCAGGATCATGATCCCAAGCTCCCCCTACACTAATAAGTAGCAAGCAGTCAGCTGATCAGGGCTCCTAGCTCCAGGAACACATCAGAAGCAAGTGATCCAGTGGGGCCCCCGATCAAATGACTGCCATACCTAGCCTTGGGAGCACACTGGAACCCTTGACCCTGATGCATCTCCAAGGCTTAGGGAGCACCGATCAGATTTTTTCAATTCAGTTAAAAATAAAAAAATCCATAGAAACACCACATCCTGCTGGGCATAAGGGCTAGGGACAGACATTACACATAAACTGGTTTAAGTGATCAGAAACTGGCTTAAACCTGTAACAGAACAGAAATTTAGTGCACATAAACCAGTTTGAAAATGGCTGAAATCAGTCTGAGATAAACCTGGTTTAATGTAGTGTCAAACTTAACTGATTTGACTCAAACCAGTTTATGCAATTTCTGTCCAAGACCCCTTCCTGGTTTAAGATAAATCAGAAACCCCCAGTATCCTAGCATGCTCTCTGGGCTGGGTGGGGCTCTCTGCTCCATAGCAGGTCTGCCCCCTCCCCCCTGCTCCTTGGCTGCAGCTCCAAAGACTGCAGGCTGCTCACCCCCTCCCCCTCACCACTCTCTGCTAAGCAGGAATTCCCCCCTCCCCTCTGCCTTGTGGAGAGGTGTCTGTCTATTAGCTAGCAGACCACATGCTGCCTATCGTCCATGCTGAATTATCAGGTAGAATCAACAGGTAGCTGGTAATGTCCCTCTGTTGTTTTCTTAATGGGGTGATAAACGCTGAGTTATGGGTGATGAACACTGTTATCAATTCCCTGCTAGGATAATCAGCACGTCTTACCGAGCCCTCCTTCTGCTCAGTGCTGTGGAAGGATGGGAGGGCTGCTTTAGCACCCCCTGGCTTCTACCCTGAGCTACTGGAGGCATGTGCCTGAATTTCTGGGATGTCTGTCTGGTTACAAAACTGTTTTAGCTTAACCAGGTTAGACTAACTTGCAAAGATTGAAAATATTCAGGCTCAGGCTTTTTGAATGTCTGTCCCTAGCTGAGGAGGTTCATTCTAATAAGGTAGCACGTCATCGCTGCCCCCCCCAAGATTGGCCACTGCCGACACTGCCGCTAGCATCTGCAGGCAGTCACCGCTTGCTACTCCCCCCTGCCCCACTGCCAATACCACCACGGCTGCCTGCAAGCAGTCCCTGCTCAGTCTGCCCTCACTGTCAACATCACTGTGGCCACCTACGGGCAGTCCCTGCTCACTGTCACCATGCCCCCACCGATGACACTGCCACTGCCACCAGTCGCTGTGCCCCCCCCAGCCTCAGGAGGCATGAGTCATTCATGTTTTTCATATTGGTATGGTACTGATTTGTAAATCTATTAAAGCTTCCTACATAACTAGTTATCAACAGCACATAGCAGCTTTCTCCTGCCAACCAGCCACTGTCACTGGTTGGTTCTTCTTCTTGCCAAGATGAATTGAAAGAACCAAACTTCTTGCCATTGGATTCATGTCCAACATTTGGGACAGATCATTGCTCCAAATTGGAATCATGTCTTGGCACTGTTTGGACAAAAACCCACAGACAGAAATCAGGAGCCAGCCAAGTTAGAACCAGTTTACTTTAATGACTTTCCAGGCTCATTCATTTGTTGCACAGAACCTCCAAAAGATACACATAAGTTATCCCACAATGTGCTACAAAAGCATTCACAGAGCACTGTACTTAAGCACCATGAATCACAGGATGTGTCCCAGCAGCTATAGGGCTACAATGGAGTAGACCAGTAGTTTTCAAACTAGTCTTCAGGGGTTCCTGAGGGTAATGATGGAGTGGGCTAGGAAGCAGTATGCTGCCACTGCCAGGCTGAGTCACCTGGCTCTGCATCTGTCTTTAGAATTGGGGTAGGAGTCCTGTGGCAGAAGTGACATGAAAGGGTTTTGTGATTTTAGGAAATCTGAAAACCACCAGAGTAGACAGAACACCAGCATGCACATAGGGCGCTGTTACAATACTCCCTAACATGCAACATTAGTATGGACCCCTGTTTCCATGACAGACTGTTTAAGGAAAATAACTCAAATCCATTCTCTCATGTGGATATAGCCCCTGAGGTTGGAATCTGCAAACTGCAAAAGGGTTTCATAGATTTCATAGACATTAGGGCTGGAAGGAACCTCAGAAAATCATCGAGTCCAGCCCCCTGTCCAAGGGGCAGGAAGTCAGCTGGGGTCATAGGATCCCAGCAAGATAAGCATCCAAATGTCTCTTGAAGGCGTTCAATGTGGATGCTTGAACCACCTCCGATGGGAGGCTAATCCAGACCTTGGGGACTCGGACAGTAAAGAAATTCTTTCTTATGTCCAGCCTGAAATGGTCTTGCCGGTTCCCCCAGATCCTGGTGAACACCCCAGATAAACTTATAGGTGGCCATCAGATCACCCCTGAGCCTGCGCTTTTCCAGGCTAAAGAGCCCCATAGCTCTCAGCCTGTTGCCATAAGGTCTGTTTTCCTGACCTCTGGTATCGTCTACCCGCATGATCCAGGGACAGCAGGGCAGGCCAATATGAATGAGAGGCTACGGGACCTGAACCTGTTCAGCCTTCACAAGAGAAGGCTGAGGGGGGACCTGGTGACCGTCTATAAACTCACTAGGGGGGACCAGAAGGGTTTGGGGGAGACCTTGTTTCCCCTAGCGCCCCCCAGGATAACAAGGAATAACGGCCACAAGTTGTTGGAGAGTAGGTTTAGATTAGACATCCATAAGAACTATTGCACAGTTAGGGCGGCTAAGATCTGGAACCAACTTCCAAGGGAAGCTCTGCTGGCTCCTACCCTGGGGGTCTTTAAGAAGCAGATTGATGCCTACCTGACTGGGGTCATTTGACCCCAGTTTTCCTCCTGCCCAGGCGGGGGGTCGGACTTGAAGATCTACAAGGTCCCTTCCGACCCTACTTCTATGATTCTATGATTCTATGTTGAACAATACAGGTCCAAGGACAGAGCCTTGGGGGAACCCACTGGTCACAGGGCGCAGCGACGATTGACTTCTGTCAATTACCACCCTCTGGGTCTGACCACAGAGCCAATTTTCCAATTGCACGTTTCCAGTTGGATCATGGTGAGGCTGAGGCCACAGTTAGCCAGTTTTGCCAAGAGGTGATCATGGGATACCAGATCAAAGGCTTTTTTAAAGTCAAGATATATGACATCAATCTCTTCTCCCTTGTCCAGGTGATAGGTCACCTGGTCATAAAAGGAAATAAGATTACTCAAGCAAGACCTACCTGCAAGAAACCCATGCTGGCTATCCCTCAGGATGTTGCCATCTGAGCCAGTCTGTTAAGAATGGCCTCTTTGATAATCTTTTCTAAGCCTTCCCTGGGATAGAGGTCAGGCTGATGGGCCTGTAATTTGCCGGATCCACTTTCCTCCCTTTCTTGAAGATAGACACCACATTGGCCTTCTTTCAATCTTTGGGCACTTCACCAGAGCACCAGGAGATCTTGAAGATCTGTGCCAGGGGCTGGGCTATGATGCTAGCCAGCTCCCTGAGTACCCTGGGGTGTATATTGTCAGGGCCAGCTGACTTGAAGGTATCCAGCCTCTCAAGGTTTTCCTTCATGAGGTCAGCATTGATGGAGGGCAGGGGATCTCCCTCACCCAGACCTCCCTGTCCCTTAATGGGCATGGGTGTCCTGTGGGACTGATGAAAGACCAATGCAAAGTACCCATTTAATAGGTTGGCTTTTTCTTGGGCATCAGTTGTCAGTTGTCCCATCTCATTTAGCAAGGGTCCAGTGTTGCCCTTGCTTTTTCTCTGGCTCCCCACATATCTGAAAAAGGACTTTTTATTGTCCTTTATACTTGTAGCTAGCTGGAGTTCCGTCACAGCCTTGGCTTTCCTGGTTCGCTCCCTGCAGGACCAGACCAGTGCGAAATATTCCTCCTTGGAGGTGGATCCCATCCTCCATCCTTTGTAGGCCTTTCTTTTTAGCCTCAGGAGGTCTGCTAGGTCCCTGGAGAGCCAGTGGGGGCTGCTGTGCCCTTTTGCCACCTTTCCTCCGTGATGGAATAGCCTGAGCTTGTGCATTGAGGATCGCTCCCTTGAGAAGCAACCACTCTTCCTGAACTCCCCTCCCCTTAGGGTCGTGGTCCCTTAGGGCCTCACCAACAAGCCTCCTGATCTTGTCAAAGTTGTCTTTCCTAAAGTCAAGGACTTCTGTATTGCTGACTGGCTTGCCAGTTTTACGGTGGATGGTGAAGGTGATCAGCTCATGGTCGCTGTCACCCAGCTTCTCATCGATCGTTAGGTTGCTGATTAGGTTGTCCTCAGTTGCCAGTACCAGGTTGAGCAATGCTTTACCTCTCATTGGCCTGTAGACTTCTTGAGTCAGATAGAGGTCATCCACACACAAGAGGAAGCTTTGTGACTGCTCGGATTTAGCTGAGCGCTCTTCCCACGAGATGTCTGGGTAGTTGAAGTCTCCCATGACAACCTACCCAGATTGGATGTAATGAAGTACCCTGTTACATTGGAGGTGCCTGAAGCATCCTGAAATGTCTGCTGCCTGCTGGAACTAGAAAATTCAGATGTTAATAAAAATGAAGAAATATTTAAATGTCCCAAATTCAGATGGCACCTCAGAAAAAGGCTTGGATAAAGTTTTGGTAGAGCTTTTGATCACTTACTGCATGCAGACAGATTTTCCTGCAGTTTGAGATAAATTGTTAAGGCACACCAGTTCTTTTAATTGCAGGATGATACCCTAGAGCAATTGTTCTCAACATTCTCATCATGGCGCCCCTCCATAACTTTTCTGAATTTAGTGGCACCCCATTTCAAAAACTAATTTATTATAGTACGTAAACAACAAAAAAAGATTGGAAACACTTTTTAAACAGCTCAGCAGATCAGAATTTTTTGACACTCTGGATTCCTATTTGAAATCTCTATGTTTATTTTATGAATCATGTAGGTGTTTGCACATCTACCTGTGCTAATATTGCACGGCACCCCACAGCACTCTTAAAATAATCTCAAGGCGCTGCAGCACTGCAGATGAGAATTACCAACCAAGAACACTCTGTTCTCTGACACTGGATAAATTTTCCCAACAAATTCCATGCCTATCAAATTGTGGAATATATGGAGCATTGGCTGTAATACTACTGCTGTATTTCATACCCCAAAGTGAACAGTTTCCAGATTTCAGGCCAATAAACTTAACCTGCCACTACAGGCCTTTTCCTCTCTCTTCCCCTTCACACAGATCATTTGTATTGTTGTCCAGTCAGGGTGCATCTACACATTCAATTAATATGACTGAATATACTCTGACTTAATTTGAGCTGGAGTAAACTAATCCTGACATGACCATCTACATGTGTGTTTAAGTGCACAATTTACTGCAGAGCCAGATACCATTTGTATCTGATGGAACTATCCGGCTGTGCAGTAAATTAGTCTACTGTGCCCTAATGGTCACATATATGTAGATGGTGATGCTTTACTGTGCAGCAAATAAGTCTGCTGCATGGTAAAGAATCTTCTGCAGATGCACCCTCACTGTGTTCCATAGTCATCAGTCTATACAAGGCAATTTAAATTGGCTAATCTGTGTTGTATGTGGGGAAGCCTAGGAACATAAAGGATCACTCAGCATATCCAACTCAAATACCCACAGGTCTCCTTCCCTTTTTACACCTTTATCAGCACTGCTTATCTTTCTCAGGTGTCAGTTTTGGACAGTATTAATTTTTTGCCACCTTTGAAGAAAATGCTAACTGCCTAAACCAGACTCCATATATCAGCTACCTGCCTGTGTGTTTCTGATCAGCTATCAGATTGTGTGAACACGAAGGGCATCAACAAGTTTCCTAGAGGGGAAAAACTAAAATTTGTGAAAGTAGAAGGGACAGAATAAAAAAAATCTGAATTACACAAAAATTGATAAGGCGGCAGGAAAAGGATTAGCCAAACTGGTAGCAGTCAGGAAAAGTGAAATGTGATGCAATAAAAAAACTGGGTCATTGAGTTGGGACAGCCCTAGGATATAAAAGGCTGAAATGAAGGAAAGCTCTGGATTACTTTGTTTTTGAATATTGATTTTTTTTTCAGAAGCATAAAGCATGAAATATTATAGTGATAAGCCAAGAATGGAAACACAACGAAGAAAAAGAAGTCTTTAAGGGATTGTTTAAAATGTTCTGAAAGAATAATTTGGTTCTATCCTAAGCATCACAAAAAGGAAATTGACCAAAGATTATGCATAGTGACTGAGCGCTGAAGGCAAACGATGATGAGAATGGGGCTGCTTACCTTATGAACAAGGTGCAGAGAATAATGTTTTATGTATGGAGGAAAAGAGCTAGAACTTCTGTAGGACAATGGATAAGATACATACATGTGCTTGTACTTGAAAAACATTAGTGAGTATAACTTATGAACATCAGTTGGGAGAGTGGCTCATTTGTACTTTAAAGACAGTGGTTCTCTTCAGTGGGTCATCACATTTTCCCAAAAGTAAGCAAGAAAAAGTGGTTTACTTTTGACTTGGGAAATTAAGGATAAAATTCCCCTGACTCACACTGCGCAAAACCCAAATTATAGACTGTGTCTTGAACTCCACAAATGATGGGAAAGAGTGAACTTATACCCTGGGCAAGAGCAGGTGAGAGGGCTGTAATACTGCTCTTCCACTATTACTATTCCAGTTTCCTGATAGGGTTAAAACTCACTGCTGCCTTTCTCTTCCCAGTTACAGGGTCCATGTCAATATGTGTCCAGTATCTCCTTCCCAAAATTTGCCTTCCATGATATCTGAGTTAGAGCTGGCTGGCTGCCACACCACTTTCTGCTAATCCACTGGCCCACTATACACACAGTCTTTCCTTCCTACAGCATCCTGAGGAAGATCAACAGCATGCCAGGTTCTTATATACTTCCCCTGAATCTTGTATATACAATTGTTGCACTGCAGTCAGTGGAATAAAAATACCTGCGTAGCCAAGAAGATAGGCCTGTAATACATAAAATCAGCATTGGCCGCTATCCCTCTGGTCGAGGGTGATCACCCCCAGGGTCAAGGTATTTGTGTTATTAAAACTTATGACAAATATGCATTTTCAAGATTAAACCTAGGAATCTGAATTAAAATTTTTGATTTTACCTCATGGATTGCTGCCATTTTACTTACGCTGCTTTCTGTTGCTGTTATACTGCTAGTGGTTAATCAGAAAGCCACTGGCTTAAATTTTCAATGCTGGCAGTCAGCCAGTTGCTAACATTAAAGTCCTTTATAGACAAGACAAAGGTTTTGCCTGAGCCAGTGGCCTCCTTCAACACTGTGTTATATGTAACAATTAAAAACTAATGTAAACCCTGAACAAAAAAGGAGCAGGCATTAATGATCTAATAGATGATGCTCGTCAATTCCCTTGAGAGAGAAATAAGTCGCAATTTTTTTTAGTTACTTGGAGAAATTACAAACTTCCACATAAAATCGGCTTGAAATTAGATAAACTTCAGCAGCCTGAGTCTAAAAATAAACTTGGGTTGTTTTTATTTTAAATCCCAGAACCTGAGAAATTCATACTAATATATTTCAAACAAAAAACCAACACATTACAAAAATACATATGAACTCTGTGTTTTTTTTTTCAGTTGAGAGATGTATTTCAAAATCATCACTTTGTCCATAGTCAAGGTTAACCAATTTTTCAGCTCCATTTCCTAATTAAAAAGAGGCCTTAATCTATTTTTAAAAAAGACTCTTCTATTTAAAAGCTATGATGGTCTTACTGAAGGACATCTGTTAGAGCTGGTCAATATTTTCCAACTTCTGCAAATGTGATGAAATGTTAATAAAAACATTTTTAGGATATTTATTTTTTAGGTCAACTGTAGTTATTCTAAGCTCTTTATCTTTCAGAGGGTGGGGAGTTTTGATTTCAGTGGGGTCAGCATTTCATCCTCCATTTTGATTACATTGTTGACATGCAAATCTTATTGTACAATTTAAGAATTCATTTAATATTATAGAGCTGGATACCCTGGCAATCTCTTTTGTGTACTGTACTCATCTAACTGTGGGTCACTATAACACCTAAGTCCTGATCTTAGTTAGATCCTATTTTGAAAGTGTTAGACGTGATAAATGACAGTGCAAAATACAGCCGTTGTGGCATGTTCTGAATGCTTCTAGGATGGGACAAGTGACAGCTGACACCCAGGAAAAAGCCAATTTGCTAAATGGGTACTTTGCATCGGTTTTTCACCAGTCCCATTATGGGACAGGGAGGCCCGGATGAAGGAGATTACTTACCCCCCATCAATGCTGACCTCATGAAGGAACACCTTGGGAGGCTAGATACCTTCAAGTCAGCCAGCCCTGACAGTTTACACCCCAGGGTACGCAAGGAGCTGGTGAGCATCATAGCTCAGCCCCTGACGTGGATCTTCAAGAGCTCCTGGCGCTCTGGTGAAGTGCCCAAAGACTAGAAGGCCAATGTGGTGCCTATCTTCAAGAAAGGGAGGAAAGTGGATCCAGCAAACTACAAGCCCATCAGCCTGACCTCTATCCCAGGGAAGGTCTTAGAAAAGATTATCAAAGAGGCCATTTTTAACAGACTGGCCCAGATGGCAACATCCTGAGGGATAGCCAGCACGGGTTTCTGGCGGGTAGGTCTTATTTGAGCAATCTTATTTCCTTTTATGACCAGGTGACCTATCACCTGGACAAGGGAGAATAGATTGATGTCATATATCTTGACTTTAAAAAAGCCTTCGATCTGGTGTCCCATGATCACCTCTTGGCAAAACTGGCTAACTGTGGCCTTGGCCTCACCATGATCCACTGGCTGGGAAATTGGCTCTGTGGTAGGACCCAGAGGGTGGTGGTTGATGGAAGTCAATTGTCATGGTACACTGTGACCAGCGGGGTCCCTCAAGGCTCTGTCCTTGGGCCTATACTCTTTAACATCTTCATTAATGATGTGGACATTGGTGTCAGAAGTGGACTGGCCAAGTTCGCCGACGACACCAAACTCTGGGGTAAAGCGTCCACACCTGAGGACAGGAGGGCAATCCAGGCAGACCTTGACAGGCTCAGGAAATGGGTGGATGAGAACCTGATGGTGTTTAACATTGAAAAATGCAAGGTTCTCCACCTTGGGAAGAAAAACCTGCAGCATGCTTATAGGCTTGGCAGTGCTACGCTGGCTAGCACTACAGATGAAAAGGACTTGGGGGTCATGATTGACCACAAGATGAACATGAGCCTTCAGTGTGATGCTGCAGCTAAAAAAGCAAGCAAAACGCTGGCTTGCATCCATAGATGCTTCTCAAGCAAATCCCAGGATGTCATTCTCCCCTTGTACTCGGGCTTGGTGAGGCCGCAGCTGGAGTACTGTGTCCAGTTTTGGGCTCCACAATTCAAAAATGATGTGGAGAAGCTTGAGAGAGTCCAGAGGAGAGCCACACGCATGATCAGAGGTCAGGAAAACAGACCATATGATGAGAGGCTGAGAGCCATGGGACTGTTCAGCCTGGAAAAGCACAAGCTCAGGGGTGATCTGGTGGCCACCTGTAAGTTTATCAGGGGTGTTCACCAGAATCTGGGGAATGATTGTTCACCAGAGCGCCCCAAGGGATGATGAGGTTGAACGGTTATAAACTACTGCAAGACCGTTTCAGGCTGGACATAAGGAAGAATTTCTTTACTGTCTGAGCCCCCAAGGTTTGGAATAGCCTGCCACTGGAGGTGGTTCAAGCACCTACTTTGAACACCTTCAAGAGACATTTGTGTGTTTATCTTGCTGGGATCCTATGATCCCTGCTGACTTCCTGCCCCTGTGGCAGGTGGTTGGACTCAATGATCTTCCAAAGTCCCTTCCAGTCCTAGTGTCTAGGATTGTTTGCTTCAGTGCCATGCAAATTAGTTTGAAATGGTATAAGAATGCAAGAAACATCAGTGGTAATGCCACAGGGCATTCACTTACATAAAAGGGGATGAGGTCAGAGATATTTAACAGCGATCCTATTGCCTGCAGCGGCATTAGAAGTCAAGCTTTCTAGAGATGCCCTTCTATTGCAAGCATTTTAAGACACTCTGTCAGTAGCTTTTGTGTCAGCTGCCAGCTGATAATCAGGCTGGAGCTTTCTTTTGCTAGCAATGTAAAGACTTTTGGTTGAGAATCAAGGATTTACAACTCTGTTTTAAGGCTGAGTTGATTTTTGATATATCAGAATACAAACAAGAAGGCGATAGGTCACCAGCAGTAAGAGCAGGAGAGTAGCCATCAAGTGATCTGGATTTTAGTTCCCACTGGCATTTTAAAGTCTCTGAGGCCCTTCTGTACTTCATCTTCCCTTTATGTAAAGTGAAAATCATCCCCTTTAAAAATATTTTCTCTGATCAAAGTGACTATATGAGTGAATATTATGTCACTCTGGCACAAGCTGGAAATAAGGCAATATTTGAAGAGTTAGTATTTGTTACTGAGAGACATCTGAAGGAAAGCACATGTTTATTTTTCTATCCATCTGGAAAAATTAAAAGCAGGGAGATCTGATTTTAGATAAAGTTTAATGCTAATCATCCTCTGGCAATTTGAGATACCCACAAGAAACTAAAAAAAAAAAAAGCCTTTCCAATTTACATCTCAAGTGGGAGACCAACTTCACCCAGAACTCAACAGAATGGCACTCTTGTCTCCTTCATGAGTGAGATGCAGTACATAGAGTGACCTAGATTTTGAAAGATGACCAGTTTTATTTTCAGAAAGTGTTGAACAGTAACACCCAGTTTCTGGACAAACTCCCTGGAAGATGCTCCGTTTTGCATCCAAAAACTCACTAATCACTTTTCAAAAATCTAGGTCAGAGTTAAAACAAATGTTGCTATTATAATCTTACTGCACCTTAACCAGAGAAAAAGAGTATGTTGTACTATTTCAGAGGCACATAAGGAACAAAAAGCCTCAAATATAATTCCACATTGCTGCTGTGTTGCTTTAAGTTTAATTGTTACAAAGCCAAGAAATTTTACCTGACTATCATTGCAGACAGAGTGTCTTTATAGTGTTAATTTTAAGCACATATAATAGGCCATTTTTTTTAGTCTTCAGCTTGTTATGTTAAGAAAACCCCGAAAGCAAGTTTGAGCTGCTGCATTTACTTAACACTATGGCATGTCTCAAATATATTTCCTTACTCTCACTATCCCTCTTCATTTGTAAACAAGATGAATTATTGCATGGTATAAAAGTAGTAGGAAAAAATCCAAACCAGTGATCATGCACAGTCTCATAGCCAATTACTATGAGTTACCTGAGCAAGAGACAAAAATTGCTCAAAGCCAGCCAGCCACAGTTAAATATGAGTAATTTCAAGGGCAGGTCTAGAAAAGCATATACCAGCACAGATATTTTGATGATCTCAGTGAAGAAACTCCACCTCTGCCTTTTCAGAGCCACAAACAAAGTTAGGTCAGTGGAAAATATTCTGAACTGAAGTGCCCAGTCAAAAAACAACATTCTTCTTTCCTGCTCTAGTCATAGAAAAAATCTTTAGGATGTAACTGGGATGAGAATAATATGGTTCTATACTATACACTGTTAAATTGCTAGAAAAGGGAGAGAGAAACAACTCTTCAAAAACTCATCCTCAATTTTTTAACATTACATTTTATAGAATTTTGTTAGCAAGGATAGAATTTGTCACTGCATTTGGCAAAGATAGCTCAAAAAGCCCGAGTGCCTGATCATGAAAGGTTTGCAACACTGTAGTCTTTTGGGATTTCATGGCCACTAATGGCACCCCATGCCAGGCCAGACCTGGCCCATTATTACCTCACTTCAATTCATAGCTGTTAGGCTCAAAAGGGACCTCAGTAGGTCATCAAGTCTGACCCCCTGCCCTGGGCAGGAAAGCGCTGGGGTCAGATGACCCCAGCTAGGTGCTTGTGTAGACTCTTCTTGAAGACCCGCAAGGTAGAGGACAGCACCACCTCCCTTGGAAGCCTATTCCAAATTGATTGGTTGAATCAGCAGCAGATGAGGAAGAAGTTGAGAAGATAGTTAAATTTAACCAGTTTTCCCAGCATAGGGAACAAGCAGCAGTGTATGACAGAGCTTGATGTCCAGAAAAAGGTTACAGTTAATGATCTTAAGCGGGCAGGTGCTTGGAATCACTTCATCCAACTTGACAGAAAATATTGCAAATTCACTTTTTGCTTCTTTGCAGATGGCACCTCTGACAAAATTAATGGGTCAAAACAATGGAACCAGCAGCCTTTTCCATGAGAAAAGAAATGCTTGAAGTACAGGAGGCAACCTGGGAACTAACGGCACAAGAAGGAGAAGATTTCCATGAAGGTTCAGTACTGGCAGCCTGGCATCATGTGTTACCTACAGAAACAACGTCTTGATTTTCCTTAGGAAAAGGGCTCTATCTACACTTCAAACATATGTCTATTTATATACAACAGCAAACCAACATGTACAGAATGATTTAATGCTGGCTTTGATACCACTGCAGGATCTGAGAGCTTTTGAAAAGTACGCTCTGCTCGACAAAGGGCTTGGAGCGACCCAAGGCATAAAGGGCCCAGTTCTCCATGCATTTGGGTCAGTTTATACCTGTGTAAAGTGAGTAGATACAGATTTGGTAGTATCTTACATCAATTTTGTTCTAGGGGATAGCAAAGGATTAAAAAAAAGCAGTGAAGAATCATGCCCATATAAAGAGATTTATACAATGTCACACAGGAAGTCTTTGGCAGGGCTGAAAAAAGAAATGAGGTCTTGTTACTTTCAGACCCCTGCTGTAACCTTTAGATCACACTGCTTCCCCCATGGGTTCTTTGGGAATGCAAGAATTCCCTTTCTAAGTAAAATGCATAATTACATTTCTGTTACAGTAATTATGTGTATTTCACAGAACTTAGCAGATGCCATGTGATACAATAGTTGCTATGAAAAATACTCACTTATTAAGTAATTTATAGCATAATAATTAAAAGCTAATCACTTGAGAGTTAAGATTTTCTGGGAGGCAGCCCAATTCACAGCATGTGCTGTCTTTTTCCAGGAAGTCTCATTATTCAGACAGCAAGTTTTGCCCATATACACTAAGAATGTTTTGTATACTTAAATACAGTGTATGTTCACACACATGTATCTCTGATAATAACCTTACTGCTACAATATATAGTTAACATGAAGGAACCAAACATTTTTCACGCTGCATGATGATTAGGATAAAAGAAGAGAAAAAATGCTGAGTCTAACCAAAAAAAGAAGAAAATCAAGATGAAGAAACAGAGAATTGGCTTAGAGTTGGCTTACACTACATTACAAAGTTTTGCCAGAAAAATTCATATCCTTTCCATAATGGCAGAACCCTCCTCTCCACTTGCAGTGCTACTCTACCCCTGCCCAATGAATTAAGGCTCGAATGGCAACCTTGCCAGAAGGCACATGTAGGCAATCTTGTGCCTCCAGCTGGCTGCCACAGTCCCTTTGACAACTGGTGCATCCCATGGTGAACTTCAGACTGGCAGCACAGCTGCTGTAGTGGTCTTGTGCAGAATCATTCTTGGGTGGTATGTGCTTGGCAGAACTGCTGATGGCAGAGGCAGGGGACTGTAGACAAGGCTTAGGATCCTTGGCACAAGAAATAGATGCTATCATTTTAATGACCATCAAAGGCATACCTGCAGTACACGGACATCCCCGAGCTAGCTTCATACCAACAGTAGTGTAGCTATGGCAGTACGGGATGTACAAACCTAACTCAGTCCCTGGATGTTCATTCTGGTGCCTAGCTTGTACTGAAGTCGGTGCTGGGCTTCATTGCTAGAGGTGTGCAGGCTGAATAAATTTTAAGCTAGTGAGCACATGCATACTGTAATCACACCTCCAACTGCAGTGGAGACAAAGACTTAGAGGTCACCACCATAAAGCATACTGTGCTACAGAGAGAATGGAACTAGCTACATAATAAGAAGTTTCTCTGTCGTTTGGAATGACTTGTCCCAGGTAACTCCAAATAAAACCTGTCAGTATTCCTGACTCAGTTTGTAAGTAGGAAGACCACACAGTAAACATTTTTTTATATATAATTTGTATCCAAGGCCAAATTAGCCAAAACTAATTCCAAATCCAAGAGTCCAGAACCATAAGTGGCTCTACTACTGGCAAACATCCTCCACCCCCACCTGGGGCTTCAGATGTTTCCAAAACCTTTGGCGGGCATCCTACTTGCAGGGCTTCGGATTCCCCCAAATTGTGCTTGCCTTTAGCCATAAGGCGCTCAGAGCAAGCAAGGGAGGAGACTCCCATTTTCATAAACTGGGCTTAACGCCGCTGCACCTTGGCGGGTACTGAATCATGCCAGAAGAGCAGTTCTTCTGCAAAATGGTTCAGGAAAACTGCCTTCACAGACACAGATGCATGGTATTTCCCCTGCTGGGGTAAGAAGCCACTGCGGGCGGTCCTCAGACTTATGACACAATTGATTCCTGAAAACCGTGTCTTAAGTCAAAATGTTGCAACTCAGAGCCAATTTCTCATAAGAAACAATGTTATAAATGGGGGATTGGTTCCTGAACCAAGGCTAGATACCCTATTTTAACCAAAAATACCCCATAATTTTGGACTCAATCAATTATAGATGAGTAATATAGCTACATTAATGTATTTATATTGTAAACAGAAATCATATTGATTTGGAAGGTGTGGAGTGTTCACACTAATCCTGTGGAGTATACAAACCTCAACTAACTAATTTAGATGACAACTGAACTGATTATTCTTCGTTTTATTTTTTTCAGTGGTGACCCCGAGTCCCGCCTGCCACATCTTGATGGAAATAAAAGTTTTATTTGGGAGGATGTAACGTAAACACCACCGAGTAATAAAATAGCAATAATATTGAGGTTTTATCTGTTCTCGCAACACGGACATATTTATTTTCTTTTTTTTTGCTTGCTTGTTTTTAAACCAAAAAAAACCCAGCTCACAGGGTGTACTTTGAACTCAAATTCTTTCTTTATTAATTGTCAATCTAATTTTTATGTGTGTGTGTATATATATATATATATATTTAGGTCTAAGTGTTTCTTTTATTGGCTGTCTCAACAGAAGTCTATTTATTTATTTATTTATTTATTTATCTTAGGTGACTGCTTGACATCTTCTCCAGTAGGGATAAGTATGAGGTCTCTTGTAAACTTTAAATCTTGAACACAAACTCAAACAGTATGCAATAAGAATAAGTTTTTATCTTTTCCTTTTAAAAATAAGAATCTTTCTAAGAAAACCTTTATTTCACTTTTGAATGTTTTAAAAGGAGATGAGCTTGTTGCTTCTCTCAGTTTTCCTGTATTTATTTATCTATTTTTTAAATCAAAGATTCAGGAAATTTTTACTTGTTGTCCTAGGTCTCTGTCTGTCTGTTTCACTGCTCCTCCAAAGCTACGCTGGCTCTGGGACTCCACTCCGGCGGAACCTCTCTCTCTTGTTCCTTGTTCTTTTTCCTTCAGGCAGATGTGGTCTCCCATCCTCAACACATCCGCAGACACTCTGTCCTTGCCACTGACAGCTGATTCCTCGTGCTAATCTGCCCCCGCCGTCCTGTCTCTGCCCTCCTCAGCATCCAGGCCTCTCCTCACTTCATTTTGCTTTTTTAAACCTCCTAGCTGCATCGAGCAGCTACTCCAGAAGTGCAGCTTCCTTCCATCTTCCTGTCTCTGCTGGCTCTCCCATTGCTCCCCCGTCGCTTCTCTCTTTACATGACAGAAGGACTTCTTTGAAGTGACTTTGCTGGACTTTTTGAAAGGCTCTTGGTTGGACTTTTTGAAGGGTTTGGCTGGAGGCTTCTCAGGAGTCTTGGCTGCAGGTTTTCTCTGCAGTCTTGTCTGCTTTCTTAGAGAAAGTGTCCAAGGAAGTTTGAACAGATGTTCTCCAGGGAGATGGGCGACTCAGCGAACTTGTTTGCTGGCATGGCATTGCATCGGATCAAGCATTGTAAAGTCAAAACTGACATCATGAAGCTGAAATAGAGTGTCAATTTATAAATGTTGTAAGTGTGAAACGTAACTCAAAATGTTGTAAGTCGAGGACTGCCTGTACACTTGATCTGAGCCTTCAAGAGGCCAAGCAGGACTTTAAAAGCTACAAGATGATTGGTGGCCTCTTCAGAAACTATGGCCTGTGACTGACTGGAGATCACACGCAGTGTGTGGGTGAGCTAGGCCAGTTTCTTGAAAATCCCAATTTACCAATAAGTATTTTTCCCATTGCACAGATAATAGGACTACAACACAGTGAAGTTGGGCGACTCGCCCTTTTCACTTCTTCACTTCTCTCAGAAACTGGAAAGGGAAAAGCTTCATTTGATTTATTTTATATACATGAAAAATCCCAACCTGTACAGCTTGTGTGTTTCCATTTTCATCTCACATGAAAGCCAGTTTTCAGCAATGTTTTTGACATGACCCCACAAAATCCTTCAGTGCTTCTGCCCAGACCAGGACACAGATAAAATGAGTCAGCCTTTTTCAGCTTGTGACTCTCCAGTTTCACATTGTGAAAGGTGGTTATGATGGGATTACACAAAGGTTGCAGACTTTCCTTACAAATCATCTGTTCTGCCAGGACACAAAATACAATGGCTAGATCTGAAGGGCTTTCAGCTTTGTGTTAACCTGGATTTCAAATGAACAGACCAAACACACACAGTCACAGAAACCTAAAAGAGATGAATGAAAAAATTATGAATATTCCCCCCCCCCCCCCGCACTATTCTTATTTTCAACAATATATTTTGGAAAGAAGAAACAAAGATGTATCAATATTCCATGTATTTGAATAGCTTTTCTCCACCTGTAAGGGGATAAAGTGTTCCATACAGTCCTGACTGCTGTACTGACAATACAGTGGTCTTGGGACATGCAAACTTCATTTGTAATGGTTCACGGAGTAATTTTTCTATTCTATGTTCAGCTGGAACCTCAGGACACATGTAACAGGGGTCCAAGAGCTCAAATGCTTTGTCCTGTCACTGGAGGCTGCTTTACAGCCTTCAAAATAAGCATTTTTAGTTAGGTAGCCACATGCAGCTCAAAGACAAGGGACAGTGAAAAGAAATCCTGGCCTCTAAACAGAGAATAGACATCCCACAGAGGCGCATGCTGCCTCCCCCACAATTCCAAACTTCCACATATGCTGACCTTCCGCCAGATCAGCAATTTAGATAGGATGCAGATGTCAGAGCGTGGCACCAGGCTGGCATGCAAGATGATGATGTTGGCAGGACATGCTTTGGTGTACCATTTACTCTCTCCTTGTTGCCTAGCCAGACTCTTGAGACTTCCAGAAAGAAAATTAAAATTTCTCTTATCTTCCTGTCTGCTGAAAGGGAAATCATGGAGATTTCACTTGAGAGGATTGCAAAGGCCCTCAGGGAAAAGACTCAGACCCAATGCCAAATTTTAACATTTATGTTTCTCCTGCAGTGCATTAACATTTAATTTAAAAACCTAGGGCCAAAAGCTGCTTAAAATGCAAAGCTTTAGAGGCCTCTTGGAGGTGGCCAAGTGCCAAACTGGGGGGGGTTTTCGGCCACCCTCAGTTGTTCCTTACTCCTGCTCTCCTCTTGCAGTAATCCTTATCTTGAGGCCTACTGAGTTAGCACTCAGGCTGTACTCACTTTTGCAGTTTTTTATATTTATCCAGTGCGTACGTCAGAATTGCATTACATTAATAAACCTGCGCACTCAGCACCACCTTGAAAGTGCAATTTGCAATGCAAATGGTCTTTACAGTCTACTCTGATCCTAGAGTGAAGTTCTCTCCGTAAATTAAGAAATCCTGAGCAAATTCACATGACCCTTCATGGTGTTGCATTAAGCAGTTCTTCCCTTGGTGGCTACATAAATGCAGCCTGATCAACCTATACATTCACCAAGGAAACAATATAACTCCTTTCAGAGAAGTGTTTTGAAATATAATCCTATCCCCACCCCTACAAAGATTAACTCAGCTTTACATTTCCCTGGGAGGTTTATTTAAGCAACCTCAGCAGAGATGACTGTCTAGGAGGAGCTTGTGTCTGGAGGTACAGTCAGAGGCCATTAATTGTAGCCCAGCTGGTTAATTGTTAGGAAATTTCTTATGCCTCAGTCCTTGTTAGTATACATTTTCAATGCTGAAAACATGCAATACACACTAAGGGTGTGCGTAGACAAAATGATATTTCCTGTTTACGCTGATGCAACTGCGTTTGTGTTTGCGCGGTCCGTGATTTCCTGCCACTCTAAAAGTCCATTTAGCTCCTTAAACTAACACTACTTGGAGATGTGTTATTTTGCGACGCTCCCCAGTTATGCCACCCCAGCTATGGATTTATTTCCTCCAAAAAGCCAGATTCCAAAGACTTCTAATGAATCCCCTTCACCATGAGGTGGCACTGTGTTCAGGCCTTTAGCCAGTAGGTGGCTGCATGTTTGGGGTTTTTTACCCCTGCTCACTCCTCACCCCCCCCACCCCACCCCCTCCTTCACACCATGCACTGGCCACAGGTAGCGAGCCACAATGTGGGTCTGCATATTATTATTTTTATTTTAACAAAAAAAATGGGGGAAGAAGGCAATCTTCCCCTCTTAATTTACTACCCCCTCTTAATTCTACCGCCCCCCCTCACCCCACCATGTACCCTCCACTGTGCCCCCACTCATGTAGCTCCCCCCACTGCACTCCCACTGCAGTGGGCATAGCTCCTGAAGACAGCTCCAGCAGCATCACTGAAATGGTAAGTTTTTTTTTTGCAAGTAGTTTGAAACTTTGAGTGGCTATATGACTTCCTTCAGTGTTGCAAACCTTCCAAACTTCATCTCATTCCATTTCAGAACCATGACCAATAGTCCAGGGGCAGGACACTGCCTGCCAGCACTGACGTCCAGGATATGCAGTGTCCTGGGTGATATTTAGGTAATATGTCCCACTGACCTTTGGAGAGGAAGGTGGGGAGAGCAAAAGTCTGGTTTTTCAATTGTGCTCCAAACCGCCCTCCTCTTCCTCTTTCCCCCTCCCTGCAGAAAACGTTCACGGGCAGAACTCACTGGAAGAAAACAGTAAAATTTAAAAAATGAAGATTTGTAGAAGAGTGAAAAACATATATTGCAGATTTGCAGTTGTTATTTATTTTTTATATTTTGCATATATTTTATATTGTAAAGGTGCTGTGGAGGAAGATTCCCCTTATGTATAATACTTGCTGTTATCCTTATTTATTTAAAATTTTTGTTAATTTAATTATCATTTATTACTTAGTATTTACATTCTTTTTTAATTATCCCTTTTTCCTTCTTTTTTCTTTTTTAACAAAAGAAGAAAATGTACCACACCCCACTTTTTTAATAAAGTGTTTTATTTTTGCTCTATATATGTGTCAGTTTTCTTTGATAGGCAGAATTGGCATGCATGGCCAATCCGGGTGTGGGCGGGGTGGTTTTCGGAGACCACGCCCACCTCAGCATGGGGATGCTTTGCTTGAGGGGGTTTTATGGAGTCATGGAATTACTGGAAAGAGTTGCAAAGAGTTGCAGGGTGGACTGTTATCGGAGGTAGGTCAAATGCTTGTTAAGTGCTAGGGTGCAGCCAGCTTTTCTTGTAAGACAAAAGACTAAACAACCCCACCCACCTCCAGGGGCAAGTAGGCAATCTGCAAAACTTCTCCATGCATGGACCTCCCAGGGCCTTTAGCAAGTCTTTAATACATTATAATTCATTTCATACTCATGGTTGCCGAGGCAGGGTGGGGTTAATGCCTGCTGCTGCACCTCCAAAACAGCATTTTTTTCCTGACCCCCCTGGCAGTTTTTTCTTTGCAGGTTGTACTGTTATGGGAGGTGTGATGCAAAAATATTTTTTTTCAACGCTTTCTTTGCAATGCAATGTTTTCTTTACAAAATCATACATGCTGCACCTTTTAGAGCCGGGTTTGCAGACCCCCTACCCCTGGCCGGTTGCAACCTGCTGCCCCCCTGGAGAGAGCTCATCAGATTTTAGTCAGGACTGCTTTGTCCTTCCTTGCCATCTCTCTCCTCTCAGCCTTCTCACAGGGAGAAGACAAGAGGAGAACGAGGAGCAGCACTCCTAAGGCAGTCCAGGGTAATCTGTTCAGCTACCTCTAAGCCTCTGCAGAATCAAGTATTCAAAAAAAGCATCATTGTGGGAGAATTTCTTTTCATCCAAATTCAAGAAATGCAGAGAAATGTCAAGTGAGAGCACCAGAAAAGTTCTGCCAGGGCTCTACACTACATATTGGCATGTCCTCATCAGATGGGTCTCAGCTACCTCATAACAGGGAGCTGCTAATCAGCCAAGGCCAGGGTTTCAAAAATCACTCTGCTGCCTTATAGAGAGGCCAGAAGTGTTATCCAGCAGATGGCTATCCCCAGACATACTACTGAGGTGCCTGGAGGGGAGGCCAACCAGTCTGAAATACGGGCCCTAACCAGCTTTAGGTCCAGCCTGGGAAGCTACTGCACTCCTGCCCTGGGCCAGCTGTAAATCACTCCCCACCTCCCAGGTCCATGCCTTGAAATCAAGCAGGAGCAAGTACAAATCAGCATTTTTTTTTCATCATCTTGACTTTTTTCACAATAAATTGAATTGCAAATCAAATCGATTGTGAAATCACAATAAAGCTAAAACAGTACAGCCTTTTTTTTTACTCAACAATGTCACTGGTAGTCAACTGGTGAATACATTTTTTTCTAAAGCCATTACAGCTATTGCCAGCAAATGCAATACAATGGGATAAAACGCCAATTCACAATGTGCTCCCAAGATCCCTTGAATATTGCCCTCAGTAGTACCACTATCAAGCAACTGTTGTTGTATAATAAGTGTAAGTGTTCCCTTTCTCCAATCACATGCAGTAGGTCACTTGGTGAGGGCTGGAGGGCTGCATGTGGGGAGGGCAAGAGGGAGGGAGGCAGGCAGGCAGCCAACCCCACATCCTGGTTACTGGCTGTGTCCCAGCAGCGAATATCTGGGGACAGGGAACATTCCCTGCCAGAAGGTGGGTGAATAAAGTGTTTTATTTTCGGTCTATATATGTGTCATGTTTTCTTTGATAGGCAGAACTGGCATGCATGGCCAATGGTGGGGTGGGTAGGGTGGTTTTTAGAGCGCTGATGCCCATGCGACTTTTATGGAGTCATGGCATTACTGGAAAGAGTTGCGGGGTGGACTGTTATCGGATGGAGGGAGGTCAAATGCTTGGCCAGTGCTAATGTGCAGCCAGCATTTCTTGCAAGAAAGAAGACTAAACAACCCCATCCACCCCCAGCAGCAAGCAGGCAAGCATGGACCTCCCAGGGCCTTTAGCAACTCTTTAAAGACTTTAGCAATGCATTACAATGTTCACTGCCAGAAGACAGGTGGGTGGGTGTGTGACTTGGGGGAGGGGGACCAGGCATGGTCCCAAAGGGGCCCCAGGAGGGTTTTCTTGAGTGGAGATAGATGTAGGTAATATCCATTACACATAATAACTTTGGAATTGTTGCTGGCCACAAAGCTTAGGGAGGGAGGGAGGGAGGGAGGGATAGATGGATGCATGTGGGGAGGGAGGCAGGTGGGCAGGCAGCCCCCCTTCCTGGTTAGTGAACGTGTCCCAGCAGGAAGATGGCTGGCTGGGTAAGGGTAGGGGAGGAGTAAGTCTCTCTCCCCCCTCTACAGAATTTACACAGAAACCAGTTTAAGTGATCAGATACTGGTTTAAACCTGTAAAAGAACAGAAGCTCAGTGCACACAAACCAGTTTCGAAATGGCTGAAACTGATTCAAAATAAACCTGGTTGAATGTTGTATCAGACTGAACTGATCTGGGTCAAACCAGTTTATGAAACTTCTGTCCCAGATCCCTTCCTGGTTCAAGTTAAAATCATAGTCCCCCAGCATTTTTCAGCCCTGGGCTGGGCTGGGCTATCTGCTCCAGTGAGCAGGGCAGGCCCTACCCCTCTGCTCCCTAGCTGGAGCAATGAGGACTGGCTGAGGCTGTTAAGAGGAGGAGGGTAAAGCCAGCTGGGGATGTTATGCGAACCCCGGATGGGGTCTGGGGCCGGGGAGGGGAGTTAAACACCCCTTCCCCCACTCAAACTTACTGCTGGCTGCAACTGTGGACTACAAATCCCAGAGGCACCTGGAATCAGGAAGAGGAAGGAATGAGCAACCCTGCAGAGTCCTTCTGCTGTAATTCTGGACTGCAAATCCCAGAGACCTTGGGGACAGCAGGAAGAAGAAGTAAACACACAAAGAGCTGTGCTCTAGCATCTCTCCCCCCCGCCACTTCTGCCTGAGCCACTGGAGGCATATGGCTGCATTTCCTGAATCAAAGGTAAATGTCTGTTCATTTCTGTTTCAATTTAATCTGTGCAGTTTAGACTGACCTGCAAAGAGTGAATCAATTCAGCCTCAGGATTTTTGACTGTCTGTACTTAGCCCTAGTGGCTGACCCCTGGAAGCTTCTCATTTGGCTGCTGCTTCCAGCTGAAGGTCCAAGGCTCAGATCCACAAAGGTACTTCAGCATAGGGGTACCATATTTCCAGGATCAAAAAAGGAGGACACCTTTCAGGGGGAGGTGCAGGAGGTGGGGGGGAGGGGGAGAAGAGAGAGGGAATATGATGGAGGGGGGCATGATATGCCTATGCCCTGCCTCTGCCCCTCACTTCTGACCTGCAGCCCCCTGCCCCCCTAGTGACCCATACTCCTGACCCACAGCCCTCTGCCCTCAAGCCCTGCCAGTGCCCCACACCCCCAACCCACAGCCCCCTGCATCTAAACTGCTTGGGCTTGGGAAAAGCCAGAGGCAGAGCAAAAACCTGGACATTTGCTTGGATTTTAAAAAACCTACCCAGACAGAGGACAAGGGGCCAAAAACAAGACATGTCCGGGAAAGCCCAGACATATGGGAACCCTATTTCAGCACCTAAGTCCCATGGATTGTTACACATTGATTTCAGTGGGAGTTAGGTACCTAAATAGCTTTGTAGAGCTGGGCCTCAGTCCACTAGCTTTAGTGCTAGTTGCTGCCCATGCTTTTAAACTCTGCTCTTGCTCCAGGTAGAGCCAATGATAAGAGGGAAACAAAAGAAGTAAGTTTTTGTTTAAATGGATGATGGAATTTCAATAGGAAGAGCCTTTACAAGTGAGCTAATACTCTGTCTGTCAGCCACTTTGAGTGCCTATATCATTTCTCAACAGTCCAGTTCCTTATTTCCTGATGTGAAAGTCTTCTATATGCATTGCTACCACTAACTTCCACAGCGTTATCCATATCAGTCCCTCCTACATCCAGAAAATACTGTTAAACACTTGCATGAAACATAAGACAAAGCATCTCTATTCAGGGACAATGGTCCTCAGGTTTTAGTTCTACTGCTACCGCATTTTCCCTTTCCAAAGAGCTCTATCCTAATCAAGTGCATCTTAATCATATTTCTAGAGGTGCACCAATACAGAAATCGGTCTGATGTGGCCCATAATTTGGCTGATTAAATGCCCTTGTGCATGTGTAGCCACAGTGCAGCATGCAGGCAGCAAGGAGATCAGCCTGGCTGCATGGAGAGCTGCATGTAGCTGGTTAGTCTGTTGTGGTGAAAGGGGAGGGGGAGGGAAGGGGCATGGGGAGACAGATCAATGCCCCCTTGCGGTGAGGGAGGGAGTGGGGCTGGGGTAGGCGCTGCCCAGCCGGGGTGGGGCGGGCGCAGAATGGAGCCACGGCTCATCCAGTGGGAGAGGGGAGGCCTGGTGGGTGCAGGGGTGCGTGGCTACCACTGCTGCATGCTGCTTGTATGGCAGCTCATCTGGCAGCTCCCGCTGCTGCTCCCACTGCTCATCAGGGAGGGCATAGGGCAGGGGGAGGCATATATCCCTGGGTGGGCTGCAGCTGTGGGCTGGGGCCGGGGGGGGGGAGCTGCGCTGCACTCAGGGTGGGCAGCGATGGCACTGGGAGGGGGCTACAGTGAAATTCAAGGTGGCTACAGCCCCTCCCATAGGCCCCTCCCAGCACTGCCACCACCTACCCTGAGCACAGCAGTGCAGCTCACCCGGCCTGCCCAGCGCAGATGGGGAGGCAAACACCACCACCCCCCTCTCCCCTGAGATGAACAGTGGAAACAGTGGCGGAAGCCACCCCCACCCCCCATGTCTGCCATGGCTCTGTCCCGCGCCCGCCCCACCCCAGCTAGGCAGTGCTTACCCCAGCCCCACTCCCTCCCTCACTGTGGGGAGCGTTGATCTGCACCCCCATGGCCCTTCCGTCCTGCTCCCCTTTCATGCCAACACACTTACCAGCTGCACGCAGCTGTATCAGAAATCGGATCAGTATTGGTCGATAAGCCGCCTTAAAAATTGGCTATTGGTATCGGCCCCCGAAATCTTTATCAGTGCACCCCTACATATTTCCATTTTTCTCTCCAGCTGTTTCCTCCTTACATCAAATGGCGACATGCATGCAGATACTCAGTGACAGAAAGGAGTAAATCTTCTTGAAATAATGACTTTGCAAGCTGTTAAGAAAGAATGGTTTTCTGATTAAAGCACTGGGTTGGGAATCCAAGTTTCTTTCCCAGCTCCAACATCAACCAACTGCAGAACACTGGGCAACTAGCTAGCTTCCCTATGCCAGGGGTTCACATCTATAAACTGAGGATAAGGAAGCTTCCTTCTCCTTTCCATCCTGTGTATTTAGATTGAGTTCTTTGGGTCAAAGGCTATCTGAGTATTTGTACTGTTGTTTCTTTGACCTGCCCAGTTAGCCAATATTTTAACCCTTGGTGAACTGTTTCCACTAGGAAAGATGACACTGGGACAGGTAACTACGTCTCTCTGATCACTGGTAATATGAATCATACTCTTTGGTGTAGTTTTGTTCATTCACAGAAAAGTATACATTAAACCTGGTTTCTATCTGCTCAGGGAAACAAACATCAGACACCTCCTTGCTGAGGAATCCCAGGTTTGCCGCTCCAGCAAGCTCTGCACCTAAAAAGCCATCTCTCCTTTTTCCTGAGATTACGCCCACACCTGCTTCTCCTGCCTTTCAGCTTCCAGCACACATGGACTGCAAACTAATACTCTGCATCTGCTATCAGGGAACCTCCCATAGCTTGCCACTAAATGGCCAAGTGGGCCTTGGGCTGTAGCTCTGGTTGCCTGCAGGTGTCTTTATACATAGAGCTAAACTAATTTTTCCCCTAGCTCTGAGGGAAGGTGTTTCCCAAACCATTGGCTTTCATGAGACCTAAAGTTTGGTTTGGACCAGAAAGTGCTAATCATAGCAATAGATTTTCAATGACAATGTTTCTGTTGAAATCAAAGGCAAGATTCCCATTTACTTCCATGGAAGCCTTTCAGCTTGTGTTAGTATCAACAGAGCTGGATCTGCAAAGGACTACAGTTTCACTGGCAGGCTGCTGGCTCAAATCTAGCCCAGGTAAATGAAAGCTGTTGTTGTCCAACGGTGGTTTAGTGGCCTATTCAAAATGGCTTTGATGCTTTCAGTTTAGTTCTGTGAGGCCAAGTTAAGTGTCACCTCAACTGTGATAGGAAGGGATGGACACAGAAAGCCTCCACTCCACAAAGCTATCTTTCAAGGCCAGGCTGCGGAAAGGGCAGGGAAGATGGCACCCATTTCAATGGACCTTGGACTCCAAGGCTCAGCCTCTTTCTGTGTGTTTAAATCTCACCATAAGTAGTAGCAACTTTTTTTTTTAAAGTATGCAACATTAGTCAGCCTCTGTGAATCAAAACATTTCTGCAGAGAAAGTTAAAACAAAACACAAACCACTGAATGCCCATTCACAGGGCCAAAACTCCAAGAGCACCCATAACTCCTAGTGAATATGGAGCCTCTCTCTTAAAAGCCATTTCCCACTGGTGCATAATAATCAGTATTTATACTCTATCTACATTACACAAGCATGAAGACTGATCCTTCCCAACACACCTGCCAGTAAAAACAACATTTTCTCCCTTGGCCACTGCTTTGTAACCTCCTGAGTAGCAGTCATATTGAATAGGAACATATGAATTTGCCATACTAGGTCCAGCCAAAGATCTACCAAGTCCATTTTCTTGTAGTCAGTAATGGTGAATATCTCTCACTTAGAAAGAAGATAAAAGAAACCCTGAAACAGGCAAGTGTCAGATAATTCCCTGAGAAGTAAAGTATTTTCCTAGGGTCAGTTGGTTATGGATTGTAGTAAGAGAATCCCTCTATTAATTGCAATTCTAATGTAACTGCGTTCTCTTTATCCATACAAATATCTAGTCTTTTACTGAATCTGACAGCTCTTAACTTTGGTCATATCTTGTGATGATGAGTTCTGCTGCTTAATTATATGCTGTAAATAGTACTTCCTTTTATCCATCTTAAATTTGCCTTTTAAGTGAATTTCAGGGAATGTCCCTCCTGTTCTTGTATTACAAGAAAAGGTAAATAGAAGCGCTCAATCTATTCTCTCTATACGATTGGTTATTTTATAAATTGTCATCCTAACCTGTCATTTCTCTCTTCGCTTCAATAAACAGTCCTAATTGTTTCAATCTCTCCTCATATGGATGTCTCCTCACTCCACGCTTTTATCACCCTGCACTGAAACTTTTGAGACTGGTTGACCATCTGTCTATCCAGCCAGCCAAAGCTTCCTTTTGGCCTCAGACCTTGGATATTTTAGGTCAGGGTGCCAAACTTATCAGGCCTCTTGGGCTGGAGGAGGGTCACTGGGCCAGTCTGAGAGTCAGAGCTAGCATGCAAGACTGGTCCAGCCAGGGCTGGATTAACCCTTTAGTGGGCCCTAGGCAAACAAACTATGCACCTAGTCACTTTGCATAGGGCAGCAGCAGTAGCACTAGCCACCACCAGGGCTTGAAGCTGCAGCATGCAGTCCTCAAAAGGGAAAAGGAGCCAGGCAGCACTGCAGTGGTACGGCAGTGGCACTGCCATGGCAAAATAAGCACAATGGGGCCCCTTCTTCACTTAGGTGCCAAGGCCTGTGCCTAGTTTGCCTATGAGTTAATCTGGCCCTGGGTCCAGCAGGGCTCCATGTGTGGCGTGCACCCCAAGCACAACACACAGTGCATTCAGCCAGTTCAGCCCCACATGCTGGGGTACCAGCCCTGCTCCAAGACTCACTCTGCACATGATGCATGTGTCCAGCATGAGGCACATGGTATATGGGGTGCCCCACTGACTGGCCTGCCTGCTGGCTCCAAGGCCAGTTCAGATCAGGCCCCAGGCTGTGTGCACATGCTGGAGCCAGTGCATGGGGCCAGTGTGGCAGAGCACCTCATGCAGCACACAACCCAGGCTGGCCCCAAGCACCACATGCAGAGCGAGCCCTGGGGCAGGGTCAGTACACTTTGCAGATGGGAGCACGTACTATATACAGTGTCATATTGGACCAGCCCAGTGTGCTGGCTCCAGCATAGTCCAATCTGGACAGGTCCCAGAGTCAGTGTGGCTGCCACATGCAGCACGCACCCCAGACTGATCCCTTGTGCCACACCTAGTGAATTTGGTCAGAGACCCATGGGCTGGATCACGCTGGCCCATAGGCCATAGTTTTGACGCTCCTGTTTTTGGTCATTTATGTATAGATTGGTGATTCATGGCTTAGACATAGGCCTGTTTAAAAGAATATAACCCATCCTTACACCAGTACTAAAACAGAGGCTACATAACAGTGGCAATGTGTAGGGGGTGCACGTGCACCCTCTGAGAGTGCTGGTGCACCCCCAGACAGGCTGCACTCCCTGCTTAGGCAGCGAATGGCGGGGCAGATGGGAGCACTGGTGCCCCCCCGTGAGCACCAGCCAGGGAGCACCACAGCCACTTCTGGGAACGTAACCACAGATGTAGCGCCACGGGAGTGCTACATATACCTGGAATAACTTCCGGGAATGCTGTATGTAGTGCCGCAGTCACTCCCAGTTGGCGCGATCGATCGCAGGGGGATTCCCCCCGGTCACTGACTGGTTGCTGGGGGGGGTGTTCCCCCCCGACTAAGGTGGCACCAGTTGCACATGCTGCTGTAACTTAACCACACTGGATTCTAGAGTTATCCGGGTATGTGGGGAAGGGGATGACGGTGGAGTGGGACTCAGTGGTAAAATTGCAACAATGTAAGTTACCCTAGTGGTGGTGGTGTGTGTTCAGTTCTATCCCAGAGAGTATTTGCTCAGTAAAGACTATTATCAGTTCCCACACCTCCTATTGGACAAGCTGTTGTAATGGCAATTTCTAATGCAGGGATCCCAAGAGAGCCAGCTGTCTGTCATCTCCAGACACTGGTGTTATTTATACTCTGGTTCAAAATCATTTAAAATTATGCTGGTCATAACATATTATGTGTTCAGCCTTTCAGTTGTTTACGATTTTGCTAATCCAAAGCACTGTCACCTAATTAATAGTCTATGGATGTACTTCAAAAGCTAAAAGATTTCTCAATAAGAAGTTCCACTGTGCCAATTTCCCTTTGCTGCAACCAGAGAAAAGTTTTCCAACAAAAAGTAAGTTAACTGGAAAAAAACACCAACAGAATTTTGTCCGGGGGGGGGGGGGGGAAGCAAAACATTCCAATATTTTCTAAGTATTTTGATTCAGAAATTGAAAAGTGTTTTGCTGCATTTGAAAACTGAAAACCATTTCAAAATAGTCTTTTAAGTTTTTTTTTTTTAAATCTAAATAAAAAAACCAAAGGATTCTAAATTTTTTTTAAAGTTGTCAGATAGGTCAAATAATTTAAACACTAAATGAAGTATTTCGCTTTGGGTTGAGCCAAATATGTTGGATTAGATCAGTACAAATTGTTTCTCTTTTTCTTTCTTCTCTCTTTTTTTTTAATTTAATTTTTCTCTCTTCATTTTTCAGGCTGACCATCCACATGACAAATCTATTATCACACAGGTCTAAATGCAACAGTCCAAAACCAGCTTTGAAATGGGTTCTCAGAATTCATTCCAAAGATCATAGAGATGACAGCAAACAAGCTAAAATGCTATTAACTAATCTTCATTTAATGTAGTAATTCCTACAACATGTAGATATGTGCTGCTGCAGCCCTTCCAGCTGCTGCAGAAGGTGTTTAATCACACACGCAGGAGTCTGAGCAATTACCAAGAGAGGTTCAATTTCTACCATCCCTGCAGTTTTCACCCCGCTGCGCCTTAACACACACACAGTCACACATGTCAAGAGTTTAGCTTGTCAGCAGTTTGAGGTGCAGTTTCCCAGAAACCCCTATACCTATTTCCTTGAAATTTGGCAGGCTTTGTGGCCTCAGCAGGGGCCACCACCCCTGCAGTTTTCATTTGAATTGGGAAAGAAATGACAAAGTTATAGGCAGTTTCATGATTCCCCATTATAGCCTCAGCATCAAAACAGCTAAACAGTTTCAATGAAAAGAAATGGAACAGTGCTTCGAAACAGTGAAACAAAGCACTGTCCCTTCAAAATGGCAAAAGTGGAAGTCAACATGAAATGGTGCTGTTTCGCACAGCCCTGCCCAGTTGTTTTTAGGTGAAAAACGTAAACCCCTCTACTGACGAGCATGTCATTAGTAGCTTGCTTCTTTCTGTATTGACCCCTTTCTTTGTTCTGTACCAAAAATGTATGTTCACATAGGAAATAATGTCCATCATATTGCATCTGTGAAGATATGGTTTGTTAGGAGTTCCTTGCTACAATACTTGCCAAGACATCAGTGACAGTTGGCCCATTCTCCTCTGGTGGTAAAAAGGAACAATTGCCACAAAGGACACCCACAGAAAGCAGGGGAACCCCTAATTTCTTTTGAAATAATTTAGATATGATCACAAATATGAACTCCTTATCCTCACTTACAAATAACTGCTTCACTAACTTGCCTCTATCTCCATCTTTGCTCACTTCTTACATTTCCTTTTTCCCTACAACTTAGGCTCTCTTCATCTTGTCGTCTTCTCTCATATCTGCTACTTCTTGTGATCCGCTCACAGGGTAGAGTGCCACTAGAAGCAGAGAGAAGCTTTGAGTTCAGAAACAAAAGAAAGAGCTCTGTGATCTTCTGATACCTCACTGTGAAAGACTGTCTTCTGGTAAAAGCATCTGACTGGCACTCGGGAGATCTTGGTTCTGTTCGCATGTCTCGCTCTCCCTTGGTGTGGCTGTGGGCAAATCATTTCTCTCTGCACATCAATTCATTTACTGTAAAATGAGGATTTTGTCCATTTTGACTGTGAGTCTTCCTCTCTGTGTTCATGCAGCATCTAGCACACTGGGACCTCTATGCTCATCAACAATCCAAGAAGAGGGGCTATTTTCAAAGGGACAAAAAGAAATTAGGCATGAAAATGTAGTAAATCCCAACAGCAGTTGGGTACCTAACAGCTGTTTGGAACTCTGGAAGTTTTCCTCAAAACATTGCACATGAAATGAAATACTCTCATTGATTCTGTATATTGTCCTTGGTGTGTTAACACTGCACCCACATTTACACTCGGCTGAAAATGTATGAACAGAGGCATGTGTTTCCTACCCAACAGTCTATGGAAACCAGTGGCTTTTTTCCAGCCTTCTGTAGGATTAACGTATCAAGCCCCCTTTCAGTATGTACCAGAGAGAGGCAGTTGTCCGTGTTAGTTTGAAGTCAGGCAGAAGGCAGGGTAAAAGTTGCACCTTGTAGACCAGTGATAAACTGCAACTCTACTCTGCTTTTAATATGTACCAAAGCCATTAATTTCTCCAAATATTCCTTACTGCACTTGATTTATGGTCAAGGCAGTGCAGTAGCAACTGTATGCTAAATGAGCCATCTGGATTACTTCATGGCCTTTTTGCGGGTGCAGATGAAAATTGATTGGGGGAGGGCTTTTCTTTTCTGTACTGTATGTATCACCATGTACTCTGTCACAAGCATGATGATTCATGTTCAGTGACAGTGCTCTGGTATTAACATAGCCTATTACTGCCTACTTTGAAATGTAGCAAATCAAATGAACTCATAAGCATTTTGGAAACGTTAAATTCATCTAGGACTTGGTGGATTTATAAATTAACTAATGTTCAAAGAATGTCTTTTCTCGGTCAGCCCCCACTGTGTTTCCTGGCTTCTTCATTAATCACGAACCTATTCATACATTGCAAATATTTCAGTGACAATGCATGAAATAATAGGTCCCATTAAAAAAAAAAAGCCCCTCGTGATATATAAAATGCATAATGGTTCTTTCCATAAGGCCAAGGCTGCGAAACAGAATGTGAAGCAAAGTAACAACATTCATTTTGGATGAGAAGAGTCCACAAATAAATCTTACCAGTTTTTAATGGAAAAGTGTGGATCTACAAATGCAGCAACTTCCCTCCCTTGGCTAGTTTTATTATGTATTAATTGTAGGTTAAGATGGGATCTGTAACACTAGACAGTTTGGCTTTTGGCTACTAATTACCCCATCATGTGACAGCAATATTAACCTCTGGAATTCCATTCAGGTCATGTGATAAGACCAGGCAAGTGTCATTTTTTTTGCCAGCATTCACGTGTGTCTAGCCTTATTACATCTCTGCCATGAAGCAGATGGCAAATGGTAGCTTTAGGGATCCTATTATGGGGCAAAGGTTGTCCCTTGTTGCTATAAAATAATTGTTTCTGAGTTAAAGATGAGACTTCAAGTATAATTCAGCCCATTACATCCTATACCTCTAAATACCAACTTATGCAACTTTTTGGAAGTGCTGTGATTAGAGATATGTTCGACCTAAATCCTGGCATGGGAAGGATTTTTAAATCTGAACTCAGGTGTGCAGCGTTTGAATCCTGAAGGCTGTGTGCATGTGTAGCCATGCAATTGCTATGATCTCATTCTCTTTAGGGGCAGGATACTCAGCTGATGTAAGTCAACATAACTCCATTAGAAATAACAGAGCTATGCCAGAGTACAGCCATTGAGGATCTGTCCATGGAAACCTACCGCATTCAGGGAGAGCCTGCATCTGTATGACAGAGCTGATGCAGCATATTTCAGAGGGATGATGTACCGCTCTCTCAGAGCCTTTACTTTGCCTTTTTTTATTTCCTCTTAATCCCTTTAAAAGTCATTTAAGCTAGAAGTAATAGTTGCTCTTTGCATAAGAAAATTCTAACATCCCATGCTTTGTGATTAACTCAGAAATCCAGACTAAAATGTCATTGAACCTAGAGGAGGGTCTCTAACCTCCACATCAAGATCCAGACTTTGGCCATTTATAGACGTGCCCTATGAGGTGGAAGTGGAGAGGGCACTTTAATTAATGAGCCACACTAATTAAAAGTACCCAAGCATCATGTGTATCAGCATCCTCACGCCAAAAAAATGGACTGAGCCAAAGATGTTGGATTAGATCAGCAACAGTACAGTGCACTGGGGAGCTTTGAACTAAAGCTCTTTCAACATACTTTAGTTCAAAGTGGCCCACCATCATTTTTCAGCCTGGGGATGCCGATCACATGACACTGGAGGCTGCTGAAATGGGTTAATGTCCATGCTCCAGCAGACTTGATTAATCGAGCCTGCTCCAACACACTGGATTTACAGTGCATCAGAGCAGCCTCCCTGCAAGTGTGTAAGTGCCCTTTGTGCCTACAGTCCTGCTCACTAGCAAGGGCCCACTAGGGAAGTTCTCGCTCACATGAGATGTGCATTGGCACGAATAGGCATTCTGCAGTCAGGAGTGATGCTTAGCCAAGGTCCAGAGCAGTTCTCCAACGGCTTTGCAGCATCATTTCTCTTATTCATAATAACATGTTGACAACCCAAGTCATTCTTCCTCCCGGGCTGTTGGCAGGGCCATCAGCTGGGCAGGCCCCACTCCTGCCAGAGTTCTGGTCTCTTCTCCGGACATGAACTTAAAGCATTGTGTTCATAATATTCTTGGCTTGTCTCCCCTCCCAGCATTCCACAGCAGTCATTAATTGCACTCAAAACACATTGGCATTTGCAGCCAGTACTGCATCATGCGCTTTGTTCACAGTGCATCAGTAACCATCCCTCAGAAAGCAGCTGGGGACACAGCTGTTAGGGGCTCAAACACATTTTATTCCATGTTGCAAAAAGCAATTGTAGGAGAGAGTTACTGCACCACACACTGTTCTTTTTTTACCCCCTTCTCCTCCCTTGGACACACGCAAAGGAAGGAAACACTGTGTCCTGCCCAGGGTAGCCTCTGGCAGCTTTGTTTCCCTCTTTACCCTGACTTCAGACAAGCTGTTCATTCTCTTTGCTTTCTTAAACCGAGACGTGATACCTAAACTTGCAAAGTCAGCAAAGCACAGGAGAGCAAGGCTAGATCCTGCTGCAGTCATTCAGCAAGACTGCTTGAAGGTAGTGTCTACAAGATACATTCCTCAGTCTGGATACAGGCAGACAAGGTTCTTTGAGTGAGTCTGATATCTTTTATTAGACCAACTTAAATAGCTGAGGAAAAAAATTTAAAGCAAGCTTTCAGGTTTAAAAGCCCTTTGTCAGGCTGAGGATGCCTCTGCAGTTGGTGTGTGCTCCTCCTGGATGGAATGAAAAAGTAAGGAAGACAGAGGCTGGGCTGGTATGCATACAAGTTCTCCTGCCCTGCACCAAGGAAGCTTCTAAAATTCCTGGGTTTTACCATTTCTGATCTCTGCTGTTGCATAATGTTGGGTGTTACACTGAAATGCTTTATACACAGTTGATTAACCAATCATCCCAAGTCCCTCAATAGATAAGTGTTATTCCTATTCTACAGGAAGGGGATCCTGATTCTATTCAGGCTGCCATATCCTTTTTCTGGCAGCATGATAAAGCCTTAACATAAAACAGAACAGAGAAATTAAATATGCAAAACCATAATAGCACCACGATTACTGCTCAGGAGCTCCTGGCTCCCAGTCTTGTAGCTATTCTTCTAGAATGTTTCCTCTAAGGCAGCCAGTCAAGCAAGATCCATTATTTCTTTTCTCTCATTTTGTTTGGCTTCATAGAAGGCTATAAACTAGTCCACTCCACAGACTCAAGGCCTGCTAAAGCAAAGACATAGAATCTGCTCTCTGAGGTCACACCATCCACCCATTTTGATGGCTATCAGGATATTTTATTGATCATCCTCAATTGCTTGCTGCACTTGATATGCTCCTCCTGTGAATACAGCCTGAGAAATTTCTGTTATTAGAGACAGCAGGAACCTCACCAGAGCTGAAATCTCTCAAATCACTTCAGGCTCACTAACCACAGGGACAGATCACACCATTTTGGCACTGCTGAAATGCCAAACCTCCAGCCATGTCATAGGCATTTAACCCATCTCAAGGCAGACACAAAGGGCATCTAAAAAGAGAAACCCTCTTAACTTGCTGCTATGCTGTGCCTCCTCCAATATTACATCCAGTACAGAATGCATCCAGTCTGAAAGGGATGCTCAGCATGGGATGATTCAGCCTGGCTTTCCAGAATGGCACCATCATCCCCCTCCCCCTCAATTTCCTGCAATACAGCTGATCCAAGCCACCGACACAGTCCTTTGGCATCAGTTCCAGGACTGTTTTCTCTTCAAGTACTGATGGATTTGTGTTCATCACAAGCAGTACTGTTAGCAGACAGTAAAGAATCAAATTTCAAGCCGCTAAGTGAGCACTGCTTCTTTCTTTGGTTCATGATCTCACCGGTGCACTGTAATATTGCTGAGAATATGGTTTGCAAGAATCATGTTGATATGGGGATGAGCCATTAGGGGAGATAATTCCATGTAGCACAGAGCAACCAGCAGTCTCAGCTGTGCCTCCGCAGTAATGCAACTCTTTTTATAGAAAATGATCTGCTTATTCACCACACTGCAACAACAGAAGGAGCTAGAAATCAACATGGAGCATGATTCAGAAGGGGTTTTTTTAAGCACTTAATAATGAAGATATAATAAATGCTGTATATTATGGTCATAAAAAGAATCCAAACAAACCAAACTAACCTCCACCCCCAAACAAACCACCACACAGACCTCTAAAACACACCACCCACTTGCATACTGCTTATTGAAGTAATTGATAGAGATACAAAAATATTTTAATAATACAGGTCACAATGCAGAACTGGCATCTAAAATTGTATGCACAATGTTCCGCATGCAAAAATCCCCTTCTGTTCTCCCAAATTGGGAATATTAGACACAGTTCATAAATTCTTTGCATTTCCCAGCTTCAAAGGCTACATCTAAAAGTTTGGTCCTTATGGGGATGAATCTTTCAGTCCCTGGCATCGAAAACTCCCACTGATTTCCTGGACCACGACCCCAGGGAGAGGGGAGTTCAGGAAGAGTGGTTGCTCCTCAAGGGAGCGATCCTCAATGCACAAGCTAATTCTATTCCATCTTGGAGGAAAGGCAGCAAGAGAGCACAGCAGCCCCCTTGGCTCTCCAGGGATCTAGCAGACCTCCTGAGGCTAAAAAGAAAGGCCTACAAAAGGATGGAGGATGGGATCCACCTCCAAGGAGGAATATTCTGCACTGGTCCAGTCCTGCAGGGGGCAAACCAGGAAAGACAAGGCTGCAACTGAACTCCAGCTAGCTTTGAACATCAAGGACAATAAAAAAGTCGTTTTTCAGATATGTGGGGAGCCAGAGAAAAACCAAGGGCAACATTGGACCCCTGCTAAACCAGATGGGACAACTGACACCCAGGAAAAAGCCAACCTATTAAATGGGTACTTTGCGTCAGTCTTTCATCAGTCCAACGTGACACCCATGCCCATTACGGGGCAGGGAGGTCCGGGTGAGGGAGACTCCCTGTCCTCCATCAATGCTGACCTCATGAAGGAACACCTTGAGAGGCTGGATACCTTCAAGTCAGCCGGCCCTGACAATCTACACCCCAGGATACTCAAGGAGCTGGCGAGCATCAGAGCCCAGCCCTGGCACGGATCTTTGAGAACTCCTGGTACTCTGGTGTAGTGCCCGAAGACTGGAAAAAAGCCAACGTGGTGCCCATCTTTAAGAAAGGGAGGAAAGTGGATCTGGCAAACTATAGGCCCATCAGCCAGACTTCCATCCCGGGGAAGGTCTTAGAAAAGTTTATTAAAAGAGACCATCCTTAATAGACTGGCCAATGCCAACATCCTGAGGGATAGCCAGCACAGGTTTGTTGCGGGTAGGTCTTGCTTGACCAATCTCATTTCCTTTTACGACCAGGTGACCTATCACCTGGACAAGGGAGAAGAGATTGATGTCATATATCTTGATTTCAAAAAAGCCTTTGATCTAATATCCCACGATCACCTCTTGGCGAAACTGACCAATTGTGGCCTTGGGTCCACCACGATCCACTGGCTGTGAAACTGGCTCCGTGGTCAGACCCAGAGAGTGGTGGTTGATGGAAGTCAATCGTCATGGTGCCCTGTGACCAGTGGGGTCCCTCAAGGCTCTGTCCTTAGACCCATATTGTTCAACATCTTCATTAATGATGTAGACGTTGGAGTCAGAAGTGGACTGGCCAAGGTCGCTGATGACACCAAACTTTGGGGCAAAGCATCTACACCTGAAGACAGGAGGGTGATCCAGGCTGACCTGGACAGGCTCAGCAAATGGGTGGACAAGAACCTGACGGTGTTTAACACCAAAAAATGCAAGGTTCTCCACCTTAGGAGGAAAAACCTGCAGCATCCTTATAGGCTCGGCAGTGCTACACTGGCTAGCACTATGGAAGAAAGAGACTTGGGGGTCATCACTGACCACAAGATGAACATGAGCCTTCAATATGATGCTGTGGCTAGTAAAGCAACCAAAACACTGGCTTGCATCCATAGATGCTTCTCAAGCAAATCCCGGGACATCATTCTCCCCTTGTACTCAGCCTTGGTGAGGCCGCAGCTGGAGTACTGTGTCCAGTTTTGGGCCCCACAATTCAAAAAGCATATGGAGAAGCTTGAAAGAGTCCAGAGGAGAGCCACGCATATGATGAGAGGTCAGAAAAACAGACCTTACGATGACAGGCTGAGATCTATGAGGCTCTTTAGCCTGGAAAGATGCAGGCTCAGGGTTGATCTGATGGCCACCTATAAAAGTTTATCAGGGGAGACCACCAGTATCTGGGGGAACGTTTGTTCACCAGAGTGCCCCAAGGGATGACAAGGTCGAATGGTTATAAAACTCCTCCAAGACCATTTCAGGCTGGACATAAGGAAGAATTTCTTTACTGTCCAAGCCCCCAAGGTCTGGAACAGCCTGACATCGGAGGTGGTTCAAGCACATACATTAAACACCTTCAAGAGAAAATTGGATACTTATCTTGCTGGGATCCTATGACCCCAGCTGACTTCCTGCCCTTCGGACGGGGGGCTGGACTCGATGACCTTCCAAGGTCCCTTCCAGCCCTTACGTCTATGAAATCTATGAACTCTATAACATTTCAAGGAATACAAGGAGGCCTTCAATCTATCATTACTTGCATACATTTCCAACATAATGTAATCAGAAAAAAAATATGCCTGCTGTTAGGAAAGACTAACATTGGCACTTTGATTGAAAACACCAGTGCTGCTGCTACTCACCATAAATTTCAGCCAGTTTATTATTTAATATAACTGCTGGATTTATGGGCAATGATTCACATAATGGGCCTTTGATATCAAAGGCTTTAAATATGTGCTTTATAAAGGCATTGCTCTGTGGTCCTTCTCTAGTCACACCAGGTTTAAACCCTACACCTGCCATCTCTCCATTTCAACTGAAAGATCTCAGGCCTAACATTCAGCTCTCATGTAGGGAGCTAGATATACAGTAAAGTTTAAGCAGTCCACGGGACTTTGCAATTTAAAGCCACACTCCTTGGGTGTATGTGCAGTGTTGTCAAAGATGCGACTCCAGCATGCGGTGATAAACTGAAGACTAGCTTTAAGCTTGCTAATTCAGGTACTGCTGGGAAGGTAGCTATAAGAGTGTTGAGCACAGCAAACCCAGGTCAGAAAATTGAGTGGTTCTCTGCTTCTGGGGCTAACCAGTTTAAAGCTAGAACAGATAGATCTACATGAGTTGCAGTCAGACATTTGTCTGCAGCATAGATGGACTCTGTGGGGAAGAGCTGTGATGCTACCCAGTGTCAACAGGTGGCAGATACTGGAATGACCTTCAGGGAAGGTTAGCTGTGAAATAAGCAAGGGTAACTCTGATGAATAAGCAGTCACAGACCAAGAAGAGGCAGCACCACCAGGTTGTGGTGAGAACAGCAGATGGCAATGGTTTCCCTTCTGAAAAACCACATATATCCCTTGACACTGCTGCGACATGGCAAGTACAGGTCGCCACTCTAATATGCCCGCTGAGCCTCCAGCCGTGGGTCTACAAGTCCTCAATGGCAGAACAGGTGGAAGACGACGTTAGAATCTCAATGACTGCAAAGGTGGATGAGGGTTGCAGCAGAACAAGATCGCTAATTGTCTTGGTCTGCTTGACATTGGATCAAGGTGTTGTTCTGTCAAGAGCCATGTGGAAGATGATGTGCAGCAGTTTCTCCACAATAAAAGAAGTCATGCACAGGCATCTTCCATGAAAATAGTTTTTCCAGCACATTCCTCAAGCCCTTTGGCAACAAGCTTGAAAGGTCTGGAAGCTCCTAGTCATGAGCTGGCATGAAGGCAGTAGTTACAAGAAGATTATCTAGCATTTGGACAAGATAGGACTGTGATTCAGCAGCTGTAACTGTGACTGAGCAGCCCTCTTCAGGATCTGCTCTGCTCACCCCACAGAGGGGGCTAAAAAAGATGCCCACAACATCAACTATCTAATACAGTATTCTGTATTTCTTCCTGACTGGATAGCCATGTCCAGTGGGATCACTTACTGTGGTCGAAAATACTAGTGAAGACGTGCCATCATTTTTGGTATCTGGAACATCAGGATCCCTACGGACAACTGTAATAGTGAACACCCAGAGTGTTCCACCACAATCATGACCTGAGAACTCAGGCAACACAACATTGCTTCCTGGCAAGCGGAAGATGGACAGCTCAAAGAACATGGAGGTGGCTATAATTTCTTCTGGAAGGGTAAACAGGAAGGAGAACGCTGACTCCATGGAATTGGTTTTGCCATTAAGAATGAGCTCATAAACTAACTCAATGAGTTGCCTATCAGAATTAATGAACATCTTATGACTCAGTCTTAAACTGGCAGGAAGCCAATATCATCAGTGCATATGCCCCAATTTTTGATGCCACTGATGAAACCAAGGAGGAATTTTATGCCAACCTTGACCAAGTCTTTTCTGCCATTCTGAAGGGAGACAGACTTATTCCTCTTGGTGATTTCAATGCCAGAATCGAAAGGAACCATAGGCTGAGGGAGAAAAAAAATTTTTTGGGGGGGGGGAGATGCTTAGCATGTGTGTCAAAAAAAAATGGAGGGGAGAGGGCCGAGTCAGACCCTGCACAGCCAGGACAGGGCAGAGCCACAGCTCATCTGTGGAGCACAGGGAAGAGGTGGTGGCAGTTCCCACCACTATACACACCTCAGGAGGGCATATGCTCCTGAATCTGCAGAGGGTAGGGCAGGCTGCCGCCGTGGACTGGGGCTATACCAGGATCTTCCACATGGGGGCTGGGCCACGGTGTGCTTGAGGCAGGTGGTGGCAGTGGGGGCTAGAAGGGGACTACAGCAAATTTGGGGGTGGCTGCAGACCCCCTGTAGCCCCCTCCCAACACCACCACCTGCCCCTGCCCCAACATGCCCCGCCAGAAAGAGCCTGGTGCAGCTCCAGCCCCAGCCTGCAGTGGCAGGCTGCCCTGCCCCATACAGATCCAGGGATACACAGCCCTCATTCCCTCCCAGGGTGCACACAGCAGCAGGAGCTGCACCCCCTGGGCAAACTATTTGCCTGTGCCCCACCCCATCCTGGCCCCAGTCCCACTCACTCCCTCACTGCTGCACCTGCTCTCCTCCCCACCCCTGCTGCAGCCACCGGAAACCTACGGCCAGGCTGCCTTGCAGCCCTACTGCTGCCTTGCAGCCCTACTGCTGCCCTGCATTTGGTGGGGCTAAGTCCCATTAGTGCCCCTTTCCCACTGCCTATGCAAAGGACTCTAACCTCTGGAATGGAACCATCAGCAAGGAAGGAGTAGGGGAGGTCAACCCCAGCAGCATCCTCCTCTTGACCAAACATATGGAACATGGACTCACCATCACCAACACCCTATTTCTCTAGAAAGACAGGTACAAGACATCACGGCAATACCCATGATCTAAACCAGGGGTTTTCAACCTTTTTTTTTTTTTTTTAAATAAATGTACCCCTGGTATGGCCCCCTTTTAATAAATGTACCCCCAGGGGTGTGGCAAAAGTGGGGCAGCCACAGCGGCCAGTGCTCCTGGCACCGCTCCCCGGGAGGGATGAGTAAGCTGAACTCAGAGCAAGGGGCAGGGCCCTACCCCCCACCTTGCACCACTTCCCAGAGTGACCAGCTGCCCCCCACTGCCTGGCTGGGCAGGTAGCATCTGCTTGGCAGTGCAAGGTGATGGGTGGCGGTGCTCCATCCCTAGGAGGTATGCATGGGCAGGTGGGGCCTTCTCAAGTACTTCCAGGGGTACGTGTACCCCAGGTTGACAACCCCCAATCTAAGCACTGGCATCTGGAGGAGGGGTGGACACAGGAGGAGGGGTGGATGTCGTATACTTAGACTTCAGGAAGGCCTTCGATACGGTATCCCACCCCATACTGGTGAACAAGTTAAGAGGCTGTGATTTGGATGACTACACAGTCTGGTGGGTGGCGAATTAGCTGGAGGGTCACACCCAGAGAGTCGTGGTGGATGGGTCAGGTTCGACCTGGAAGGGTGCGGGCAGTGGGGTCCCGCAGGGCTCGGTCCTTGGACCGATACTCTTTAATGTCTTCATCAGCGACTTGGACGAGGGAGTGAAGTGTACTCTGTCCAAGTTTGCAGATGACACAAAGCTATGGGGAGAAGTGGACACGCCGGAGGGCAGGGAACAGCTGCAAGCAGACCTGGACAGGTTGGACAAGTGGGCAGAAAACAACAGGATGCAGTTCAACAAGGAGAAATGCAAAGTGCTGCACCTAGGGAGGAAAAATGTCCAGCACACCTACAGCCTAGGGAATGACCTGCTTGGTGGCACAGAAGCGGGAAGGGATCTTGGAGTCCTAGTGGACTCCAAGATGAACATGAGTCGGCAGTGTGACAAAGCCATCAGAAAAGCCAATGGCACTTTATCGTGCATCAGCAGATGCATGACGAATAGATCCAAGGAGGTGATACTTCCCCTCTATCGGGCGCTGGTCAGACTGCAGTTGGAGTACTGCGTGCAATTCTGGGCGCCACACTTCAAGAGGGATGCAGATAACCTGGAGAGGGTCTAGAGAAGGGCCACTCGTATGGTTAAGGGCCTGCAGACCAAGCCCTATGAGGAGAGACTAGAGAAACTGGATCTTTTCAGCCTCCGCAAGAGAAGGTTGAGAGGCGACCTTGTGGCTGCCTATAAGTTCATCACAGGGGCACAGAAGGGAATTGGTGAGGTTTTATTCACCAAGGCGCCCCTGGGGGTTACAAGAAATAATGGCCACAAGCTAGCAGAAAGCAGATTTAGACTAGACATTAGGAAGAACTTCTTCACAGTTCGAGTGGCCAAGGTCTGGAACAGGCTCCCAAGGGAGGTGGTGCTCTCACCTACCCTGGGGGTCTTCAAGAGGAGGTTAGATAAGCATCTAGCTGGGGTCATCTGAACCCAGCACTCTTTCCTGCCTATGCAGGGGGTTGGACTTGATGATCTATTGAGGTCCCTTCCGACCCTAACATCTATGAATCTATGAATCTGATTGACTGTCATTGTCTGTGAGCGAGTTCTACATGTACACCCCACCATACACATGCACACCCCCCTTGCACTGCCAGACATGCAGGCCCCCAGATCCATGCCCCCCCTGCCCCAATATACAAGAGTAAGATTCCATTTTAAGCTATTGTGCAATCACCTCTATATACAGTACACAAAACTTATATAAGCCAGAACAATTTTTTTTTTTTAAATCAAATTAATGAATGTTGTAGATGTTTGATTTTTAGAATATGGTATTCTGGTTTTTGGTATTTTTCTGGTTCCGAGATGGCCAAACCCCTTGCTGAAAGGAATATTTCTGGGGGCAAGGGGAAGGCCTTCTGGTGGCAAAAGTCAGGAGTTAGGGGGCAGGACTTCTAATCACAAGATGGTGACCAGGAGGTAAGGCACCTGTCAAGGGGCAGGGCTACCTATGTGGCCTTTGATAACTTGCCTAAACCTGGTAAGCAGCCCCCTGCCCGAAATAATTGCCCACCCCTGCATTAAACAATGGCTAGACTTCAGGTCAATACCTCCAGTGGGCCACCTCCCCCTTAGCAACCACAACAGCTGTTTTCATTAGGAACAATGGAATTGGACTACAGGTGAAAGCCATAAAAGCAGGAGAAACCTCACTCAGGCATTGCCTTGCAGCTTATACATCTATTTCCATAAGAAATCAGAACAAGCACAACATTTCACCCCCTTCAGGACAAATGACAAAGCTCATTTTATTGTTGCCGTCTTCCCACAAAGCTTAAAAGAATTTCCTTCCTTCCCACCACCCCGCCAGCACCAGTGAACAAACCAAAGGTAACTCAGCATTGATTAAACCACTCAATGACCTTGAACTTTTATCTGAGGGTATTTGCATAGTTCCCAGTTGCTGTAACAGAGATCAGCCTCTCCACTCAGTTATACACTGGGCCATAACAAACAGTTTCCACTACTCCCTAAGTTTAAATATACCCCGGTAGATAACAAAGCAAGAACATAAGGCCAACAGCAGCTCTCTCCAGTCACGGATCACAAGCCCAGATGTTGTTCTGACCATCTTTAATAATATAGTATAGGAAAAGAAATGAACACTTCCAAAGCTATAAAGGACTCACCCATCCTTGGGTTGAAAGCTTTGGGGGTAGGCTTCATTCCTGATCTTCTAAATGCCACACCCAGGAAATCAGGTTATGAAGTTCCTCAGTGGTGGGTTAACAAAGCCCACCTGCCAAACAGAGCCAGTTGTTTAACCCCTACTGGTATTCCCCTGCAGCCAAATCAGAGGCAGCAGAGTTTTTGCCAAGGCCAGTTTGGTTTGGCCAATACACCATCACAAAACAAAATCAGCAGAGACAGGTGGACAAGATCCCAGCTCAGAATAGGACAGGTGCAGGGAAATACATCTGTCCTTATTCAAGAGCCTAGACTTTGACTTTTTTTTTTTTAATCTATTTTTCTGATTACTCCAACATCCCAGCACAACACAAAACCTCACAGAGGATTTATCTTCAAGGATGAATCTAGTTTCTATTGCTAGTTGAGTACTATATCACTTGCTTGTTTCAAACACTCTTTGGAACACATCCTGCTCCATTAAAGCCAATGGCAAAACTCCCCTTGATTTCCATGGGGCCAGGATCATATGCATGTCACATGGCTGTGGAGGTTGTTGCTTTGTTTCATGTCTTTGAATTCATATATAATGGTTTTCCTTGAAAATTAAGTGGAAATAATACTGAAAGGGCAGACAGCCATGCTTGGACCCCATTGTAGATTTTGTTTTGAGAACAGCAAACATGAAAAGGAACTTCTCTTGGACAGCAGGCTAACTCCACTCATGGCACAAATACTTGATTATTTCAATAAATCAGCTGACTACAACTCTATAGCCTTACACATGGTCCCTTTGTACGTGACACCTTATTCACCTAAAACAGAAGAACAGTTCCCATACATGAACATCAGCACATTCACTGGCGGGGGCGAGATTTACAATGTGCTGACAAATCATTCTTGCAATTCCCTGAGCCCCAAGTTACAAATAGCTCTCTCTGATCATAATAACAGCCTCTTTAAGAGCCAAGGAGTTGGTGGATGATCTGGCATGCAGACATCTTTAATCACATGTGAGCTTGGAGAAAGCTACAGTTTTCTCTTTCTCCTCTTGGAGCTCAGCAAATGGAAAAACAAAATAAAGGAGATGTGTTTGGAAAGCAAGGAAATAAAAAGCTATGCCAGAAACTAAACACATGATTAATGGTATACTAAAAAAGGTAAGAGGAGGCCTTTTTATTTCTTAGCATCCCTGTATAGTCCATGGCAGTTAGTAATGGGTCACACCAAGGCCCCCTTAGGCAGCATTTGTTTTCTACGTGCCCTCATGCTGAGGATCATGTTGTTTTTGAATCTGGAGCACCAGATTGGGAGTCAAGAGATCAGAGATATTAATTATTATTGTTTGTATTACAGCAGCAAAGCCTAGAGGCGCAAACTGAAGCTAAGGCCCCATTGTACAAGGCACTGTTCAAACACATAGATACAGTGCCTCAAAGGACACTAAGGTATACGTGTGATAGGTTGATAGAGAGTGAAGCAAAATTATTGTTATCACCATTTCAAAGATATGGAACAGAAAGACAGAGATCCAGATCCTCACCTGACTGGGACCTAAGTGACTTGACCAGGGTTACACAAGAAGTCTGTAGTACAGCCAAGAATCAAACCCAGATGGCCTTAGGATGACGTTTAGCCAGTCATCTCAGACAGTTTATAAAACTGGTGAGAGCACATGCTCTCTAAAACTGTTGTGCCTCTAGACATCAAGACTTCTGTGATATGACAGTCTTCATTAAACCATAGACAGTTGAGTAGTACAGGGCCAGCTAGGATTTGGAGAACAAGGAATAAATCTAAAAGCACATGGAATTAAACTCACTGAACCTGTTGTAGGACACAACAAGATCTCCTCCACTCAGTCAGGCCTTGAAGGTCTCTTAACTCATCTCAGGAATCCTGAAAGATGCCACTATGTTTCTCCCATGACACCTTAGCATTACCAAAAACACCAAGAGCCTCATGCGCCAGCCTTATCCCTTCCAGCTCTCTCTCTCCCTTTGCTCTTATTGTTGCTCTTATTTAACTCATCATATATCATATCACACTGACACTCCCGTTGTTCTGCCCCATAGATGTTAGTGATGGTGCACAAGCATCAACATAGATTCCACAACTTATTTCCACTGTATAACTTGGTCCTCTAGCTACAACCCAGACAGAAGCAGAGATCATGAGGCCACAGCTGGAGTACTGCGTTCAGTTTTGGGCATCACAATTCAAAAAGCATGTGGAGAAGCTTGAGAGAGTCCAGAGAAGAGCCAGACATGCAATCAGAGGTCAGGAAAACAGACCTTGCAATGACGAGCTGAGAGCTATGGGACTTTTCAGCCTGGAAAAGCTCAGGCTCAGGGGTGATCTGATGGCCACCTATAAGTTTATCAGGGCTGTTCACCAGGATCTGGGGGAACGTTTGTTCACCAGAGCGCTCCAAGGGATGACGAGGTCCAATGGTTATAAACTCCTCCAAGACCATTTCAGGCTGGACATAAGGAAGAATTTCTTTACTGTCCGAGCTCTCGAGGTCTCGAACAGCCTGCCATCGGAGGTGGTTCAAGCACCTACATTGAACACCTTCAAGAGAAAATTGGATGCTTATCTTGCTGGGATCCTATGACCCCAGCTGACTTCCTGCCGCTGGGGCAGGGGGCTGGACTCGATCTTCCGAGGTGCCTTTCAGCCCTAATGTCTATGAAATCTATGAAAAATCAGAGACAACTAAAATAAGAGCCCAAGCCACCTCTTAATTAAGTAAGTTGAGGTGTAAAAAAGTTAAAAGCCACCAGAAGCTCACCAGTTTGTTATTCTTTAAAATTCAAATGATACCTTAGTGGAAGGCAATTTAACATACAGGGCCATGTCAATCAACAGGGGCAGACCATCATCCCAAGCCTACTTCCCAATCTGTAGTTTGTACTGACATCTAGGAATTGGTATATTTAAGAAAAATAGTACCTGGTTATAGTTAGGGGCCCCTTGTTATCAAGAGAAAAATCCATAAATTCCTGCTTCTCAAACAGAGCAAAAACTTTGGGTAAAGAATTAGCTTGTTCTGAGGAAATGCTGGAAAGTGCAGGACAAATGAAACAGCCCTCCGTAACTACCAGAACTAAAGGTCGCTAAAGCAATGAGCATTAAGTAAGAGCACCTGATAGTGTAGTCTCTAGCCAAGAACCAGCTGATAGGAACTCACCACTAGATATAGGATGGAATAGATTGGCAACACGTGCTGGAATGCTTAAGTTAGTATTGCAAATATAATGGAGCTTCCACTTTACATTGCTTATTACCTCCAAAATAGTTTTCACTTGCTCTGCTATTTAGACCTTTGTGTGTGTTCACAGGCCTAAATAGCTTTACTTTTCTATACAAAAAAAGTTACCCCATACTCCAAAAACATCTACCAACCTGGAGCTGCCAATGCCATTGCATTCAATTTCAGTCACTTCCATATGCCCTCTAGCACCAACCTCTTGTGTGCTTTTCCATACCATATTCCCTCTTGCTGGCACAAGAACCAGTTCCTGGAATCTGAAATAGACTGAGGTACATGGAGGTTCATTTTCCCTCCCACTTTTCACATGTTATCTGGGGAGGAGGGCAATTATGCACACCTTTTCCTGCTTTGTTTTATTTTTGGAATTCCCTCACTCTGCAGTTATTTTATGTTTTGCACTTCACATTGATGGCAACATACAGCACTAAGGTGCATCTCTAGGTGGCTGATGAAGCCTTTGTTGTTGTCCTGAACAACAGGTTTCAATTGTGAGGTTTTTTTTTTGTTGTTGTTGTTTTTTTTGGGGGGGGGCTAACTATCCAGAAGTGCCACAGTACTGCTTGGATTTCTCCTTCCACTCTGTGTTTGTGGGAGTGGGGACATGGTCCAGCCCCAATTTGGGAACTGAGGCTGCTGTCCCATAAGAACCGTCACAGGAAATTTGGGATGAGTAGGAACTCATTGAAGTGACCCACCATCTCAGGTTTTCTGGAATAGTCCTGAATTTCAGGCATGAGTCCTAGTGTCTTCAAAGAGCCCCTAAAAGAAGACTTGCTTCCAGAAGTTGAAGGACTGGCTGATAGCACCCAAACATTGCTACTGCTGTATCTGCTGAAAAGATATAGCACATGGCTGCCTGGCAGCTTATGAATGGGGCAGGGCATCTCTGCAAATCAGTGTTGACTTCCAGGAAGGCAGCTCCACACTTGGCTGACCACCTCAACTTGAACTGGACAAAATGTAAGCTCCTCTCATCTGCAGAGGTCTGTGTAGGGGCCAGGACTGTACCCTGGATTTTGCTGCCTCAAAATTGGTCATTTTGTATTCACAGCCTGTGCATAAAGGCATTAGGGTCACTGGCAGCACTTTTGAACCACTGCTGGTAGAACTGGGGAGCATGAACACTTGTCAGTGCCAGGAATGATGAACTCACTACCACATGCTGTACAGCATATGTGGCATATATTTTAGAAGAGGAGTCAAGGAGAGAGGGACTGGGAAGCTTCTAGTTAGGAGGCTTCTGGAATATTTCTATATAAAGCACCAGTTGTAGCAGTGCATATCCACTCATATTCAACTAAGTCTCTGAACCATCAAGGACATTTTCTGCTCCTTATTGTTGGGAATGTGACATACGCTCTGCATCAATGCTTCTGAACATTTTTTGGATTGGAGGGACCCCTCCATAGCTTTTGTGAATGGAGTAGCACTTCATTTAAAAAACTAACTTATAGATTACAGCACTTGCTTCCTTGCAAGAGGGCCTGGCAGTAGGGACAGGAAAATCATCCAAGCAGGGACAAGCCTGAGCGTTCATTTATCTGCTCATCTCCTAACATCTCATATCTCCTCACACCTCACAGCACTCTTCAGAAGATCTCATGGTACTCTGGGGTGTCCCAGGACCTTGGTTGAAAGCCACTGCCCTACATGTTAACAGTAGTAGCAGTACTATAGAAATAGTGCCTGATATAGGTGTCTAATCATAATAGCATGGGTCGTAGGAAAAGAGAGCCAAGATGCTTCTTCCATGACCTTGAAGATTCACTTGGTCACCACCTCCCTCCCAATGAAGGCATCATCCTTTTTATAGCAATAATACTTTTCATGTGTATACATTGCATATAAAACTTGGTGTATCTTCTCCCCTCCTTTTCATCAGAGATGAGCACAAATAGGCACAAGGGCTCCACTTACATCGTCCCTACACCTACCCTAGGGGAATTTCAGTATGAATCCAGTTCTGAATCTGTCTGTACAATGGGCTGACCTAGAACAAGGCCTGATAATAGCTGTTAGGGGAACTCTAGACTCAAATTTTTACTTCATTAAAAGGCTCAAGCTCACTTGCAAGCATTATCCTTTCACTCAGTTCTTAAAACAAGATCCATTAGCTGTCTGTATACTCCCTAAAGCTTTTGCAAGGATTCCTTCCTCTCTACCCTGCCAGGAAGCTAGACAGATAGCAGGAGGAGCCAGACAGGGAAGGTTTCCCAGCTACAGGGAAGATGAATCTGTCAAAGTCTGGCTCCACTCAGGCTTGTTGATTTGCAGCTTCCTTACATCTCTCCAAAAAGGACACAGTACAGTATTCTCCAAAAAGGACCCCTACAGTATTCGAGGACAGGTCCCTTCATGAATGGATTGGGTACAGGTCTAAGGTCTGAACATCCACCTAGGTTGGAATCATTAGGAATCCCAGACAGCTTCAAGTTTGTTGACGACACCATAAGTATGTTCTCCCCTTCAGGAGGCAAGTTAAAATAAGACCTACCTCCAACTTCCATATTACAGAGAAGAATTGTCGTCTCCCATTTCTGTGGGATAAAAGGCCAGCCTTATTTTCTATAGATTTGATAGCAGAAGAGTTGTGCTTAATGCTATCCTGCAGCTAAAACCATAGCTACCAGGAAACTCTATGTATGCACACATGCATAGCTGGGTTCACTCACAGGAGCCATCACATGCAGCCTATCCTGATTTTGTTCAGACAAGTCTGCTTTTCTTACAGGGTTTCACATCTTGCAAGATATTGCATATGTTACAAATTATCATCTTCATGGCTAGGGCTGACTTTATAATGTGGTAGCACAACAGTAAAAAATAAGTTCTACCCTTAGACTTTAGTAGTATATAGAAGGGTATAAAGATGAGGAGAAAAAAAAAAAATTACTAGTGTGCCAACAATAATCTAAACAGGCAATCACAGCAGGGAAGGGGAAGGAAATGCTTAAAAATTGTGCTAAATAAAACATGGGTTAGGAATTGGGAGGAAAATAAGAGTACAAAATTAAGGCCAATACCAATTATTTCCAGATATTGCATATTAGACATAAGCGCAGGGGGGGGGGGGGGAGGGGGCTAGGTTTGCAAATAGGATGATGTCAAGACAGCTGTCAGATCCTAGCACATCAGAACTAGTTTAAAAAAAAGATACCAGCAGCTAAAAAAAAAAAAAAAAAAACAAACAAAGCATCAGTGCTACTTTACAAGTATTTGTATGCAATTGTGTCTGAGGAAAAGCAACAAGTGCTTGGTAATTGATATAAAGACTTAGTGACAGCAGATGAATGGTTTGCCTGCCTCAGAACAATTTAAAATCACCCTATATTATTCCCTAGCTTATCCAAATTTAATTTAATTTGACTTGGTGACTCAACAGCTGAACGTCATAGTTCTATACTAAACATCACTTGTAATAGGCAGCAATTCTCTCTCACACACTGCTTTTAGATCGTTTCCCATTCAGGAAGCTATTTTTCTTTACAAGGACATTCCATTCTGATGCCAGTAAATAGTAACTTCTGCACCATGTGAGTTCTCTTTTCTGGTAAGGGTCATACCTCCTCCTCATAACAAGTCACAACTGAAGGAAAGATCTACCATCCCCAGACAAACTGCCTTGGTCTCATCTATTCAGAAAAAGCATTTTTAGTTACAGCCAGCTGTTGTCAACACAGCTTGACTCCCCCCCCCCTTAGGACTTGAAAGTACAGAACTCCTTGCATCAAGCCAATATTAACATCAGCAGGTTGTACATGGCTGAGAGGAAGCACTGAACTCTTATCACCATTTCCCTGTAACAGAACATCACTTTTTACACTATTGCTAAGACTCGCCAATAGCTCTGCCCTGAGAAAAGAGCAGTTGCCCAGTTTTCAGAATGTTGCCTCCTGTGGTCTCTTGCAAAAGGTACAGGGTTTAAGACTTCCTGCCTGATCCTGAAGTCACTTATGAATAGCAGAAGAGCAAAGCCCCTGCTGCTTCCATTGATGTTTGATACACTTTAAGAGACTGAGCAATTGAATCTTTTTCTTCAACCATCAGGCAAATGTATTAATTTACCTACCATATCCAAAAATGTGTAAAAGTTATCCAATATATTTGTAAAAGTAGTTGGAAATCCATGCATAGGTAATACTCTGTACTTGTAACAGTTTTAACTGTGCATCATTGTAACACAGTACTTATAACATCATTTTTCACAGTTTTAACTTGCTATATCTAGTAAAACCCTGTACTGGGCTGGTCTCAAGCTAAGATTTAAAAAATGCAGCCAGAATCTAATGATGCCAGCTTCAGATAAGGACTGAACCCCCAGTTCAGGGAGGAAAAAAAAAAAGATGGGGGGAAGGGGGGGGCAAATGTGTACCAATTAGGACAGTGAAGGCCAACCTTTTTGGCAAGCATGCCACAAGTGAACCCTTCACCCCCCCCAAGTGTCACTCCAATCCCTTTCCCTTGCTCTGCTTTCTGCCCTGTGCTCCCTGATCAATCTACTGATCTTTGCTTTTGGCCTCCTGCCTTATCTGCTGCTGTGCACTTGGCCCTTCCTAATCAGTCGTGTGCCATACACAGGAGGACCCTGTGCCACAAGTTGGCCACCCCTGAATTAGTCCATCCTTGACACCTAGTAATTTATACAAATCCAAATCACCTTGCACTAGAGCCAGAGCAGTAACTCCTTGTTTTCTCCCAACCCAGCACCACCATACCACCCAACCCACTTCCCTTCACAGAAGGAGGACCCTCAACCAAGACCTTGGCTTTCAAAAATAGCTAACCCCCAAGCATGGCATTTTTCTGGGAAGGCAACACTGGTGCCATGAATAGTATTTCACCATGTTCAAATATTTTTGATTACACAGTCCTTTCTATTGCAACTGGGCTCATAACACTAAACACAACAAATTCCAGTTATGTGCTTAACCCCAACCCTCCCCTGCACAAACAGAAATCTGCAATTCTCCATGAACAAAACCACCAAGTAGAGAAGTAGCCCTAAGTTTGCCAGACAGTATCCAAACTGTTTTCCAGGCCTTGTTAGAACTTCCTCAGCCCCTTCAGTTTTCCATTAGGAATCAACTGCATTGCTCTCACATCTTTGTTCCAGGCAGCCAAGGAAGGTGAGAATGGTCCTTCTTATTAAGCTCACTCTATAAGCCAATCCTGTGTAGCTCTTCAACACATTATGCATCTGCTTTCCCCTTAGATTTTTCCTCCACACAACTTCCTAGCTGCTACTGGGTAGGGAGAACACATTGAGGCACTGCACATGTTTGCCTCCTGTACATAGTCATCATCCTTCAAGAGCTACTGAAGTCATTGATTTTGTAAAAAGTACTAACCAGCTACAATGCTGGTGGGTTGTGTTAGTGAGATGGTATACATTATATTTTTAGAAGCATACAAGTATTTAAGAAATACTTAAAGGAATAACCACCCCCCCCCCCCCCCCCCCAATGTAGCCCTTAAGCGCTCATGAAGGCCTGCTACACAGGCCATGTTTGACACCATATATTATAGCTACAGAAGTGTGGCACCTGCTGGAACTTCCAAAAGTCAATCATTTTCTCCCTCCTGCCCCAGGAAAATGTAGTTTAGTACATATATCCATTAAGCACAGGGGGAGAAAAAAAAAAAAAGAGTCACTGAGGCAGGTCCCTTGTTCTACCACCACATCAGGACAGCAACTGAATTTTCAGTGGAAGATAGTGACCCCTGGTGGTAGAGGAATATTTCACCAAAATATTAGGGAGACTTCAAAAGAAAAAAGTAGGGAATGCTCTAGCAAGAGCTGGCAACGCTTTTGGGCAGAGTGCCAAAACCCCCACAACCTCAACTTGTAAAATGTTGGCATGCCACATGGATGGCAAGAGAGCTGCAAGGGGCCCAATCCTTGTTGTGGCAACGCAATCTCAGCCCTGGCCTCTTTCCTGCCATCCCCAAGTATGCATGCACCCACCACTGGCATGGGTCAGGGCTCCACAGACCCTGGTCCAGCTGCTTGCTATAATATTCTGGCAAAGTTGTATTATTTGAAGGCTATGAAAGGCAAAGAGACACAGAGAATAATTCCTTACTAGACTACCAATTTGGTGAGGGAATTCCTCACCAAGGCAAAACAGAAGAGATAGTTTTATCTTTGTAAGCTATGACAGTTGTGAATTAACATAGCTTCTGCTCTCTATAACATGGTTAAGCCTAATGGAAGTATGGCTAAACTCTGCTTTGAGGCAGTAAACAAAGTAATTTGAGAGCTTGCCCCATGTTGGCTAAGAATTAAAGAAGAAGAACCTTAAGTTAAACTTTCAAACTGAGTTCTTGAAGTATTGAATGGCTGGTACTCCTGCTGCAGTGATGAACACTTCTTGGAGTAAGCCCCATTTTACAGTTTTAAATAAGGACAATGCAATGTTCCTTCCTCCCCTCACAGGAAGGAGAGGGGCAAGAGCAGGAGGAACAGAGCAGTCATCCCCACTGCTCAAGCTCAGGAGCAAAGTACTCACTTTCATCTGTAACAAAGGTCAGCAGCAGAATATACAGCTGCTAAGGTCTACTGTGTCAATCAGAATAGCATGCCTTTAAATTTAGCCAGGCTCCAGCATACTTACTTACTGTAGCAAAGGATTTTCTTCTAAGTCTCATCTTTGCCAGATGCCAGTGTAATAAGCCTAGTCACCTAACCAATGCCAGTGGAGAGAGAATGTGTGGGAAAAGGAGAAGTTCATGAGTGGGATAGTCACCAGAGTCAGGAAGCAGGCTGTACCCCAAATCTTTAGTTTAAAAAGGTTTAGCCCTTTTATAAAAAAGAAAGTTTGTTTTTATTTTGTGCGGTGACAAATCTAAAACAGAGACCCTCACTGCATAGGAAGTCAAACACAGGAGAAAAAAAAGTTACATATAAGAGAAGTTCAGTTAGAACACACCATTGTTTTCAGACCACTTATCCCAGTGAAGCTTGGTTTAAAAAAAAAACAAAAACAAAGCTATAAACCTAGAAAAAAGGCAGAATGATGTAGTGGGGTAATAAAACATGTCAAGTGGTTTTATAAGGAAAGCAATGTTATGCTAGAGCATGTAGGCATGTCTGGGGATTAGGCTGGATGGCAGAGAATGCATAGTGAACTAGATGCTGTAGATAGTTGCATTAGATGCAGTGAAAAGGGTTCTTGCCTAAAGGGCAATGAGATCAGTGTAGCTCAGTACAGCTTGCTGGTTTTGCCTATTTATTTGCTCAGAGGGGATGCAACTTGCTTGTTTTTTTTTTTGTTTTGTTTTTTTTAAATGTTTCCGTTAATTTAAGCCTTCCATCCTTCCCTTGTGCCACACATTTAACTCTAACAGAAACATGTCCCTTGTTTACATGAACAGCAAGATAGCAGCTTTACTTACATAACAGGTTGCCTGCAGAAAAGTGCAACTCTTTCAGATTACAAGTAGTCTCATGTGCAAAGCCAGATAGTACAGGGATTAAAAACCCAACCAAGAATTAAGAGTCTCCTGGGAGAAACAGCACTATACCCTGAGCAATAGGGACTGAGCACAAGTGGTAAAGACTCTCAGGATTGTTAGAAGTTTTGTTGCCATGAGGGGGTGCAGGGGGGATAGCAGCAACAGGAAAGCTTTAAACTGTGTCAGAGCTTTTCCTGCTCAAAAGTTGCAAATTGGCAATGCAGCTTTGCTTTACAGACATTCAGACTGCTCAACAAAAATCCTATATGCCTCATTTGGGTTGTCTTGCATCCGCAAGGTCCATTCTGGAGGTCTGGCTCGAAGTTTTGGCTGAAAGGGGTCTCGGGCCAGGTAGTCACCAAGGTTACTCAGATCAACAGCAGGCACCTGGGGCTGTGACTGTGCTGTGTAAGGCATCCCACTTGGAGAAGTTTCCTGGAGACAGAAGTCCTTCTTTGTACGTTTTTTCTTCATTACCATGCATGCAATGCTAACCACCACCACAAAAATCAGTGCGACAGATATGATGGCACCTATCAGAATTTCCATGTAACCAAACAAGCTGCCAATATCTGAAAAGAGAAAAGGAGGTGCATGAGAGGGGTGCTGGTTTTATCTTTCAATTTATGGTCTTCTGCTATGGGGTTGATAGGAATGGAGGGTTTACATTTCAAGTCTGGTCTTCATAAAGCACTACTCTACACTCTTAAGCTCAGTCCTTTGAGAAAACACTGTGTGGGACTGGTTCATAGGTGTCACCACACATTTTAAAGAGGGATCTTAAGACAAGAAAGGTTTGTAAGCCTTGGCCCCAAAGCTTGATGCTACTTTTGCTAGCATAGTTGCATCCTAGGTAGAATCCACATGAGGGACATTTGCATTTTGTTGTAGATGCAGTTGTACTGGCAAAGTTGCCATTTCACCAGTATGGCTTATTTTGTACAAGGATAGACACGTGTTTTCACCAGTGTTAGCTACTTCCACACTAGGAGTAAATCTTCCTGATACAGATCTACGGGTTGGTTTTTTTGCCAGAACAAGACACCCTACTGTGGACCTGACCTCAGGTAAGTAAGAGTCCAATTGTCAGACAAGTACTTAACAGTATTATTTCAATGGAAGTCTGTAGTCACATTGAGCGAACACTTTCAAAAGCACTTGATCAGTTAATTGCCATTTGCAGAAATGTTTGACACAGCTGTTCACTGCAGCTACGATGATCAGAAGGTCAACCGCTAATGCTTCAGCATCCCTTACTGGGATGTGAGCTATGTAGTTTGAAACAGAGGCAGCACCTGGAACTGGCAGTTAGACTCTGTTTCTAGGGCTGCACGAAATTTCAATGGGCGTTTAGTTTTGAAGCTGTTTCAATGTATTTCGAGCTCAAAACCATGAAAATGGAAACAAAAATTAAAAGCTTCAAAATTAAATGAGAGAACTTGAAACGTTTTGAAATGTTTCAAGTTTCGAAGCTGGGGGGAAATAGGACTGCTCCAATATTGAAGTCTAGCTCCTGGTTTCGTTCCCCAGCTCTGACTGCTTCCCCCAGCTCTTCACAGGGGGTGTGGGCCCCCAGATAATGTGAGATGACAGCAGGCTGCCACTGCCACCAAGTGATACAAGTTTTGCTTTGAAAATTGAGATGCAGTTTCCCAGAAACCCCTGCATCTATCTCCTTGAAACTTGGCAGGCTTTATGCCCTCAGAAGGGGCTACCATCCCTGCAATTTTCATAGATGGAAGGGACCAGAGAAGACCAAGGTCAGATGACCCCAGCCAGGTGGCTATCAAACCTCTTCTTGAAGACCTCCAAGTTAAGTGATAGCAACACCTCTCTTGGAAGCCCATTCCAGATTCTGGCCACCCTTACTGTAAAAAAAGTCACCCTAATGTCTAACCTGAATCTACTCTCCACCAGTTTGCACCCATTATTCCTAGTTACTCCTAGGGGTGCTCTGGTAAAGTTTGACCTGTAGAGCTTGCATCCAAGTATCGGAGAGCTCCTGGGACCCGAGTGCTCAGCTCAGGTGGCACAGTTTGCCCTATACCAGCCTCCTCAACCACATGAAAGTGGTCCTTCAACAACATGCCTTTCAGACAGTCTCTGCCTGAATCAGGCAAGTAGCGACAAAAAAAGTATAGGATTTTCATGATTCCCCATTATAGCCTATGGGCAAAATGTCAAAACAGCTTCAATGAAACTGAACAGTGCTTTGAAACAGCAAAACGAAGTACTGTCCCTTCAAGCTGCTGAAACTAAATGGTGCCGTTTCACATAATCCTAGTTTCCACAGAAAGAACACAACAGCCCTCATTTTGCCTTCCTTTAGGCGTGGGGGTGGCCTCCAGCAATTGCTGTTAATCAGTTAAAATCCAAGGCTATCTAAATCAAACCTTCTGGTGATGGAGACTCATCTGGTAACCCTGGTAGCTCAAAGCCTAGTGTTATTCCCTACACATGCAACCAACATTATAGGAGTTCAGCATTAACTCATAAATGTTATCTAGTTATCACTAGAACAATCTGTTTTAGTCATCTAGTTTTACTGAGGAATAAGAGCATGCTTTGGTTAGATCATTAAGCCTTTAGGACCAAGTACAGACTGTCAAGAAGTCCAAGGCTGAAATTGATTCAATCTTTGCAGGTTAGTCTAAACTGCAGAGATTAAACTGAGAAGCAAGTGAACAGACATTCACTTTGATTCAGGAAATACAGCCACATGCCTGCAGTGACTCAAACCAGAAGCCAGGGGTGGGGGGCACAGCGCATGATGGATCATGCCTTCAAGCCACTCCAAAGCTTCTGCCATTTTATAATGTAAGTGTAGTTCTCCACTTTCTTTGGGTCACACCAGCCCAAGCAGTCCTTTTCAGGCTGTTGCCCACCCGCACCCTGCTCCAGCAAAGAGCAAGGGGTGTGGGCAGCATGCTGAGCTGGAGAAGAGAGAATTAAAGCCTCTTCAAGACTCCAGTCCCCAGCCAGGGCTTGCCTGGGGGTGGCAGTCCCTCTCAGGCTGGTGCCTGGCCACCCCCCCTCCCCCACACACTTTACCAGCAGAAAGTCTGGCAGGGGCTGCTACCTCCCCACCCAGGCAGATCCAGCTGCAGTCCCCAGCCAGGTTTCACACCCCCACCCCTTGTCAGCCAGTCCTCACTGCTCCACCTAGGAAGCAGAGGGACAAGGCCAACCCTGCCCTCTGGAGTAGATGGCACAGCACAGCCCAGGGCTGCAAAGTATGCTGGGGGACTGATTTAACTTGAACCAGGAAGGGGTCTAGGACAGAAGTTTCATATACCAGTTTAACCCTGGTTAAGTTAAGTCTGATACTGCATTCAACCAGGTTTATCTTAAACTAGTTCAAAATGGCTGAAGCTGGTTTATGTGCACTGAACTTCTGTTCTATTACAGATTTAAACCAGTTTCTGATTACTTAACCCAGTTTGTGTGTAAATTCTGTCCCTAGCCTAAAAGCAAGTCTTGTTCAATTATTTCACAATGGCTACTTTCTAATTACAGTTCACCCCCAAAAGTATTCTTGCTCTGAACAACTGCAATCTGGTGCTGTTATTTTAAATCTTATGTAGTTAAACTGATGCTGCTCCCTTTGTGAGGCCTCCTCTTGAAGTTTAAGAGGCAGATATTGAATTGTTCCAAGAGCAGAATTTGATGGTTTGTAAATAAAATAATCCACAGGAAGCAAAAAAAGCATCATAACTGGTGTTAAAAACAAAAGGGCTACAATACAAGAGATTAACCACTTGCTCTGAAGTACTTACTTCAGATAGTAAGTGGTAAAAAACCTGCCAAATGACTACTTAGCAGGCAGCAGCTGACTAGGAGTGCCTTTGAAGGGTATAGCAATGGTCAGGATTAATTTGTTCAATTGTGTAGCTCAAATACCCCCATATCAATTAATTCTACTTCAAAAGGTGGAATTGCAGTTCTTTTAAAAAAATAGGCATGTAATTCTTTATTCTGTACCTGATCGTGGAACACGGATACACAATGTGCCAGATTTTGTAGGAGAATGATCTTCATACTCTTTTTTACAACGACATAAGTAAGTGCCAACTCCATTGAAGCAGTCTGCCTCATCACCACAGATTCCAATTCCAGAGTTGCATTCATTCACATCTGCAATGAAGCAAATAGGTGGTAAGTTGTTCTGTGATAGGGAAGGGAGGCTTAAGGAAGATTTTCTTGGTCTGGGAATCTTTGGTTTGAAGTGATAGTTCTACTCCAATCCCATTTTTCTGTACCAATGGCATAGCTCTAGGCTCCTTACTGCATGTTGCCTCATTCCTTTGCAGTTTCCATTCGCATGTTGGGTCTTCTTTAAAAATTGGATTAGAAGTTCTTTGGGTCAGGGAGTATGTGTCTTATTTGGACAGTACTTAGTCCAATGGGTCTTGGCACAAGCCCAGCACTACTAAATACCATAGTCATACAAGTAGGCTTAACAGAAAAGAGCTGGCCTATCACAGGCAACAACTTTAAAACAGTACAAAAGCATAGCACATACCTTCAACTGACAGTGATGCCAGCTGCAATTTCTTTTCTCCCACAGATCTTCCAATGAGTTCTTTCAGCTGAGAATGTAGTGAGAGAGAGAGATTTCTTTCTTCTGGTTTTAAGTGAAGCCAGAAGGTAAGCCTCAGGTTTTGGTCATTTGTCCTGCATACAGGGAAAACACCTGTGTTGATGCAATTTCCATTGTGGGATATCCCTTTCCATTTATCAGATACTGTGAGGAGGGATAGAGGCTAGCTTCAGCTCTGGAGGGATTACTTACAGTGTTGGGAAATTAGTTTGCTCTTTCAGCTCTTGGCTGGCCTGAAGAGACTGAAGTTATTTTATAAAGACACTAACAGAAGTGATATTTGTTGTGCAATCGAGCCCTTGAAAGTGCTTTATAGCCATGCCCTGACAAACGTACAGCTGTAGAATGCTTTAAAAGTACCCAATTACAGGACAAATTAAGCCTAATTTAATGAGGGTACAGATGAAGGCACTCTGAAGCAAAGCACCTTCATTAACTTATGTTTGTCCCCTTGTCAGACCCCACCAGTCTTTCCTGCCCAAGTGCAAAGGGGCTGGATCCAACGATCTTGTGAGGTCCCTTCCAGCCCCTAACATCTATGAATGAAAAGTTGGAAGATGAAGTTAGTAACTGACACAGAACTGCACTGATATTTAAGTCAGTGGAAGAGGCGATTGCATTCCCAAGTACTGATGATTTGGAGTCACACAACCATACCTCTTTATTTCCTTCAACTTTATTTTGTTGACTTTGCTTGCAGAGAGTTTCAGGTTCTCTTGTATCTGCAAAGAACAGAATAACTAAAGTTTGTTCACCGTGGGATAGCCGATGCCAAGTACAGCCATCGTGACCCATCCAGACAGGGTTTCTTTATAAAGAGGCCTCCATTGAATGATTACACTGTTTGGTGGGGATACCTCAGGAGAGGCTGTTGGTTTGTGAACGTCTTTCACAGAGAATCTGTCCTCTTGACCAGCAGTTAAACCTCCAAATGCTGGATGCAAGTGGTACAAAACACTGAATTTTCCCTGTTCACCCTCCCTGCAGCATCAACTTGGTGCTTCAGAGAGAAAAAAAGGTGCTACACTAGATAGACTTATGATCTGGCCCAGTAACTGTTAGTTTTTACGTTCTGTTCTGAACCCTTTTCCATAGGAAAGGGAACTCATTTTGTTCATTTAGCTTGGGCTCCTCTCCATTACTTTGGAGATACAGAAAAGGGTAAGGGGTTGCGACTCCATTCCATCCCAAGCCACATACAACTTTATCATAGCAATATTTAAATCCTTTGGTAAAGAGCTAGAGATCAGATGGCAGTTGTCAGGGGTACAAGTGGCACAGAAAGCTAGGCTTTTCTTCCCTACTTCCTAGATGGACTCATTGCAAATACTATGTGACTAGTTGCTAAAGTGCTAGACACCAAGCAGTAACAGAATATAGGATGGGCAAGTGGGGCACATGCTCCAAGCACCACCTAGCTGGGGGGAAAGCAAGGGTGAGGTGTGAGGGCACTAACAGGATGGGAGGGGAGGGAGGTGCCCTTCCATCCCATGCTGCACCTGCACTTCCCAGCCAGCAGGCAGCCTGCATGTTACAAGGTCCAGGGTGTCCTGAGAATTGTAGCTTTGTAGAACAGTGTTACTGGTCCTGGAGGAAGCACCCCATTTTTTTGCACCAAAATCAGCATGTTTTGCCCCTTTGACATGGGCTTTGGTGGCAACTTCCCCTCCACCCCATACCCAACACCACTGCTAGTCTAGAGCACCTTGCACTCTGTGACAGTGCCCAGATGTTGCTTGAGTGCTGCCTCAGGTAGAAGCGAGTGGGGGTGGGAAATGGGAAGCAGACAAAAAGAAATAGGACTGCCTCAGATGTGTTCTTCACATATGACACTGGAGATATCAGAGTCAAGTCCCAGTTCCTGCCAGCCAGCCAAGATGCTGCTTTAGCAATTTTTTCTTCTCTAGGCAAGGGATTTATGCTACCTGCATCACTGGAGCATGCAGTCGCTTGAAACCTGCTGAGGTGTATCAGCAAGGGCAACTACTTGCCATCTACACCAGGGTCTCTCTATATAGGTATAAGCCTATAAGCAGAAACTGGAGCAAAGGCTGTCAGTCAAATTAGACTTCCAGCCCTGGAGCACACTTTGTGCAATGGGCTGTTCAGTTCTGGTGCCTAATGTCTGAAATGGATCAGTAACAGTTTTGTCCCTGCAAGGGAAAATATGTCTGGATTTCAGTCTGCCAGTGTATCACCCTTGGAAGCAAAATGCTTCCATTATCTGCTCCCTTTGGATATTTTGGCTACAAAAATACTATATGAAAAAAAAGGGAGTTACAAAAGTGAGGGTTAGGGCCATTATTCTGGCCATAAAATTTACTGAATGTTGATATTTGCACCTCAAGAGATGCAGTTTTACAGTATTTTGAAACCCTCCTGTATGCTAGGCCCTCTTTCAGGAACACAAAGGCAACAAATTAGTATGAGCACTTGTACACGTGATTGTGGCACCATGTGCACATGACAATGACAAGAAGTCATAATTTGTCTAACATAATGGCATCACCATATACATGTGCATGATTTTTCTGTCAGCATTTCTTTGAGCATGGCAACTCAGACCACCTCTGATGTATTTTAGTTTTATCAAGGCAAGTTTTCCCATTGTGGTTTAAAAAAAAAAAAAAAAAAAAAAAAGCTAAAACTTGTGCATGTACATGTCACATGGGTGTGCTGGTGGCTGAAGGCAGAGGGTGCATGGGGCACTGAAAGTCCAGGCATGCTTGGGGAAGGTCAGGTTTGGCAGGCCGCATGCACCGTCCTCACCACATTCTCCAGCCACCAGTACATACACTGCCCACCTGTGGCCTTCCCTCACTATGCCAGGGGCAAGCCAGCCCATTCCCAGACAGCAGAAAGGCAGTGGGAACAATGCACAGGGTGCTGGAAACCCGCCAAGCCTGAGCTTCCCCACTTGTGGGCTTCCAGCATGCTGTGCACCATTGGATTGGGCCGGGTGCTGCCTGCAAGCTGGGGCAGCACCTCCCCAGCTAGCACCCTGCCTGGGCAGCTCCACGGATGTTTGGGTTGGAAGGGACCTCAGAAGAATCGAGTCCAACCCCCTGCCAGTAGCAGGAAAAAGGTGAGTGGGCCATGTGACCCCACCCAGGTGCTTGTCCAGTCTCCTCTTAGAAAACCCCCAAGGTAGGGGAGAGCACCACCTCCCTTGGAAGCCTGTTCCAAGTTCTGGCAACTAACTGAAGAAGTTCTTCTTGATGTCCAACCTAAATGTACTCTCCATCAGCTTGTGGCCATTGCTCTGTTTACCAGAGCACCCATTGGAATAACCAGAAACATCTCCTATTCCCTGCTGCCCCCCAGTGAATTTGTATACTGCCACAAAGTTTGTATGCTACCACTGCTGCTGTGGAGGGAAGCACTAGGCCCCTCAGAGCTCAGGGCTGCACAACCTTTCCCCCCTTCACAGAGCCTCCCCACCTCCCACAGCTGGGGGTGAGCCGCTGGCAGCCTGGACCTACCCTCTGCGGTAGTGATGCCCCCTGGGGCTGCCCAGGAGGGCTGCTAGCGGGCAGGTACCACCACTGAAGTGAAGATCCAGGCCCCCGCAGCTTGCCTCCCAGCCACTGGAGAGGCTGGCAAGCTCCATGAGGAAAAAAAAGGATCAAACCTCTTGCCACTTTTCTGGCAGAGCCTGCCTGCAGATGCCTGGGGGCAGGGACCTACCAGCACGCTGTCACTGTTCTGGAACAGCAACGGAAGACCCTGAATTGAAACAGTGAACCACAATTAAAAACCCACAAATTAAAAAACCCACTATTTCAATCTAGGGAAACTAAACCCCCTTACGTGTACAAGCACGCAGTAGTATTAGCTTTGGAAAAAGAACCAATATCATAGTAATTTCAATAGCAGTAAGTTGCACATTTGGAGCACATCAACACTAAAAAAATGTGCCAACATCATATAGTTTTACAATCAGAGAGCCACATAAGGCTTGGATGCAGGAAGGACATGTTAAGGCTGTTCAGCCAATATACCACATGCAGTGCCATTCCCCTCCCTTTATCTTACGTGAAGCTTCATGGACTCAAGGAGCGCCTTTTTCATCTTTTTTCTGCTCTGTTGGATCCATCTCTCATGTTTCATTTCAGTAGTGACTTCGAATAAGATATCTATCAAAAGAAATAGAAATCTTTAATACCTTAGTTCGTTTTACAATTGTATTTATTATTATTTACCCATCTTGTTCTTGGTTACCAACACACAACAGAAAAAAAACCTTATATTCACACTTATTTGTATTGGGATATTTTTGGCTTAATGTATTTAAAAGTAACTACCTGTAGATATTATACCAGGCTACATGCTGAAGGACATAAAAAGCTAGACAAGTGTGGTTTACTGGTATGCCCTAGTTTTGCTGTTAGGCTTTCATAGCAGCTTTACCCAGAAAGATTAAATGTCTTTCATACTTTAGATCTGACTGTCTTTTCACTTACTACAAAAGTAAAATGTAGTCACCGTTGAGATGAAGAAAGGAGCTATTGAACAAAAGGATCATTTGTTATAGAAAGTCAAAAAATTTCTCCCCTTCCACTCCATCCTAATGCAACCAAATATAGATTAGAGATTGTAAATTGGCCAGATTTCAAAGATTTAAGCTAGTTGAATGATATTTACTTTGTTAAAATCTTTATTCCCAGCTCCTTACAAGTAGAAGTGCATACTGAACTTTAACAGACTGGCTCTTTGGCTTACTATTTGCCATTTGAATACAAATGTACCTTTCTTCATTGTTACTGGTCATGTAGGATTCAGGTTTTTCTTCTGGCTGAAGAGTAGTAGTATGGGTATGTATAGATGAAACGGGGGCCCCAAATTGAAGCGGTGGGTTTTAAAGAATACTGCTTCGATTTAGGGCTGATTAAACCCCACCTGTTGTGCACACACCTTACTGACTTACTTGACTCTCCAGCAGGGTGGGGAGGGTGAGCAGCTGGAGGGCGGAGCAGTCCCTGAGCTGGTGCTTCCCTCCATGGCAGCAGCAGCCCCTCCCCTGGTGGCATCTACCCACAGGCACCCTACTTGGACAGTCTCAGGGGGCACCACAGCCATGAAGGGAAGCACAGGGCCCCCCATACAGCTCAGGCAGGCTCATTCTGGGGGAAGGTTATGTTTGCTGCTTTTCTTGGGCAGAGGCTGCTTTCCCAGGCTGCTGCCAGGCTGCCTGCAGGGCTTCCTGCAGAGCCGCACGGAGCCCAGTGCTTCACTCCATGGCTGTAGGTGCAGCAAACTAAGACTCCTTGAAGGAGTGTTTTAGTTTGCTGCGCCCCAAATCATTGAAGGCACATTACACTGCTGAATTTCCTACAGCGGCTAGAATTAACATGCAATACAAATCGCCAAGGTGTGCAAGCACTGACCATTAAAGCGGTGCAAAAGCATTTAGCCCACTTTAAAGTGTTGCGTGCACATGTCTCTCATTTAGTTTACAGATACTGTTTGCTTTTCACAACCATGGTTATAAAAAACCCCAGAAAAAACAAGCTAAATTTCATCCACATATCTGAGAGCAAGATTAAACTTGCTCTGACATTCATGCTAGAAAACACTCCCCCATCCCCAAAAACAACAGCAATGAGACGCCACAAAAGCCTATTGTTCAGGGTACTTAACTGTTTATGAATTTAACTAAGCTAAACTCTCCAATTGGTATTTGAGGTTTATAGCATCCACTCAAGTTAATTAACACATCTGCTACTGATAAGGGTTCCGAGTCTTAAATGACCACTGGGCTAGGGGCAGAAATTACACAAAAACTAGTACAAGTGATTGGAACCTGGTTCAAATCTGTAACACATCAGAAGTTCAGTGCATATAAACTGTTTTCAAAATGGCTGAAACCGGTATAAAGGTACACCTAGATGAATGTAGTGTCAGATTTAATTGATTTAGGTTAAATCAGTTTACTGAACTTCTGCCTCAGATCCCCTCCAGATTCAAGTTAGCTCAGTCCCCCAGCATCCCAGGATGCTTTGCACCTCCCCAGAATTGCCCCACACCCCCTTTGCAGGGTGGGTGAGCTAGTCTTGGCCCAAGCTATCTGCTCCTTTCCAAGGGAGCCGTGTTCTAGCATCCCCCAGCTTCTGGCCTGGGCCACTGCAGGAAAAAGTGAATGTCTCCTTCAAGCTATGTAGCTTAGATTAACCTGAGAAGATTGAACTGATTCAGCCTCAGGCTTCTTGACTGTCTATACTTAGCCCAAGTGATCAAGACTTCCTTTAAAGCTTTGTACCCTCTAGCCAGTCCTAGTCCCACTAAGATTAGAATGCTATAGTTTATGCAGGTTATGCATCTAAAATACTAGGTACTGAAAAGGTATATTCCCCTGGAGTGATTAAGTTTACTGCAGTTCAAAGACTGCACTTGCTCGGTACTTAAAACTATTGATTTTTTCCTTCCAGTAGGAAACTCCATTCCAATAAGCCCTTTTTTCTTGTTGTAGAAAAATCCTATTGACTGGGCCCAGACTCCTTTTTCATTAATTGCATTTGGGAAGCTAATGCAGCAAGTCTCCATGAACTAACTTAAGATATGAAGATCTAAAAAGAAAAAAAACCAAAAAACAAAAAACCACAACCTGGGAGGAATAAGCAATAGGAAGCAGATGAAATAAAGAAAAAGGGAGAACAGCGATTAAAAGAGCAAGATATATTTGTAGGCTTCCCTTATTTTTCACGTGTACTGCTCTCAGGTGTCCTTCACTAACATGATGTTGACACATTAGTCTACTGTAGTAAAACTGCATGCTACAGTAGATTTCTCCTCATTAGGATTACTGGAAAGCAGGTCTGGAAGGGACCTCACCAGGTCATCTAGTCCAGCCCCCTGCTCAAGGCAGGATCATTCCCGACTAAATCATCCCAGCCACGTGCCTGTCCAACCTGCTCTTGAAAATTTCCAAGGATGGAGATTCCACAAGTTGTCTAGGTAGCCTGTTCCAATGCTTGACAACCCTCACAGTCAGGAAGTTCTTCCTAGTCTCTGACCTAAATTTCCTCTCCTGCAGCTTGAGGCCTTTGCTCCTAGTCATGTCCAGCCCAGATGCCAAGGCAGTCACACGTGTGCTCCCAGCTCCCCCACCCCAGCGGAGCAGAGCAGCCCGATTGAGGGACGAGGAGCAACAGTCAGGTAAGCTGGGGAGAGTGAAGGGGAGGGGCGATGAACCAGGCCAGCTGTAGGGGATTGGGAGGGGGGTTATTTTCCCCCACCCTCCCATCCCCATATAGCCGAGCTGAGCAGGAGCCACACTCACAAGCCAGGCAAACAGGCACGCGCTGGAATTTGCACAGGTGGACACATAGAAGGGTCCTAAATTCCAAGAGTCAGCAGCTTCAGACAGAGACTTCAGGCAAGCAAATGAGGAGGGGGGTTATGATGGGGACGGCAACACTGAGCGCAGCCAGGGATCCTGCCCTGCTGCTGCCGCCTCGTCAGTGGAGGCCTCACAGGAGCTCCAGAGCAGAGGCCCTTGGCTGGGTCAGCACTGTGCTTCCCTCAGTCTGTGGGAGTTGCCTGGTGGGACCTCTGGGGCCTGGGGTCCCCTCACCTGTCCCACATGTGCCTGAATTGAGGCTCTGGAGGGGCAGGTGAGGGAAATCCAGGCTGGGGTTGGGGGGGGGGGGGGGGGGAGGTGTACCGAAGGATGATGCAGCACAGGAAGTCACAGATGTGTCTTCCCCTACAGCAGCCCTGCAGGCTGAGCGACACCCGGAAGAAGAGACGCTGGGTCATCGTGATGGGAAACAACCTCCCAAGAGGCATGGAGGGGCTTATTGGTTGACCAGATCCCACAGTGCAGGAGATTTGCTGCCTACCCGGTGCCAGGAGCCAAGACATCACTGCGTGAGCCCAGGTGAGCACTAAGGGACCTGATAGACATCAGGATGGGGTGCAAAGGCACCCATTGGGGGGCTTAAAATGTTTCTACACTAATGCTAGGAATATGGGGAACAAACAGGAGGAACTTGTTTGCAAGCAACAACTTCAACCTGGTTGGGCTAACTGAAGCCTGATGGGACCCTACTCACGATTGGATGGTAGGCATTGAAGGTTATAGGTTGCACAGATGGGATTGGGGGGGGGGGGGGGGGAAAAAGGGCTGTTGCTCTTGGTTGAGGGGTAATATAGATCTTCTATAAAAAAAGTGAAGATGGGATCAGAGGAGGGCCAAAGTGCCACACTGTGGGTTAGGATACAAGGGGGCTGAGGGGAAAGGGACTTAGTAGTGGGGGTCTACTATAAACCACCACACCAGGAGGATGAGCTAGACCTGGAATTCTTTGGGCAGCTCAGGAGCCGTATGGGTCGAGAGATATGGTTGTCATTGGTGACAAACTACCCTGACATCTGCTGGGAGGATCAGTCAGTCAGAACTAAATCAGTCATGTAGGTTCTTAACCTACATATAGGACCTCCACCTAACACAGAAGGTATGATCCCACTAGGAAGGAATGCCGTATTGGATTTGGTGCTGGCTACAGGGAACCTGCAGGTACAAGGCAACTTAGGGGATAGTGACCATCAACTGATAGTGAATTCACTATCTGGCAAAGGGTGGGAAAAGTAACCAGAGCAGAAGTACTAGACTTCAGAAAGGCTGACTTCAGTGTGCTTAGGAGATTAGTTAGTGGGGCATTAAAGTTCAAGAGTATTGACAAAAATAGGGGTCCAGGAAGGGTGGTCATTTGGGTGCAGAAGGAGGCAATCCCACTGCATAGAAAAAGGAGGCAGAGGAGCTAAGAACCCCTCCTGGCTAAATAGAGAAATCCAGGAAAGCTTAAGGGCAGAAAAAGGGACATACAGGCTGTGAAAGCAGGGGGTAGCTACCAAGGAGGAGGCTTGCATTTGCAGGGAATCTGTTAGGAAGGCCAAAGCAGCATTAGAACTCAGGCTGGTGACAAAAATTTAGGACAACAAAAAGTCCTTTTTCAGGTATATATGGAGCAAAAGGAAGGTGCAGGGCAGCACAGGACCTGTACAGGATAGAGAAGGGCAATTGGTGACAGATAGTGGGGACAAAGCTGAGCTCTTCAATGAGTTTTTTGCCTCCATTTTTGAAACTCTGATCTAGACAAATCTCTGAAATGCATTACTAACAGAAGAAACACCAGGCCACCAATTGTCAGTGCTGACCTAGTAAAGAGACACTTGGAGGGGCTGGATGTGTTTAAAGTCAGCGGGACTGGATGAGCTCCATCCAAGGGTGCTGAAAGAATTAGCCAGTGTCATAGCAGAGCCACTGGCACAACTGTCTGAGCACTCAGGTTGCTCAGGTGAGGCCCCAGAGGACTGGAAAGAGAGCCAATGTGGTCCCCATTTTCAAGAAGGGGAGGAAGGAGGATCCTCCTTCCTATAGACCAGTTAGTGAGTCTCACCTCTTTCCTTGGGAAAACCTTTGAAAAAATTTTCAAGGATCACATTTATAGGAGTCCAGCAGGTAATACAATGCTGAAGGGCAACAAGCATGGGTTCATGGCAGGTAGATCCTGCCTGACTAACTTAATTTTGTTCCATGACCAGGTCACTAAATGCGTATTTGTAGGAGTTGAGGTAGATGTCATCTACTCTGACTTTAAGAAGGCCTTTGACATGGTGTCCCATCCATTTTTTATAAAGAAATGGAATGGCTGTGCCATAGATGATTACAGCCATGTGGGTGGCAAATTGGCTTAAGGATCATACCCAGAGTAGTGGTGAACAGGTCAGTATCGACCCTGACAGATGTGGGCAGTGGGGACCCCCAAGGCTGGGTCCTTGGGCCAGTGCTGTTCAATATCTTCATCAGTGACCTGGATGAGGGTGTGGAAAGCACTCTGTCCAAATTTGCAGATGACACCAAACTATGGGGCAAAGCAAACACTCTGATGGGAAGAAACTGAATCCAGGTGGAACAGGACAGGTTAGAGAAGTGGGAAGAGAACAACAGGATGCAGTTCAACAAGGACTAGTGCAAGGTACTGCACTTAGGGAGAGAGAGAGAGAATCACCAGCACACCTATAGGCTGGGGATGACCTTCTCAGCAGCAGAGCGGCAGAAAGAGACCTCAGAGTCGTTGTCAACTCCAAGATGAATACGAGTTGTCAATGTGACAAAGTAATTAGCAGAGCTAACTGCACTTTGTCATGCATTAGTAGGTGCATCATGAACAGGTTCAGGGAGGTGATACTCCCCCTCTATGCGACACTGGTCAGGCTGCAACTAGAGTACTGCGTCCAGTTCTGGGCACCACAATTCAAGAAGGGTGTGGACAACCTTGAGAGGGCCCAGAGGAGGCCACTCATATAGTTAGAGGTCTGCAGGGAAGGCCTGATGAGGAAAGGCTGAGGGACCTGGATCTTTTCAGCCTCCATAAGAGAAGGCTGGGGGGGGATCTTGTGGCAGTATACAAATTCACCGGGGGGGGGGTGGAGGCAGCAGGGAATAGGAGATGCTCCATTTACCAGGGCACCCCTTGGAATAACCAGAAACAATGGCTACAAGCTGATGGAGAGTAGATTTAGGTTGGACATCAGGAAGACCTTCTTCACAGTTAGGGTTGCTAGAATCTGGAACAGGCTTCCAAGGGAGGTGGTGCTCTCCCCTACCTTGGGGATCTTCAAGAGGAGACTGGACAAGCACCTGGCTGGGGTCACATGACTCCAGCACTTTTTCCTGCCTAGGGCCAGACTCAAATGATCTATTGAGGTCCCTTCCAACCCTAGCATCTATGAATCTATGTCCTCTACAGCCACAGAGAAAAAAAGCCCATCTCCATCCTCTCTATAATCATCTTTCAGGTATTTGATCCCCCTTGGTCTTCTGTTCTCCAGACTAAATAACCCTAGGGGAAGAGTCATTAGCCTGAACAAGTCTTCAGTGACAGAGTAGATTAGCTGAACACTACTGGTTGATTTCCATCTTTTGACCAAAAACTGGATGAGAGTCAAATTGTGTGTACAAGGACTTAAATATGTGCTGAAAGAACCTGCTCCCCCCAAATCACTTACCACCAGGCTTATGCTGGGATTCTAGAGTGGTATCATTTTCAAGAAATGCCAGGAGGGAAGCCAAATCTGTATCGGAGTGAGAAGAGAAAGATCAGTTTAGCAGCCCTTAACCAAGAGCTATAGGCCGTGGAGGAAAAGGCAGTTTAACAGTTTGATGTCATCTTCAGTATATTAGGCCTTGTGCTAGGGGCAGCTCATGAACAGGCCTAGTGATCCAGTTGTGTTTTGGGGTTGTTCTGCAATGAAGGCTGTGGAGACCTTCCAGTAAGAGTTACAAGTCACAAAAGATTCTTCCAAGGAACGCTGGAGACGCCCCAGAATCTGCATCTCTGTATCATTAACCATAGAATTCTGCTTGTCATCTTGTCTAGGTATTTGGTATTGAGTACTTAGTCTCTGCAACTGGTCTTGAAGCCTGGTGGATTAAGTTCTTGCAGTGATGCCTTGAAGGGGCAGGAGTGTCAAAAGACATTGAAGCACTTTACGTCCAAAATCTAGGGTTTTCACTCCTCTAAAAGCAACACTGCACACATGAGATTTGTAGTCGACATAGCTGCAGAGAAAAACCATGAGCATTGGACAAGATTTCTGAACTTACCTCTTGGAAGTGCAGATGCTTAAAATCTCACCTATAAGAGATTGGTTCCAAGACCATACATGGGCCAAAGGGAAGTCTAAAAATCTGGATTTAGTCCTGTAAGAAGAGACTATGAAAACTTAAGGAAGAACATTAACCTGGACATTTCTATTTTCTTCCCTACAAAGCTATCACAAAAAAGGAAAAAAGTTGTAATTGGTTGAAGGCTGGGAAGGGGGGGGGGGGCAAAAACATGTTATTCATATGCACTAAGCCAGTCACCTAATCAATCTTTAAAAGAGGGTGGGGGAGGGGAGGAGTTATTCCTGAACCTGATCAGAAGACAGCCTCCTTGAAGACAAAGCACTTGGCTACAGACATGGGACCTCTTTCTAGTGTGTGCATCAATTTAACAGTTACAACAGAGCACTCTCCTAGAAATCCACAGAACAACTATCAGTTAGATCAATTTGACAAAATAAAACATGATTCTAAGAGGAAAGATACCTTACCCCATACCCCAACCTTACCGGAGGAATCGTGTGCATCTTCTTCTGGAGATTCAATATGCTTTGTTATCACATCAAAGGAGGGAGAGAAAGGATGAGATTTTGTGCTTGCGAGTAGTAGATGCTCTTTAGTTCTGGTTATTCTACTGTCAAAATGTGGGGTAGAGGTAGCTGCTTCAGCCACCAACAGACCACTCTGGACGTTCTTCACGACACCCTGAAATTCAGTGGCATCTGCCCAGTAACTGCTAGATGCCTTCAGGGAAGAAACATCCAGGGTGTTCTGTACAGTTACAGGACTCAGAACTGGTTCTGTTTTGAGATCAGGCTTTGATGTTTCTGAGGTAAGAGGCTGAACACTAAATTTCATAGCTGTAAAGGTGACAACTGACTCCAAGTACAGATTAGCTTTGCCATTCTCTTCTCCAAAGGCTTCCTGATCATTACCGTTCTTTTTAACATTTCTCTCCAACTCTGTTATGTGTTGCAATTGACCAGTTGCTTCTTTAATCCCCTTGGTCAGGTCAACGTTAGACCAAGAGTCTTCCAGAGAACGAACATGGTCATTAACCACTCCCTGCAGCTCCACAGCATTGGCCTGCAGCATCTCTTGGTCCTGGGGTAGGTCAGCTCTGAAAGTCTGAGGAGCAACGGTTTGAGTTCTCTCCCTCATTCCCTCTAGAGATTGATAGGCATGACGAGAGGTAGAAATTTCAGCTTCATACCCTCTCACGTCAGACTGCAGATCTTCTGGGCCAGCTGGTCTCCAGTGAAAGGCCGAGTCATGCTGTGGTCCCAGTTTTCTGGAAGTACTTACACTTTCTACTTCAGCAGATTTTCTGGGTTGTTTCATACCCAAAGGTTTGAACAGCCAGTCTGAATGGATAGTTACCCTGTGCGGAAGTCTACGAAAAACAAGCACCGGCCTTTTCTTGTCTTTTGTGGCATTCACCACGGAGGTATTTAGACCTGGAGTTTTCCCTAGAAAGTCAGAAGGCTTCTCTTCCCTACTATAGTTTTTGTTATCCCCCAATTTCATAGGCTTCTGCCCCTTAGGGAAGGGAGTGGGTGATGTGGTGCTGTCCATGGCTTGAGATAGATGGGCATGCAAGTTATGAAGAATCTGGTTTTCGAGAGCTTCTAGGTTTGTAGCTTTTCCAGCTTCTTGGTCTGTGGGCAGCTCGCGCAATTTATTCTGATCATTAGGAGCTGTAGTAGCTTTTTGGAAGCCCAGGCGTCGGGAGTGTACTTTTGGCAATTTAGGGTGAAGTAGGATACCACTAGAACTAGTTTTCCTAGACTGCAGTTTCTTAAGAGCCTGCTCAGAAGCAACATCTATGGAGCCTGCAGTTTCATAGTCTTTGAATATATAATATTCTCCCTTAAATTTGTATTCCTGGCTTAGGAAACTGCTCCCTGATAAAAACACTACATGGACTGCCAAGGCCTGAGCAGCAAAAATTAAAGTGCCTTGGTTCTTGCAAGCATAAGCTATCTTCCTTTCCACATTTGACATGACCCCTTGAAAAACTATTTTATCCCAGTTCTCATCACAATCCTCATTTCCATGAAATCCTTTGATGTAAGTCAAGATATGCTTTCTAGGGCCTGCCCAAATAGTCCAGTTGCACCAGATATTGGTTTGAATCCCACTGTGCGGAGGAGAAAATTTCCCAAAGTCATCTTTTAAGATTACGTGGCAGCTTCTTACAGGAAGATATGCCAGCAGCCAAGGTGATCCTGACTCCAAGGAAACAAGGGGGCCTGTGGAAAAAAAAAATAGTCAGTCAGCAAGATCAGCCATTCTGAAAGCTTTAAGAGTCATGCTTAGATGACCAAGCCAATTCCTTTAATTGCAGAAAACCCCTGTTGTGTGTATGCTAGATCATTTCTCCAGCTGTAGAAAGTTTCATTACCTGAATTTTTCCATTACTGCAGCTACCACATACTTCTACAATTTGTAAGTCTCTGCTAGCTCTGCACTCTTTTTGCAGTTTCCCCTTCCTAACCTTGAGGAGAGTCTCATTATTTGTGATTGAGTTGGTCAAATTACTCACTGCAAACAGTGACAACTTGTATTCGTTTTTCCAAGTTAATTTTATTAGGTCACCAGCTCTATAGCTGGGCAAGTCATTTTTTAATTGGACCGAAGACTCTCAGTTTCCCCGTGAGCTCCCCAAGCCCCAGAGCTACTCAGCAAGACTGATGTTTAGCACCAATAGGACTGACAGAAGCATCAGTCCCAACCACACAGCTATGAAGATTCCCAAATCATCTTGCCTCTGGGTCAGTCCCCACAGCTGTGACCCCATGAGGCTAGGAGTCACAGTCCTGCACCACCAGGTCTCAAAGCTCCGACAGACTCTCCAGCCAGCATTTTCAGTGCTCCCCTGCTGCAGAAATAAGAGCCAAACACTCGAGAGGCAGGCCTTTCACAAGACCCTAGCTCAATGGCAGAGAGCCTGGAGGGCCTAGCATGGCTTTCAAGTCCCTACAGCAGATTGCCCAGCTGCAGAAGTTTTGAAAAGAAACTTTTCAAGAGAGCAAGCAAGCAAGCAAGCCAGCCAGTTTGAGATTAAGTTATACCATCAGATAACTAGAGTTGGTCAGAAACTATGCTAGAATAGCAATATTCCCCACTTGCCCCATGCTCCAGCCCTACCCCTACAGGGCAAAATTATCCAGATAAAGTCAATCAGCATCAACATACCAACATCACTCAGGAGTTGTTGCGTTTCTGTCATGCATGCTCTCTCAGATACAAGATTAGAGGTGGACTGGACAGGAGCCAAATCCATCCTCTCTCTTAGTGCTGGTTTCCCTGTTTGAGGCACTGCAGCAGTGTGGCCAGTACTAGTAAACAGAGAGGCACTTCTCCACTCAGCAGTATCTTGTACTTTGGGATGTTCCATAGGAGGTGGGACTGTTTGTTCCCATGTTTGAGTAATCTCCTTCATGGGCACTGTTGGTTTGACTTCACTGTGCGAGTCTACATGTACCAGAGGTGGTGTAACACTGGTGCTAGAAGTTACAAACTCATTTTGCTTCCCTCCTCTGTGGTCCATCTCCATTAAGATTAGTGGCATTTTAGTGAAAGACTTTGGCACCAGGGAATAGCGACTTATATGGTCCTCAAACTCAGGTTCTGGGGTTAAGACTTGCTGCTTAATTGCAGGGAAGAGACTTGGGAAAAGGAGCTTTTCATCAACTCCTTTGGATTCTACAGTTTCTACCCAATGGATGCCTTCATCTTCTCTCTCACTCTTTACTATTAGCCGTTGGGCATATGTTCCCTTTTCTTGAGAAACTGTTGGGTTTGGGAAGACTTGTTCCTGTTCTGTAGAACCTGGAACCCCACAGTTGTCAACCAGCAGGCTTGCATGCAACTTGGCTTCTAGCAGGTTATCCACATGAGCAGTTGGAAGAGGGGTGGTTGTTGCATTAGTGAGGACATGCTCTGCCTCTTTGAGGGCATCCATGTAGTGGCTGCTTTCTGCCCCCAAGGACAGCTGATCTTTTAAAGCACTTATGCCCCGAGCAGCTGGAGGAAAGGAGGCCACTGCATCAGGGAAGCGGAGGGCAGGCTCCAGTTCTGTGGGAACAGCCCCCAGTTCTGAAGCCACTGGACTGAAGGAGGCTTCTGCGCTCTGGAAGAGGACGAATTCTAGCTCTGGGCCTGTTGGGGAGATGGAAGCTTCTGTGCCTGGCAAGGGGAAAATGGGCCCTACTTCTAGGGCCCTTAGAAAGGGAGGGCCTGCTGCACTCCAGAAGAAGTTTGAATCTAGTTCTGTGGGGACAGGCTCCAGTTCAGAGGCCACTGGAGGTAGAGAGTTTTCTGTACCTGGGAAGTGGATGGGTTCCATATCCGAGGGCACGGACATAAAGGAAGCTTCAGCATTCGGGAAGAGGACAGGCTCCAGCATTGAAGAAGCCAGCTCTGGATCCATGGCAGCTGGTGTAAGGGAAGATTTTACACTCAGGAGAAAGCGGACAAGCTCTAGTTCTTCAGGATTGGGCTCCAATTCTGAGGCTACCAGAGGTGGCAAGTCCATGTTTGGGAAGGGAAGGACAAGCTCTGTTTCCAAGACCTTTGGAGCAGGGGAGGCCTTTGCACTTGCCAAGAAGAAGATAGGCTCCAGTTTCAAGACAGATTCCAGATCCATGGCAGCTGGAGTAAAAAATGGGTCTTCACATGGAAAGGAGAGACTGGGCTGCTCTTCTAAGGCTGAGGGAACGAGGGAGGCTTCTGCCCCTGGGAAGGGAAGGGCAGGCTCCAATTCTGAGGACCTTTGGGGCCAAGAGGTTTCTGCATTTGGGAAGAGGCTGGGCTCCAGTTCCAAGACTGAAGGAGCAAAGAAGGATTCTCCCCTTGGGAAGAGGGAGGCAGGCTCCAGCTCCAAGGCCTTAGGAATGAGGGGCACCCCTGCACTTAGGAAGGGGAAGGCAGGCTCCAGTTCTGAGACTGTTGGAGAAAGGAATGCTTCTGGACTTGGGAAGGAGATAGGTTCCAGTTCTGTGGGCCCTGGCTCCCATGCCCAGGTAGGTGGTGTAAAGGAGGCTTCTGCACATGAGGAGACAGGCACCAGGTCTGTAGCTATGCCCACAGGTTGGGTATATTTTACAGCTGAATAGGGCACTTCTGATGCATCAGCCTTTTGATCAGTTAGTTGCTTAGATACCTTTGTATGTGGTATGCAAGCAGTTGTACTTGCAAGGATGTTTTCTTGCTCTACGGCAGATAAAGGCACCGATTGCCTGGTTTGCAGCCTCAAGTGATTCTCGCCTTCCAACATGCCGTGTGGTGCTGCAGTGACCAACATGATTTTTTCTTGGTCAGTGGCTATCCTAAAACTTTCTAGAACAGAAGCATCCAGAGATTGAGTATTTCGAATCTGGGATTGATGGCTTCCAAATTCAGCCACAGGCATAGTTCTACTGTGGCAGCTTCCCAATCTATCCATTCCCTTAGTCTCCAATACAAGTCTCAAGTGATCAAGTACCATGCCATGCTGACTAGTCAAGCCATGGGTAGGCCACAAGCCCTTCTCAAGGTCATCAGCAGGACTGCTCCCTGCTTCATAAGCCAAGATTTTAGACTGCAGAAGCCCCTTTGTCAGTGTAACACTGACAAGACTTTGGGAGTGTACAGCATCAATATTTTTTCCTTCTATGGTTTCTGTGACGTCATGAGGTAGAATCTGTGAGTACGTAGCCAAGATAGGGTAATTCAGATGTGTTGGTTTTACAGCTGGCCTATGCCCTGGTCCTTTCACCTCCAGAAGTTTCAAGGGTTCCACGAAGGGGGCATCAGAAAGTAAGCCTGGAAGTCTTGTTGGTCTGTACAGATTGCTGAAATTCACTGCAGTTTCTTCTTTGGCAGGGGTACACAGATGCCAGTTAGCAGATGCTGCAGTTTGTATTGGACTTCTAAGAGATTCCCCAGTGCCACGCATCTCTTTGTTGGCCACCAATTTCATAGACAGCCTCTCAGACTCCAAGATGGCAGGACATTCTATTTTTAAACCAGGAGTCCATGTATCATACCAAGGTGCAAGCTGAACAGACCTTTCCAGAACTGTAACACTTGGGTCTTTATTCACTGTCTGCCATGCATTTGCATTAACTGCAGTTGCCTTAAAAAGATTTTCCTTAATGGTGGTCCTAGTGATGTCGTCATCCAGAATCTCTCTGTCGTTTATCACCGATATGTTAGATCTAGCAACACTGTCATTGGCTTTCTTGACAACTTTTCGAAGATGAGTCCCAGAAATGAAATCATCTTTGGAAATAGAATCTTCTTCCTGATGTTCAAATACATAATATTTGCCTTTAAAATGCGTGTTTTTATGGTGTGGAGCATGCTTCCTCAGAAAGACAACATGGACAGCTTGGGCATAGGTGGCAAAAGCATTTATCTTCTTGTTCCAACAGGCATACACTACAGAATTTGCAATCAATGAAGAGACTCCTTCAAACACAATCTTATCCTCATTTGTGTCACAATCCTCAGTAGTCATAAATTCTTTGACATAAATGATTATGTGTTTTCTGGAGCCTGCCCAAATGGTCCAGTTGCACCAGGTATTTACTTGATAATGGTTAAGGTATGTTGGAGGAGAAAATGCCCCAGATTTGTCCTTTAGAACTCTATGGCAACTTCTCACAGGCACATACACCAACATCCAAGGAAACCCCAGCACTGAAAGACAAGAAGACAATTTCAGAATCTGGAGGAAAACTTCCCTTCACTTCAGGTGTCTCAGAGGCTCTCCAGAGCCTACTTTTCATATGAGAAGTCTCTATCTTTCCTTGGCCCCTTTCCCCAGTTGCCAAGGGTGTAAGAATCAACTACAGGAGGACCATGCCAGCAAACCTAGTCAGTCAGCTGTGGTGGCTTACAGTAGGAAGGCAGATGAGATAGCTAAGCTAAGCATATGCCCACACCAACATCTAGAAATGCTACTGCAGCTTCTATGAACATACCTACACTAACAAATACTGAGGACTGTTTTTCTATGGCAACAAAGCACAGTACAGCCAGCTGCTGCCTTCTACCCCAAAGAACCTTGAACGGGTTTTGAAGCCAGCATGGCAGCCAGTGCTTCCACAGCCATGCCACTACTGTACAGCTAGCTTGGATGCAGCTTTCTGACATCACCCCATTTGGATTGCAGAATAAAAAACACACTGGACACACTTGTCAGAGGCAAATCAGCTCAGATGTCACCCGTGTTAAGTAGGGTCATTACTGATCCAAGCTTTGGCGATAAGTCCAACTTAAGAGTCCCCACCCCCTTTAATAGATTAAACCTACAGAGAAGGGGGGAACTAGTTCTAAACAAGTTATACAGGAAGGAATTATCAGGACAGGAGGCAGGATAAGGATTAGTCAGTTAACTACCCAGGATTTTATGCATTTGTTTAGGATGTCAAAAAAAGTTAGAAGACTAGTCCAGTACCCCTGTCACCATTAGGCATTTCATGACCCATTGGTGCTCCACCCAATTCAGTGTTTCTCAAGGTACTTTGGGCCAGATAGAGGCTCTCTTGTTTTGGAGACACAAATGCAACCCTTGTAGCAGACACAGAGAATACCCAGAGGCAAAATGGGAAAGAGAACACCCCCCCATGATTTTACCACTAATTGAACATGCACAGAAGTTTCTGGAGCATAAAGTTATTCAGAGGTTGTGTGGGAAAGACCCATAAAGAGCAGTTTAAGTCTGCTAAAACATTTTTCTCCTCCCTCAGCCTGGAGAAGGCATTTCTGCCAGCCAGTTGTGAGGCATTGATCTTGGTCACAACCAAGTTTACCCACTCCAGCTGTTTTCCCTCATAATACCACTGCTCAAGTGGCTGCTTTAGAATCCATTTGGTTATAGTGCACCTGCAGGAAAAAGTGCCATTTGACACAGACGGCAACTGGGCTTTCAGAGGGCTTCAGAGAATGAAGGAAAGGAAAAAGAAAATCCATAATGCATTGCACTTTGCAACCCCTTGCCTCTCCTGGTGTAGACAGCAGCATACAAGTTACAAATAGTGGTATTCCATTTCAGTTAAAAGCTACTGCAACACTTACACTCTTAACAGCAAAGAGATCCATATATGCCTACACAGACACGTCTAGGGGAAACTGTACTCCCAGAGGTAAGTGCTATTCAAACAACACCATTCAGCAACATTGCTTTTGACCTGTCTTAATAAGCCTGCCACATTCTCCAAAGAAGTAACATTAGATGATCCATTAAGTCTTTCCCATCTCTTCTTCTACAATAGGAGCATTGAGTATGGCTGGATTCACCAGCCTTTTCACATCTAGTTACAAGGCAACAATGCCACCCTGTAGTCTATTATTGCTCCTTCTTCCAAACACTTCCACTCTATCATCTGCCACCATTTGGGATACCCAGGATCTTTCAGGTCAACTTATCAGGGGAGGACAAACCAGAGACCTGGGTACACAGACCCAAGTCTAGGTACATCCCAAATGTAACTCATTTTCTTTACACACACACACACACACACACACACACACACACACACACACACACACACACACACACACACACACAGAGTCCTGGAATGACACAATAGAGCAATCCCATCTTTCAGGGATCTCTGCCTCAAACAAATGTGTGGCTCCCAGGGAACAATGCTGCCTTTGGAATTGAACACAGAGTCCACAACAGACAGAACCCTGCTGCTGCTTCAAGGTCCGCTGCCTCTGTGCAACATTGCAGTCCCAAAAGCAAGGTCATAGCACATCCCTCCAAGAGTCAAATCTTGCTCACATGCAAAGAAGAAAAGCTTGGAATATGATGTGCAAAAGCACCACCCTGGTGATGTTTGCCACTGTAGGGTGCATAGAGAATTCACTTAGATCATAAGTCCTAAGCAGAGAATCAGAGCACAGGCACTACAAAGGGCTGTTAGTTTTTCAAAGCAAATTGAAATGATACTTCAATTGAAAAGGGGATTTATTTTGTTCAAGCAGTCAGCTCAGGCACAAACAGCATTTCACCTCTTTTCAAGAAAGAGCCATCATCACCATCATATTAATGAAACCTATTCTCTCACCAAAAATCTAATGGTTATTAGCTTCTTTCTATCACTCGCCATTTAGCCCTCACCAAAATGAAATGGTCTATCCCTTGTGCAGGAATGGGCTCAGAATTTCTGAACAAGACCCATTTTGCTCCAACAAGCCAGAGAGAGCTGAAAGTAGGGTAAACCCAGAGATACAGGTTTTGTTTCTGAGTCTGGCTCTGGTCACTTGGTTTAGCTGTGGTTTCATAGTCACTTCCTACAGCAAGATTGCTCCTGCTTTAGAGAGCTGGTTTTCCCACCAGGATTTTGCTGTCTGCACATACAGGGGAAGAGCCACTGGACTTTATTTCATTTCAAGGACAGAGGAACATGAGAGTTTTGGACTAATAACCTGCTTACAGGGCTATCTATACACTAGTAGGTCTAAAGTTTAGTTCTTACCTGCTTGTGCCTGCTGGGACTCTTGGAGGGACCCACTTGCCTGCAAAGAAAACAGGAGTGAGTTGTTATAGAGAAGGCAAACAGACCTTGCTTGCCACCACCTTACTGCTCAAAGATATATTTTAGTCAAAGCTTTGCAGCAGAGGAAATAACTAGGCCTGCAAGGTCATGTGAAGTCAGCTTTGACAACTAGTTTATATATGTACATGCAAGACAACAGATATGTCAAGGAACAGAAGAGGGTCCCCAAGAACTCACAGTACTGCATCTCCATATTTTGGCACTCAGGACAAACTTAGGTCTGCAGTCTGCTACTCACCTGCTCCTGCACGTTATCCACATTGCGGCTAGATTGCAGCCTGTGAACCTGGCCACCAGGTACCTGCCCCAGTAGGGAATACACAAACAGGAGAAGGGGAAGTACTAACAACAACAGTCTCATGGTAAAATTTTACTGAGGACCCACATGAACAAGACAGCAAGCAAAAATTCCCTCCCTAAGACTAACCCATTAGGCTCCCCAGATAATGGACATAACAATCTTTACTGCTGTGAATACTCTAATTTAATCAACTCATCTTACTGCAAAGAACATAGAGAGATGACTAACTTATACACTGCTCCTCTACCCATATGTTATCTATTATCTAATTAGATCAGAGGGCCAGCTATAGTGCATTAGGAGAAGGGCCCTCCTTTTTAAAGTTGTCTCTCTATGCGGTAGGATTTTGCTGTTTTAACGAGACATTTAAAAAGACCCAATCATGCAGCTTATAACAAGTACACACACCCCACTGCAAAGTCAGATACAAGCTTAACTCTGTGCACATGAGTATTTCCACTGACTTTCTAAAACTGCTCATGTGCCTGCCACTGAGTAGGATCACAGACCAAATTAGCTTTGAAAAATCAATGCAGGTATGATAGAACCTACTTAAAAGGGAGGGTTCTCATCACAGCGCTGAAAGCAGTTTTTAGTGAATATTAGGATTTACTTTGCAGCCTAGACCTAGTAGCATAGTGCTAGTGAATGAGAAAGTGAAAAAGCTTAGAAGCACCAGCAAATGTCACCATTCAAGCTAGTTGCTTGGACTAAATGAAATGCAAGAAGCAACCAGCTTGAACAGTGACATGTAAATTAGATGTTAAACATTCTTTCAGCAATTAAAATTTAGCAAGAACACAAATAAAATAATGGGGTTGTTTTTTTTTAATATATGGTTTGTAACCTGACTGTGTTGCCTTACAATTTCAATCATCCTTTAAAAAAACCTCATAGTCTCTGTCATTGCACAACAACTTGGCAGATGTCCAGGGACCTGCAGATATTCAAGTCTGCTTAACTTGGCTCACAGCTAAAAAGCAAGGGCAGTGGTGAAACAAACATTTTATTTGGCTGCCTTTGCTGTCTAGCCCCAGAAGCAAAAACCAATGGCCCTGCTTCATCAGCCAGTCTCATGTATTGGTTGATTTCTGCAACTGTGCACAGCTCCACTCAGGTTGTGGTTGTCTCTCTGTTTCCCACATAAAGATCACAGGCCTTCAATGAAATCAGTGGGAATTTTACCAGTGATTAGGAGGGAATAAGATCAGGCTCATTGGCAGAGCAAGAGAAAGAAGCTGCCTAGGTATTCATACGAGTACAGGCCCTGTACGTTGTCTGCACTCTAGCTCAGAAATGGTGAGTAGTAGGCTGGAAGGCTAAGTTTGTCATGAGTGTCAAAATATAGACATGTAGTTAGTACAGGTTTCCCTTGCTTGATGCGGGTTCTGTATGTGCAAATTCACTCTTATGCAATCACCCTTTTTATACCAAAAATTCGTTATATGCAAGGCACATTCACTCTTATGTGATCAGTGTGGTGGGAGCCCACAGTCAGCTGCGTTGTGCAGTACCTTGTGGGCGTGACACGCACCAAAACATAGTCTTCTGTGTGGATCTGTGCTCTTCATTTGTTGTCTGCAACATGTGTTTCTGTTGTTGCCATCCCCATTATTGTAACATTCACCACCACTCTGTGCTTGTGTATTGCTGTTGGTGAGTACCAAAATTGTCCTTTAAAAGAGGTAGAAATGGGTCTGGGGATCTCAGTACAGTTGAGATCTTGGAATGTATCCCTATTTGTTACATTGTAAAGTGGGTTCCCTTTATGTGAATTCTAGTTATGAGCCATTTTCCAGGAACGCATGTACAGCGTAAAGCAAGGGAAGCCTGTAAAACTGTGAATTCTTAGTGACCATGACCTGTTCTTTTATTAAAACCCATTGTCTTGCATGTACATATATAAACTAGGAGCTGTCAAGACTGGCATTACATGACTGTGTAGGCCTAGTTATTGCTCCTGCTGCAAAGTTTGGACTAAAATATCTTTTTTTGAGCAGTGAGGTGGTTGCAAATGAGATCTGTTTGCCTATTTCCTGTCAGTGGGAGGGGAAGTGATCCCTGCTCATGGCTTATGTCAGGCAATTTGGGTCCTTTGACATGAAAGGCACTCATGATAGTTATTATACTTATAAGAAGAAACTCAAACATTTATGCTTGTGTAGGGGTGTCCCTTGTCAGGTCATCTGCAGGAAGCAACTCCATGAGCCTAGATTAAGCCCTCATTGATTCAGCCTAAATTCCTACCTACAGAAGCCTTGACTATCTACTTCAAACGTCCAGGCCCACCAACTTGAGAGCAGTATTAGACTCATAAACCTGTATACACATTCTAGTTACTAAAAGGGGTGGAAAGAGATACATTCATAACAATATAAGGGCTGCTTCTTTCTATTCTCTATAAATTGCAGCCTCTGGTGAGTAATTAGATCGGTCAGACACTGGAGAAATCAGCACTCAGCCACGAGGGGATGACTGGACTATGCATGCATGAACAAGTATGACACACTGAACTGCAGAAGGGCACAGAAACACAACACAGGATAGGCGTATGGAACTGAACTGAGCCAGCAGCCTCACCCCAGACCCAATGAAACCAATGGAACGATTCCTGCTGACTCATGGGGCTTTGAATCAGCTGTCAAATCCTGAAACCAGCGGCTCGGAAAAATGATAAATGAAAACTAAAACAAAAGAGTCCTTGCACAAAAAAAAAAGGACTTCAGGATTTGGCTAAATCAGTGAAGGAACGTTCACGCACATTCCTATCCTGCATACAGGACCTCCACCTGACGCAGGAGATACACGGTCCCACTAGGGGGAATGCCTTACTGGACCTGGTATTGGCAACGGGGGATGATATGGTAGGGGACCTACAGACTGGTAGTCACCTGGGGGACAGTGATCACCAAATAATAGAATTCACCATAAGACGTTGAGTGGGTAAGGTAACTAGTAGGGTGAAAGTCCTAGACTTTAGGAAAGCTGATTTCAATGAACTCAGGCCATTAGTCAAGGACGCACTGCAGAGTAGGAGTTTTGAAGAGATGGGAGCCCACGAAGGGTGGCTGTGCCTTAAGGAAATGATCCTTCGGGCACAGAGGGAGACGATCCCGATGCAAGGAAAAAGAGGGAAAGGGGCCAGAAGGCTTCCTTGGCTGACCAGAGAAATCCAGGGCAGCCTGCAGACTAAAAGGGGAGTATATAAAAAGTGGAAACGGGGAGAGATTACCAAAGAGGAATATACCTCCTCTGCTCGCACTTGTAGGGAGGCAGTTAGACAGGCCAAAGCTACCATGGAGATGAGGATGGCATCCCAAGTAAAGGATAACAAAAAATTGTTTTTTAGATATATAGGGAGTAAAAGGAAGGCCCAGGGTGGAATAGGACCCCTACTAAATGGGCAGAAGCAATTGGTGACGGACAGGGGGGACAAGGCTGAACTCCTCAACGAGTTCTTTGCCTCAGTGTTCCTAAGCGAGGGGCAGGACAAGGCTCTCACTGGGATTGTAGAGAGGCAGCAGCAAGGCACTGGACTTCCATGCGTAGACCCTGAGATGGTGCAGAGGCACTTGGAGGAACTGGATGCCTTTAAGTCGGCAGGCCCGGATGCGCTCCATCCAAGGGTACTGAAGGCACTGGCTGACGTCATTGCACAGCCACTGGCGGTAATATTTGAACACTCGTGGCGCACGGGCCAGGTCCCAGAGGACTGGAGAAGGACCAATTTTCAAGAAGGGGAGGAAGGAGGACCCAGGCAACTATAGGCCAGTCAGTCTCACCTCCATCCTAGGCAAAGTCTTCGAAGAAATTATCAAGGCTCACATTTGCGAGAGCCCGGCAGGACAAATTATGCTGAGGGGAAACCAGCACGGGTTCGTAGCAGGTAGATCATGCCTGACTAATCTAGTCTCTTTTTATGACCAGATTACAAAATGCCTGGACGCAGGAGGAGGGGTGGATGTTGTATACTCAGACTTCAGGAAGGCCTTCGATACGGTATCCTACACCATGCTGGTAAACAAGTTAAGAGGCTGCGACTTGGATGACTACACAGTCCGGTGGGTGGTGAATTGGCTAGAGGGTCACACCCAGAGAGTTGTAGTGGATGGGTCGGTATTGACCTGGAAGGGTGTGGGCAGTGGGGTCCTGCAGGGCTCGGTCCTTGGACTGATACTCTTCAATATCTTCATCAGCGACTTGAACGAGGGAGTGAAGTGTACTCTGTCCAAGTTTGCAGATGACACAAAGCTATGGGGAGAAGTGGACACACCAGAGGGCAGGGAACAACTACAAGCAGACCTGGACAGGTTGGACATATGGGCAGAAAACAACAGAATGCAGCTCAACAAGGAGAAATGCAAAGTGCTGCACCTAGGGAGGAAAAATGTCCAGCACACCTACAGCCTAGGGAATGACCTGCTTGGTGGCAAGGAAGCGGAAAGGGATCTTGGAGTCCTAGTGGACTCCAAGATGAACATGAGTCGGCAGTGTGACGAAGCCATCAGAAAAGCTAATGGCACTTTATCGTGCATCAGCAGATGTATGACGAACAGATCCAAGGAGGTGATACTTCCCCTCTATCGGGCGCTGGTCAGACCGCAGTTGGAATACTGCGTGCAGTTTTGGGCGCCACACTTCAAGAGGGATGCGGATAACCTGGAGAGGGTCCAGAGAACGGCCACTCGTATGGTTAGGGGCTTGCAGGCCAAGCCCTAGGAGGAGAAACTGGAGCACCTGGACCTCTTCAGCCTCCGCAAGAGAAGGTTGAGAGGCGACCTTGTGGCTGCCTATAAGTTCATCACGGGGGCACAGAAGGGAATTGATGAGGTTTTATTCACCAAGGCGCCCCCGGGGGTTACAAGAAAGGATGTCCACAAGCTAGCAGAGAGCAGATTTAGACTAGACATTAGGAAGAACTTCTTCACAGTTAGAGTGGCCGAGGTCTGGAATAGGCTCCCAAGGGAGGTGGTGCTCTCCCCTACCCTGGAGTTTTTAAGAGGAGGTTAGATAAGCATCTAGCTGGGGTCATCTGAACCCAGCACTCTTTCCTGCCTATGCAGGGGTCAGACTTGATGATCTATTGAGGTCCCTTCTGACCCTAGCATCTATGAATCTATGAATCTATGACTGGGGAAAGCCTAAGTGAGGATATCAGGAACTGTAGGAGTTGGGCTTTATCTGCAGACAAAGCTTTTTGTTACTCACTCTCTTCCATAGAGAAGGTTAGTCATCTGTTTAGGAAGCGAAGGGCTCAGCCAACCAATCGCCCCAGAAAGAGTCATAAATGCTCAACAGCAGGATATTTACGCAAAGTGAACAGCTCCCTAAGAGCCCAAAGCCTGAGAAATGTTCCCATAAATGTTCATTACTGACTACAAGAATATGTGTAAAGAAATCAAGGTTGGCTTGCAGATGATCCATACACAGAAAAGGGACTTGGAGAAATTATTTCACTGCACAGTCACAATCTTCGTAAGATGGATCTCAGTTATTTCCAAACTGTTGCACTTGTTGATTAAATCGAAGCATTATGGCCATAAGCCCTTCCTTGACATCTAGATTTTTAACTTAAAAGATATTTCTCACTAACTAGGTAGAAGAACAAGAGGTCTCTTCTGTGAACCCAACTAATGAGAGCAGCTCCTGGAGTCCTGGATAGCACTGCCCAAAGTCTGCTTGCACAACTTGGCAGAAAGTATACAGGAGTGATAGGAACTGTAGCATAACTAGGGGGCGAGCAGGCTACCAGACCTGGGCACCAAGTTAAAGGGGGCACCTGCAGCATACTGCAGCTTGCCACACCCCACTGTTCAGCTCTCAGGACCCCCTGCCCCCCCCCCAGCACTCAGCAGTCTTTCACCTCCCTCCCAGCTTCTCCTGCTCTCCAGCACTCTACTCCCTGCCATCCCAGCTCTCTGGAACTCAACAGAATCTCTTCCCAGGAAACCAAAATGGGTAGTTATACCTCTGTGGGAGAATACTAGACTAATACTGGCATACTGGCCAAAGGCTGGTATCATTGGTGGAAAGAGGTGGGAATCAATGGCTCAACAGTATATCAGTGATGGCAAACAGGTGCAGTTAGAGTCCAAAGGAAAGGAAAAGTACTTTGTGACATGGCAATGAAGGAAGAGCCAGGAAGATGAGCTGTGCAGCAGGGTTTGAAATGGATTTAAGGGAAGCAAGAACAAGTTTGCCAAGGCCAGAAGGGATGCCGTTGAAGTAACTGAGGCTTCTTATACAGCACAAATATACTTCTTGGTACATCTTTTTTGCTCTCATCATAATATTTCTGGTCCTTTAGGTTAAAAGGTTGGTCAGAATCTGGAATTTGCAGCACCAGGAAGATTTTTCCATCCATAAGCATACATTTGTCATCTTTATGCTTGGAAAAATACTAACTGTGCCATCTCTTGAACTTTTGAATGATGTAGGTGGAGCTTTGTAATCATTCAAAAGCCCATGAAGAAGTACCTGCCACTTGTGAGGAGAATAGCTTATATGGTAATGTAGACCCTACATCGTTTCAAAATTTCAAATATTAAATGGTTTTCATCTTGATAAGCTTTGAAATAACCTTTACCTGTCAAAGATTTAGATTGCATAAGATAAACTGCAAGACCTATAGTCCAGTTAAAAAAACCAGGAAGGCTACTTAAGCAGCCTTGCTTGAAAGAAGAGTAAGAACATTTCCTGGTTTCAGATTAGCAGATAAGAAAATGGAGATGACAAATTTTTTCATAAACTTGAGCTTATTTTTAGCTTGCTGATGGATAAATATTGGAATGACTGATTGGGTCGTGGTAGGGTTTTCTCATTAGTTATTTTTATAAAAGGGATTTTATTAGATGCTCCATACAAGGATGACAGTGCATTATTTAGGACATTTGACTTAGAAGAGACACTTCCTCAAGAGTGGTCTCTTCTTTCTAAAGACAGAATCCAGTAATCTCTGTGATACAGAGAAAATTGGCTATTTTTAAACTGAGGGTATAAGTAGGACATTTCCAAATTAATGCTTATTAATGATGCTCCAGTTCAAACTTGTTTGAACTGAGTTGCATGACCCTTAAGATAGGGCTCAGATCTGATTTCCCCATAGGGCTTGGTTGTGGGGAGTACTGCAAGGCAGAATGAATGAACTTCATACATCATAAGACAAGGGGGGGTTGAGGCTGATAATCCAGCATCTATCTCTGGGGAGGATGCCACAACATTGATAAAGCTGATGCTCCTACCTTTGACCAGTAGTTCCCTGTATTTGTTTACACTGGGAGTGAAATTGTTCCAAATATTTAAAGTGAGATTTTTCCTGTGAGTAGTGACTGTTAAAATAGCATTGGGGTTTCTGTGTTTGTTGCCACTGAGACAGTAAATGACATTACACAGTGATGTTTAAATGGAGTAAAAACCCCATTCTCTCTGACTTCCAGCCCTGGAAATCAACCTGGGTTCTGAAATTCAGGCTGATCTTTTTCCCTTCTTGTGAATCCTCAGCAGTAATGAAGGTTCTGCAAAACAAATCCTCCCTCTGCTCCTTTGCCAAACACTTCTGCCCTCTGTCACATTTCTGCCAGCCAAATTTCTTTGACACACATTTGCATGGATATCCTTGAAGACAATGTCTTAAATAATTTATCCTGAGGAATCATTGCTTTTTGATTTCTGTTTTGAGGCTGAGTTTGTGCAACTGGTTGGCCAGCTGCTTTTAAAAAACAACTCTTTTTTTCAAATTTGAGAAGGCATCATTGAATAGCGAATCATTATGGCTTCCATGACCAGTGGCATCCCCCAAGGCTCTGTCCTTGGACTGGTTCTCTTTAACATCTTAATCAACTATGTGGACATTCGTGTCAAAAGCTCACTGGCTAAGTTCGCCGATGACACTAAACTTTGGGGTGTAGCATCCACACCTGAGGACAGGCTAGTGATCCAGGCTGACTTGGATAAACTTAGTAAGTGGGCAGATACAAACCTGAGGACATTCAATACCGATAAATGTAAGGTACTCTACCTCAGGGGGAAAAAAGCCCACAGAATACTTATAGGCTTGGCAGTGCTATGCTTGCTAGCACCACTGCTGAAAGACACTTGGGGGGATCATGACTGATCACAAGATGAACATGAGCCACCAATGCGATGTTGCAGCTGGTAAAGCAAACAAAACCCTGGCTTGCATCCATAGATGCTTCTCAAGTAAATCCTATGATGTCAATCTCTTGCTGTACTCAGCATTGGTGAGGCCACAGCTAGAGTGCTGCATCCAATTCTGGGCTCCACAATTAAAGAAGGATGTTGAGAAGCTTGAGAGAGTCAAGAGGAGAGCCGCATGCATGATTAGAGGGCAAGAGAATAGGTCTTATAAGGAAAGGCTGAGAGCCATGGGACTGTTTAGCCTGGAAAAGCACAGGCTCAGGGGTGACCTGGTGGCTAGTTATAAGTACATAAGGGGTGTACATCAGGACCTGGGAGAATGTCTGTTCACCAGAGCGCCCCAAGGAAAAACAAGGACCAATGGTCATAAACTCCTCCAAGACTGTTTTAGACTGGACATAAGAAAAAATGTCTTCACTGTCCAAGCCCCCAAGACCTGGAATAGACTCCCTCCAGAAGTGGTGCAGGCACCTGCTCTAGACTCATTCAAGAAATGCTTGGATGCTTATCTTGCTGGGATCCTTTGACCCTAGCTGACTTCCTGCCCCTGGGGCAGGGTGCTGGACCTGATGATCTTCAAGGTCCCTTCCAGCCCTAATGTCTATGAAATCTATGAAGCAATGAATAAGGAACTTGAAGATGAACATTTTAGAGCCACAGGGCACCTGTACACACCATGGGTTTTAATCCTCAATAAATTAAATATGTTTATAACATTTAAACTTGTTTATTTTGGAGTGTCGCATCAGTGTTTTCACGCACTAGGTTTTCGAAAAATTAAGCTTTGGAGAATTTCATCAGTGTTTGCATGCACTTGGTTTTCAAATGAATTATGCCTGGTCCACAGCCAGTGCCGCAGGAGAGCAGAATGGTCCAGCATTGTCCCCTCCTGATCTGGGTCCCTGTATCCTATGCTCTCCCATGCAGCTGTGGGAGCATGAAGCTGGAAAACTGCACAAGAAAAAAAAAAAGCAGAAGAAATTCAAAGGGGTGAACTACAAAAAGTCTCAGTGCCATCTGCTGGACAAAGAGGCTCATTACACATCTTTGCGTGTCTTTGTGTTTACACACAATGAACCCATGGACCCAATGCTTTACTTTGCAGTGAGCCAAACTATCTGAAGAGTTTTACTTTAATGTGCCAGAAAGACTTTTAAAGGGTCTACAAAACCTGCTCATGCAAACAGTCATGCCATTGCAGCACACAAAAGAGCAAAAATTGTGGTGTGTACAAAGGCCTAAATATTCCAAGTCAAGCTATGGTAAAAAGTTATCCAATTGGCAGCCCACAGGCCTCATGCAGCCCATGAGGGGTTAATGCACAACCCCTGGGTTCCTGCTCTGGGAGCCACTCCCCTCTCAATACTCTCATGCTGTTGCTCCTAGGGTCTCTGGGCTCCCTCTTCCTCCTCCAGCTTCCATTTCGTGCCTGATGAATGGGGATGGGGCTTGATGGTATGACCCATGGGGCTCAGATAATTCAGCACAGTGCTATGGGGCCTGGGGACTCAGGGGTGTCCATGTGGCACAACACAGTGCTATGGGGAGGAGGGATGCCTGCTGCACAGTGTGGCATGTGGGAGAGGCCGGAGGGCCCCACAGAATTCTGTGCAGCCCAGGAAGCAGGTGGCCTCCAGCGTGTTTGGCCTCAGCTACTTAGAAGTTGAACAGCCCTGGTCTGAAGAATGGATTTAGGCAAAAGAAAAAATACTCAGAATAGGCACCCCATAAAAGCCTTGTATGTTTTGAAAGTAATGTCTTATCTAGCTGTTTAAACACCTGTGACCCTTTACATTGGTGCTGAATTATAAATGCAATGAAAAGGAAAGAAAAACTATCTTTAGATAGTATAAAAACCCTTTGATGCAGCTGTATGTTCCTCCCCAGATAATCATACCAAGTGTAAACTGAAAAAAACACCGCACATGTACTGCAGTACTCAAGTATCCATGATAATGTTCACCAAACTTTTTTTTATCTTATAGTCAATTCACAAATTCCAAATTATTCCAATGTGGGCAGCATCTAGCCTATAGCCCATGCAAAACACTTTAAAAGACAAAACACGAACAGTTTGAGTTACAGGTTAACTGAGAAAACGCTAATACCAAAATCTGCATACAGAAACAGAGGTTATGGTCAAACAGACAAATTACTGCATGTTAAAATGGAATAGGGACTTTACAGGCATCAGCTGTTCCATGTTACCCTGTGGTAACTGAAAGTTAAACTTTGGTAGTTCGGCTGTCAATGAAACAGAGCTAAGTTTATTCAGTTTAGCTTCTACTTACCACAGAGTAAATGCAGGCACATGGACACTTAACATGGAGTAGTTAATGCTTGGTAAATCTCATCCCTTTCTAACTCACTGTAATATGTTTGTTTGCATATGCCCACAGTGAAATCCGGCCTCTACTGAAGTCAATGAATGTTTTCTTCAAATCGGTTTGATTTCAGTAAGGTGCAAATTTTGTCCTTTGAATAAAACGTTCCCATAAGATATACCAGGTTCTCTTATGGCACTTACTCACGCATTTATGATTCTTTATTTTATTATGTTACCTCAGTTTGTTGAAAGATTAAGATAAAGTTTACCTTCTAGCTCCCTCTAGGGATTGTTCGTGATACATGAAGAGTCTAAGCTGAGGCAACAAATACAGTGAAGGAATGAAGCCAGCTAATATTTCTTTTCCTTTCTTGCAAAAAATATTTTAAATTAAAATTTTCATTTGGCCTGAAAGTTTTCATTATTTCTGTTCTCCAAAAATATCTGAATCCAAAATATTTGAACCAAGCGGTTTCCTCCCCCCACCATTTCAGATAATAATAATAAAAAATAATCAACACAGTCAATCACAATGAAATTTTGACACAAAAATGAAAGTAAATGAAATGCCATTTTCCAATTATAAAACAGCTTTTGAGAAGAGTCCAGTCTGCACTTGTAGAGAATGGAAAGTAACACACAGGGCCAAAACCTATTCTGTTGTAGATGGGCATAGCTCTAACTTGTACTATTTGCACCAACAACTAATTTGCCTCTCTCCTTAAAGATATTGTGCCTCCAGGAGGTGTGTGTGTGTGTGTGTGTGTGTGATTCTTTTTCAATACCTCCACACTTCACCTACCATGAGATAAATATCAACTTCAACTTTGTTTCTTTGGCTAGGTGGAATGATTTTATAATTGCAAGGTATAGGATCTTTGATGCAATTACCATAAATAGGAAAGATTTCTCAAGAGCGAGTGTTTAATATGTGACTTGGGTAACTAAATTATGTTCTATTCTCCTGGATTTGCCCCTAAGAGAATGCGTTCTATTCACACTTCTAAAATAGTTTTGAAGAACGTAGGGAAGGAGTTTCCAGTTTAATGCACTTGACTTGTTTGACTCACTTTATTGTTGAACATCTTTGTGATGCCATACAAGTGCCAAACAAAACCCAAATAAATCTAATGTTCCTTGGAATGGAAATCTCCCATGAGGCCATTTTCTTTGGGCTTCCAAACATCTTCATGTGAGCATGCACAAGACTTCCACCATTTATTTTCCCAGAACTGGAAGACTGTGACCATCGTTGCTTAAAATAAATTGAGGAAGTCACAAATTCTGTGGGGCACCTTTGCTTAAAGATTTCTACAGCTAAATCTCCTGAAACACATCATGTCTATGTGATAGATTGATTGTAACGGAAGAAAAGAGGTGCTGTTGCCTCTGTAAAAATATAAGGGAGAATGTAAGTTCTTGAGGAGGAAAATGAATTGTATATAGGGAAGTAATCCAGGAGCTCTGTTAGCTAACCTGGTAAGTAAACAGTGCCATTCTGTAAGGGCAACCTGGAAATTAAATTGGTATGTGGTGTGTTATTTAAAGCCAGTGTTCCTTATTAGCAGGAATATCTATTTCTTTTCAGCTCTGGCCCATGTGTAAAGTTAGCCTGAAATGAATACCATTGAATGCAAGCAAAGAAATTGTTGACAGAGCACCTACAGCAGCAGTTCCTGAGGTGGAGACGTTCCCGGCAGGAGCTGTGAGGTCGATGAGCTGCACATGTGTATAAACATGGTCCTGGAATAACTACCACCTGATTCAAACGCTCAATCAATGGTGGAAGAAATTCTTTATAGAGAGAATTTCCTTGTGCCCCTTGGAGTTAGGGGTAGGCATTTTCTTCAGTGCCAAGAAAGGAAGGACAGGGGGATTGTAAAATCTAAACAGTAGCAGAACTGGATTGTTGGTGGAGGCCAGTATTATATGGAAAACTTCAGTTCAGAAACCCATGAAAGTGGAGTTGAATGCTAGTAATAATATTATCGACTGTGACAGGCTAAATGTCAGCACTAAGATTAGATTGTAGCTACAAGATACTTACGGATCATAAATGTAATTTAATTTGTGCCAGTATGGCAATGCACTAATCAAAAGGCAGATAGGACGTGACAATGTGGGGAACAGGAGAGGACCAGATTGCACATGGGATTTGAAATAAGATCCAGTGTTTTTGCATCCAAGTCACAGTGGTTCAAATTGGGCTGAGGCTGTTAACATCTGACAGCTGAGTTATACCATAAAGTAACTTGCAGTGCAGCGGGTAAGACCAGACTCCTTGCTGATCTGCAGGAACTGCCCCGAAACTCACTGACTCAATGGGCATTTATGGACATGCTCTGGGAAGCAAGATGGGGGGTGGGCGCTTTAATCAGCACATCTCTGAGAGCCGCACTAATTAAAGTGCCCAAAGCATCACACATGTCAGCATCCCCACGCTGAAAATGGTGGTGGGGCACTTTGGACTAAATCTCATTGAACAAGCTTTGAAGTGCCCTGCCGCCATTTTTCAGCTCAGGGATGGTGCTACACATGGCACTGGACTCTGCTGGAGTGCAATAATTACTACACTCCAGCAGACTTAATTAATTGAGTCTGCTCCAACACGCTGTAATTACAGCACGTCGGAGCAGCCTCCCTACACGGGTATAGGAACCCAATGCGACCCAGGCCCTAAGAGTACCAGCCTATGAACAGTCCATTTAATTAACAACTGGCTAACAAGGGCCTCCGTAAGAAAGGAAGAATAGCAACTCAAAACAGTGCCCAACTGTCTGTGCATGCAGCTCTGAGAGAAGCAATTCCAATTTGGGGCTAAGCACAGGCATGAGAGTTGCTGTGACCATATTCAGATACAATCTTAAGTAGAAGTGACTTTTGGAAAGGCCAATGGGAGAAAGACCACCAAGCATTCATTAGTAGAAAAGTCTGTGGTCATGTGATTAAAGACAGTACCTTGAGGAATAAGGTACAAACATAAGGGCCGAGTTAAGGTTATGCTCCATTCTGAAGTTCTAGAAGTAGAAGTTCTCCATTCTACTTTTGAGGGCTTAACTTTGCAACTGTAATAATGGTCTTTTAACACAGTTTCGTGGGTGAGCCTTCCCCAGTTTGTAGGCCCTTTCCTCATGAAATAGCGCTTAAAATTTTAACTTTTAATTAATTCTTCAAATATTCCTGCAGCTTTCCTATTATACTCCTTGAGGTAGGGAAGTTAGGTGACATGGGATTACAGTCTAGAGAAAATCCTGTGTTCAAGATGCAGCCCATGGCCTAGAGAAGAACATGATGTAATTAAGACAGCTGAAATGACAGTGCTGTACGTTGCATTGCCATGCCTGACGTCCCCCTCTGCCTCTAGTATGCTCCTTGCATAAGGACTGGCTAGTAGATCCTCAGAAGTGAGCTTGACATCTGTTTTCTGCATTGTCAGCTCAGGGAATCCTCCCACAGCTGGACCCAGTGTTTTAGGGCCATTTCATATGGCATGAAGAGACTAGAGTGAGGTGGAAAGATCTCTTTCTCATTATATCACTGTCCTGTGAAACCACTGAATCACAAATTTTGCTGTTGTATTCATAGAATAATAGAAAATGAGGGTTGAAAATGACTTCAGGAGGTCATCTAGTGATGACCGCCTGCTCAAAGCAGGCTTTGTCGAGCAGGGCCTTAAAAACCTCCAAGGATGGAGACTCCACCACCTCTCTGGGTAACTTGTTCCAAAGTTTCACCACCCTCCTGGTGAGAGATTTCTTTCTAACACCCTACCTAAACTTCCCTTGCTTCAGGCTGAGACCATTGCTCCTTGTTCTGTCATCTGCCACCACAGAGAACAGTCTAGCTCCACCTGTATATGATCACCCACAATCCTGAGACCCATTTAGTATTATAAGAGAAATCTGTTAACTGACTTGAAACGCTCAGCCTGGAATTGACATATGAGAAAGGGTATAAAAAAAGAACTGTGCAGAGAGCACTTATGCGTCCGATAGGACTGAAAGTCTATCTGAAAACTTCAACTCTATTTAGAAACTCAGTACCAGTGCAAAAGAGAGAGACTATGAACTCACAGTAATCACAGAGACACTGAGCAACAGCCCTAAGACCTTCAAACAGAAGCAGGCATTTCCTGCAAAATTTCTTCCCCCTCACCCTTTTTTCTCACTTAAAAATGGCTATGGAGATATAGATCTCCATGAACTCTTGTACTATGGTGGCTGATTAAACAGACTGAAACAACAGCACCAAGAGGGGACTGAAAGGCAAGAAAAAAGGAGGGGGTTAACAAGAGTGGCCTACCCTGCTGAGTGTGAAATATATTCTTTACTCAGCAGCTCCCAGCACAGCTCCCCTACACACAACATAACATAACACTATGCTAGAGCCTCCTAGGCTTGCTCAGGTCCTGTCCCTCTTTCGAGCATAAAATCCCACCACTGAAGAACTGTTCAGGCAGTAGGTACTTGTCATCTTTACTAAAGGAAGATGGATCATTGTAAACGCACGGGGATCTCTGGCTGGCTAGCGCTCTCTGGAATAGGAGCCAAACTCCAGTCCATGCCTTTATTTTTCCATTTTAAGTTTTTCTGTCTTATTATGTCGCCTTGATGCCTGTGCTAACACTTAAAGCAGAGTATAACACAGCTACTGCTCCCTACATTGTTTTAAGCAACTAGGAAGTATCTTTAAAGAGGAAACATGGCACCCTGAACTCAGGATAAGGCAGGCAATTCTTTCATCTCCCTTTAAATGATATCCATATTTTATGGATCCTTCAGCAGCACACTGTCTAGCCAAACACAAGCCCTTGAAGCCAAAGCACAGCCTTCAGCCAGAATTGCTTGTAACCTCTCTGTTGTAGCACAAGGTGGCACTGTTGGACATTAGTTGCTTTAAAGCAATGTACAGGTGACTTCACCTTACTCTTCACAGTTGTGACCTTTTTTTTACATTCTCATTGCCCGCCTCAGTTCTTAGTAGAAAGGAAAAAAAGCCTTCACACTGACAGCACTCATTTTCACTCTATTAAGAGAAATGCAAATGCCCATTTGCCTAATTTTAATGGCTATCTTAGCTTGTTGGCCTGGTCTGTCTCTGTTACTTGTTTTCTGCTGGTGTGACTGCCACCAGAGTGACAAATTAGGGCCCATCATGGAATTAGCAGTTTTACTACTGTGTGTACATGTGGCTCATATTCTTACCTTTCACCTTTGCATTTATGTTGATGTGAAACCAAAGCTTCACAGTTCTTCCTGTCTGACCAGGTAACAGGCCCTGGGGGAAAAAGGCATTGCTGCTAGCCTGAACTCTAGAGAATTCAGTTCTCTTCACCCACTCCACAGGTGAGGAATGAGCTAATAGCTGCAAAGCATTTTGAAGATAAGCGGTGATTGAGGACAGCCAGCTGTGGGTAGTAACTTTATTCAAAACCTGACCAGAGTCTTAGGACCCACCTGTGCATCCCACCATTGCCCCAGGACTCTGGAGAAAGACTCAACTCATTATTGTGTTGCTAGTCTCTGTATCAGATCAGTTCTGTTGGAGTTGTGACACTGGCTCCCTTCCACACCATACATCTCCTTCCTCCCCCAAAAGGCACCTTTGCTCTTTTGCTGAAGAGAGGAGGATGTGGACCAATGGCTTAACATTGCAGCAAAGTAAGGTTAGTTTGGGTAACCAGAAAAACGTCTTCACTGTTAGGATAGGAGGCAGTGGAATAGACTGTCTGTGGAAGTTGTGGACTTTCCTTCACTGGAGGTGTTCAAGAAGTTGGATAGTCACTGGTCAGACATGATCTAAGCCAGTGGTTCTCAGCCTTTTTTGTACTAGGACCCATTTGTAACATCCATGGCCAGTCCCGACCCAGTGCCCCTCATTCCAAACCTGCTGTCCCTGCTGCTAGGCTGCAGCCTGGCAGTATGTGGGGCAAGGGGGCAAGCATCGCCTTGCAAGCTGGACCTCTGCCAGCCTGCAAGGGGACAGCCAGGGTTTCCCACACTTTTCTTCTTTAAGGGAGAATCCATTTTAAAGTCCATTGTTCCATTTTTAAAGTTTGTTCACAACCCTTTTATAAATTATTGCGACCAACTTTTGGGCCGTGACACTGATCTGGGCATAGCTGCTATACTTATATTCTACTCTGGGTATTTCCCATGCTTCTGGGTTTGCTGGTTGCTCTCCCCACTTTCTGCTACATGGGTCAGGGTGTTTTAAAGCCTTCCTTAGAGACATTGGGTGTTGGCTACAGCCAAGGCTGGGGATTTTGACTGGGGTGTGCCAATGCACCGTCTGAGACTAAAGATAGAGGCTCCTGGCTAGCGGGTCTTTCCCCTCTGCTAAGGTCAGACTGATCACCATATTTGGGGTCAGGAAAGAATTCTACCCCATGGTCAGATTGGTATGGACTGTGGGGTTTTGGCCTTTCCCTATAGTGAGGGGTGTGCCCTCTACCCAGGATCTCTTGAGTGTATAATGACAACATTTCATAGAAGCAGGACATTGGCTGCCCTGGTTCCCCTGGTTTACCTGCACAAGGTTAGGGCGTTAGGTCTGTGTTGTCAGGGCTGATGGTAATCTTATGTAGAACTTAGATTATGGATAGTATAGGATATTTTGGATAGGGATGATCCTGCCTCAGGCAGGGGGTTGGACTAGATGACCTCTGGAGGTCCCTTCCAGCCCTACTTCTCTGTGATTCTCTATGACTAATAAGAAATACTGCCTGTGTAGTCAGGACAGGGTAGAAGCTGCAGCAGGGATCCGCATATAAGGAGGAGCAAAATATGTAACTGAAAGTTCCTCACCAGGACCACCCTTTACCTGACCCCTAAACATTGTCCCATAGAGGCCTCAGACACACCTGTCATGGCTCAGTCCTAGCAGATTACTGGGCATAAATCATACTCTATAGACTTTTGAACTAGGGGAGTGCAAAGACCATCTGTCTTTGCTGTCCCCTTCCTTCTAGATGTTAACTATTTCAGCCTCCCTTTCTTCTAATCCATTAAAGGCTTGTTTACTAGTGGTTAAAGAGACAGAGCAAGAGCGGGAGCTCTTGGTGCAACAGCCTCAGAGGAGGGAGAGCTCTGGGGGAAGTGGTGTTTTTCCACCAGGAAAAAGAGGGGGACCTGCTCAGTCCAGCCAGGAGCATTGAAAAAATAATATGTGGGCATGTTATTAAAGACCATATCATCATGCAGATGTGCAAGGGGGCCAAATTAAGGTTGCACAGGCAACTCTTAACTACCTTTAAAGGTAGAAACAACACTTTCTACCTTTAACTGCTTGGCTTCACAGCGTCGCCATTCTTCTAAGACAGTTTTCTGTGTGTAATTATTTATTGTTGCAGTAGGCATGTCCTATCCATTTAAATAAGCAATGCTTGAGCTCCACAAAGCTCAGATCAGCATTGCAGGAAATTGATCTTGTCAGTCCCATGTAGGCATGATCAAACCTTGTTGTAGCAGACATGAAGCACGGCATGGCCGTGTTGCAGACTGCAGCCAGACACCCCTGTAAGAACATTAGTATAATAGAAATGGGGCCTTGGTTTCACATAAGTTATTGTGCCTTAAGTGCTGCTAAAGTAATGGTGCACTTGAAGCATATTTTAGTGTGGGTTCTGCATGTTATGTCTGGAAATAAAGGGAATAGCAGACCGGGTGGTTGAACCAATAGAAAACACTGTGTTTCTCCATTATTGTCATCTCAAACCTCTATTCCTTTCTGAGTAATTGGTGGAAGCACGCAGTTGCTAGTGCAAGAGAAGTCATGTTGTTTCCATGGTACTAGAAGAACAACATCTGGGTCACTTGGACTAAACTGATGTTTAATAAGATAAAACGTGCTCCTACACCACTTAATCATGACCGCTTCAATGCCAGCCTCTTCAAACTAACTACTCATTGCTGCAAGGCTGCTGTTTGTTTGGGGGGGGGGGCAGGATTGAGAGTGCTTCATATTCAACTGTGGAATTCAAATTTAGAAAATAGCTATCTCCAAATAGCAATTCCCCTGGGAAGTCACATGGTTAAATCCTTGGAGACACTGCAAATCCTCTCTCTGTGAGGCAAGGAAATGAACTAAAAATATCTTTTGACCCTACAGAAAAAGCTCTGCACATTTTTATAAAGACTTCCCAGAACATCACTCTCAGGCTGAGAACTGCGTACAGATATCAGGCTTCAGTCAGAAGGATTTTTTTTCCAGAGGGGTGGGATTATAGCAGTGCTCTGCAGCTTCCTTAACCTCTAAGGAACATAAAGGGAATCTTGCAATGTTCTCAGTAACCAACTGTCAGTGTGAACGGCAAAGGTATGTGGAAACAGATACAGGGACTTATTTTGGCCTACACTCAATCAGACCCAAAAAGTCTGGGAGTTTAGCTCTGGTGTTTTGAGTCTGACCCATTTTTGCATTCCAATCCCATCTTGAAGGTCCCTCCTTATTCCCCGGCAAGAAAAAAGGAATAACTAAGCCCATAATAACTGTGACTTCCTACTGCCACAAAAGTAATTATGGCACATGGTGAGTTTATAACAATGCTTAAACTTTTTTGTAGAAGGGGGAAAGTGTGAAGCAGCCAATTTATAGGGACCAATTGCCATTATTACCTGTCTTACAGTATCCCCCTCAAGCCTCTCATGTGTGAGGTTCTGTACACACACTAAAGAGCCAGTTCCTGCCCAAAAGTGATCACACTGTAAACAGCAGCATTTTAGGGCATGTAGTAAAAGATTATGGCTGGGGCTTTTCTAAGGGAACAAAGAATTAGGCAGCTAATGCCAGTGGCTCAATAACTTGCCCAAGGAAGTCACTAGCAGAACTGGGAATTAAACCCTAATATCCTGAGTCCTAGTTCACTGCATTATGCACAAAATCAAATCTACGTGCTTTCAAATTCTACCTCCAAACATGCATCCACAATGTTACAAACACATTTATACAAGTGGGGCCAAATCCAAGTGTGTGCAAACCAACAGCATCACTGCAAGAAGTTGTCTCCGACCTTTCTATCAGCATGTGAAAATTGGACAAGTACAAATCCCGGTGTATAACTTTGTGGTGTGAAGCCAGGAAGCCAAGTTTAGGCTCCTTGGAAAAACTGGTATGGTGTTTTGAAACAAACAAACAAACAAAAAAAGGCAAAATTGATTAAAAAGTATCCAGGAGCCCAGGAAATAAGAAGACCAGACCTTAGCAACAAAGCCACATTTAACCTTATGTGAAATGGCAAGTGGGTAATAAAAAGATGGAAAGCTCATTTCCTCATCTTCCTTATAATGGGGAATAGGCTGAAGGTATTTGCTTCCTTTAATTCTGTGAGGAAAAGTTGGCTCTGAGGCCAAGCATTCTCCTGCCAGCTTCAGCAAACAGCAAGCTTGCCCAGCCACAATATAAACTCCTAAAAATAGCAAGTGGTGAAGCAACGCTGATGCAGCCCTAGAAAGGATACTACAGCATGATGTTGTAACAGCCACTAAGCTGTTTAACGGTCATGTAATTATGCGGTGATGAAGCTTAACTATCTGTTTGCAACCACCTCTGGTGCATGTGGTTTGACGTCAGGCAGGAGCGGAAGACGATTCCCTGAAAAGGTCTGTTCAGGAAACCTTTAGTCATACCATCTGCAGTCAGAGCCTATCCGCACAGGCAAATCTACTTCATTCCTTTATTCAGTTCCTGCCACAACCGCAACAGTTCATCCTCCTCATTTGTATTCTTTTTCTACTGCAGAATTAACTCAAATGATCTATGCCCAGGTTAATTCCTTTTGAGCGATGCTTGCTTGAGGGAGAGCAGCCCCCCTGAAGGTAAGTATGTGTACACTGTAAACTGCTTGGCTAACAGTAGCTGCCAAGCTGCAGCAGGTGGAAGCTCAGCATGGGCTACAAAACCTGTTGCGGAAGCTACAGTAAATCAGATTGCAATGAATCCCCTGCTGCAAGGGCCTGAGTTAGCCTGGTTAGAGTAGTGCAGGCAGCTGAATGCCATACTGCAGTCTACAGCATACATGTGAGAAGAGAGATTTATTTATACCTGTATCTGAGGCCAAATTAGCTGAAACTAATTTCAAATCCAAGAGTCCAGAACCATAAGTGGCCCTACTACCAGCAAACATCCTCCACCTACACCTGGGGCTTCAGATGTTTCCAAAACCTTTGGTGGGCATCCTACTTGCAGGCACAAGCCCGGAGGCTTGGGGTTCAGATGCCCCTGGGTTTTGCTTGCCCTTAGTCATGTGGCCCTTGGAGCAAGCAAGGGAGGAGACTCCCATTTCCATAAAGCCGCTGCACCTCGGCAGGCACTGAACCACGCTAGAAGAGCAGTTCTCCTGTGAGGCAGTTCAGGAAAACTGTCTTCTTGGACACAGGTACGTAGCATTTCCCCTGCTGGGTTAAGAAGCCACTACATTTGATCTGAGCCTTGATGCACCAGGTAGCTGGATTAGTAGCTAATGAACTGTGTTCATTCAAGCTTAGCCTACACCCCTTCACAGGCCAGGAAGTTAAAATGGGTGGTTCTGTACACACAGAATTCAAGATTCAAATAGGGGCAAATCATTATCCTAGGCAAGCCTCTTGGTCTACAGCACTATAAATCATTTGCACTACCCATGTGGCAACAGGCAGCTTTGTACAAAATAAATCTGTGCTGAGCCTGCTGAGAAGCTGGTCTTTGATGACAACTCAATGCAGGCTTGTAGTCAGAGCCCAAGTTGCATGCTAGGTCAAAACTCACCTGACACATGACTCCCTTTAGTTCCACCCCTCATACTCATGCATGTTGGAAGACCCCTGTGAGAGCAGGTAAGTAGAAGACATGACTGGGTGATGATAAGCCAGATCTCCTCATCCACTGGCAAGAACCAGAGAAACAGGAAGAGATGTGGGAAACACAAAGGAAACTCAAGTGTTAAAGGACTGAAGAGAGCTAAGGTGTGCATGGGGAGACCCTAAAAACCAGTGGGAGTGAAAAGATCCTCACCTCCAGATGGGCAATAGTAGAGAAACTGCTTTATAGCTGTGATACAGCCTTTGAGCTTGTGGGGACACTCACTCTCCTTTCCCTCCAGCTCCTCCCTCCCTACACAGGAGATGCTTGAAAAATCAAGCAGACAAAGGCAAAAAGTGGAGCAGTCTGGGTCTGCTGGCACCCGAAAGACAGTAATTTGCCCAGCTTCCAGGCCAAGTTTGCCAACAAGCCTGTATAAAAATGTGCTTCTTCGGGGCTGCTGCTATCTGACAATGGCCTGATGCGTTCCAAAATACTGATACCTGCAAGTCTGTGCCACCTGGCTCAAGTATAGGCTTATATTTGATTGTGTTACTTTATTGGGTGACTCATCACTAAGGCTTTTGCTTTCATAAGGAATTTGATGGCAGAAAGTGAAGAGCTTATGTTAATCAACTGCGACCAATTAGCTCAAAATTCTCTCTGGTACTGGCGCACGTAACTAAGAAATGGTGATGTCTGTTGTCTTCTGTGTGCTGCAACCTTACAGATCTAAGGATTAGTCTTGTGCCCAGACTACAGCAGCCATTTTTCATTCAGCTACTTTAGACCTGGCCCAGGGAAGCACATTCTGCATTCATTCTCTCTTTGGGTACTGTTCTTGCTGCTCCTATTTTTCCTCAATAATAATAATAAAGTCTCAGTTTTCAGTCATAATATATCTAAAAATGAGATTACAGAGCATGCTAAGCACATAGGATGCCCGTTATTCTTTTTATTGAACCCTCCCTGACACTTCATCAGCTGGTTAATACCTGTATTAATTGGCTGTTGTGGCAGGCTTGCCGGCAGCAGCCCAGCTCACCGGTTTGAAAAGGTTTAAAATGATTGGTGGGGCATTTCCCATCAATCAGAGAAGGCCAGGGGAGAGGCTTGTCCCGCCCCTACCCAGGGGTGAGGTGAAAAGACAGACCAGAGAGGGGAGTAAACCTACCTCTCTCTGATTGGTTCATCTTCAATCTGGGGGCGGAGCCTCCAGAGAGGATAAAAAGGCAGCGTGCCCAGGACACGGGCGGCTGCCACAAGAGAGCAAAGAAGATCTTGCAGAGCTGGCCAGCAGCTCGGAGCAGTTGCCTCAGAAGAGCCCAGAAGAGGATTGTCGGACAGGGAGCAGCAAACGGCTGCATCCCACAGCCCCACCATGAGGGAGCACGGCGTCGGTGCACAGCCGGTGCATGGAGGGTCCAGGAGTAGACCGAAACCCTGAAGCTGCAGGTAGCAGCCCAGGCCTCCAACCCCCTGCATGGGGCAGAGTGTCCAGTGCACGGAGGGTCCCGGAGCGGACCAACACCCCAGAGCCGCACAAGGTGGCTCGGGTCTCCAACCCCCACCATGCAAAGCAGGGCAAGCGGTGCACAGGTCAGTGCACGGAGGGTCCGGGAGCAGACCGTGACCCCAGAGCTGCACACAGCAGCTCGGGTCTCCTACCCTGGCATGAGGCTGGGCACGTGGTATACAGGTTGGTACATGGAGGGCCAAGAGAGGCCTATGGTGCATGGGACGGTGCACAAGGGCAAGAGCAGGACAATGGCTGGGGAGCCATGAAGTAGCTGAGGGCCCTCGGCAGAAGGAGGACACAGCACATCTGGGGAGATGGGTGCAGCCTCATCTGTCCCTGGAGGAGTCGTGAGTTGCTCAGGAAGGGATTTCCACAGGGGAAGTGCATTGTTTTCCTCTGGCGAGCAGCTGGGTATTTAAGTTGGTTAAAGGGGCAGCCGGGGTATCTGGAATCCCCACTCCCCTCCTCTCATCTGGGCCCCCCACTTTCCCTGGGGCATTGACATGGTTGCATTATAGCTTATCCTTCTTTTCCCCCTAAACTCTGCGCCTCAAGCTTTGTAAACACTGTGCCCTATTAGAGTGTAAGACTGCATAACGTTTTATTGTGACTACCTTTTCTGATTACCTGAACCCTTACCTGTGTATATAGAGTATTTGCCTAGATTTGTACATATACTGCCTATAGGTCCTATGTCCTCAGTACATATGTTATATTTTAACTTTTTTTTATCTCTTATTAAATTGTATATGGCTAAACCTCAGTTCGTGTCCTGGCGCTGCTCTATAGGGGAGGAGGAAAGCTGCACATGGCTAGGCAGCCATGCCTCCCCAGTACTCCAGCCCCACTAACGTTCCCTTCATTTGGAGAAGGGGTACATAATTGAGTACCAGCCGGGTTACACTGACGGTGTGTGTTTTTATCTTTTCGGTCAAAATGGCAGTTTGTTCTGCTCTGTCATACTATTTTGTCAGCCAAGTGGGTGAGATCTTCCAAATCACCAGCTCTTGTGCCAGGATGTGGTCTTTATGCAGGTTATACTAAACATGGACTACACATGCTAGGCATATCAAGAGACTGAAAGCTTCCACATGAGATATCTGCATAAGATCCTGAAAATAAAGTAGGAAGACAGAATACCAAACACAACGGTACTAGAGCATGCAGGACTTAGAAACCACTATCAAGAAGAAAAGGTTTTGATGCACCAGCCATGTCAGGAGAATGGAAGAAGACCGTATCCCCAAGAATATTTTGTATAGTGAAATTAGACACAGCTCTAGAAAGTGGTGAACTCCCTCTATGGAGGTATTGCAATGTGTACAAAACTGATGTAGAGTCTTTCAACTTCAACTCAGAAAGCTGGGAGGAGCGCATGGAATGCCATCCGACTTGGAGGGAACATCTGGCACTGGGTGCAGCTCACCAGGAAGCGGCTTTGATCCAGAGGATGGAAGCAAAGTGAGAATGAAGAAAGCAGCATGCTGTAGAATTGGACTCCAACTTAGACAACACACAGATCTGTGAAATTTCTAACAACCTGTGTTGCTCTTGAATTGGGCTTGTCAGCCACAAACAGATTTATCAGGCATTCATCTGACCATACCTGAGTATACCATGATCCAGAGGATCGATGGTTGTCTACCTGCTACCAAACTCCACAGACGTGCTGTTATTCTGGTATCTATGCAAATATTTTCTTTTGCTTCATCTAGAGTGAATTCCCACCTCAAGATTTGCTCAGAACTAATAATAAGGTGAAACTGTCAGATTTCATTTAGTTTTATACAGAAACTGTGTGAATCTAAAATTTATATGATCTCAACCATACATTGATCCAGGCTGCCTTGATAGTTGGCAGCAGGCTGTCTCAGAGCTCAGATTTGATTTACCACAAAGCTTATGCATCTTCATAAACGTCTTCAATAACATGGTTTGCATTCTCAGTTTCTAACAAAACAAGTCTTGTATAACAAAGCAAGTTGAGTATATCCTTGTGAACATTTTGCATAGCTTTTATCCCTTGCTGGTTCATAGCCAAGTCATGCTTGCCTTATGGTTGCCCTTACAACTAGTTGGAATACACTTCTAAATATAAGGCAAGCAGGACAACAACATTTACCTCCTGGAAGATGACAACAAATGCTTTCCATGTACTCTAGCCTTACAAAACATGCCACATGCTTGATACAACTCCATCTCATTTACTATATACACTAGCTGCATAAAAATCCTACCCATTACTTTGGATCTGGAGATTTCCTCCTCATTTATTTTTAAAGGGAATATCTACAGTAGATAATGTTGTTTGTAGAGCACTACAGAAGGCATTTAATGTCTTGTAAAAATGCTCCGACAGTCTTCAGAAGGAGAATTCTCTCTGGAAGCCATATCAGGTGTCTGAACTGCAGATTGCAAAATACTGTCCTATCTAGGAATCGTCTCTTATATCTCTCAAATGGACTACACCGAGAATGAAATATGCACTATGACTCCGGAAAAGGACAGAACGTACCCAGCAAAACAGGAACTGTAAAGGGTCCTGGGGATTTTCAATTCTTCATAAACATTCTCTGTACATTCTGTCTACTAGTTAATCATTACTGCTGTAATAAATGAACCTGTGGTTTGGACTGAATGGGTAAGGTTGGGTATCAAAGGACAGAGTTGTCTGGGGCTGAAGGAGAGCAGACCTGCAGACACCATTTATTAGCCGGAAGTTGGATTTCAGAAAAACAAGAGAGTTCAAAGAGCACACTGTCACAGGCCACAGTGGACCAGACTCCATCAGGATGTTAGGTGGCAGATAATAATTAACCCAAGTCCACTTGTTGCTGACTGTGTATGAGGGTTCATTACTCATTCCAGTTTCCAGGGAAAATAAATTTTCCCATGCCATCTCATCCTTGGCTATAAAGGATATTATGTCACTGTCTCCACTTCTTCTTCTCCACAAAAGCCTTCTATACTGGCAACAAAATGCATCCATTCATCCTGGTGGAGAAAACATCAGCAGGAAGAAAACATAATGCATTTATTTTTCTTCAACACATCCTTCAGTTTTCAGGCTGCTGCAAATATTTGCTCTCTTAGTTAAACAGCTCCACTGTCTGAAATAGCTTCCAAGGCTGTCAGCAGCACTTGAGGTCTTTTTTGCTTTAGGTCATATATATCCATTTTTCAGAAATATGGGATTGGCTCTTCAGTCTTCTGTGCCACTCCATGGCATGATCTGAATAAACATGAAAAGTCCACTTGCTGATTTAAAGTCTAATTGCAATGGGAGTTACACTCACAAAAGCAGCCAACTAGTGCCCTGATCCAGAAAAAGACTTAAACATTTGAGTAACCACCTGGGTGCAGTGAAATTCTTCACATTTGCAAAGTTACTCAGGTGTATAAGTATGTGCAGCATCAAGCCCACAGTCCTCACTGGGTAAGAACATACACCGTACCTTTCGAGCTGTACTGAGTGAATAATTCATAGTGGGTAATGTGATGACATTTGCATCTTTCTGTTTACAAATTGTTAGCAAGCAGCTCAGCTTTCTTACATTTAGTAAGGTTCAGAATCCAGCCTAGAACACTTCCTGCACTTTTGGGAACAAGTCACGCTGGTATTTAGCAAAGCAATTCAAGTTGGCTAGTTATGTTTTGACACTACAGAGTGTTCCAGAGTCTCATTTCCATCCGCTGATGGGTATAATTAGAAATTGGCTTTCAGAGAGTTCTCAGGTCTTTGAGTTCAAAATGTGTGTTTTCTGAGAACATGCTTTTACATTCGCTTAAAATACAATGTTTACATGAACATTCCTGAGACCATGAATCAACAATGTAATAGAAAAAAAGGCTCCAAAAAAAAAAGTAGGTGGAGGTCTGAACAAATCCAATTTTCATTCAATAAACTATTAGCAGAAGCATTTTTAAATAGTTTCACCTTCCCCTTAGGCTACTTCATTTGGAAATACCTGTCACCATTTCAGTACCTTGAATCTGATTCTCTCTTCACTTTCACCAGTATGCTTTGTCACCTAATTGAAGTTGCTCCTGATTTATATAGGAATAAATTACAGGAAAATTCAGATCTCTCTTGGCCATTTATTGGCTGTTGCCAATACTTATCCCAGGAGCTGCTATTTTGCTTATATCCCATCCAACTGGATTTCCTGCTAGGAAGTCAACTGAGACAGTGACCATCAACTCCCCAGAGGCATGGATTGAAATCAGACCTCAGATAAAGTAAGCAGCCATTAGTCCTGTTTTCTACCAGACCATCCTGTTTTTAAACCCGTTGTCCCCTGTCTGTTTCTGACTGAGGAATGGACAGCAAAAAGTCCTGCTTTTCACTTCACTGGTGGAAATACATGTCAATCATTTGTCCTCATGATTCTATTCATTGTCCCTAGAGGTTGGGTGGTACACAGCCAGCAGAAGCAGGGTTCCAAACCAGCCAGGGAAGGAGGTGGCCCTGCCCCTTGCTGCTGATTGGTCAAGGGGGCTGGTGGCCCCACTCCTTGCTGCTGATTGGCTGAGGAGGTGCAGGCTCCACACCTCACCACTGATTGGCTGAGGAGGCCAATGGTCCTGCCCTTCACCAAGAGGATTTCCTGTATTCTGGAGTTAGTGGCCACCCTAGAGTAACTGACATTGTAACATCTCCGCAAGCTTCGGAGTTCCTATTTTTCCCCCTTACTCATGTCTTAACTTGCTGCTGCTGGACTGTTATGTGCCTCCCTCCTCCCAGCTTGGATTGCAAACTATCTTTTTTAAAGGGATTTTAATTTCTTCAATGCGTTGCTTGTCTCTATGGTGACATACCAGGATTAAAATGATCTTTCATGTGTTATACTTCCTTTCAGAAGGCAGCACCAAAACTCAGCATTTGGCTCTGATTTTCTCCTGAAGGACTTTTTAGTATCTTTCTCTGTGCACACTCAATACAAAACATGCCTGGTAGAAGGCCTGTGCACCATTTAAATGGTGCTTATGTCTATTCTGAGGCTTTAAGTAGAACATCAGCTTCATCTTCCCAACGGGGGTGGATATCACCCAAGGGACATTTTTCTAGGACACCTACACACCCTTCAAGATTGTTCACTCTGTTTGCCACCCTGTCCATTACATTTGTCAGGCTGCTTTTGGCATCCACCTCCTCTGATCAGTCCTGCATGGGGCTGTCTTCTGCCAAGCTGCTGTTAAAACTGGCTGAGGCACCATCCTGCTGCTAAAACTGGCAGGCCCCAGAGCCTTCCTATCCAACATATTTACACACAAGAAATTCTGCTATGCTCTAGAGATTTATTTCAACTCCTGTGTATTTTTATGTTTCCTTGGTTTAGGAGATTTACTGTCCAACCCTAAAAGATCAGAAAATCTTGCAATAAATTAGGGAAATACTCATTAAAATCCCAATTTTTATGATAAGCCAAAATAAACAGCATCCTACTTGTGTGGCTCTATAACTCTCATCCCTAATCCTCCCACCACTACAGCTGAAAGTGGTTTGAATGACTACAGCAGAAGCAGCAGTAAGCAGAATTTTTATGAGAGCCCCACTGTGTCATTTCCCTTGTAGTGTTCAAAGTATGCTGGGTCACCAGCAATGTATGTTCTTGGATCCTGTCCTAAGAAAACGGATAGTGGAGTGGGTCAATTGTTTGGCTCTCCACAAAACATGGGCCACATGATATGGTCTGTCCTCCACGTGCAAACAGCAAGTGTCAGCTGCATACCAAAATGCCACCCCAAACCCAGGGTAGACACTGTTAGGCCCCAATTTCATTTCAGGTTGGGGCATTATGGAGAATGGAAGGAAGAAAAATAGCCAAAGACCAGAGTATGGAGGCCAGCAGCCAGCAAGTAGCTGGTTACAGGGTTGTAAAATATACACCTTCCTTCTATTGATAAGTGCTTTCAACACAATCCACTAAACTGCCCAAATTAACACCACTTGTAACAATGTGTCAAGGTCTGTGTCCAGACTGCTTTCACAACTGGAAAACCATCTTGGTACTCGGAGATAAAGGGTGGGATTTTCCAGAATGCCTAAGGGCATGTCTACACTGAGGTGGAAGCCCAGATACTCTTTCCCATTCTCACCTACTCTCTCCCTCACACAAGCTCCAAACCCAAAAGCATGCTCCTGAGGTCACTTTGGGCTTGTCCTCACCATTCACCTGTCAACCACACAGGAGACCAAAGTGCTTTTGCAAATACCAGGGTTGTATCTGAAATCCCCTCTCTAGCAACCAAGCACCCCAAAAACCTCTTAACCAGAGCTCCTTGAATAGCAAATGCCCAAGGCCTGCCCCATTGTCTTGATTAATCATAGAAACAGTTTAGCACAACACTAGACTAGAAGGAAGGATCTATCCACTGGAAGGATTAATGCCCAGAAATAATGTCCATGAGCGCTGCAAAGCATCCCATGCACACATGCCAAGCACAAAGATTCACCCTGCAAAGTTGCTTCAGTGAATAGACTCTCAGGCTGCAATTGTGAATATGATCCAGGCTGATCCTCTATGTCACAATGGTGAGAGCAGTGAAAACAGCTGTGTGAACACATTCATTATCTGGGGAAAGAATCAGGGCTAACCTGAGCAGTATTGTGTAGTTTTGAAGGAGGAAGCCTTCTCAGCAGGCCTGTGTTCCTCAGGAACTCCTGAAGAAGAGGAACTTGCTAGGGGACAAATACAAAGGACCTCATGCCTTTTTTTCTGGCTACCAGGAAGGAAATGCCTTGCCAGACACTATATAGATAAAGGTCCCCTACTGTATGAATGAATTATTAAAAAACTATTAATTCAGGTTGTTCCTTCCTAAAGAGTGAATAACAAACCGGCTGGTGGATTACAAAGATCATGGAAGTGCTGCTGTATAATAGGAGCGTCTCCCTCGAGAGGAGAAGACCAGGACAATGAGGATTGTTTATGAATCTCAACTTCCATGGGCTCCAATGGGATGTTGGGCAACTCCTTGAAGATTGCTGGCCTTGTTGCTAGTCTCACTGACGCCAGACCCTATTCTCAGTTATGCTCAGCTCATTTTGTGCTCCTCAGCTGGTGCACAATCAACACGAGAACCCTGTGCCAGACCTATTTGCAGTCACTAGCACAGTTTTCTGGGACCGGGAGTGAGATGGGGTGGTCAAAACACAGTTTGCTGTGGCTATTATCTGCTTTATGGCATGGATAATGGGAAGCAGAGCATACTTTAGAAGAAACCTAAGGCTGCTCCAATTTACATTAGGGATTAGACCTCTAGCTGGTCCAGAATTCAAGGGTGAAATCCTGGCCCTACTGAAGTGACTGGGAGCTGCCCTCAATTGAGCACAAGGTCACCTTGGCCTCTGGCTCCTCAGTTCAGGAACGGAACAAGTGAGAATGGCAACAAGTGATGTGAACTGATTTGGTACTGAAGGAGAAGGGCTTCAAGCAGCTGCCTCGCTTAAGATTTTGAAGATCTGAGTTCAGTTACCTGCTCTGCCCCAAACTTCCCACCTGCCCTGTGTCTGTTTTTAGTCTCAATGGGTGTTTATAGACATGCCCGGGGGGGGGGGAAACGCTTTAATTAGCACAGCTTCAAGAGCCATACTAATTAAAGAGCCCAGAGCATCGTCAAACCAGCTTTAGTTCAAAGTGTCCCACCACCATTTTTCAGCATGGGACGCTGAAAAACATGAGGCTGATACATGTGACAGTGCAGACAATAATTACCATGCTCCAGCAGACTCAATTAATTGAGTCTGCTCCAACCTGCTGTAATAGCAGGTGGGAACAGCCTCCCTGCATGTGTATAGGAGCCCTCTGTGTGTTGGCAACAGCCCTCAGGGTGGGCCCACTAGGGCTGCTGTGAGGACAAACACTAGCCCGCAGGTTGGATTGCTTCCAGCAAGCTTGTTCTTGAAGCTGCTGGATGTGCTGGCCACCTAACAGTCCCAGGGAATGAAAGAACACCTCAAATGACTATTTATTTAGTGATAGCTGAAACAATGGAAAACACAACCCTGAGGACAGATAACAAATATTGTTACCCAGAAATTAGACTGAATGTAAATACTCTCTGGTCAGAGGCTCAGAAGCAGCTAGGAAGCAGGCAGAAAGGTAGAAAGCCAAAGAGACCACTAGAAAAGCACTCGAAGTATGGGCCTGAAAGAACGCCTAGAAAAAGACCTCTTTGGGCAAAGTGCTGGCTGGAAAAATGCTTGGGGATCTGTGCAAAGACATTTATTTCCCTTGCTCGATTCCTACTGTGTGCAGAGAAGCTGTTTATGAAGAATATTCTTCAACTACTAAGAGGATTTCATCCAAGAATACCAGACTCTTGATGTAGCACCGCCAATTTTTTCTTCCAAATATTGGCTGATTCGATAAAGATGCAATAACAATACATAAGAGATTGTCAGATGGTATAATAACTGTAGTCACATTAATTAGGAAGATTGGCCCCTGTGAGATAGGGATTAAGCTATAAAGAGAAATAGAAAATAGGTAAGGAAGGTGATAAAAAGATCTGCAAGGTCAGAGTCATGACACCGAGACTGGCTGCACTGCTTTTATTGCCATGGGAATGGATAATTCCAGTATTTGGTTTTGTTCTGGATTGATTAATTTTTCTTTGGAATTTCTTAATGACACCGTCTGATGTTAACAAGCTGGACTGTGAATAGTTTGAGGTGCAAGTGGGAAAAAATAATTGTGTCCAGGGGAGGGGAAACGAACAACAATAAAACTACCAGTGCTTCCAGCAAAAAAACAGCCTGCCTTTCTGCATACCTCAGTACAGGGGAGTAGCATTCCCATCCCATCACATCTCCTGTTATCTTGCTACTTTCTTGTTTTCCTTTTCTTATTAACCTTTTAATTAATTTCTTCTGACCTGCTAGACACAGACATATAACAAAACACCTGGAAAGACTTGGATTTTAAGGCCCTTTTGGTTCCTAGCAGGAGCAGGCTTATAAGAAGTTTTGCCAGCTTACACTTTAATGACAGGCCACAGCTAAAACACCTGTACAGTTACAAAGAGCAAGCACTTGACTCCTTTCAAAGTGAAGCTGAACAGACATTTGATTGGGATGGTGTGTCCTGCAGCTGTACATGGTGTTGGACCAGATAACCCTTGTGGTCCCTTTCAATCCTGGGAGTCTGTGATTACTGTCCTTATCTCATTTGATGGATAGATTTATGGTATGTGCCAAAAATGCTGACCTGCCTTAGTCCCTCCACCTGTTTCACTTTATTTCCCATCTCTTCCACCTAGTTTTAAGGCTCTGAGTGCTCTTGGGGACCTTGTTCACTCCACTCTCACTCATTTCCTATTCAGTTACTACATCTTCTCCTGCCCCATGGAGTTTCCTAGCACAAATTTCAGTGGGTGCAAACACAACTTCTATGTGCACGCAGCACCTTTTGTTCTCTACTTGCACATGCAGACCAGAGTCTGGCCCACATAACAGTCCCTTCCTCATGCCAAACTAGCACAAAGGGACTGTAAAGCTACTTTAAGTGAGAGGCAAGGATTTCTCCAGTGTGGAATGAACTTCAACTGGTGTAGGGCCAATACAACTAACTCATCTACCCCTGATTCTACCTCGGTAGCAGAGAGGCTATCCTAGGAACACTTCGTGAGCCAGGGCAATCACCTATCCAGGGAATCTTCCAAGAGGAGACTGGACAGGCACCTGATCCCAGTTGTCTTTCCTGCCTGGTGCAGGTGGCTGGACCTGATGATCTTCCAAGGTCCTTTCTAGCCCCGAACAATCTATGAATCAAACCATCACATACAACCATAATCTAAGCTCTGCATAAAATTACTCTCAACTGTGACACAACACAGACCTAACACCCTAACCTGCCACAGGTAAAGCAGGGGAACCAGGGCAGCTAGTGTCCTACTTCTATAAAATGTTGTCAACATATGTTCAAGAGGTCCCAGGTAGAGGGCCACATCCCCAGAGGAAGGCCAAATGCCCCCCAGTCTGTACCAATGTGACCATGGGGTAAAATTCCTTCCTGATCCCAAATATGGTGATTGGTTTGACCCTGAGCAGAGGAGCAAGAATCCTCTAAAATGTGTTTTCAGCATATCCGTATTGCTGTTTCTTTGTGAACTGAGGTATAATCTGGACCATGACGAGAGAGTCTGCTTTGCCCTGAGATTGATTTGGGTGGCAGTAGGCCTTCAAAGGGCAAGCTGCTGCTGCCAGCCTTCCACCTCAGGTCCACAGAAGCTCAAAGACGCTGCTGGGGCCAGAAGCCCAAAATGATTGACCAGTGCTATTTCTGCTACTGTACAGATGCCCAAAATGTCATTCTCATCATCATCATGGTGCACATCAAGACCACATAAGACTTCGCAGGAAGGGTGGGATAGGGCTGGAGTTCTTTGCTCTGAAGAGAAAGGTTTCTACCACTAGAGTTAATAGGGAGTCGTCTTCTGCTGCTGCTGTCGCTGCTGCCATATCAGTTGTTGCAAGCTGGTGACTGACTCCGCTGCATAAAGCGCATGAGGCCAGTTCATTTACTCTTCCCTTCTCCCTTCATTGTCAAACACCTGGAGTTCATGCAGGAATTAAAAGTCCTAGCTGAGATGCACAAGCTGGTAATTTGATATTGCTACAGAACTGCATATCATGGTCAATCAGCATTCACAACATGAGCGGTTCAGTGCACAGCCTGTTCTACCAGCACAGGTCCCTAGTATTTGAGTAAAAGGAAGTGGAAGTCTGCACCACACAGCTCAGGAGCTCAGCTTCTAGCACATCTATATTTAGGCTACTTCACTGCAGGTGAAATCTGTCCCCCTCCCAAAGCTTGAGAGAGGTCCTGGACATGGATTTAAGTCGTGCATAGGGTCTACTCTAGCTCTCTGCTGAGGAGGGAACTTCACTAGACAGACACTTGGTTTGGCTGGTTTAGTCAGGGATTATATTGCCTTGAGCTGGATTAGAGAACCTTGTAAGGTCCCTTCCAGCCCTACTTTCTAAGGATCCTATGAGAAGAAGGGACAGAGGGGCTAGAATTGAAGACATGAGATCTCAAGTGTGCCTACACCTCTGATTACATTACATTATATCCAGGCTTCTTGGCATAGTCAGGATTCTGCTGTTACCATTTCAAAACTCTATTTGTTGCAGACAATAAAAAGTGCTCTCTTGATTAAAAAATGTTGCAGCTGTAACCATTGAGCTTTGAGTTGTATCAAAAGAGCACAGAGGAACTGCATCTCTACTGGTAATTACCATCTATGGTATGTTTCTCATATACTGTTTATTTCTACACCCCTGCCCCAAGTCAACCATTTGAGAGGCAGAGAACCTTTTCCAGAGTGCATGACTGAGCCAGGCACATACATGCATGCCTGGGCTGTTTTGAAGCATTGAGCTTTATTTCAGCATCCCTGAATCATGTGCATTTTCTCTAGTCTAGAGCACCCCCTATCATGACTTAGTTGCTTATTACTACCTGTGTTCAAAGCACTTTACAAACATTAACTGGTTATCGTCACTGGACAGACGGAGGAACTGAGATGCAGAGCACCTGAAGTGATTTGTCTCACCACCTGCCGTGTTTAGCAATAGTAAAGTAGGATAAGACGACACGAGTTTCTGGCTTTCACTCCTGTGTATACTCTGCTAGATCCTGATGACTGGCTGAGTTATCATTCAGAAGGAACAATGTCCCAGGCGCGCATTTGTTGCCAGGAAATTCCCAGACCAGGAGTCCTGATTGCTTAAGAAGAAAACAAAAGAGGGATTTCCATTTCTGTTACAAACAACCAATTCCAGATGTGCTACAGAGACAACATTCATGGATAAAATTTTAGTCCACTGGAATGCATAGGCACTGTGTCAACTCTTTAACTTCCATTGCTGGGCCATCATTTCCATTCTCTGCTGAAAAAAGAAATAACTGTTTAACGTGTACAATGAACTAATGATCCCACAGATTTCTGGGAACAAAGGATTTTGGTGTAAAACTAGCAAAAGGATGCAAGAAGAAACCCAACTCCCCCCCCTTCACTGAAAACACTAATACAACAGTGGTTAGTCCAGGGTTGGGGGAAGGAACTCACTCCTCTCTCGCTGGGAAGCTCCTGGCTATTTGTCCCTGCACAAGCAATGGAAACCTGCCAATGTCTTCTGAGCACACCACCCGGGTCTGCAGTACATCTGCCAAATATAAAATCAAGTGCAGGTGTTGCGAAATCCCAAACCACAGCACTGAAGATAAGTATGTGACATAGCAGCCTGCGGCTGCCCAGCTTGTATGCCTGCTGCCAGAGTTCTGTTATGCCTAGACAAGTGTCATGGCACAACAGACACCCAAACAGAATGAAACACATGAACACATGACTATAGAGCACCATCCCTCCAACATCCAGCAGACTGCAAGGTGAGTTTTCCATCATTTTCCCTGCAGCAATTCTGTGCCTTCTGCCTTAGACCACCTGCCCTGAAGAGTTGGTTTGCAGCAACAAACAGATTTCCTGGGTGGAAATACAGTATTACCAATCTCAGATATTCCAGTATCATGAGTCAGGCTCCAAAACTCCAGTGCTTTTTTTAAATTGTAAGGCTTTTTTTTTTCTCTCTCTCTCTGGTTTGGAACCCAATGGGTAAAAACTTACTTTTTCTAACAAAAGTCAAGATTTGCCTACAGAGCTACTCCTCACTTAACGTCATAGTTACATTCTTGAAAAATGCGACTTTAAGCAAAACGATGTTAAGCAAATCCAATTACGTCACAGTAGTTACTTACTAGCAGTCGGTGGCCAAACAACGTTATAACTGAACATTGCACGACTTTAAACGAGTATGTTCTCTAATAGATCAGTGACGTAGTAATGAAACAATGTTAACCAAGACAATGTTAAGTAAGGAATACCCGTATTCCAAAGAATCCAGTATCCAGGGTTTTAAGAAAAGCACTGATTAGGGTAAAAGGCAAGCTAAAATCACAGGAGTGGCAACATCGCAACAGCCAGTGGTTGGGTCCTCAGGCACAGTGGTGATGGGCATAGTGTAAAAAACCTAGGCTGGTAGAGTAGGTCAGGAATTCTCCAACTCCAACAAATCACAGCTGTTCTGCACCTCGGTTCCCTATCTGTAAAATGGGGATAATATTTACTTCTGCCAAAACTTTGCCTTGTGTACGCAGACTGTAAGGGTTTTGTTATATGGTAATTTTAGGTGTCTTCTGAAGCTCTTAATTTCTAGACTGGCTACACAGTAACACCTTTTAAGTGGCATAAAGCACTCATAAATCGACTTGAAGTTATGCCACTCCAGGACAGGGTTATCTCTAATCCATCTAATATTGCACCTCTTCCATTAAGGAGTAGTCACTCGAAGCAGCTATGCACTGCAGCCCCAGAGTGCCTGGTGACTACAGTGTCCCCTGCCACTGATGAGACTTGTTCTGCTCCTGCCGGACAGAGCGAGCCAGTCCGGCTCTGCTTGCTCTGCCCCGAGCTCCTAGTCCTGCCCCTGCTCACCAAACCTCTAATGGCAAGTCACAGCTGTGCAGGTAAGGGGCGGTCAGAGCAGGCTTTTTGTCTTAAGGTGCAACTGCTCCACTAAGTGGATCAACACAAACCAATTAATATTTGTGCAGCTTTCAGAGTAAGGTGTAACAAGGCCCTAAACTCTACAGGAGAGGGATTGACTTGTAACATGCTTGTCTAGTCCACTACTGTGCTCACCTCAGCCAGAGCCTCATCTAATACTACTGTGATAAATCAATATACAATAATAATAGTCACACCACTCAAGACATCTTTCCCTGAGAAATTTCCTCAGGGCACCCACAATAAAGAAAATTTCAGTTTTTTCCCACTCCCTCCAATCCCTTTTCTATGATATGAAATGGGAGACTGAGTAAATGGGACACAGAAGAGTAATATTTCCTACACACCACACATTTTTGCAGAAACCAATTTTCCCCAAGTCCTTCTGATCTGTGAGTGGGCAGGTGATAACGTCATGTCATTTAGCAATGTGCTCCACCTAGAAAATGAGTGGTGAATAATCAGGAGTGAAAAACCTGGCATATTTTGTGGTAATTGAAAACAGTGCACCAAATCCCTGGTGTAATTGTATTACTTTACTGGTATTAAGCATTAATGATTCCTAACATTACAGGGAAAGGTTTTCGCTGTCTGCTAATGTGCTTTAAATTGAATTTAAGTTTAATGCTAATGCAAGGGGAGAGGATGTTTTTATTCAGGTTTAATACTTTTCATCATACAGCAATCATGGGTTATTTTTAGCAGCTTATGACTAATTCTTCTATCTCAGTCCTAAAAAAAGCATGTTTGGGCTGAACCTGTAATATGCATTCTGTTTATTAAAAAGCATAAACTTCACAATTGCTCTCCAATGAATCATTAGTGGAGGATTAACTATTAATAGTCCAGAGCCAGAGCAGCAGTCTAGTTAAACTGCCCCAACCTGAGTGGGCTTCTCTGCCAGTGGCCTAACTAACCGCCTGTCCCTCCCTTTGCCTGCATGGGTATGGCTGCCTGCTTACAAACAGCAGCTCTTTCAGTACCCAGCAGGACGGATGCCTTTCTGTCTAGCTTTGAACTTTTGACTTCTTGTTTTTCGCTCCTACCTGTTTGTTCCTAGATTCATGTCCCCCGAGTCCTACTTGTTGGCTCCCTGGTTTCATCATCGCTCCTAGCTTCTGCCCATGATTCCTGGTTAACTGGGTAGAAACATCCAGCCCTGCATGCTGACTCTGTTCCAGATTCCAGCCTGGACCCTTTTGCCAGCTACCTCCTGGCTCATGGCTTTAGTTTAGCTATTGCCCACATCCCAGTCCCTCACAGCTAGTAGCTGTTTGACCCCCTGGCCAGTGCCTCTGGTCTGGATCCTTGCTTCCTGTTCCTAACTCCCCTGGCTTGAGATGCTATTGCAGTGACTGCCCACATCACACTCCCTTACAGACCCTGGACTCCTGACCCCTGATTCTAGTTGGGACCCTTGCTCCCTGACTCGTTCTCTTCCTAATCCCCTGGGTTGTGAGCTTCTGGGGTCAAGAACCAACCACCCACATCCTGACTGTCACACCTGACACTTATGGCAAAATCCTGCCTTTCTCAGCCTGTGAAAATCGGGGTAGCTGGAGGGTGCATTCTCTAGCACAGCCAAGGTACAATACCATGGGACAAGCCATGAGTACACATGATAGATCTATTCTGCACCTCATGCACTCATAGGAGCCTGCTACACACAAATGGGGAGCAGACTGTGTCCCTAACTCTGAAGACTGTACACTGTGGAGATTGTGCCAGCTAGCATGCGCTGGGAGTATTGATCCCACAACTCTGGTCCTGAGAGGCAAGGATCTGATGCCACTATTTTTGCAGGAAGGGAAAGCATCTGCTTATGCCATTGTACTTGTCTGGGCAGCATACAAGAAGAAGGATCTAGCTCACCCCACATTATTCCAACTCCTCCCTAGAAAATGTCACAACCCAGTGATTTTGGTGCCTCGGCACGATGGAATTTTCCCGCCACATGAGAGCCTCTTGCACAGCAAAGGGTTTTGTTGCAACAGAAAAACCCCGGTGCAAGAGAGTTCCCGCCATTTGAATGCAAATTTGTGTCCCGCTATTGGCCAGTTCTAAATTATTCCTACGTGGCGGCTAGTGATTGGCTTGCTAGCTATTTAAAATTTTGTGCGACTTCCGCCCAAGTCGGAGAACTTTGAGCACGCTGCAGAGTGCCTCTAAAGAGATCTGACTTGCGGCTGAGCTGATCGATAGACTGATCACCTATCAATTCTTCTCCCTGTCGCCGAGCACAATCCTCGACATACCCTTTCCCCGCCGGCTTAATTTGTGGATGGATTAGCTGGCCTGAGCCCTGCCAGCTGGAGCAACTCACATAGTTGTTCAAGTGAATGGACCACCTGCGTTGCGGCTACAAGCGGCGTAAGTAAAGTTTTTGCAACCACTAAGCTTTGTCTGCCTCTCCATTCACCAGCCTGCCCAGCGAACGAGTAATTTCCAAAATCACCTCGAGTCGGCTCCGGCCATCCGAGACATGGCGACGAGGATGGGATCTAAGGGCACGGTGATGGAGATGAACCTAATCGGGTGCTGCCCCTGGTGCACCGGGACCCACCGCGTAGAGAATGCAAACGATCTATGGGCGCATATCGCTTACCACCAGGCAGTAGAAGGGGATGAAAGAAATATTGATGGTTACTTCTCCGTAAAGAGAGAAGAAGCAGTTGTGAAAGAATGGAGAACTAAGCTATCCCTTGGGGAGTTCGGATGCATAATGGGGAGTGACCGGGTCTATTATCGACCCCTGGAGGAAACATCAACCATATCCCTAGCCGGGGTGAAGGCGCGGAAGGCAGAAAAGCTGACCCCCGCTCAGGAGTTCGCTCAATGCACCCGATACTTAAGGGAAGGAGGGGAACCCACCCCCACGGACTGGTTCAACTGTCCGGATTTGGTGCCTGGGTCGTGGGGCCATGAGCTCCTCGTTCAGCTCCGGGAGGATCTGGAAACTAAGGGCCGTCATGTGCCGAGATGGGGTCTAACTAAATGGAAGAAGGGAAAGATGATGAATGTGTTGTTCCGTACAGTAGCGGGTCTACTAAGGGAATATGCAAATTTAGAGGCACAGATGCATACGGCAGGTAACGAGTCGCTGGAGCGGGCAGCAAAGAGCTCCGGAGCGACGCTTATCAATAGCGCCGGCCATATGATGCCGCTGGCAGAAAATGGCACCGAAAGAAGCGCGAGCCATCCGGGGAACCTGGAAAAGAGGGGCGGAGTTTCAGAAGACCCAGCAGGGATCCGCCTAGCGACTCCGCCCCTTGAGGTGACATTGTTCCCAACGGCCCCGCCTCCTTGCCACGGGGAGGAGGCAATGGGAGGAGGGATGTACCCAACGCTCCCAGATGAATAATTTAACTCTTTCTCTGCCGCAGCTCACCCGATAGCTGTGATGAAACATATTGCAGATGAAGAATGTACTAAGCGTTCCACTGTTATCTCTCGCACACGCACCCAACCAGAAATTCAGGAACTTTGTAGAGAATCTAAGATAAAACCAGAAGAAACCTTGGCCATGTGGTTAGGACGATTAATAGTGGAATTTGGATCTGACACTTTAGATAAGGAAGAAGCGAGTGCCCTGACCCAACAAGCGGCATGGAGCGGAGGGCGTGCTACCGACTTGAATGTGGTCACGGACAGTGCCCACTGGCCCATCCCACTCCCGGCGCTCGTAGTGGGACAGGTAACCCACTGCAGAGCAACTCCTCCTGGCCATAGTCGGGGTGTCATATCTTTCATGGAGCCTGAGAATGAATCCAATGGGACTAACATCAGTCCAACGCAAAGAGAGATGGGCTCATCACCCCCTATCGAACCCCGGGGCAATTCCAATGCCCCGGAAGCTATAGATGCCTGTGTGGAGGTATACGGAGGAGCAAATGCCATTACACTCCGACTCTTTTTGAACCCAATGGCGGGTCAACCAGTGGGAAATCTCTTAGGCCATCTCCCACGACTGCAGGCACTCATGAAACAGAGTGAAGAAACTTCTGATGATATAAGAGACCAACCTTCAGCATACCCAGCCGAAACACTGAGACCCAGACGTCAAGAGTTTACCCCCCGGCGAGAGCCATGGTGGTCACCTCCAAGAACCCCGAAGGAAAGAACTACAAAGGAAAGGAATATGTTTGGTTTTCTTCTCGCCCGCTCCGGACTTACAAAGACTCAGTTGCGAGTTTTGGGAGAAAGGGCCCAGTGTCGTCTGGCCAAAGTATTAGGATTCAAATTCAAAGACCCACCAAAAAACGAATAATGGTCGTCGGCTCCGCTGGCGGCCTTCTCCAACTCAAACCTGACCCCACTGATCCTCGTCCATACGCCAAACTCACTGTTTACAACCCTACCGATCCAGATGACCAACAACAAGTATTCTTCCTTCTCAATACTGGAGCTCAAACCAATGTGATTACCTCAATGATACCTCACCAAAAGACCACCAAAACGATTAAGGTACAAGGGCTTAACGCTATTGCAGTCACCACAAAGGTCAAATTCTCAGTCCAAGGCCACTGATACCCCCTAGAGGCTGTCCTATGGGGCATCAATATTTTAGGAATCCCGGGGATAAAAGCGCTTGACCTTAAAGAACAAGTGCTACAAGCATTACCCATTATTATCCCAGAACAGGATTGGCATCGACCAACGCTTCGTAACACCTCCACCTGGCGATATCAACCAATCCCAACCAAGGGTCCTCTAAAAAAGTCCCTTACTGACCTCCTGCGGCAAGTCGAGCAACGAGGCTGTATTAAGACTGTAACTGGCAGCACCTACCTGTCTTCAGGATGGGGAGTTGTGAAACCTGGAAAGACTAACAAAGCCCAGCTAGTCGTAGACTATAGAGAGGTTAACAAAAGATGTCAAGTACTTCAACAACCTAATCCTTCTACTCTGCCACAATGTATGTTCAAGATGGCACAATTCCAACAAAGTAAGTGGGTCGGAGTCACACTGGATCTAAAAAACATGTTCTTTTCCATCCCGATAACTGACCTGGAGGGAATACTAAATATGTGTATTGACGGCACTATGTACAGGTGGATGGTTTGTCCACAAGGATATCGCAACGCTCCATCACTAGCCACTGGTGCCATGAATAATACCCTAAAGAATTTTCAAGCCTCACACTCTCTTCCCCCAGTGGAGGAATTGAGAATCTGGAGTTATGTCAATGATATTGCCATCATGGGTCGTGATAGTTCCATAGTTACTAGTATAGTCAACCAACTAGTCGCTCACCTTCAGAGTGAGGGATGGACGATCAACAAGGAAAAGTCATGCCTACATCCTGTAGATGACATCACGTTCCTCGGCACCCGATACATCGGTTCCATCCGCCACGGAATCTCACATGATGGTCCTAACATCGATCCATTAAAAACATTCCTCCCTGTCACTAAGAGGCACTTTCAACAGCTTTTGGGTCATTTGAATTGGTATCGGCATTATGTTGGACCCAGTGATTTGGCACTCCTCACCAAGTTGCAGCGACAGATTCGTAACAAATCCCGAAAGTCCACACCCTGGACGAAAGGAGATCAGCGGAACCTGCTTCACCTGCTAGCCACGGTTAAAGATACACAGCTCCATGCCATCGATCTGGGTGAGTCACTAACCGTAACCCTTGGGTTCACCACAAACCACGTGTGGGCTGTCGTGCATAACCCTCGCGATGAGCTAGTATACATGGCCCATAAGACGCTTCAAGCGGCACAACATCGATATAGATCTGTAGGAAAAATCCTCCTAGCTGAACAACTGGTGGAGCCATTAGCAAGGGGGCATGGGACGTTACGCGCTCCCAGTGCCACATTGTTACCCTTGCTGGATGCGGAAAAAGTCGACCCACATTTTCAGGGGGAGTCTAAGACCTGGAATGCGCTAGTGCTTACCCACCATTACAACTGGCATTGCTGGAAGTTGGAAGACACGGCACCTAATCCAAGCCCAGAAGATGAGGAGAAGGTCCCTACACTGTATGGAACTTCTGCCCCGGCGTGGATGGCCTCAGATGGAACCTCCCGACATGGCAGAGGCTACGGGTACTATTGCAAGGCTTGTAACGATAGGGAAATATTTCAAGCCAACCCAGATGATAATTCGGCCCAAAAATGTGAATTGTTAGGATTCCTCAAGGTACTAGAACATTGTCTGACACATCATAACGACTCGCTCCCCGTTCCAATCATCGCAATTGATTCGCAATACATTTATAAAATTCTTACCGGTACAGCCTTTCCCTCTGAAAATTTGAATGATTGGCAAGACATCTGGAAAACGTTAACTAAATTTGCATGCCTCCCGTTGGTTAGGCACACTAAGTCCCACTGTCCGGATACTGATCCAGTACATGAGGTCATCGATAAGCTCTTAGAAGACCCACTCCGGACCGATATAGTCTTGCCTATCAGATCTACCTCCGGTCCTGAAGTAAATCCATTCCTCGCGTGGCTTCACGAAAATTGGGGTCACCCAGGACCACGGGCTTGCCATCAATATTGGTGCTGAACCCTTACGGAGCTGGCCTCATACGGAGCTCGGCGCGATTGGGAAAAGGTAGCTCAGGCCTGTGAGATATGTGCTAAAGAAAAGTGCCATAGAACCAAACATCAGCTCGGAGCTTTCGATTCTTCACAGTTTCAGGCAGGAAAAGTTTGGCAGGTAGATCTGCTAGGACCCCTCCCAGGGTCTAAGCCGCCAAATAAAGGATTAGTTGTTGTTGACTTGGGAACAAGACAGTTACAAGTTATTCCCTTACGAAAAAGCAATGCCACTGCTGTTATTTCTGCCTTAACTCCTGTATTTGCCACCTGGCAACCTCCTCATGAGATTCAGTCTGATGGGGGACCCCCTTTTAACTCTAACGCTCTAGACAAATTTGCTCATTTTCATAATGTAGCATGGCATCTCCATCTGCCGTACCACCCGCAGTCCAACGGCGTTGTGGAAAGACACATAGGCCTGTACAAAGAACAACTTCGCCTCAGAGGAGGAGGGATGTTTAAAAACTGGACTAAATTCAATCATGATGTTCTCATTTCACTGAACACCACTAAACCGTTATGGGACAAAGCTAATGTCCAGAAACCCCCACCTTGGGAACCCAAGTTCCAGCCAGATGAGTTAGTGTGGATCTCAATACCGCACCCCCATCAGTCTCATCCACAAGTTCACAAAGGAACCGTTCAACGGTCAGGACAATATCCTAATACCTATTCTGTCCAATTAGAAGAAAAGCACGATTGTCCTTCTATTATCGTTCATCACAACTGGATGACTCGCCATTCCGACGTTCACCCAGTATCCTTACAGTGAATCCAATTATGGGTCTCTTTGGCTTTGTTCCGTTTTGTTTTGTTGTTCTCTTTTCTTTACAGGTCTAACCTCAGCAAAGCGGTAATCTACAGCCGCTCGATTGTGAGATCCGTCAAGCACCAAACTACAGTTCACTCGAGTCAATAGAGTGATGGCTGTGAAGGAGACTCTGAGGCAGCGAATGTCCATCCACTCAGGACTTGCTATGACGCTGTTTTCTCTCATTTTATTAAGTATTTTAATAGACATTGTCTGTTATAGGAGAAGACGGACTGACTAATAAACGAGGGGAGTCCCAAGCAGATGTTCTCCAATCAGATGATGATCAATAGTTGTTGTTATATGTTCAAGTTATTATATTTTATAGTTTGTTAAGAAGACCGGTCTATAAAATTGTTTATGTATATATATATATTGGTTGTTGAAGCTTTGCCAGGTCAGTAAATCCTGAAACAAAGATGCCTTATAATGTGCTCATGTGTCTAAAATTCCAGTTGTGCCGTCGGCAAGGGGGCATGTCACAACCCAGTGATTTTGGTGCCTCGGCACGATGGAATTTTCCCATCACATGAGAGCCTCTTGCAAAGCAAAGGGTTTTGTTGCAACAGAAAAACCCCGGTGCAAGAGAGTTCCCGCCATTTGAATGCAAATTTGTGTCCCGCTATTGGCCAGTTCTAAATTATTCCTATGTGGCGGCTAGTGATTGGCTTGCTAGCCGTTTAAAATTTCGTGTGACTTCCGCCCAAGTCGGAGAACTTTGAGCACGCTGCAGAGTGCCTCTAAAGAGATCTGACTTACGGCTGAGCTGATCGATAGCCTGATCACCTATCGATTCTTCTCCCCGTCGCCGAGCGCAATCCTCGACGTACCCTTTCCCCGCCGGCTTAATTTGTGGACGGATTAGCTGGCCTGAGCCTTGCCAGCTGGAGCAACTCACATAGTTGTTCAAGTGACCGGACCACCTGCGTTGTGGCTACAAGCGGCGTAAGTAAAGTTTTTGCAACCACTAAGCTTTGTCTGCTTCTCCATTCACCAGCCCGCCTAGTGAGCGAGTAATTTCCAAAATCACCTCGAGTCGGCTCCGGCCATCCGAGACAGAAAACAGATGCAATTGCCAAAGGATAGCACTAACAGATAGAGCAAGCATTTAAAAAATTGCCCAGTTACTGAAGTGTTTCCAAGTCTGTTCACATGAGTAGCCTACAATGCCACACCAGAGTTCCTGTTATAGGACAAATCCTATGAAAGTCTTTTTCAGGCAGTGGTTTCATGGCGAGTCACACGTAGCTAAAGTTCTTACTGGACATGATGGCCAGGGTGCAGCAGTCAGCAGGGAGATGCACCCTAAGCTGTGCAGAGGGTTCCTTCTTACTTATGCCTTTGCACGTGTGATTCGGAGAAGGAACATCATGATCAAAGTAATGTGCCATTAACCATAGATGCTGAATGAAAGCAACTCCTGTTCTGGATGGTATTTAGCCACGCTGCATTTACTGCAGCTAAGCATGCTCTGATCTGGAGACAATTCCTGTGATTACCGTCTTCATGGCTCTGGTGCAGTTTCCTCCCCCCCAGTCTCCCAAGACTGTGATTTTTCTTTGCAGAAAGGCAGAGAGGGCAGGATTCAAGGCTAGGGAAGTCAAGGGAGGTACACAAGAGAAGCCTTTGCTTTGTACGATGCTGAGCTCTGCTCTGCAGTGGCAGCCAGTGCACCAGCATGCAGGAGTGAATTGAGGACAAACACAGTTATGTGGGGCAATGCAGGAAGCTTTGTTGCTCTGCGTGTCCTCCCACTTCCTCCCCACATGGCAGCATCAGGAGTGGGGTAGCAGCTAACAACACCTCTCCTACTTCCAGCTCTCTGCCTGGCCGCAGCTACACAGGGATGCGGGGAGGGCAAGCAGAGAAAGCATGCCCTGATGCTCAGAAGCAGACAACAAGGATCTGGCAGCCACAGCTGTAGCTACACAGCTGCACAGAAGCAAAACATGACAACTCTTGTCTCCAGCCAGTTTCCTCAAAAAAATCTGGAAACGTCTGTTTTGCTCGCTGGATTTCTTCTTGTTTTCAAGAGGGAAAGTACAGAGCCTTTCCTTTTTGGATCCCTGCCCTAATGGGATCCAGGCCAGGGAAGAGTGATTGCACATCCCTGCTGTCCCAGGGCAGCACTCCCTACCTCCCAAATGGGCTTAGTGCAGCACAGAGCCTCTTGGGGTGGCGGTGGGGGAACTCTCTCCCAAGTGGGCTGCACTCCTTCCCATTTGGGAGGTAGCAAGCCCAGAATATGTCTCAGCCTCCCTTTGGCAGCACGTGGAGGCCAAGGGAAAAGCAATTAAATCACAGAAGGCCTCAAGAATCTCAGAGCTTGTGAGTGAGGCATGTAAGAAAATAAGTCAGGCCATATCCTTCTCTTTACCGCAGATGGGCTCAGCCCAGCTGACTGTCCAAGTTGAGGACAAGCTCTGTATGGTCCTTTCCTCCTGCTTGAAGTGACATTTCCAACCAGCATTCATGATAGTGCTAGCGTTGCAACTTTTCTGGCAATAACTGGTTCAATCAGAGTTATTCAATGGGCATCTCTCACTGACACATTAGATTTTAAATAAAGGCCTGCTGAAGTAATAGAAGTAAAAGCTACCTGGATGAAGGAAAAGCAGCTGTGAAGTGCAGGCAAGTAACTTGGCACGGTTATGGAAGTGGTAAGTATGCTGGAAGTGGCACAACTGTCTTCAGAACAAAGAGCAGTCAGTCCCTCCAAGGCTAAGTACAGACATTCAAAAAGCCCGAGCCTGAATTGATTCAATCTTTGCAGGTTAGTCTAACCTGCGTAGATTGAACTGATTTGTAAGCAAATAGACATTCAGTTTTGATTCCAGAAATGTAGCTACATGCCTGCAATGGCTAAGGCTAGAAGCTGCAGAGGAGCGCTAGAGGGAGCCCTCTCTTCTCTTCAGCAACATTTGCAAAGCTGGAGGAAAGCTGGCGGGGGGGGGGGGGGGGGGGGGCATAGCCAGGCCCTGGCAGGCCTGAGTATGACTGGGGAGGGGTTTCAGCCCCCACCCTGGCCTGCATGGACCCCAGCCTGGGTGTGCCGAAGAAGGGGGAAGGAAGCAGCCCTTGCCAGGTTTGTCCAGAGAGGGGGTGTGGGGGGAGGCGTGGCCAGACACCGACCAGGGCAGCACCTTCAGGAGGGGAATTAAACTCCCCTGTCTCCATTCTGTACCAAAGGCACGGGAACCCCAGCCAGGGTCTGTCCCGCTTTCCACTTCACTGGCTGCTTGCGCAGTGGGGGGCATGGCCAGAGACGGCCAGCATGGCCCTGCCATCCACCCACCTTGCCTGAGCCTGAGGCTGCAGCTGGGGCTGCGGGGCTGAGGCAGGTGGGCCTGCAGGTGCTACTGAGGGTGGGCACGGAGGGGCTGGCCTGGGCTGGACTGTGGGGGCAGGGCCCTTCCCAGCTGGCTGCAGCTTGGGCTGGGCACCTGGATTGCTTTGAGCTCTCCATGTCCAGACTTGGTCGGGCTGTCATGGAGCCACAGCCAGCTGGGAGCCATACCCAGGCCCACCCCTCCGCACCTACCGTCAGCAGCGCTCACAGCCGGCCTACCTCAGCCCTGGGTGAGACAGGCAGATACTGGGGCCAGCCTGTGCTGGGCTGCGGGGGCAGGGTCCTTCCAGCCGGCTGCAGCTCCATGACTGCCCAGCCTGGTGTGCATGGGTGGCGGCTGACCAGGCAGCTGTGCAGAGGCAACACCACCGCAGCTGGAGGAAGGCACCTTGGCAGCTGGACTGGCCACGTGGGATGAGTCCTTCAAGCCCACAGCTGCCCGGGCTGGCTTGGAGGTGCCGGCGGGCGCAGAGCCTGGCAGCCACCCACTGCAGGGGCTTATGTGCCCACAACCACCACTGCCACCACACCTGCTGCTTGTCTGACTGTAGCTGCCACATGAGACAGCCAAGCAGACATGGTGCAGGGGGCAGAGTGGAGACATCTGTGGCCACATGAGCCCCTGCAGCGGGTAGCTGCCAGGCTCTGGGTCTGCTGGCACCACCACACCAGCCTGAGCACCTGCAGGCATGAAGGCCTCTTCCAAGGCACCCGCCCACAGCTGCAGTGGTGTCACCTCTGCACTGCTGCCTGGCCAGTAGCTACCCGTATGCACCCCGGGCCAGGCTGTCATGGAGCTGCAGCCAGCTGGGAAGGGCCCTGCCTGCTCGGCCTGGGCCAGTCCCACCATCCACCTGCCATGCCCAGGGCTGAACTGGACCGGCTGTGTGCACTGAGGGCAGGTGTGGAGGGGCCAGCCCAACTGTGGCTTCCAGCCAGCTGCAACTCCATGACAGTCCAGCCCAGCCTGGGTGTAGGGAGCCAGGAGCAATCCAGCTGCACAGCTCCTGAAGCCCCAGCTCAGGCTGCAGCCAGCTCAAAGGGCCTGGCCCCATAGCCCAGCCCAGGCTGGCCCCTCCACACCCAATTTCAGCAGCACCCATGAGCCAGCCTGGTTCAGCCCTCCAGCCCCAGCCCCAGCCTCAGCCCCAGATGAGGCGAGCAGATTGCGGGGCGATGCTGGCTGGCGTCTAGCCACACCCCTGTCCCTGCTGCTGGAGCAGTGAGGGTAGGAGGGGGGACCCTGATAGGGGCTGCTCTGCCCCAGACAGGCAGACTCTGGCTGCGGTCCCCCAGGGGACAAGGGGAGGGAGGGGGAATAAGCCCACTCCTGTCCCTTCCCCTTAGGGGGGCCATGCTGGACAGCTGGCCATGCTCCTGCCCTTGCTCTAGCTAGAGAGCAGAGGGGCAGGGCCAGCCCTGCCCTCTAGAGCAGATAGCACAGCCCAGCCCAAGGCTGCAAAGCATCCTGGGATGGTGGGGGACTCTAATTTAACTTGAACCAGGAAGAGGTCTGGGACACAAGTTCCCTAAACTGGTTTGACCCAAATTAGTTAAGTCTGATACTACATTCAACCAGGTTTATCTTAAACCAGTTTCAGCCATTTTAAAACTGGTTTATGTGCACTGCGCTTCTGTTCTGTTAGTGGTTTAAACTAGTTTCTGATCACTTAAACTGGTTTATGTGTAACTTCCATCCCTAGCCCAACAGTTTAACCATTGCAGCTTGAGTATCCAAACTCAGAACTCCAACAAGGATCTGCTCTGGAAGCGGCCATGTAACTGATGGACAATGTTATTTCATTTTCCACATAGTACAATGTTAACTGTAAAGATCTCATGCCTCTCTGTTGCAGAGGAAACACTTTGTGTTTCATTTTTAGATGCAGGATGCTCAAGAGTAACGCACTCCCTGGGCAGTCAGTTTTGTTTCCCATGATCTGAAATGAGTCACTTTAAACCAGTGATTCTCAACCTGGGTGGTATAGCACCCTGGCATGCCTTGAAATGATTAGAAGGGTGCCATGGGGTGCCACATAATATTAACATTGTGAGGCATGCAAACATGATTCACCAGATAAACCCAGAGATTTCAAATAGGAATTCATAGAGTTAAACAGTCTGACCTGTTGCGGGTGTTCAGAGTTATTTTCAACAGAAAAATTCACTACTGTTTTTCAGTAGTCAGAAAAAGAGTGAACACTAAGAGCTGGCGTTTTGTGAGGAGTGCCTTGAGTCTAAAATATTTGAGAACCAATGCTTTAGACCTAACAGCCATGTGCAGTTTATTCAGGGGGTAGAAAGGAATAAACAGCATCTCACTGAATTGATTTTAAGAAGTAAGAATGCTCCTGCCCCCTCCCCTTTTCTCAGGCTTTCCGAAGAACAGAGAGGAGTACATTGCAACCTGTCCCATGTCGGTTTATCCATCCTTATGCTGCTGACCACCTAATAAAAATCTCAGATGTCTTCTACAATCCAACTGACACAAAGTGCTCTGAACCACTCTGGAGCTGGAAGCTCCTGGGGTTTCATTTTAACCAACTCAATCAACTCTTCTTCTGAGATAAACTTCTTAAAACTCCTTTTGTTCCACAGAGGTCATAACTACATCTTGTTTTAGGAACTGTGCTGTGCCAAGTTTACTTTATAGGCTTTTTCTAGCTTATGTACTATTTATTCTGGAGGGTTTTTTCTCCTCCTTTCAGGCTGAGAGGTATGCAAGCAGAACCAGCAGGGTTTTAACCACTTGGCTGAACAAGCAGGAAAGGGTAAAACAGTCATTTCCTTTTAAAACTCTCACTACGGCCTGTCACGACCTTAGTTAACATCTATCTATAGTGCAGATTGCAGCTTAGTACAGCAATACCCATGCCAGCTTTAAATGGATCATCTTGTGAGAGTCTTGTGCTCTAAGTGTGAAAGTAAGGAAAATTCTCGCTCATTCAACAGTTTTGGTCTGAGCCTCTGGTATGAAGAATTTGCTGGGTCACAATCCAGTTCAAAATAGACAAGCACCCACAAAAAGCACAGGGTGGACAGACATAACAACAACCTCAGCTGCAGACATGTTCCCTCCACAACCAAAACTGATGCACATTCTTTGATCAGCAGGCCCTGGTTGGTACAGTTTGGTAGATTAATCTCCAATAAGCAATCCAGAGTCTTTGAGACAACCCTTTAAAAAGAGATAGCATATCGACCATTTTGAGATACCGTGCAGGTATCCCAAAAGAAGGACACTTTAGTAATGCATTTACACACCTCTCCAGGGCCTGCACTGGCCTGTTTCAGGGAGAAGTCATGCTAAGCATGGAAGAGTCTCTGTAATCCCTCAGCTTCCACAATGCAACCAAAACAACTTCACTGCACCTATAACGTGCTACGCACAAAGATGAGAATTAGCAGCACTCCGTTCTAATATTATAAAGGCCGTAGTCTGTCTGTCTGTAATGTTTTATTTGCACTCTGATTGGTTGTCTGAAACAACCAATCAGAGTGCTCCAACAGCATTCCGAACAGGAGGCAGCGGTGGCGGTACGCCACCATGACAGCGGGGATGAAGCAGATGGAGCAGACAGGCGCCTTATGCTCCACCCTGGCCCTGCTCCCTGTTTGCAGCAGCAGCACAGTGTGCTGGCCAAGGGGGACAGAGGGGACAGTGGGGCAAGGTTCTCCCCTCCCTCTCCTGGGAGACAGCAGCAGTATGGGGTGGTGGGTGGTGGCCCCTGTCATTCCTGACGAGCAATTGGCTAGTTCTCTGATAGTACTCTGCCAAATGAAAACTAAACATCTTTCTTTCCCAAAACCTTCCCCTTATCTCCAAGGCTAGAGACAGAAGTTACACATAAACCAGTTTAAGTGATCAGAAACTGGTTTAAACCAGTAACAGAACAGAAGCACGGTGTACATAAACCAGTTTCAAAATGGCTGAAACTAGTTTAAGATAAACCTGGTTGAATGCAGTATCAGATTTAACTGATTTGGGTCAAACTGGTTTATGAAACTTCTGTCCCAGGTCCCTTCCTGGTTCAAGTTAAATCACAGTCCCCCAGCATCCCAGGATGCTTTCCAGCCCTGGACTGGGCTGTGCTGTCTGCTCCAGAGAGCAGGGCTGGCTCCCTCTGTTACCTAACTGGAGCAGTGGGGGCTGGCTGACAAGGGGGTGGAGGTGGGGGAAACCTAGCTGGGGATGCAGCCCAGTCTACAGCAGGAACTGCTGCCCCCACCCAGGCAAACCTTGACTGGGGTCTGGGCCCAAGGAGGTGGGGTTAAACACGTATTCTCCTGCTTAAACTTACTGCTGCCTGTGACTGTGAACTACAAATCCCAGAGACACCTGGAAGCAGGAAGAGAACATGATGAGCAACCCTGCAGAGTCCTGCTGTTGTAATTCTGGACTGCAAATCCCAGAGACCTCAGGGGCAGCAGGAATAGGAAGTGAACACACAGACAGAGAGCCCTGCTCCAGTGCTCTCCAGCTTCTGGCCTGAGCCACTGCAGGCATGTGGCTGCATTTCTGTAATCAAAGGTAGATGTGTGTTCACTTCTGTTTCAATTTAATCTGTGCAGCTTAGACTAAACTGCAAAGACTGAATCGATTCAGCCTTGGACTTTTTGACTGTCTGTACCTAGCCCGAAAGCTTATTATGTTTCCATTTTAACTTAAGAGGGAGAGACCTCAAGAAACAGGATTCAGACAATCTAAAACCTAAATCCATCCTAAATGCCTCCAATCCTCCTGAGAGCTATTGATTTGAGATCTGTAGAAAGAGACATTCTTTTAGCTAAAATTGATCAGTAAATACCACTGCTCTGTCCACTTTCAATTAATTGCTGGAAAAGGCAATGGGTTTGATGACTTCAGTCATTTTAAATTCTGTTTTCATTTATACAATATCTCAAAGCTCCTGTGCCAAATTCTCTTGTAAGCTTCAGATTTCAATGCTGTGTTGGTTTGGCATAGAAACAATCTGAAAACAGCAGAGGAGGAATTGCTTACAATTTGTCTTCTGCATCAGAGTCATCCCATTGCTGACACAGAAAGTATGTTTCAACATGATCACATAACTATTTTGTTGGAATCTCCTAAGGAAATCCCTAGGGCAGCCATAAAAGGAGGTGGCCTATCCACTGCCGGAGTTGTGGAGTCAAATACTCCTTGGTCAATCATGCTGGAAAGAGCTCGTAAAGCTGGTTGTACAAAGAACTTGGGTGAAGCTCTGAACATGCAGGAAAAGAAGTTTCACTCCTGGAAGAGGATATCTGCATGGGGAAGAACATTCTTCTGATGCAATATACATGGAATACATTAATGGGGATATCAAGGAAGACAGCTTCTCATTCTCTGCTGGGTAATAATTTACTGCTGCTATGGCAGCACAATAATTGCTTCCACTACCATTCAATCAGTGGGAACACTACAGTTGGTTATAATAACTAATACTGGTTATAACACAATACAGATTTCCCTTGCTTTATGCTGTACTGCATTCCTGGAAAATAGAGCATAACTCCAATTCTCCTAAAAAGGAACCCACTTTACAATGTAACAAATAGGGATATGTTCCAAGATCTTGACTGTACTGACCCCCAGGCCCATTTCTCCTCCTTTTACAAGACAATTTTGGTACTTACCAATAGCAGACAGTACACACAAGCACAGGGAACTGCCATAATGGGGATGGCAGCTACAGAAACACGTCTCAGATGATGAGCAAAGAGCACAGATCCACACAGGAGGCTGTTTTGGTACGTCACTCCCACAGTGCACCACACAAAGTGGCTAACCGCAGGCTTCCACCACACTGATGGCTGACGAGTGAATTTAGCTCGCATATAACGAATGTTTGGTATAAAAAGGGTCACCGCATAAGAGCAAATTCACACATGCAAACCCCTCATAAAGCGAGAGAACTCTATAATTGTCATATGTGGTTATCTGTAAACTCTCTGCTCTTGTGTTTGAAGCATCATTACTTGTAGATAAAGGGAAGGAGTGGTCTATGTCAGGGTAGGGTGGGGGGATAGGGAGGGAGGTTGTGGGGAAACAGGAAAGCTGAGCTGCAGCAAAGTGGCAGCAAGAAAGCTGCACAGTTTGTGCTATATGCAATGCTGTGTTTGTTGAACAAGAGGCAAATTACTCGGGTATCTTTCTCTCCCCACACACAGCACCAGTCTGCACACCTCCATTGTCTCCTTGAAGCCCAAATATATATTTGCCGCCTTTATTGCCTCATAGATTTCATAGATTTCTAGAGTTGGAAGGGACTCGGTAGATCATCAGATCCGACCCCCTGCTCCAGGCAGAAAAGAGCGCTCATCTTCTTGGGAAGCCTGCCCATCTGCCAGGGCACCTCACCCACTGCATTCAAAGTCCTGCTAAAAATTACCGCAGCCATGAAGCCTATGAGGAAGGAGAACAGAGGGCCAGTAAGTCAGGCACGCACTATATATACATACATAAAGGAACAGCAAGAACTTGCCCATGCCTCACTGAGTATTTGGGCATTATTGTGGTCCTGCCTCTTGGCCATTTTGTTCTGAGCAGGCCCCTCATTTGTTGTTACATTCAGGTTGTAGGCTTGTTGGGACAGAGGGCTAGGGTTTATGCTCTAGTGGAGTGCCTTGAATATTTTTTGGATGACCCCCCACCCCCCAAAAAAAATTGTGTGAAGAGGCAGTGAAACTAATCGAGGGACCTAAATTAGCCTTGAAGAATCTTCCTAAATACAATTTAAGCCCAAGGAATAAGCCTGCAAGCTAGCACGAGAATGGCTTGTGCTGCTAGGCTCTACCTGGTCCCCTGCAGTCCTGCTCCCTCCTGTCTTGGTGGGGAAGGGGGTGTAAACAGCTGCTAAGTTCCTGCACTACTTTGGCACCTAGGTAAGGGATCAGCTGGCACCAAGACATTCATCAGCAAAGGTCTCTCTCAAGCCAGTGGTTCTATCTATTCTGCTTCCTGGCCCCACTCCCTGTCCTATATTTCTAGTCCCCTGGGAGAGTGAGTTTTTTAAGCCTTGCTCAACAGTTGCTAAACATCTGCAGCTGCCAAGAGGCCTGATCCTCAAGACTCCCTCTACTGCGGGTGCCCAGTCTCACAGCTCTGTGAGCGCTCAGCACGGTCACAGGATCCAGGGTGCTGTTTGCAAATGCCAGAAGCAAATTAGAGACATTATCTGAGTCAAATCCTGACATGCTCAGTTAGATTGGACTCTCTCCTTATTCAGGCAAACTCCCATCAGAATCCAGAGGCATCTGCCTCTGCAAAACCCACAAAATTAGGCACTACATTTAAAAAGAAATTAATAATAATACAACTGCTATGAAGCCACAGCCACAAACCCCACTTGCTCCTGACTGCCAGCTCTTGTGGGAGTTACCTTGTGCTGTAGGCAGTATTGCATCCTACGTGAGCAGTTGCAAAGAACACCCAGTGCAGAAGCATCCAAGTATTGTGTACTAATCTGCCAACAATCAGCTTCAAACCTAAGAAATTCAGAGAAGCAGCAGGGTATTAGTCATTGTGTCCTGTTACCAGACATAGCGGTGAGTGTCAGAAATGAGAGACCAAAAAAAGTGACAGACCACTAAACTATGATTCAAGTTTTAATTTGCTAAATGGTTATACATGACAGATAGCAAGCCGGATTTCCCAGAAGTCTCCTCTCCTTCCCACAACACTGCATGTTGTTTTTCAACCTGGGATGAGCTGTATCCCTTGGAAATGTGCTATGACTGCTATTGTTACTTAGGATTTGTGTCAGAGTCTTGGCTTGATCAAACTTCCTAGGCAAATAACTGTGAGAGCAATCCCTTCCTGTAAGAGATTATCATTTAAAGTTCTTTCCATTTCCCATTAAATCTGCACACTTCTTATATTAGACACAATGCAGATTCCTAACAGCAATAACGGGACTTTGCTGGGGCAGGGGATAACAAAAAATTATGTAACTGTGTTGAAAATAACATTATTCCCTCTCTTTCATACAAGCAAGTTCTAATTGAACCATCTGGGACCAATAAAGGCTGGAATCATACTGAGAGGAGCAGTGGTGGTTGTTATTCTAATATTAATTGCTTTTCCCCCCTCCAGTTCATAAAGTAATCACATGGAGGAGCAACAGCATCACCCACACACCTCACCATAGCTGTTCTTGGGCTCCATCCTGCAAGGTGCCAGATCCCCTCAAGTCCTCTTGACTTGGCTTGTGTTTAACAAAACAAAGCTCCTGCTGCCTTCTTCCTGCCTTCCTGTGGCATGAAGTAACTCAGGAGATCCAATGCAGTGTGCAAAGAAAGTGACTCAGCCTGTGACTAATCAAGTAATCTCCAGGGTGCTCATCTGTGTTATCTATCCCTCCGCTATTACAAAATGTAAAATGAGGTATTGTCCTAGTGTGCGTAGGTGAAAGTGAGCACAAAAGGACACCTGGCCAAGAGTCCTTCACAGCCCTTAATGACATCATGATTAGGTTCTCTGCTATGGCATGTTTGAATTCCATGAAAATAGAGGCTAAGGCTGAATATTTAATTGCTTAAGAACACAGCAATAAGGAAGTGAAAGCAGTTTGCACATGCTTGTTCCTCAGGGAGTCTTTCTGAGCTAGGACCATGTGGCCAGGGATGCCTTTAGAGCCCAGTGCCACAATAAAGGTTTTTACAAGCAAACAGATTCTATTAACACGACCCGCTACACACTTTGCTGCCTTGCCACCAAACCTAGGACCATTCCCTCCAGATTCTGAACCTGGGCTTTGGAACAATCGAAGAAACTGACCCCAGAGAATCTGGCCCAGCTCTCATCTGGACCGCTGCAGATGCTGCCAAAGGGCCCTGGATGTATAGTCAGCCCAATATGACTCTGCGTTACATTGTGGACATGATCAGGATGATCCTAGGATGATCTTATGAGTCTTAGTTGCACCTACTTTGTGTATAATACTTCATTATGAACATCAGTGTTTTCCCAAGTAAGTTAAGACTCAGTCATTCAGACCCTATGGGAACTAGACTGAAATCCAGGAAGCTTAGATATGACCTTATCACTGTCTTATTCACTGTCCTTGAACAAGCCACATCTCTCACATGCATTACTATAAACCTTCCTACTATCTCAGGATGACTGTCTCAAGATACACATGCCAAAAAATGCATTTTGCAGAAGAAGCACCTTTCCCTCATTTTCCTCCTCAGCAACTCCCCTTTATAAGATTCACACATAGTATCACCAAACGCAATTACTGGCTTTAGATGATTTAATATGCCCACTGTATGCTGGTATGTTTTGAGTGGTCTCTGGCTTCATTCTAATAAAGAAAAAAGTCCATTCCCAATTTATGCAAAAAGCTGCACCACTTCTAAAAAAGCCACTCAAATCACAGATCAAAACATGGGCAGCCTGCACAGTTTGATCTTTGTTTGGGAGGCAAAAGCAAACTCCATGGCAAGAAGAATTTTTTCCATGTTGTGTACACGAGCTATTTCTCTGTGAATAGGCCTTTATTTGTGATCACGAAATCAACAATATAATATTTATATCCTGTGGCAACCACAAAAGAAAGGGGCTGGGTATACCCCCATCTTGTTTATCTGCCTCTGTATGCACTTAAGAATATTCTTTATTAGATGCTAACAGGTTCTAATTGATCCCTGTGGAACTCTTCAACTAACTAAAAAAAAATTCTGAATATTGTCCAAGTATCAGAAACAAACTTGCTAAAAACAGTGTCACAGTCAAAGCAGCTCTTTTGCATTTATGCTAGATCAAGCAAAGCCCCTCTAAAACTGTGGAAGGTCTCTCTGCCACCTTTACCTGACCTACCATAGTGTGGAGCGTCATCGCCATATTAATAATTTTGCCCAAGTAAAAACATGTATTGTGTCAGTGCTCCTCATTCAGGAAACAGGTCAGCATAGGATTAGGTTATTTCTTAGGTCTACTCTGCACAGTCTGCCCTGATTCCAGCTACCAGTACACCTACGCCAAAGCAACTTCAGAGCAGACAGGCAAAGATGCTGCATGTATCTGTGAAGACTAGTTCAGTTTCAAGTAGGTAAACTCCACCAATGCAAACAGCAGTTTTGCCTAGTTATGCAAAGGTGGCACTGATACAGCTGCTGGCCATAATCAGGATAAACAACCAGTACAGACAAGGACCCAAAGGAAACATTAAAGTGACTTTCCATACAGTTCTGAAGAGATCCATGTGTAAATCAGCCTTTTACTTCATTGAAGAATTCACAGCTGTATTTCAAGATCTCCTTCACACCATGCTAGGCCAACATATACCTTTGGGTGCATACATGTGATCTTTCTTCATGTGCACATTACTCACTGTACATTACTCACATGCCCAGTTGTGTCATGCTCTGGATAAAGAAAGATGAGAATTTCTGTTAAAACTCATCAGACTCGATTATGGACACTCCCAGATAGCTGAACAGCACACTAATTGCACAATCTGTTCTATAAAAGCTCTTCTTCTTTCCAGTCTGTCACGTGAACGTGGTGTTTCTGGAAGGTGCTGAGGCAACAGTGCTAGAGAAGGTTATTACCCTTTCTTAAGCTTACTCTAGGAGCAGTCTCAGTGGCAAAAACCAGCCCTCAGCCTACCAACCTCCCTCCCTGAGAAGGGGACACCGCTCTGAAGGGAATGAGCTTGAATCTGTTCCCACAGCCCCTCTGTTTTTGGTCTCTGTGTTACCTGAAGGAACATCAAATCTCTGGTGGAGACACCCAGCCAATGGAAACAAAACTGAAACTACCAGCCCACTACCCATGTGCTACTGAATTGCTAACTAACAGATGGTAGTGACTTTTGGCTACAGTGCCTCTCTGGGTGGAAGTCAAACCAGTGAACTAGATCATATCAATTCCCCTCTTCTGTCTATTTCTACATACAGCTCTTACTGTGAGTGGTTCTCACTGGCAAGGATATGTAGGATTTTAACCATGCAGTGCAGATGTGAAGTACAGGTGGTGGAGTCTCAAGGGAGCTCTAGCTGGACATGCCCTTCTGCTCAACTTCCAGCCAGGTGTTTGCTGCACTTTGCTAGGTTCCACTATATGCTTTTCTTATAGTTGATTAAGATGCTGACACAATGCATCAGAACCTTTCAGCCTTGAGTAGAAACCCCACCCTTGATCCTGCCCCCCAGCAACAAATGGGGATTTTCCTGGCACAGGTGGTGTATCTACAATGCAGTTGGAAGTGGGACTGTGGCCGGCACCACTAGTTAGCTGGGTTATCCATGCCAAGAAAGAAAGGGCAGCACATGCACTAGCACAGACCAGCTACAAGGCCTACCACCGGTCTAGTACTGTCCAGAATGAAGCCTAGGACACTATGTCTGCATCTGTTGCAATTATCAAAACTCAAATGAAACTCATTTATCTCTTCTTCCTTGGATGGGGTCGAATCTTCATGCTGGCACTGAATTTCCTAGGCCCAGATCCTCAGAAGTATTTAGGTGCCCAAGTCCCTGTAAACAGGTCTTTATACTGCTGCCTTCAACAGACAAGTCAGTGCCATTCTCAGTTTCTCAAGCCACTTTTATTCTTCACAGAAACAACCCTGAGTCCACAACAAAGACCCAAACCATCTGGACATTAAGAAGAGCAGTCTTAGCCCTGGGCTTCTCCCTAGCACAGTAGCCTCCTCCTCTTCCACCTCAGCTACCCATTGCTGAGAGAACTGACAACTTCCAGTGGCAGCTGTTGCATAGGGCCCTGGCCGCAGGCACCTTTGTTGACCACCTAGACCCAGCAGCATCATCGGCCTGCTCTTTCTGAAAGGAGGTGGAAGAGACTTTTCTATGCCTTCTTAGACTGCCCTGGCTGTGGTACTTTGCTGCCCTCGGTACTCTCTTTGGACTTGGACTTCACCAAAACTGTATACGTTTCTTCTATCCCATAATGAACAGCTGAAGGGAGCATGATCTGCCTACTCAGTTTCCTGCTGGGCCAGGCCAAGATGGAGATCCTAAAAAGCTACAGAAACCAGCTCACAGTGACTGGCTTCAACAACAACCTCCAGCACTTCCACTTCTTGATCCAGGTGTGTGTCACATTTCAGTTTCAACTTTTCATCTTGCAACAAAATGTGGACCAGTTTGTGTCATGCTGGACCATCAAGGGGGCACTCTGCAACATGGAAGATGGACAGATAAATAACCCCACGGGGGTCATTGGAGGCAGGCAGTTCCAGTCTCTGGTGATATGAGTGCTTCGAGTACTGACAAGTGTTTGATGATCAGCCCCTGGGAGGGCCACACCCTTTTGCACTTTCACTTTTAAAAATACTATAAAAATTTTTTTTTACAAGTTTGAAGTCTCTCCCCGCCTCTTCTCCATTACTCCCCTTCCCCCTCAAGTTCTTAACCATCTTTGGGTCTCCACCCTCATTAACTTGTCATCACTTAAAGCTGGAGCCAGCCTCCCAGCCAGGTAGACTCTTATGCCCTGATCACATGCAGCTGGATTTTGAGCCCATGACAGACTAAACACCTATGTCACAGTTTGAAAGCTAGACCTAAAGTTGAGTTAGACACATAAATACCTTAATGCCATGGAAAGCCAGGGTGGGAAGGGACAAGACATCATCCAGTCTACCCTCCTGTTCAAGGCACCCGAGTCTAGGCCAGGGTTGGGCAAAATGCGGCCCGGGAGCTGGATGCGGCCCACCAAGCCATTCTATCTGGCCCGCGGGGCCCCTAAAAAATTTAGAAAAATAATATTCATCTGCCCTGGGCTGCCTATCATGTGGCCTTTGATGGCTTGCCAAAACTCAATAAGCGGCCCTCTGCCCAAAACAATTGCCCACCCCTGGTCTAGGCCTTAATTGTAGGTCTTAGTCTTTATTCAGACAAGATCCCATTTTGAACTTGCCAGTATGATCTGACTTGAATGGAAATGTTGAGAAGGAGCAACTGGGTGATGCTGAGTAAAGCCTCCAGGATTCTCCCAAGGATTCTTGGCGTCTTCAGGAAAGTATGTGTAATGCAAGACGAGGGGTTGGCGTTCTGAACGTTATCTTGACTTGGGGAAATGGTTAAAAAATCCTGCAAATGTCAAACATCACAACCTTTTCCTCTGCTCTTACCCAGTGTAGAAGACAATAGCTCTTGCTAAGGATAAAGCATTCTCCATTCTCCTTATTTAGTCAGACCCAAGGAAAATTAGAATGTAAATAAATGGAATAAAAAATACGGTAAATACTACAGAAGTCCAGTATTTACACCAAAACAGATCTTGTTCTGGACTGTAAGATTGTAACAACTAAAGAGAGTTATGCTTCTTAGTGTCTATCCCAGGAAGGCAAATGACTGCTAAGTAACATGTTTGATGTATCTCACCTGTTTGTGAATTGTCCAGTTATGACATTTTCAATGTTATTCATATTTATGCACTGAATATCTTTTGGGATTGATTCTTGGTCACTGGCTTGTTTATAAGCAGTTTGTTGCAGGTATGTGGAGTAAAGCTCTAGCCCTAATGACAACAGGGCAAAGATTTCACGCCTGAGGTCCTAAATTCAATTATTTTGATTGAAGACAGATCACATGATGTGTTCCTTCTTCCTTGGTTATATAAGTGATTATTAGTATCAGGTTTCTGGTGCAAATGCCTACGATTAGAGTTTTTAAATGCAACTGTAATTTTAAAATTGGCTATTTGGGTGAACGTCACAGTCACATTAAATGCATTTTGAAAGAATGTGACAGGGATATGAACATGCTTGAATAAATGTATTCAAAGAAATATTTAGGGGGACTTTCCCCCACACTTCCCACACTGTTCAATCTCTCTTACTTCTGTTGAACGCTTTATATGGGGAATTCCAGATGTTAACTACTATGCATGCTGAGGGGCTACTTTAAGAGACTATTAACTATATTCTTGCCTATAACTATATTCAGTAATTCATGTGGAAGTATCAGTTGTGGGGGAGGGTGCCCAGCTAAAGAACTTTTACCCGATTTCAGGCAGAGCAATTACCAAACAAGAACCTTTCCTTGTATGTAAGTTAACATTGCTAGTTTATGAAAGACTGAATGAACAAGGCCATCATTTTTTAAAAGAAAAAATGGGAAACTAGTTAAAAGTGCACTGGAAAAGAGTATTTGAAATGATGAAATCTGAGTTATGGCCCTCTGTGTCCCCACACACTTTCCATGTGACATAATCGTGTTGAACATGCAAGTGCTGATACAGGCCTAACTCGCGAACCATTTGCTCCCATTGTTGAGGAGGTCCTGGATGTCACTGGACATACTCGTGCAAGTGAGTCACTGCTCAGCTGTGGAAGTGAAAGGTTCAGTCTTGTCCAGTCTATTCATTTGTCATCAACACCATTTTAAAAAGAAACCCACAAGATGAACATGTGATACTGAGCCCACCTCCTCAACTTTCATGGTTGTAACACTCTTCTAACGCTCCTAACTTCCTTCCTTTATTATCACCACTTACTCTCGTTTGTTTCATGTAGGGTTAGAGCCAACTCATATAGACTATGGCAAAAGCTGGATCAAACCCGTAGTCTGTAAACCCCTGTGAGCGTGGACCTTTTATCAAGTCACAATAAACCTGTTTTTGCAAACAGCTGGTGAGAGCACATTGTTATATTAAAGCAGACAGCAGGGAAGCCCTCATAAATACATTACACTGCTCTCTGTCACTGAGCAGCCTTCCAAACTGCTTCTCCAAGATTTGGCTGGGAGATTTTTTTGGCTCTTACAAAGATGAGTAGTTCTTCATAGTTCTTCATTTATAAGTCTAGTAGCTCATAAATTATAAGCCTTTAATCAACAATATGCTTTTAGTAGAACAGAGGGGCTGGGAGGGTAACCACATTCTTTAAATTCAGAAGTATTTCAGCAATATTGCTGATGGCAAAAGATCCTTATGAAAAACAGATGCTTCAAATAGGGCCCTTTCATGCTGAAGTCTGCCTTAACACCAGCATGATCATGAGACGGGGGAAAAATGTGGGTTTTCATCTAAAAAGGCAGTTCTGTACTAAACATCAAGCTCTTTGTCTCAGGGCAATCCTGCTTTTTTATTCTTGTGTCTGATTTACACGGGTCTCCCAGAGGAAGAACAATCATTTATTTAAAAAGCAACAGCAAGGATTTACAGCCATTGGCTCTTCACATCTTCCTGCATCATCTTCACACACAGCTGGGCATGACTGCATTATTCAACTACAGCACACTGTAGGGCTTTGCATCTGAGATAGATGTAACATTGTCAGCTGAAGGCAGTATTGGGTGCTAGCTGCTAAGTACCCTCAAGACTGTAAACAGCCCATTGGCTTGGTCCCAACACCCATGGAGGTAGCTAGTACGTTACATCCATTCTGGGGTGTAGTACAACTGGAGCCATCAGGCAGTGCAGCACGTGCTAGCATGGTCTTTCAGTGGTGTAAACTTGCCTTTATGTTCAGACCCAGAGCTCATATAGTTGTCTGAGAGACCCCCTCCTTCCTACTGTGCCTGAACAACTGGGCTCACCTGGTAGGAGGGCTGATAGCAGCCAGAAAACACTTTAGGGGAGTATCTTTTCTAACAATCACTGAAGAGAACTGCTTAGTGTTAGCATTTAAAAACAAGCCACATACATAGAAAAGCAAGACTGTCCCAGCTTGCCTGGCACTTCTCATAAACCTCAAGAGCTTCAAGTTTAAAGAAATTCGGAATTAGAGTCTCTCAAACAGCCTTAAAATTGTCCCCTTTGCCTATCCACTTGGTACACCCTGCATTGCTTCCCAGCCTCTTGGAGGGACAGACTAAGTGTAGATACATTTCATACTATGCAAAAAATAATAATAATGATAAAAAAAAGAACCCAGGGCTCACTGGATTACTCATTTGACCTGGTTTTGGTGTTGGAGGTTGGTTTTTTTTGTTTTATTTTTTTGTTTGGGGGGGAGGGGGGGTTGCATTAAAACATTTTCAAATGTTACTGTTATTTCTCCCCCTTCACTGAGTTCTCAGAGTGCTGGCTAGCAGACAGTTGGACAGCCCCCACATGAGCAAGCATGCCCACTAGAGTGGAAACATGTTTCCCTAGCAATTGCTTTTCCCTATAATTCCCATGGCTCCGGTGTCTACGTGAACCTTGCCAATGGTCAGCCAGCTGGTATGCTGAGCCCACTGCCTATCATGCTGATCAATAGTGTCTCATCATTTCTCTGTGCTCCTAACCTGTCTGTGCTCTCTCATCTTGTAGTTCAATGGCAAATCTTTTGGGACAGGGTCGATTTTTAAGCCTGTATTGGTACAGCCATTTTGCATGGTGAAGTCCTGCTCCCTTACAGGCTCCTTAGACATTGTCACAATATACATAATAATAAATTAGAACTGGAATAACCATCAGTCAAGGGAAAAGCCTTTGGATGCATGTGTAAAGTGAAGGACACATTTGACATTTGCTCTGAGAGGTTATCATGCAACTTTGCTGTCTGCTGCCTTGATCCTGGCACTGTTCAAAATGGCTCCTGATGCATTTGTCTGTAGATGATAACTGGGAAGACCTGGAAGTTCATCTGTGAACTGGAGATGAACGAGGGGTTTTGGCCAGGAGTGTGGGGTTGGGACAACATAATTCTGTTTGGGTTTTTCTGCAATGGACTCTATGTTAATAGCTGAAACATGTTCAACTTTCTTTAAGAGGGAATCATCTTTTCATAGAATCATAGAAATTAAGGGCTGGAAGGGACCTCAAAAGATCGTAAAGTCCAACCCCCCTGCTCTGGGCAGGAATACTGCTGAGATCAAATGATCCCAGCAAGGTCTATCCAGTCTCCTCTTGAAGACTTCTCTCCTTGAAGTCATATATGCTCGGATATTTGCACTATTGTTACTTGTACTACTAGTATGACAGGGCATTAGTCATTGTGGCTTTGCATGTGTACTAGTAAGAGGGGTTGTTCACTGGGGATATGCACATTTGCTAATTAACTCACCCAGCAAATGAAAGTGGTAGAGCCTACTCTTGCCAAGTTTAAACCTACAGCCTGGCTTTAACTGGCAACAATGGACTTTAAATAAACAGGCCAGACTTAATTTAGACTGAAAACTGCGAGACTATATTTTTAACAGTATTAAACAATGAACAAAAGCAAATACAAAATTAATCAACAGGGAAGGGACAGAAACAAAATGAGAATGGGAGAGAAAATTAGAGAGCAAAACTCTCCTCACTCCACACTTGCAACAATGTTGTGGTTACAGGCCCAGGTTCATCTCACAAGACTCCCAGGTTCCCTTAGCTGCAATGGTGAGTCAACACATGTTATTTTCCTCCTCTCTCCCAAGAGTATTCTTCTCCCAGGGAGGTTACACTCCTTAACAGGGGTGGCTAATACTTTACCCTTTCTACGGGTGATAGTGGTCAGCTACCTGGATAGCTGGGCTGGGGTTATCTCTGATGTCCCCTGGGGAGCTGTGCTGGCACCCAGAAGAATCGCCTTCAATCATCAGAAATTGTCATCCAGATCCACAGCTCACACCAGTACATCCACCTTCCACAACAACTGTCCACACACACACATCCAAACTAATACTCGCACATCAAAGTCTCACTCGCACCAATCAAACCCCAACTGCATACCAAGTCTTCGGCTCAGGGTTTTTTATAACCCTCTAATCACACCACTTTTCTGTACCAATTACACTGCCAAGGGCTTATTCCCATAACTTCAACCAATCAAACCAAAGATGTGCTTGTCACTCATCACTCTCAGATACATACTTGTCACATTCTCAATCAGCAACCAATCACAATGTCAACCACCTCAGAAGGTGAATTTCCTGTCTTCCACACTTTTGGTGCCAAAACTTGTTTGTCACTTGTGCGCCAACTGACCATGCTCACAACTCTTAAGTAGGACAATAGTTCAAAAGTTCAGACCTTCTCCCTCCTGCTGTTCCATACTACTGAGCATGCACAACTTTAACAGAAGGAACATAACCAAGGCCAGGGACACAGAGGTCTCTGGTAACATGGCTGGAAGAATTTACTCCAGAGCCAGGGCAGTAGCTAGTTAATTAATTTACTGAACTTAGCAAGGCTGCATGTGGCACCCTCTGGAATTAGCAGTGATGACCCCAGTCCAAAGCACACTGAAACCCAAGGGACTCTTCCCATTTCTACAACTTCAGATCAGAATCAGGCATGAACAGAGTGTGGATGAGTGTACAAAGGACAAATGACAAAATGTACAGCTGATGTGTGAAGGGAGGAAGAATTAGATAGCAGTTAGCAGTTACATGGGTGACACATTGATAATGCATATCTACTGCATACATTAATATAATGAGCGGGTGAATCTGAATAGGTGAATCACTATTTGTGCAGATGTAAGGTTACTACTGCATTGTACTATTGTCAAGGCATATGCTCAAGAGAAGGGGAGAGAAAGCACTTCAAGGACCTCCTCAAAGCTAACTTAAAAAAAAAAAAATGCAACACTGACATTAACTTGTGGGAGACTGTCACCCCAGACTGCTCTAAATGGAGGAAGAGTGCTGCAAGGATCTCAGGACTTTGAAACCTCACAACGACAACAGGAAATGGAAAAGTGGCTGGAGTGGCAGAAACAGCATGTTGGGGACCAAATGAAGAATCTGGAGCTGCCTGCCTCATGGAAACACATGTCCTAGTTGCAGTAGAACCTGCCGATCCCAGATTGGCCTCATCATCCATCTTCCGACCCACAGGTAAGGCAAACGTGGAAGACAATTACCCTCAACTGTGAGGGATTGGCAATGATGGATGATTGTAATTATTAACATAATTTATCCTAGGGAGAGGTGGTAGGCACCACCTATTATTAAAGTTGCCTTACACTTAGAAGATGCTGTTTTTCTTTGCATATAGTTTTAGCAATCTCTATCAGTTTGGGCTGGTATTTTACATACTGGATGTCTGCCTTAGACCATTAGCAATGCATGAGATCGGCCACGCACCCCCCGGGAATCATCAGCTGCTGACTCGGCGATCGGCCACTGGGGGACACTCCTCCCTGGTTGGCGATTGGCCGCAGCTGGGGGACCCTCCCTGTTGGCGATCTCGGGAGGCACCAGTTGCCCATGCCTCAGACTGCACTAGTCTGGAAAATTTCAGGCAAAACACAGTTTTACTATTTCCAAGAACAAGGTTAAGGGAATGTAAATTGTTTTACCCATGTTAAAAAAAGCAGACGGATGCTTTTTTTAACATGAGGTTCTAACACACCCACACTTGGGAGCAGCAAATTGAAATCTGGCTTCTTTCCCAGAGATAGGTTCTTTGCTGTCCTCATGAAAAAGCCCTCCAAGTCTCACCAAGGTCTGGGTTTTTGAGAAGCAAAGTTTGCCCATGCTCAGGAGAGACTTCATAGATCTTTGCTGCTAAAAACTCTAATAGAGTCCAGAGCAGGCACCTTCCTGCTGAGAAGGATTTCCCCTCCAGTTACAGCTTTGGGTTGCAGTGAAACTGGAAACAGGGAGATTCTCTTTACCGTGTTTTTCAACTTGTTTCAGCCCCCTTGTGCATATGTGCTATGAAAGTATTTGATGACACGATGGCAAGACCCTGCCTCGTTCAGTGCACAGGAGGGACCTACTCCAGGGATGAATCAATAGGTGGTGAAGGTGGCTGTGGTCCAGGGTTCCCCTAGACGTGCGGGGAGGCTGCTCCGATGTGCTGTAATTACAGTGCATTGAAGCAGACTTGATTAATTGAGTCTGCTGAAGTGTGCTAATTAGCATGCTCCAGCAGCTTCCATGTCTTGTGTATCAGCATCCCTGCACTCCAAAATGATGGTTGGGGGAGGGCACTATAACTAAAGTTCGTTTGAACTTTAGCTAAAGTGCCCCTGCTACCATTTTGAAGCGCGGGGACACTGATACGCGAGATGCAGTGGGCACTTTAAAGCACCCCAGAGCAAGTGTAAAAACACTTAAAGTCCCTTGTCTCACCTGTTGCACACAGGGGAAGGCAAATCATGTAGGGGACTACAGGAAAAGAAAAACCAATGGCTACATGGCTGAGATAGCTGCATGCCATCCAGGAGAACAGGATTCTCTCCCTGCCTCTTCCCCTCATGAAGTGATCACTTAAATCAACCATGAACTAATTACGTATTCCTTGTTTTCTGGGTAATTGATGTGAGTTCCTACGGTCTGATTTGCCTAAATGCTGAGTACTCACAGCTGCTGCTGAAGCCAATGGACACTGTGCTTGGCACAAATAGAGGGCTACCTAATCCAAAAAAACAGCGAACCAGTCAGCTCTGAGATGTCACATCTTGGGCACCCAGCGATAGTGAACACTTTTGACCTTAATCTCTTGGGGTCTCAGTTCCCTACCTCACTTAGTTCTGCCATTTCTTGACTTTTGCATACCGAATTTTGCAACCATAATAATGTTTTTTTTTACTACATTTTTTGCGTGTAATTATTTATCTAATACCACAGACAACCATGACATTTGCAGACAGCACAGCTTCTGCAGTGCAGTAAACAGGCAGCCTTAGTTATTTTAACTCTTTGACTACAAACGGATGTCACGTTTCTCCCAAGATAAACCATTCCATCCCAGGACAAAGTGCAATTGTTGATATATCCACGTCTGTTGTCCTGGGATAAATCCTAAAAAGGTTCATGGGATAAAAAGTGCTAACAGTTTATCCCAGGACATTGCAAAGTTGCATCTGAACAGTTATCCCAGAACTGCATAATTGAATCAGTAGAAGAAACACAGCAACACATTCATCCACTCACTAAACCATGATTGTAAGGGTGATGTGTATACATACCAGTCCTGAGATATTTCTGTTCTAGGACAAATGCAACATTTGTTCCTAGCCTTTGTAAGCCAACTAATAACCAGGAAATAAACTCTAGAAGCTGGGTCTTTGGACCAGTCAGGTAAATAGTCTTACTGCTGTAGTGAGCACCCTCCCCTGCAAATTCTTACATCCTCACAGGAGCCCACAAAGGAATCCCTCCAGCATGCAGTCCTAGCTCAGCAACGTTCCTAGCTGGTACAGTGCCCAGTGTCATGGGAAACAACATCCAAGAAAGGTTCATTGGAATGACACTACTTTCCCTAGAAGTCTCAAAAGAAGTTGAAGCATTTGGTAAGCGCACCAAAAGGTCCACTCCACCGGCAAAAGGTGCACTTAGGGAGTGGACCTTTTGGTGCACTTGCCAGAGTCATGCTCTTATGCCTACAGTTACAGCGGGGATGAAGCCAAGAAGCCCGGCCCTGCCCTGCCTCAAGGCATAGCTACAAACACAAGAGGCGGAAGCTGAATGGGGAGAAGGTGGGCCAGAAGCTGAGGAGACTAGCACAGGCAGCTTTCATACTCATGGACCTTGGCAGGCAAGCTGGACCTGACTTCGCAGAGAGCATTGGTTAGACTGAAGGCAGGGCTTTTCTGAATAAAGATGGTTCCTCCCTTCAAGCTGTCTTTGACAACACATACTTATGGTTCAACTGTTTTAGCCTCCTTCAATAGCACAATTATTGGTGGAAAAGTAGGCCATGAGCCCCAGCACCAACTTGGAGGGGGGGCACAAGAATGGAACTACCACCATGGCTGGCCTGGTTGTCGCAGCTGCTTTGTCAGCCTGGCCTGGCTCAACCCGCACACCACCCAGGGTGCAGAACCTTTTTGTTGCACCTTGGGCATCCTTGTCTTAGTTCTTTTATGCTTACTTAACCTCTGCATTTGGCCTTGTTTCCTTTCTCTCTGCAAAGCACTATGTACACTTACGGCATTGCATAAATAGTGTTCTTCAGGATACTGTAATGATAGCTGCTAGGCATCAGCCATGCAAGCTCATTCATCTCTCCCTATTGATCTCTCAACATTGTATTATTTTTCTGTGCAAGAGGCCTGGAGCTTCTGTTTGTTTACATTGGATTAACGATCCATAGGACTTGCAGCCTGTTGTAAAAAGACTTAAATTTGTTTGAGAGACCAATAACAGACTCTCTAGTCCCCAGTCTGAAGGGTCTGTAAAAGAAAGGCAAACAATTAATTCTTTGCCTGAAGTTATCTTCAGGTTGGAAAAATACCTGTCTGTTACTCTGTTGGCTCCTGCTGGGGTTAGCTGATGGATCATCCCTGACTAAACCATCCAGTCCAGTGTCTGTCTAACCTGCTCTTAAACACTTCCGAGGATGATGGCTGACACCTGCTTCTATCAGGAAGCCAGTGGGCTGTGCTAAAGTGGAGTGGAGAGAAATTTTAGGGATGAATCCTTTCCCCAATGTATTTGCCCTGGAAGCAAGTGGAATCATGGAGGAGGAGGTAGGGGGCTGGTGCTCTGGTTGGTCAGTTGTGCGTGCAGGGCAGCCTAAGGCTGACAGCACGTATCAGTATTCTTGTCAATACCAGTATGTTTGCTTACTGCGCCTGGATTCCTTTATTCCTTTTATTACATTTAATAACTTAATCTGATGAAAGCTGCTTGTTATGCTGTTTGTCAAACTCGTGTGTTGGGAATGGAAAGTCCTCACTGATGAAAAAGATTGTCAATTTTAGTTCTTCTTTCTGATTTTATTTATGGAAAACTACAGCAATAACAAGTAAAATCCAGACTTAATGCAGATATCAGGTACCTGACTATTCCTGTGTCTTGTTGTGGCTACTAAGTCCCACACTGACTTTTTATTCTGGAACAGGAGCAATAGACAAAACGCAAATGTTTTTCAAAGTTTGTTGATTCAGGTTTTTTTCATCTGATTTCTTTCCCTTTTCCTGTTGTACTCGTGTGCTACCTGTCACTTTAAAATGCACAATGGATAAGGCAATATGCACCAAACACACTTTCTGGGACTGACATTTTTTTAGTCCAAAATGGAAAATATGTATGCTCAAGTAAAGAACAAGTGGCAAAGAGAAGCCTTAGATTTCTTATGTGAAAGCCACTTAACTCGCACTCTATATGAGGATTGTTGCTTTGATTGGGGTGCATTTTAAAACAGGACTTCAGCTCTAAGGGCAGACATGCCAGTGCTTGTAGACCTTGGACATCTGCATGTGAGATTTTACCTACTCAGTTAATAAGTGCTGGGAATTCTTACATCCTATTCTTGTGCCCACCCACCCCCCTTGAACCTGGATTACAGTTTGGAGTAGTTATGAGTGGAGAAAATGAAGGGAAGACGAACTAGAACACTATCTTCTGTATCAGTCTTATTGGGCCTTCCTGGCACCTAGCCTGGATCAGTGCAGCCCTTTTATCACTAAAATGGAGGGGACAACTTGTATGATCTAAATTTGAGTCATCAGATTTGTCTTTTTCAAAAAAGATCACCTTCCCCTTCCCCTTGCACCATTTCCACTGTTTAATTCTCTCCATTGTTTAACCTCTCTCACTCAATTTCATCTGGAATCCTCATGGTTTCTGAGGATGGAGCCTGTATGCACTAGCTTTTCTCAGTGGCACATTTACCATTACTGAGCTAGTATTTTTTATGGGAAAAAAAAAAAGGACCAATTTAAGCACCTCCCTCTTCTACTTCTCCAGCTAATCATTCAGTTTCTTGTATCCCTTCTGAAGAGTAGGTTAAATTCACATGAAAGGCTAATGGACAGAAAAAGCAAGAGGGCCATGTAAGAAAGCAGACACAGGGCTGAGGGGAACAGCAAGTGATTTAGCAGACATCAAATTTAAATATAGACCAGCCAACAGTGCCAAAAAGTCCTTGCTGGCTGATACTCCAGGGTGTTCAAGCCACAGGAACATAGCTACAAGACAACAGGCAGTACAGTTGCCTTAAAGCCCACCCCCACCTCTTTCCCCTCTGCTACATACACACACTGACTTGGCAAAGCACCTACTGATTGCACTGAAAGCAGGATGTGGCTTATATGGCCTGGTAAAATGTGAAAAATGCCTAAAACATTGCCTTCCTGTTGGGGCCTCTTACAGCCCAACTACAGGAGGCATCACAGCTCCTGAAAACCAGTTCTGGAAATAAAGTGTGTGTCACTTATTAAGAGAATCTTGAGTCATCTACTATAGGCATCCTTTTGTATGAGAAATTTGTCAGTCATTTAGTAAGTGCTGCACTGGGCTAGACCAGTGGGTTAGACCATCTAGCCTGTCTCCTGTCTCCAGAAGTGGCAGAAGTGGATGCTGGAGGGAGAGCACCGAATCGCATAGATCTAGAGCAGCAGTAGTTACCAAACTGCAGATCATAACTCCAAATGGGGTTGCAACATCAGTGGATGGGGTCACAATAAATAGGGATCTGGGTTTTCCATTCGCTGCAAAAAAAACACAATTTTCTCCTTTAACAGAGAAAAACTGCATTTTCTCTGCTAATGAAGAAAATCATGGATTTCTCCTTTAAAGGAGAAAAATGAGGGTTTTCCCTTGCAGGCTGGCAGAATTCTGGCTTGAATGGGGCTGCCTGGGGCTGAGGGGAGTCAGGGAGAGTGATCGGAGGCAGGGGGTGCAGTGGCAGAGAACAGCTCCCTCCAGGTAAATCTATGTGGGCATGGGGGTGGGGGAACAGGTGATGCATTAGGAGAGCAGGGGTGCAGTGGCACCTGAAGGTGATCCAACTCTTCAGACCTATCTACTAAGAAAGATTGATCTGGAATGGGAATTTCCCCAGTATCTTCTTCAGTAAACACCAAAGAATTCATTTAGTTGCTCTGCTGTGGCTTTGACATGCCCAATTGCACCCTTTACATCCTGGTCATCTAATGGTGCCAAGTCTCTAGCTAGCTAGCTTCTTGCTTCTGATGTTGTTATTCGTAACTTCAGCATCTTTTACTAGATGCTCCTCATATTCTTTTTTGGCCTCTCATTTTTCTTTTACATTTCAGCTGTCAGAGTTTATGAGCTTTATCCTCATTTGGGCATGTCTTCCATTTTTGAAGGATGCCTTTTTGGCTTGAATGACCTTGCTAAATCTGCTATTAAACCATGCAGGGGCTTAACTGGTTTGCTTGGAACCCTTTTTGATTCATGGTATACACTTTTCTTGAGCTTCTAATATGGTATTTTTAAGCAGCTCCCAAGCTGCCTGCAAGCCTTTTACATTTTTGACTGTTCCTTTAAACTTCATTCTAACCAACTTCCCAATTGTTGTGCAATTTTCCTTCCTAAAGTTGTATATCAGCCTGGTGGACCTTCTTTTTAGCTTATTGCCTCCTGCTAGAATGTTGATTGTGATTATGTTATGGTTGCCGCTACAGAGCGACTCACCAACCGTACCTTTTGAACCAGGTCCTTCACGTTACTCAGGATTGGGCCTAGAATTGCTTCTCCCTTTGTAGGTTCCATGATGAATTATTCTTGGAAGCAGTCATTTATCACTTCCAGAAATATTATCTCCACATCTCACCCTGATTGTCATATTGAATGAAATAGTTTGAATGTTTGTAATGGTTGCCCATTAGCCAGTTTCAGGAAGAAGATAAGATTTATCTCCTTATCTAGGTCATTGTTTTGGACTACGTGTGATAGATCCAGACTTTGCTTAAAGTTTTAACTCTTGAATTTTATCTTTAGAAGTCTTCTACAAAGAGAACCTAACAATGATCTTTTAAGCAAATATCCTGAGTTCCGAGAGATCAAACCCTAGAGACTTTTGACCAGATTGGTAAAAAAAGGTCACTTGCAGTGATATGGAAGTTCCCCAAAGTAATTAAAATGATCAACAAAAGAAACTAATTACTAAGCAAAAGAATCTGTTGAGTAAGATCCGAGCCCAAATTTGGGGGTAATGACAGGTTTGAGTAGGAGTGGCCCAAGACGGCAGCTCACTCAATAAAAACTGTAACTTACTGTCCCAATTTGGAGGTGACTATACTTGCAGAACAATGAAGGAAGAATCGCAAGCGTAGGCCGGATCAGGCTGATCACCTGAACCACCCTCTCCGTGAACACGAATCTCTTAGTTCATGCTGAAGCTGCAGAGCGCCCGAAAGGGGCTGAAAAAAGGGGACTTAGTCCTATCAGTATTGAGGCGAGCCCATTGAACTGTACTACTGAGGCCAGCCCATTAAATTGTACTACTGAGGAATGAAACCATATTTAGGTGTTTGGCTTCTCGGAATTCTAGGATTGTAAGTATATTATGAAAAATAATAGTATTGATTCAAATTTAACTTTTAGTTGTAATTGTAGTTGTTTTTGTAATACTAATTCTTATAGCATTGTTTGGGAAGGAAGTGCATTTGGAGCATTGTTTCTGATATATGTAATTATTGTGTTCTTAATGTTTGTGGTGTTTCTTAAAGCTAAGCAGTCTTATATGCGTAGCAAAGAATTTTAAAATAAAATTGTGTTGTATAAATTAAGTGTGTAATCATTGTGAAATCATGCAATCAGCTAACTACTCCCCCAGACAGTGCATCAAAACAAATCAGTAAATTGTGTGGGATTTTCTCTATTCCATAACCCACTAGAGATACTGATGAGGTGTATACCCAGTCTATGTGAGGCTAGATGAAGTCTGCCATTATTATTGCTTGTCCCATTTTACCAGCTTCACTACTCTTTTTGAGCATTTCATAATCACCTTCGTCTTCCTGATCAAGTGGTCAATAGTACAATCCTAGTACTATATTCTTTTATTTAGGTATGGAATTTCCACACGCAGGAACTCTACAGTAGTTTTCCTTTCAGATAATTTTTTATGCTGTTACTGTCTATACTATCCTTAGCAAAGAGTGCCACTCCTCCACCTGCACATCCTACTGTGTCGTTCCTATATAGTTCATAACCTGTTATAACACTATCCCATTGATTATCATCCTTCAATCAAGTCTAAGATGCTTCTTATATTGAAGTCACCATTTAATACCAGCATTCTAATTCACCTATCTTATTGTTTAGCCTTCCGCCCTTTGCATTGAAACATGCATTTTGTCCTTGCTCAGCTGCCTGTTACTCATGCTACTTAACTGGAACTCTAGATGTTCTGACTTACCCTCATTATTATCTACATTTGAACTCCTTAGTTCTCTGCTGTCCTCTTCGGACAGTATAGAATCTGTGTGATGTCCTCCTTTGCATCAAATCTGACTTGTCTTCATCCTCTTCCCCCTACATTTTAGTTTGAAAAACTGATCCACAGGTCTTGCATGTCAGGATATGGCAGGATTCCCTTGGGAGAGGTGCTACCCAGGCAAGATGATAAAACTAATCCTAGTAATCTCAGGACCACCAGTAGCCATATCAAAACGTATCATGACAGAATAAAACTGGATGGATGAGACAGATTCACTCTATAATTAACAACTCAGTATTTCTACACGAGGCGTCTAGAGTTCCTTTAACACACACATCGAAAGCAAAGTAAACGACTCCTTCTACAAGGAAGAGAGGATTGTAAGGGAGAGGAACCTCTCTTTTTTAAGCCTCTGGTATTCTGCCAGTCAGAAGATGAAGTAACATGCTTTCTCATGCTGACTGTCTCAATATTTTTCAGGAAAAAGGAACCTTCAGTTTATTCATGAAACTTAAGCATACAGGAGAAGAGACTGTGTTGTTAAAATCTGAACTCTCACAGCTTACAGTGTTAGTGTATAATGAAATCCAGACTGGCAACTTGGAGGATTGCTTTGTGGAAAATGCCTCTGTAACATTAATCAAACACAACTTTGTAGCCAACAGACTCCTAGATATACTACAAGTCCCAGAGGAGTGCTTGGTAGGAAACGTGTCCAAAACGTTAATCAAATAAAACACTGTTGTCAACCAACTCTGAGAAATATTACTTCACACAAATCTGGAGAGTACAGGGATGTGTACACCTTAGCAATATTTGAGGATCAAAAATATTTAAAAAACAAAAAACCAGTCTAAATAAACTGCTGCATGTAGAAAGGACTGTAAAGGTGGTAAAGAAAGCGTATGACTGAAACTAGACAGGTACCAAAGAAGATCACAACCCTTCAGGAAGCACAAGACCCCATTTTCAGGGCTGGAGAAGAGGAAGTTGAGAGTGTAAACTCACCTGAAAGCTACACAGACTCACAAGTTGGTGTTCAACCCAGCAGAATGAAGCATCAGAAAATGAAAGGCAGTTAAAAGTGTTTATATTGCAAAGGACCCTTTTGTTGGTTACCGTTATGTGGACATGGAGGGGAAAAAATGGGTGACATTTGTGACACTGGTCACAAATAAGACAGGAGTCAGATCCTACTCTGCCTAGTAGGTATGGAAGAGTTTGCCTATGCTGTGGCAGAGCGCACCACTCAGGACAGCCCCCCACATTGCCCCAGCCAGGCAGACTTTCTTGTACATACCAACACTGGAAGAGGCCAGTGAGGCCTTTCTTGGGGTGTTGCTGCCCTCAAGAAGTTTTACCATCAAAAGGATTTTTTGTAATGGTAAAGTAGTTATTCTAATAAATCGGATCAATGAGTCTGTGTCAAACCGACCATAACAACACAAAAGGACTGCTGCCTGTAAGGGGGTTAACAGATCCCAGCTGGTCCCATAGCTGTCTAGGGCAGAGCATAAGAGTGGAAGCTCAGAGGCAAGGGCTTTAAAAAGTCTGTGGCCTGAAGACCCCTTTAGGGACTCTGACTAGTAAAATTACCCAGAGCCTTGTATAATTATGCTTTGTGGAAAAAAACACAGAGTAAATGACTTGTTTACATCTTTCTTAGTAATATGACAGACAGAAATAATTGTAATGGCTTGATCTGAAAATGCTGAGAATTAATGTGTTCATTGAAACAACTGGATTCTAAAGCTCTTTCTTGGACCTTCTTCCCATTATGCTGAATAGGAATTTTGTAACTGAGAGACTAAAGATGTCATGCATTGATCTTGCACTTATGAATGTGCAAAGTGATTTGCATTAGTAATTCCATGTTTCAGGAGTGCTGGTTATAGCAGTGTTGGTCTAAGGGCCTAGGCAGACAAGGTTCTTTGGGTAAATGCGATATCTTTTATTAGACCAACTAAATAGTTGGAAAAATTGTTCTTTGCAAGCTTTGCAAGCTGTTTCAGGTACGAATGCCCTTCTTCAGGCAGAGGGAAATGGAGAGCAAGAGTGCAAAGGGGAGGGGGAGGAAGAGTTAGAAGGTAAATACATTCGTAATCACTGTACTAGCTGGGGGCCTCAGTATCAGAGTATTATTGCCATTCCATGGTTGGGGACCTGAATTGCATAAGTGAAAAAGCTTGTTGACCACTGCACCAGAAGTGATATAATTGGTAAAAGAACCCCAAACCTCTGCTTCCTTGTCACGTGCATTATGGATAAGACCATCCATCATGTAAGGACTTGTTTCCAAAGACTCTAAACTTTTTGCATATACAAAAATAATTCCCCACTGTATAGGCTGGACTGATAGTATACAACGTATACACCTAAGAGAGGAAAAGCCGGGTAATAGAATTTTAGCCGGACCAAAACTAAAAAGGAATGAATGAAAGAGAAAGTTGAAGAGGTATTTTTGTAGTCAAATAGGTATAGGGAATTTTAAACAGAGTATTCAAGTCAAACAGCATCCATGTATTTAAGCACATGCTTAAAAATTAAGCAGACCTTTCTGCTCTTCAAAGACATCCAATGTGTTTTTGGGGAAAGGGGTATCCAGCCGTGAAAACAGCCGCTGCTATTGTGGGGTTTTTTCTTGTGCTGGATAGTGTCTCATGGCAGCATCCTTTTTACACTCCCTTGCCACAAAATAATAGAAATGATCTATCAGCAGAGCTAGTAGCGCTGCCTGTATTAAAAGCAGCCTGAGACTTTCTGTAGACCATTGTAACAAACCCTCTTACAACAGTGTCATTAAAAATCTTGTGCATGTGTGTGTGGTAACTGCAGGTGTTGATTTTTTTTTTAAGCAACTGTAAGAAATCAGTACTACTTCCCATTTTCACTATTTTAAAACCATCTCTAGACATTTAACCACATTTCTGTATCAGAATTATCAGTCTGGCAAGAGAACAACATCTTTTAACTGCTTCCAAAGCTTCTGAGCATTCATATTGTTAAGCAATAATTTTAGCAAAAGAGGAACTTGATTGCTTAGGAAACATTTGCTAAAAATCATTTGTTCTCTGCAGTAACAGAATATTCATATTCCCCACGTATGCAATAGAATATCCAGCAAGCTCCCTGGCTACTTAACTGAAGGAAGCACCCAAAGGCTGCAACTGAGAGTTGACTTATTTGCATTAGATACAGCACCATAACCATCCTGGAAGGCAATTTATCCTACAGAATAGACAAAGGCAGAATGTGTTTTGAATAAATGGAAGCGGAGAGATGAGGGGGCTTGTTCCATAGCACATCGTGGTAGAACCAGGAGTAGGATTCAAGTCTTATGAGCATTCCCAGCCACTGCTGTTTCCTCAACCTCTCTGCTCCTTGCATTTGTGCAGAATATAATTACAGTCTTACCAAGCTAACCCATTGTGGCAAAGTTATCCAAAAATGTTATACAAGATCACTTCCTGGATGGAAGAATTTTTCTAACTGTTTGAGTTGGTCTAATATATTTCCACATCCTTCTTAAAGTGCGGGACCCAAAACTGGACACTGTAAAACCAGGTGACTCCTCTGAATAAAGCGGGAGAGAATCACTTCCCTTCATTTGCAAGAGACACTTCTGTTAAGTGAACACCCTGCTGGATTGTCTCTTTTTTTGCCACAAGAGCACACCGTTAGCTCATATTCATCTTATGATCCACTGCATCTCCTGAGTCCTTCTCTAACTGGCAACCCAGCCAATTATTCTCCAGTCTATATTTGCACATGAAATCATTTCATCACAAGTGTAGGATTTTGTATTTGTCTTTGTTGAAGTCTGTCTGTTTGATGCAGACCATTTTTTTCCAGTCTATCCAGGTCATTCTGAATTTTAGCCCTAGCATCTGTAACTCCACCGTTTGGTGTTATCTGCAAGATTGCTAAGCATGCACTCAATCTCATTGTCCAAGTCATTAAAGATGATATTAAATAATACTAGACTTGGGAAAGACTCTTGGGGAATCTCACTTGAATCCTCTTCTCAACTATCCCGAAAGCTTGCAGAAAAGGGCATTTTTCTTGCGATTTCCCAGTTGGTCTAATAAAAGGTATCGTTTTGGAACCAAGAGTTCTAGTTTTTTGTATGTCTTCTTGTCTCAGACCAAGTACACCCCTTCTCAACTAGACAGTGAGCCACTGAACACTGCTAACTGAACATGACGATCTAATCAATTTTGTATCCACCTTACAGTACTTTCATCTAGTCTGTATTTCCTTCGTTTGTTAAAGAGAAAGTTAAATAGAAGCAGATAAAAGTCAAAAGCCTTGCTAAAGTTAAGGTCACTGCTCTCCCCTCATTCATAGAACCTGTCACCTTGGCACAGAAATAAACCGAGTTAGTCCCTGACATGCAGTTCCTGATCACCCTTGACTCTTTGCTTTAGGAGCTGCTCCATGATCTTTCTAGGTAACAAAGTCAGACTGACTAGTCTGTAATTCCTCAAATCCTCCTCCTTCCCCTTCTTAAAGATGGCAGATGTATTTACCTTTTACAATCATCTGAGACCTCACCTGACCTCCACAAATTGTCAAGGAGGGTAGCCAATGGCTTTGCAATTACCTCAGCCAATTCCTTCAGTAACCTACGGTGCAGTCCATCTGGCTCTGCTGACCTAAAAACATTTACTTTCTCTACGTAATCCTAAACCGGTTCCTCCACTACTCTAAGCCATTTGTCTCCTTCCTTATCTTTGCTACCAACTGCATTCTTGATCTGGCAGATGACCTTATTTGTGAAGACTGAGATAAGAGGGGCATTAAGTACTTCAGCCCTCTCTGCATCATCGATAGTTAGGTTGCCTACTGAATTTAGTAAGGGACCTACACGTTCCTCAATTTTTCCCCATCTTCCGACTTACATGTAGAATTCTTTTTTTATTGCCTTCTGTGTCTTTTGCCAGTTGCATCTCAAATTGTGCCTTGACCTCCCTGATTTTCTCCCTGCATGCCTATGCAGCTTTTTTATTCTTCCCTACTGCGATGACCAAGGTTCCACTTTTTGTAGAATTCTTTTTGAGCTTAAACTCATTGAGGAGACGGCTGTCTGCCACACTGGTGTCCTGTTGCACCTCTCACTCTTCTGTCATACCAGGATAGTTTGCTTCCATGCCCTTATTGCAGACTCCTTAAAAAGTACAGGCAGCTCTCCTGGACTTCTTTTCTCCTCAGACTTGCCTCCCCGGAAATTCTGCCCATCAGTTCCCTGAATTCTGCTTTTCTTAAAAAAAATTTAAGTACATTATCTTTATTCTGGTCTCTTTCCTTAAGATCTTGAACTGTATTATTTAGTGGTTGCTGTCACCCAAGTTACAACAGTAAGTTAAGGAAGCATACATAGCTGGGAATTGCTGACAGAAGCAAAGAAGTCTGCTTCTTGAACCAAACTCCCCATCTTGCCTCTTTTTATTTGGGGAAGTCTCAGCTGACCAATTGTGGCTAGATTACATTTTTGCTGCACAGCTCAAGCAAGAACAGGTCCCCAGAGAAACTGAAGCCGCTCAACGTACATCACCAGCTCAGAAGAGGCACACCCCGAGAAGAAGGACACACAAAGTTCTGGTCACTGGGGACTCCATCCTGAGGGGAACTGATGGTCCAATCTGTCACTCGGAGCCCTGGTCACGGCAGGTCTGCTGCATGCCCGGAGCAAGGATTCACAACATCAGAGACCATCCCTAAAATCATCAAGCCCTCTGACTACTGCCCACTGGTTGTGGTCCATGTGGGTACAAATGATGCATCCAAGGGCAAGCTGGATAACATCATGGAGGACTGCAAGGCCTTGGGACACCAACTGAAGAAGACGGGAGCCCAGGTGGTATTTTCCTCCATTCTCCTGGTAAGTAGACGGGGTAGGCGTCACGAGGCCTGCATTGACATGGTTAACCAGCGGCTTCGGAGCTGGTGCCACAAGGCAGGCTTTGCGTTTTTTGACAACGACCCATGTTTTTGTAAGAAGGGCATGCTGGGGTGGGATGGGCTTCACCTCTCCCCTAAGGGCAGACGTATCTTTTCCTCTAGGTTGGCTGATCTCGTATGGTGGGCTTTAAACTAGTTTCACCGGGGGAAGGGGCTGCTTCGAGTGGAGAGGGTGTTTCACCAGCCTGCACGGTGACAAGAGGATGGGAAGCCCAGGTAAGCATCAACGTCTGGGGAGCAGGGGGCCACAGCTGTCCTGGGAGTGGGAGGGAGGCACGTACACCCTCAGGAGGCCTCAGGTGCCTCTACACTAATGCTCATAGTATGGGGAGTAAGCAGGAGAAACTGTGTCTCCTGATTGCGAGTAAGAACCCAGACTTAGCAGGGCTCACAGAAACCTGGTGGGACCCTACCTACGACTGGGCGGCGGGCATTCGGGGATACACCCTATATAGAAGAGACAGGACAGAGAGGCAAGGTTGGGGGGTCGTGCTCTATGTCAAAGAGCACCTCAAATCATCAAGGATTAGCTTCGGGTTAGAGGAGGGTCAGGCAGAGGCACTATGGGTCAAACTACAAGGGGGATGTGGCGAAAGGGACCTTACGGCGGGTGTCTACTACAGACCACCCAACCAGGGGGAAGAGCTGGACCAGGAATCTCCAGTCAGCTTATGGAGGCGGTTAGGTCAAGGGATGTTTTTGTCATGGGTGACCTAAACTACCCAGACATTTGTTGGGAGGAGCAGACAGCCAGGTCTGACCGCTCGCGTAGGTTCCTGGCTGTATTACAGGACCTTCACCTTATCCAGGAAGTGCACAGCCCCACTAGGGGTAATGCCTTGCTGGACCTGGTCCTGGCCCTGGAGGACGACCTGGTGAGGGGACTGCAGGTCCTTGACCACTGGGGCAATAGTGATCATCACCTGCTGGATTTCACTATCCAACGCAGGGCGTCAAGGGCTTACACCAAGGCTAAAGCCCTTGACTTTAGAAGGGCCAACTTCAATGACCTTAGGAGACTAGTGGGGGAGGCACTGAGGCCCCAGAAGGTAGAGGAGATGGGAGTCCACGAGAGATGGTCATACCTTAAGGGGGCGATCCTCCAGGCCCAAAGGATAACAGTCCCTGAGAGAAGCAAGGGGGGTAAGAGTGCTCAGAAACCCCCTTGGCTCAGCAAGGGCATTCAGCAATGCCTGAGGACTAAAAGGGAGGTGTACAACCAGTGGAAGGGAGGAGCTATCACCAAGGAGGAGTACTCCTCCTCAGCCCGGGAGTGTAGGAGGGCTACTAGGAAGGCCAAGGTAGAGATGGAACTCAGGCTGGCGTCCAGGATTAAGGACAACAAAAAGTCCTTTTTCAAGTACATTGGGAGCAAGAAGAAGGCACCAGGCAATGTAGGGCCCCTGCAAGATGCAAACGGTAATCTTGTGGCTACGCCAGACAAGAAAGCTGATATTTTTAACAGTTTCTTTGCCTCTGTTTTCTTGAACAGGGACCGGGATATCCCACCTACCAGAAGTAGGGACAATCTTGGGGGGTAGCTCTGTCAGGTCTTCAGTCAGTGCAGATGTAGTTAGGGCCAGGTGCCAGGGGATTGGAAACTGGCTAATGTGGTCCCAATTTTCAAGAGAGGGAGGAAGGAGGACCCATGTAACTATAGGCCTGTAAGCCTCACCTCAGCACTTGGGAAGCTCTTGGAGAGAATCATCAAGGAACACATCTGTGGGGGGCCTGCAGGGGAGATCATGCTCAGGGGCAATCAGCATGGGTTCATCAAAGGCAGGTCCTACCTGACCAACCTGATTGCCTTTTATGACCAAGTAACTAAATCCTTGGATAATGGTGTCGCCGTGGACATAGTCTTTCTAGACTTTAAGAAGGCCTTTGACACTGTCTCTCACCCCATCCTCATCAATAAATTAAGTGACTGCAGCATTGATGCCTACACAGTTGGATGAGTAAAAAATTGGCTGATGGGGCACACCCAGAGAGCAGTGGTGGATGGGCTGTACTCAACCTGGTGAGATGTGAGCAGGGGGGTACCCCAGGGTTCGGTCCTCGGGCCCGCACTGTTTAACATCTTCAGCAGCGACTTGGACGAGGGGGTGGAAGGCACGCTGTCCAAGTTTGCTGATGACACTAAGATGTGGGGTGAGGTGGACACACTTGAAGGGAGAGAGAGGCTGCAACTCGATTTAGACAGACTACAAAAATGGGCAGACCAGAATAGGCTGGGGTTCAACGTAGATAAATGCAGTGCGCTGCACCTTGGGAGAAGGAATCTACAGCACACATACAGGCTGGGGTGTTCCCTCCTTGAAAGCACAGAGGGGGAAAGGGATCTCAGAGTCATTATTGACTCCAAGATGAACATGAGCCACCAGTGTCAGATCACAGCCAGCAAGGCCAGCCATACTTTGTCATGCATCCAAAGGTGCATCTTAAGCCGGTCCAGAGAGGTGATACTCCCCCTCTACACGACTTTGGTCAGGCTGCAGTTGGAGTACTGCGTCCAGTACTGGGCACTGCACTTCAAAGGGATGTGGCCAGCCTGGAGAGGGTGCAGAGGAGGGCCACCTGCATGGTGAGAGGGCAGGACAGGCCCTATGAGGAGAGACTGAAGGACCTGAACCTGTTCAGCCTCAGCAAGAAGAGGCTGAGGGGGGACCTGGTGGCTGCCTACAAGCTCATCAGGGGAGATCAGCAGCAAATAGGCAGAGCCCTTTTCTGCCCAACACCACCTGGGGTGACCAGGAACAATGGTAATAAGCTGATGGAGAATAGGTTTAGGTTAGAGATCAGGAGGCAATATTTTACAGTTAGGGTGGCCAAAAACTGGAACCAACTTCCGAAGGAAGTGGTCCTCGCCCCTACCTTGGGCAAATTCAAGAGGAGGTTGGGCGATCACCTGTCTGGGGTCTTGTGAACCCAGCATTCATTCCTGCCTGTGGCAGGGGGTCAGGCTAGATGATCTGTTCAGGTCCCTCCTGACCCTAGCTACTAGGAAACTATGATACTATGAATGCAAAACAGACAGAACCATAGTTGGGAATCTGGCTCAAGGAACCCACTGTGCCATAGACAGTGATGAGAAATCCCTTTCAAAACTGGAGTAAGTGAAGCGCTGAAAAAACGTTTAAAGTTCCAGACCAACCCAAATTTACTAACTCTCATCTTTCCCCTGCAAAGCTCAGATTGCAGAACTTTCCTAGCTGTTGCTTTGAAACTGGTTTTTTTTCCATGCTTCAGATAGGCAGATGTTTTCTTTCATTCCTACTGTACATCATCAGCTTGATACTCTGCTTGTAAGTACAGCTTGCATGGGAACATCTCCACCTTTTTCCAGGGACAAAATCCTCATTCAACTGTCCTGCAAGGTGGGACAAGGTTTCTAGTAAAAGTTAATCATTCACTTTCTTTCAAGTGTAGCATGCGTCTCATATAAGGTCTTGCTCCTCCTGTACTCAGTGGTGTTTGCCCCAGTACAGCACATCAGAGAACAGCCCACTCATAAAAATAAGAATAAATCCATAGTCAAATAAACATATCCTTTTTCTAGTTCTGTGCCATATGTAGCTCTGATGTAAATGGAATAGGTCTTTCCAATGAAGGATACACATAGGGTAGCATTTCCCTTTGTGTATGACCCAAAAGGGAGCGTCAGCATGCACTGCTCTGTTGCCAACTCTGATGATTTCATTGTAAAATATCTTCTCCATATTTGTTTTTCTTACAAACCCAACTCAGAGCCTCTTGAGAGTCCAAGAGAATCTCAGCTTTCTTTTTTTTTTTTTTTTTTGGTTAAAAAAATAAAAGGAAGTTTTTAGCACTCTGGTCCAATTTTCCAGCTTTGCTCCACAATCACAAGTACACTCTAAGGACGTGTCCGCACAAGCGGGAATGTGCATTTCCCCAGGGACAAGTAGGAGCAGCATATGTGCCACAGCTGCTTGTCCCTGGAAAATGCCTGTGCACATGTGCTCCAGCATGTCGTACATTGCTTCTGGCGGGAGAAGGGAAAGAGGATGCCCCCAGCAGACTTACCTTGGGTTCTGAGGGCCTCTGGGGACTATAACCATGGCAATCGGGCAGCCCAGAGCCCGGCCAGCAGATGGAATGTGGCTCCGGCAGGCCAGGGTCCTGTTTCCCGTTTCCAGCTGTGTGCACGCTGCCCTGCTTTTTTAAGGCATGGATTTTTTTGATGCCAGGATCTCCTGGTGACAAGCCCCCTCATCCCTCATGTTGCAAATTAGCAGCACAGAGAATTTCTGCATGCATGGGGTCTGTAGTGCCACATACTGCACGTCCGCACTCATCTGGACATGCCCTCAGATCTCAAAGCCGGGAATGCAAATATTAAAAACTATATCCCCTTCTCTGATTTACTTGGTAATCTCATGATTTTGGGTAGGGCCAACTCGAGATTTTTGAATGCTTGGGGTTGTCAAACCTCAATAACTTAAAATTCTCCACCTACAATAATGTAGTTATTCCCATTTATTTGCATATGGGAGGACTCCAGTGATGATTACAACCACTTTCAAAAAAGACCACACTGCCACACCCCTTCCCCAAAGTTTCAAATGTTTGGCTTGCCCCTTAGGAAGTACATCTTCGTTTTCCAGATATCGCTAATGCATTTCCTTATTCTGAAAAACAATATTTTGTATGCATTTAGAAGTGGTTAATTTTCTTTCAGAGTACATGAATTGGGTTTGGGTACAACAGATTTATTTAAAAAAAATTAGGAAAATAATATTGGTTCTTGTACAAAGGGACATATTCTCTTTTAAGCCAATTTGTCAATAACTTACAAGACTATCAAAACTTGTCAAGTCAGGCCAGATGTCAGTTGCCAAAATACTTCTGTAAAACTCAGCTCTGCTCCTTCATATCAGTACTGGAAAGACTGAATGGGAAATGTAACAATGGCAAGATTATCTATGTATATGTACCTCTTTTTAGAGGACTAAATCTTCTTTATCCCACATCACACTCTAGCCACATTCAGTACAAGCCTCAAGGTGGAGAAGAACCTGCTGTCTCATCATCACTGCATGCATCCTCCACAACCTCTGCAAAACCAAGGGGGAGATCTTTTGCAAAGCCTGGGCAGAGAAGGCGCAGTGTGCAGACCAGGCATGGCTCACTGAGCATGCACGGTATGGGGAGGTTGTGGGGAGAAAGCCCCCCACTGAAGTTGGGGGTGCTGGCCCTGCAACTGTGGCAGGGAGTCAGATCAGATGGGAGACGGAAGAGAAGGCAAGAATACTAGCTTGCTATTTGCAGGCCTCTCCAGATGCATGGCCTACGAGTCAGCCAATCTACTCCTGCTGCTAACGTAAGACAACAGTTCCCGCATGCAGTTCCTGCCATCACTTCTGTATTTTTCTTGGACTAGGAGGGACACAGGGAAATAGGGAGAAAATAGGGTTATTTAGCAAGGGGGAAGTTTCTCATTCCTGCTGTACTGCAACTCCGGTTGTTTTCATAGATAGCTCTGTTATCTCCCATCCCCTGATCTCTGACCTCTTTGCCATCTGGCCCATGGCGTTGCTTACTGGGGAGGAATGCAGGGCACTGGCACTTAGCCCTGTTTTTATCGAACTCTGCAGGCAAAGTGCAATATCTCTGTGCCTTCCTAGGCATACAAGGGGGGGTGGGGCTGTTTCAGTATCAATGCTGTGGGCAGCTGGGAGGAAGCTCAGCTTCTCCCAGTAGCAGAGCATGGCCCTAAGAGAAGGCAGAGAGGTGCAAATGAGGCAGATTTATGTTTTCACAGAATAGGAGATGGGCTGCAAACTGTCCAAGGCTGGAGGGGGGGAGGGGGGGGGTGTCACACCTTGGCTGCACTTTAGGAAGGGAGAGGGAAAAGGGGAGGGGGCGATTGATCTGCCCAGTGCTGAAAGACAGAAACCTCTTGAGAAATTAGTGGCCTGGAGCCCTGCACTTCAAGCAGTCAAGGCAGGGTGCCATGCCCCTCCATCCACACACTGAGCCCCCTTCTCTTCTGGACTTCTCTGCCACAACAGCCTGCAAGAGGGCTGTGATTGAAAGTATAGCTCCAAGTAGCCCCTGGTCCTCCAGAGGTGGAGGTGGTGCAGAAAAGGCCAACAGTTTGGGTCTGGTAACCGCCTTCTGGAGATAGGCTTGCACAGAAGACATTGGACTGGTGGAGCATTGTTCTGTCATTATCTCCCCACCCCACTCGTGGGCACAGCCTGCCTGCTCCCCTCCCCCCAGGGGTTTCACATTTTCCCTGGTACCTGGGTCCCCATCACAGCTGCATGGAGCAGAGGAAAGCCATACCACCCCAGGCAGAAGAGCATCCTCAATCAGTTCGTCTTTACCAAAACTGGGGATGAAGGCTGGCCATGAGTGCTGTAGGTTGTGCTGCAGCAGTGGCCACTGCACTGGTAGTCGGGGATCCGCGTGGCTCTGCACAGCTGAAAGGGGGACAGTGTCCTGGGGGCCAAGTTCAGCTGCAAAGTGAAGGGCATAGCCTTGAGGTCCACATTCTGGGTCACAAGTCTGTAGTGTCAGAGTTCCACCTGCTCCTGCACACATGTTTAAGCATGGTCCTTGGGGTCCTGCTCCTGGGCACCCAGTGTCCTATTGGCTTGGGGCCTTCCTGAACCTGGAGCTGCCTTTTACGGTGTGGGTCCCTGCCAACAATTCCTCCTGCCCCCCAGTGCTGCTATATGTGTGCAGGGTGGCAACAGCCTTGCTTATGGTGAAGAACTGGGACAAACTCTTTGTAGAGGGCATGCTCTGCTTCCTGGCCCTGGACTTTTTATTGGTGTCATGCACGTGCTTGTACTGGATATCTTTATCCATTTCATCTTAGCATCAAACTGCATGTAGTCCCTCTTGTAGCCCGTGCTTGTAGCTGTTCGGCAATGTACTTTCACATGTCCCTGTTGCTCTCCCCTCCCCTGGCCCTAGTAACTCCAGGACCCTATAGCTGCAGGCCAAAAAGCCCTTGTAATACCCCAGCTGCATGTAGCCCAAGTACCTGCCAGCAGTGTCCAAGCCACGGGGGGTATAGGGTAGCCTCCATGTGAGCCCAAGCCTGATGTTCTGCCCCTGCCACTTCAACCACCAGAGGCAAGCCACTCTCACTGACTCCTGCTTAGGAGGTGACATATCTATGCTGGGGTTTGGGTCATAGGGTACCTGACCACCTCTGTCATTTATGTGGTGTGAGGGTGCCAGGGTCAGGGTCTGATGGGCTTTGCCCAAGCCGTAGAAGCATGGGGGTCTCTGGCTGGATATGCAGGTGCCAGGGCTGAGGGTCGTGGGCCTGTGCCCAAGCACAAGGGTTCTTCCAGGGTCAGTGTCTGGGTCTACACCCACGTTGTGGGGGCATGGGGGGGTGTGCCCCATCCCTCCCAACTTCCTGCCCATGGCTGACAGGGCTGGAGGCAAGAAGCAGGGGCAGGGATAGGTGCTGCAATTACTTAGCACTGAGACAACCCAGGGGTGCGTGTGCACACCCACACACCATCCAGGAGTGGGGCCAGATGGGACAGTATGACATGCGCAAGCACACACACAAAACCCCCCCTCCCCCAAAAGCAGGGGTTGACGTGTACACACATACACTGCCTGAGCCCGTGGCTCTTAGGAGCAGGGACAGGAAGGACAACGTGGTGCACATGTGCGTGCGCACGCACACAACCCTGACCCCATGTCTCCATGCGCACCCCTCTGCCCCAACTCTAGCGTGTAAGACTTCACTCACAGCCCAGTGGGGTCCAGACCAGGGAACAGCCCACTGGCTGGGTTCCCTGGAGAAAACTGAAACTGAATTTCTGGGTTGCCATAGACACCCCTTCCTATGACGCACATGGGTAGGTTCCTGCCAGCCCAGGACTTTTGCTTCAATTTTCTCCAACAGCCAGGATGCTGAAATCTGAGACTTGTCATCCTAGTTAGGCACAACAATTCACATACAAACAGTCTAAGTAGGGCACGGCCGTTTCATCATTCTTTCTGTTGACAAAATGATAGCAATCATGGCTGTAATAAGCTAACAAGTGGGTCTTCACCTCCATGCCCACTTTGATATACATGGGTGCCATTTCACACAAAATGTCATGCCTTTTCAAATGCTGTCACCCATCAACAAATGACCAAGTTAATGGGTATTGGAAAAAGAGCAGAGCACAGAATGAAAACTGTTAAGGAAACTAACAACCTAATGGAAATGCAGGAAAGAAAAGTGAAGGTAAATTTTACATCTGCAGAACTGAACTGTGGGCAAATAGCATAAAATTATAACCCAAATGGTCTTTTCAAAATCTGGTTTCATAAAGTGAAATTGTAGGGGTCTCCTTAATGATGGAACTTGCTTTCATTGTTTGACCTCATAGTATCATCTGTGCATCCCAAAACAGACAGAACATTTTCATCTGAAAGAAATAAAATGTTTTTTGAAAGGGGAGGAGTAGACAGGAGGAACTATGAATTCAAGACGCACACAACCCCCCCCGCACAGTATTAACACCTAAAAACTGGAAAGCAGACAAAATTCAGTAGTAACATGCAAAAGAATCCTGTAATTCCAATAAATGTTATATTCACTTACCTATGCAGCCTTCAGCTTTGACAGGTAGCCTGACAGCTTCTGTAGGCATTAAAAATAACTCCTACCTCCAAGCTTCTCCAAAGCAATATTGTCTGTAGGAAATAAATGACAATGATAGCCTCTCACCAGTTTTAACTTCATGAGCAAAAAAATAGGAGTCGCCTTGAACTACTGTAAAATGAAGGTTACAATCCATTTTGGGCTATAAAACTGTGTTAATTTATGTCTAATATAAACAATGCAACTTTGTTTCTATCATTACTTTAACCTGAAGGCATTAATTAACACCCATAAAGTTCAAGGCTTTAGAGAGCTTCAAACAGTTTAGTCTGCCCAAACACAACTGAGAGAGGGTCAAATTCTATTCTGCTATTCCTGCAAAATCCCATTCATTAGGAACAGAATCAGGCCCTTACATGAGGTTCCCTAGTACTAGGGTAGAAGACTGTTTTGGAATCTAGGTCTGATTCAGCCTGTCAGCCAGAATGACCCAGGGAAAGTGACCCCTGCAATGGATAAGAAGGTACATAGAATCAAGGACATTGGAGAGTGCTAAAAACTGAAAAAATACAGGGGAAGAGAAGACAAGAACAAAGGAGTAGTTCTGGATGTGACAGATGAAGTCACACAAGACTGGACAGTCGGGGAGGAAGATGGGGAGAGAAAGAGGGTGGCAAGTGAGCTACTTCAAAAGGGAGGAAAGAGACGGTGTTCAAGCAAGAGGATTGGCAGTGGGAAGTGAATGGAAGATCTCACTGAGCATTGCAAATTATACTAGGAGGAAAAGTCTGGAGAGGGAAGGCTAGGGGTTCAAATGGGAATTGCATCATAGGCAGTTGCCAGTAATAGTTTTCTCCCATTATACATCCCTTTAAAAGCACAGGAAGTCTTCATTTTTCCTGCCTTGTCTAGAAAAGGTTATGTAGGCAAGGAGCTCCTGCGACCCTATAAATTTGGTGGCTGGGAAGCAGTGGCCAATAACAGTGCCACTGCTTCCCACCACCAAATTTCTAAGCCCTGTGGCCAGATGACATACTTTGTGCACTGGATTGGGCCACAGCCATAAACCTAATCTGGCATATGGCTCAAGATGCAGCCAGGCACGAGTTTGGGGCCATGCCTGCTTGTGGACCAACCCCATACAGTTTACCTACCCTGCAGCCCAGAATTGCTGGGAGAACTGGCATAATTAGTACTTGCATCTCTACAAAGAGAGTTAAACAGAGCCACATGTAAATGGCTGGTGCATCATATACAGGCATGTCTAAGTAACACATTAGCTGCCATTCTGCTTGTCTCTAATAAACCAAGTAATTTACTTTAAACTAACCAGGTCTGAGACTTCTTTGCACAAGTTTTGGCCAAGACAAATATTATAAAAAGTGTTATTAGATTTTAGCAAAAAAAATCATGGGCCAAGGTTAATAAAAAGCAATGAGACAGACTTCTATCATATGTTCTGTGGGGCATTTACAAATTTCCATTTTTTGTCATGATCCAATTCATAAGTTTTGTCTTAAGATTTCAGGGAAGGTCTTAAAAGAAATCCTGTCCCCAGTCATCCTCAAAGATGTCCTGTACAAGGGCTGATTTAAGTTGTTTGTAAGGTGTAGCATGATCCATTTTCTGATGGGGGATTAGGCTGGCAGGGGAGGTTCTATCATGGCTCTGTAATGTAGTTACACCCTGCCAGACCATAGTAATGGCAATCTTGCTCAGATTGGAGGCGTGGTAGTTCTGGAGGACAGGCAGGCTAAAGTTCAGGTATCATGCCAAAAGCCTAATCAACTAGCCAACAAAACAAAAGATACAGCAGAGTTCAAGGGAACAAATGCATGATCCTTCAAGGCCAGATTTACAGAAGTATGAAGGTGCCTACCAGGATTTTTAAGAGTAACTGAAACAAGTTAGGTACTCAACTCACTTAGGCACTTTGTATTCATTCTGCTATGTACTTGCCTGCACTTTTGAACACTAAAACCTTTAGATCTGGTCTTTAGTGTCTCTAGCAATAACCCAATCTCTCACAATCAGGGGATTTTCTTTATCACTAGCCCTTTAAGTGCTGCATTTCATTTCAAAGCTTGCAAATCTTGGAAAAAAGAAGGAAAAAAATTCCAGGGGGGGGTGTGGAAGGGAGGAAAAAAATCCACTGCAAGGGGTACCAAGATTTGACAAGGAAACAACTACCCTTGTTAGTGGAAATTTGAGGAGGGGGGGGGAGGGGGAAGTAAACATATAAAGCCAGCAGCTAGTCCAGCAAGTATACTGGCAAAAGAATCTGACTTGACAAAAAAAAGCAGACATCCATCCAACTGGATTACGCACTGCCTGGCTTCTGTCTAGCACAAAACTAATGCATGTAAATGAACCTTGCCTGCCTATGTTGTTAGGCCAACATGGCTACAACCACCAACTCTGAAAATGGTAGGGCACTTTCAACATTAAACATTTTTTTTTTCCTTTTTGGCATCTGTTTTGCTATTTGTCCTTTTCTCCCCCATCCCATTTTCCCCAAGGATGGATTTAAGGACAAGGGCCCAGTAGACAAGAAACCAGTGGGTCCTAATGGTAGAATCTGGCAGAGTAAAATATCCACCAGGGAAATAATGCCTCCTCCTTTCTTCCTACCATGTTCTATTCATTAAGCTGCAGCCAAACACCTTCTTTGCCTGTCCCCATAAGAGACCAATTGTTCCAGTGTTCAAGTCGTGCCACTCCTTTTGTTTTCCTGTCTGAGTAAGGTCCAACTTCTTCATGCTGCCCATAGGTTTTTATCACGGCTAAACCCATTTCCACCCTTGTTTATTTACTTATTTTGATTTTAAGATAGCTTTCATTTCTGCACTTCCCATGCTGCTCCTTCCTCCACTACAGCAAATGATCTGCTCCACTACCTTAAAGTCAGTAATACCGTGCATTTTGATTGTCTTTCTGCTAACTACTCATTTCTGCTCATCTTCGCCCCATAATCCTTCAAACTTGCATCTTGTTAAACATTCTCCTTGTAACAAAATGTATGACCAATTTAATTGTTCAGTTGTATGTGTTATAGTACATAGCACACCAACACTACAATATAATTAACAAAATTGGGAGGGGGGAGGGGGAGAGGAGTGTTGCTTACCTTCAAGCAGTTGCAGTTTGTTTTCTCATCTTCTTTTTGATCTCCAGTTCCCTGTCGCAACTCACTCCTCATAGCCCTGGGTATTTCTCTATTTGCTGTTTTCATTTCAGGTACTCTGGGACCCTTGCAACAGCCTTGGAGGTCCATTATTGACTATTTTGCTCTGGAAGCCTCAAGTGGGTATGCAAGGGTTTGGGGGGGGGGGGAGGGGGGATGGTGGACAGACAACAGGACATAAAATCTGTTCTTTCAAGGAGGGAAAGAACAAGAGTTCAAATAAGTATTATAGCTGGAAAGCAGTTTTTTTAAACAACAAAAATAAGGGGCAGGATTAGCTACCAAGCCTTAATCCTATTTCCTTGCCTCTTTGTACTACTCCCTGCACCCTCCTGCCACAGTACAGAAATGGGTACAAACAATTCCCTATTTCTAACTCTGCAGTTTTTCCTAGGGGTTTTAAAAAGGGGTTCATTATTTTTGCTCTTTACTATTTGATGTTGTCTCAGCCTAATTGTAGTTTAAGTACTTAGAAAGCTAAAACATAATTAGGACTCAGCAGGTCTTTCTGCCATCTCTACTGCATTCTAGAATGCAAACAGTAATATACTGAATAAACAACTTGATATTCCTAAGAAGTTCTTTAAAATAGCTTTTTATGGTTTCTTATGCATTT